>NC_135656.1:93340534-94071367 GCF_964188315.1 Podarcis muralis
GCCCTAGTTTAGATTCTATCCAGATCCCACCTGCTTTTAATCTATTCCGGCAGGGACAGATATTCTTTCCCCAGACCATAGCAGTCATCTATTTAATTTACCAGATTAATATGACAGATGACATAGCCCAAATCTCTGACATGCACACTTGCAAAAATAATTTATAGTACAGTAACTTGTAATGCTGCTGCTAACAAGCATACTTTTAATCTTCCACTTACTCCTGACAAACGGAGCTGTAAAAATGAAAGGAGCCTTAGTGTTAAATGCATTTGGATAAGCAGGAAGAGTTAAAACACATGGCTTCATTTGCTCTATTATCTTAGCTGGTGGCTTGAGGTACTAAGCACATCAATGACCCAAGCAGTGCTTGTATAATGAGAGGAAATCGGCTTGCCATCCAGAACATTCTCCCCAGCAAAGTTTTCCAGGGACAGTGCCAGATTTACAGAAGTTGTCCCGGTTTTAGATTTGATCCTGGAAAATCCCACTTTTCCTTAGGACATCCCTATTTTTATCGGAGAAATGCTGGAGGATATGGAGTTATGCAACTCTGTAGCCAAGGGGATAAGTAACTATACAACCTGACATCTGAAGGCATCTGAAGGGAAGTTTTAAAAAATGTTTAATGTTTTATTATGCTTTTATATATATTGGAAGCCATTCAGAGTGGCTAGGGCAGTGTAGAGGCTGGGTATGTAGCGCTGGTGCTTTTGAATGAGAGCACGAGGCAAGCTCAACTTCCATGCACAGTGGGCACTGGCTCTCCAAATACCCAACCTGCAATATCCAAATGGGCACTGCATATTGGGTGATTTGGTCGTGGACAGCCACCATACATTGGAGGTGAACATCTCCCATTCAGTACATTACACTACCCATCCAACACATCCAATCATCCAGGTACCTTGTTGCGATGAGGGCACTTGGCAGGGGCCAGTAGAGTTGGACTTGGACTAGTGAGGAACCAGTGTAAGATCCTGGTTCCATAGCCAGTGTCTGACCACTAGAGCCAGGCATGGTGCTTTGACTATCAGAAAGGCATGGCTCATCTACCACGCTACAGAGATCTTTCACAGTCGAACCACCAAGTCATATGAGTCAAACCAATTCATGCCATGCTGGTGTTACATCTTGATGACATGGATAGATTTCACATAATCCTGCTGTGTCAAACTTTCTTCCAGTTTGATTTTTAGGTTGAAGGTTCCAATAGGACCAGGCCAGCGGGGTGGGGTAGGATTTGCATGCAAAAAGGTCCTAGGTTCAATCTATAGCATCCCCAAGTAGGGATGAGAAAGACGCCTGCCTGAATTCCTGAAAAACTGTTGCCGGTCAAAGTACAGTCAATATGGTGTTGGACTAGGACTGGAGAGGCCAGGGTTCAAATCTCTACTCAGCCATGAGGCTCAATGGGTGGATTTGGGCCAGTCACTGTCTCTCAGCCAATTATGAGGATCAACCTTAGGCTTCCTCAACCTCGGCCCTCCAGATGTTTTTGGCCTACAACTCCCATGATCCCTAGCTAGCAGGACCAGTGGGCAGGGATGATGGGAATTGTAGTCTCAAAACATCTGGAGGGCCAAGGTTGAGGAGGCCTGATCTACCTCTTAGAGTTGGTATAAAATTGGAGAAGGTGGGAGAGAAAGAACTTGTGTACCATCTTGAACTTCATTGAGGAAAGCTGAGGTGTAAATTAATAATAAATAGCACAGAGCAGTGATCTGATAGGAAGCTACATGGTACCCAGTGTTGCTAACTGCACTGAATAAGCAGCAATCATTTTTCATTCATTTGTACTGCCATTTCTTTCGCTTATCTGCTGCTTCTTTATCGCCAGTTTTCTATTGATTAAGACTTATTTCACTTTCCTAGTCCCAGTATAATTTAAAACCTTATTATATTTCAGTTGCATATTAACAGTGCATCAGGTTGGCATTCTCACTGTACTTTTTTCAGCATCTGCTAAAAACCATTTTTGGTTAGGCAAGCCTACAAATCTATGTACAAGGTTGATGGGTGTTTTAATATATATATATTTACCTCATAGTTTAATTATTTTGAGTATTTTATATAGCTGTTTTATGGATGACCATTTTTTCCCATTCTTTTTGTAAAACACTTGGAGGTTTTATTTTTACATTCATGTGGTATGTAAAATTTTAATAAATAAATAAATAAATTTATTTTTAAAAGAAATAATACTAGCTAGCTTATCATTATTCCCCCCTCCCACACCCATCCCAGTGTTCGTCTCAAAGGAACCAAACAATTCTTTCCACCTGCCTTCACTGAATTCCTTCCATTGCAATATACATTGTGTGGAGCGGCAAAAATAAATTCCTCTGCAAGTGGATAATACATTGCAGTGAACATCAAGATTTATCACACCTCTGCAGAAACCAGAAACTGTCAGGAGTTGCCTCTGTCAATATTTACCCCTTGGGTCAATAAATTCTGACAGTCAATTAAAGTCAGTACACTCAATTGACAGTAAGGCTGCTTGGACTCACCTGAGGTTAGGATTTTGTGAAGTAAGTATCTGCTTATATTGGCTGGAATGATTTTGAATTTAGAATCCCTCTAGCGTAGAGAGAACACCTCTGTTCAATTTGACTAGCATTACAATCCATAAATCCGTTTAACAGTTAGTATTTGCTAACAGTTGGTGGGCAATATGCACGTAACCTGTATGCAAATTGAAGAGCACAAATTTTGCTTTAAAGAGGATGCCTGCCCCCTTTACATCTGCTGCAAAGGAGGTTATTTTACAGTGGTTTTTGCATTCATTTGCATAATAGATTGGTTTCAGACACACGTATTTAGGTTATTAACACCAGCCTTTTAGTGACTTAAAAGACATTAAATGCCATGCAGTCTGTTGTTGCTGTTTAGTCATTTAGTCGTGTCCGACTCTTCGTGACCCCATGGACCAGAGCACGCCAGGCACTCCTGTCTTCCCCTGCCTCCCGCAGTTTGGTCAAACTCATGCTGGTAGCTTCGAGAACACTATCCAACCATCTCATCCTCTGTCTTCCCCTTCTCCTTGTGCCCTCCATCTTTCCCAACATCAGGGTCTTTTCCAGGGAGTCTTCTCTTCTCATGAGGTGGCCAAAGTATTGGAGCCTCAGCTTCACAATTTGTCCTTCCTGTGAGCACTCAGGGCTGATTTCCTTAAGAATGGATAGGTTTGATCTTCTTGCAGTCCATGGGACTCTCAAGAGTCTCCTCCAGCACCATAATTCAAAAGCATCAATTCTTCAATGATTTTTTATGGTCCAGTTCTCACTTCCATACATCACTACTGGGCAAACCATAGCTTTAACTATACAGACCTTTGTTGGCAAGGTGATGTCTTTGCTTTTTAAGATGCTGTCTAGAAATGGCCAAATGTATAAGTAGAATAGACCGATATAGCTCTGAAGTCCTTAAATCAACGTGAACAGTTTAACTGTTGACTGAGCAGTCTGATTTGCATTAAATCTAAACCATCTAAGAAATGCTACTTTTGCATGGCTATAGACATGGGGATGGACTGCAGCTTTAAGATGGACCCCAGCATCTCCAGGTATGACTGACAGAGACTCCAACCTAGAATCATAGAATCATAGAATCGTAGAGTTGGAAGAAACCACAAGGGCCATCGAGTCCAACCCCCTGCCAAGCAGGAAACACCATCAGAGCACTCCTGACATATGGTTGTCAAGCCTCTGCTTAAAAACCTGAAGCCCTGTAGATAGAGACTCCACCCTGAAGCTGCCAATCAGTGTAGACAATACTGAGCTAGATGAGCCCGTGATCTGACTCGGTATAAATCAACTTCCTTTGCAAGAATCTTTCTTCCAGCTGTGTAATTCTGAACTTCTATAGCAAAGTCGGTTTTATCAGCCACCGGCCAGCAAAGCTCATGCATCTTACAGTCCCTCCTATGCTTCATCTCCCAAGCCTCTGAGGTAATCCTTCTCACTCCCTCAGCCTCTTTTGTCATGCCACCCTGGCCTGATAGCTTCCTCACCCCTCTTGCCTATCCTGTTGTCATGCTTTGATAGTGGAAAGTGACTGCTGCTCAAGACATTTTGCTGCCTGAGGCAGAGCAGCATTTAATGTGCAGATACATAGTTAGTTCCTGGGTCAAGAAGATTGAGCTGTTCTTATTCTTATTATGTATTTTGTGGTTTTATATCTTGATTTTATTCTGTGAACCGTCCTGACACCACCAAGTATAGGGCGGTATATTAATAATACAGTGGTACCTCGGGTTAAGTACTTAATTCGTTCCGGAGGTTCGTACTTAACCTGAAACTGTTCTTAACCTGAAGCACCATTTTAGCTAATGGGGCCTCCTGCTGCTGCCGTGCTGCCGGCGCACAATTTCTGTTCTCATCCTGAAGCAAAGTTCTTAACCCGAGGTAATATTTCTGGGTTAGCGGAGTCTGTAACCTGAAGCGTATGTAACCTGAAGTGTATGTAACCCGAGGTACCACTGTAATAATAATAATACTTGAAGAAGGAACTTGCTGAGGGCCTGAAGACTGAGAAGTAAGCTGGGCTCCATGTCTGCATTACTTAAATGAAGTTGTTTATGCATTTATTGTTTCTGGCAATGTGCAAGTGTCTGCCTTACAGACTTCACTCTCAGAGAAGCATTGTAGGCATCAGTACCTGACACATTTAAGGAGCTCTGCATGAGGCTGCCCTTGAAGATGTTTTGGATGCTGTAGCTGCCACTAGGGTGCTAGTGAGCAATACTGGCTGGGCACGTGTTACATCAATTCTTAATGACCTGCACCAGTTGCTGGTGTGCTTCCAAGCCCAATTCAAGGTGCTTCCTAGAATACACACCTGTTTCAGGTTCTGTTGGCACAATTGTCAGATTGCTTGTGACACTTCCGGAAAGATTTTGACAGTGGTTTTCCCCCCCTTCCCTCCCCACTCATGTTCGACTTGAGCAGTGAAGGATGTTTGGCAGCTTGACTTGATTTGAAGTTCAGGGAATAAAAATTTAGCTCTTTCTTACGAAGTGTTCCTGACTGCAGGTAAAGAATACAATCCTCTCTCCAGTTATATAAAGGAGAGATCATTAAAAGCTGGCAGCATCTGCAGTAAAGCAACTCACAGTTTCTTTCTGAACAGAAACTTTAGACTCTGGATTACGAGGTCTTACAGGAATTGGGGTGTTCTTTAGACGGAAGTACATATTACTTCAATTGCTTTAAAATGTGATAAGCCAACCTTGCTGTGTTGGGGTGAAGCCCTGGACTTCTGCCCCAGAGTCTTACCCTAATGGCAATACTTAATGCATCTATAAATTGTTTCTATTTCTCCAGCCTTGTAAAAACTCTTAGAGGCTCTAAGCTCATGTGAGTTTCTGTTTTAATGGAGGGTTTGTTTGTTTGTTTGTTTACCTGTGCTACTGTACTTTTATTCATTCATTCATTCATTGATGGCACATATACCAACCATTTAGAGGAAGGACCAAATGTCAGTGGGAGAGAATCCGTTTTACATGCAGAAGTCCTCAGGTTCAATCCCTGTCATCTTCAAATACAGCAAAGGCTATCCCCCAGATGAAGACATGGATAGTTGCTGCCAGTCAGTGTAAACAATATTGAGCTGGTTGGACCAGTAGTTTGATTCGGTATAAGGCAGCTTCCTATGTTCCCATGTTCCTATTCCCTGCCACCAGAGTCTCTCAGAACAGCTTGCAAAAATCAGTACAAAGACTAGCCTCAGGCTCACAATCCAACATGGCACATGAGGGGGGAAAGAATGGGAAGGAGGAGGGGAAAGCAAGTTAAACAAGCAAGTTGTAGCTCTTGCCCTTGATAAAAAGCTCCCTGCTCCCCACCAGCACTCTTCTCCCAGGAACAGAGCAGGCGACAATGCCCAGACCAGGAGCACAGGGCACCTCCTGCCCCACAGTTCTTCTCTCCCACAGCTGACTTGATGGTAGTTCCAACCCTCATGGGAGGGTTGTTAGGGTGGAACAGCCATTTTATTTGTTTGCTGACTCCTCCTTCCCGCTGCAGCTTCCCCAGAGAATGCAGCGGATCCTCTGGAGCCTTTGAGGGGTGGTGCTGGGGACTGCACGCGAAGGGGGGGTCAACAACGACTGCCACCCCTTACAACTTCTCCCTCAGAGAGTCTCCACTGCATCCCAGTTCTCTCAGAGAATGGGAGGAGCTATATGTGAAGGGCCAAGCTGGTATGCCACACACCATACTTTCTTTTGTCTCCTGCCTTGCTGCCCAAGAAATGCTGACTTGGCACGGAAGGTGTGAGGGTTGTAGCGAAACATAATAAATAAATAGATTTCCATCAAGATCATGAATTTAAATGTTGCAATCATGTTGGGAGTTTTCCAACCGTGTCCTCATTATGGTATGAATATTTCTGTCGCCAGTTGAAACTTCAACTCCAGGCAAATATATCATTAGTGTCAGATAATTTTGGTGACTCAGTATTACCGGTGAAGAAAAAAGCAAGATGGTTTTTTATGCATATTTAACATCTGACTTTTTTAAAAAAATAAATGTATCTGATTAGGGTACCACACTTGAAAAATGTTTTCAGGGAAAGAATGGCAAAATGTTTAATCAAACATGTCTTCAGCTGTGGATTAAGAAGTTATGTTTTCACCCATCAACTTGGCCTGACAAGTAATACAGCAGGATGGCGATAAAAATCAATTACTCAAGTGATATTTGTGGCTACTGAATAATACATCTATTATTATTCATTCTCATTCCCACGCAGTCACAAAGAAAATATGGAGTCTGAGAGACAGCTATTAAAATACATTTCCTGCGCAAGAGACCAAAATGATAGGAAGAGTAATGTTTGCTGTCTTAGATTATTTAGAAGGGAAAAGTGTTCCTAAATAGTGTATTACTTTTAAACAGTTGTTATTTCCCCCTGTTTTGATATTTTGTTTAACTAGATAAATAGATCACAAAGATCTGTTTTCATCTGGTTCAACTCTTACTGCAAGCTGTTCAGTCTCCATTTCTGCTCAGGTTTAGTGAGCTATAAAAATGCCTACCTGTCACACACACAAATAATAAAAATGCAACCAACAAGTTTCTTCCTAATTAAACCATGAAGGATGCCAACTTGCTTTTTTGCTTTTTAATGAATCAGACAGTGGCATCAAGAGAATGGAAAAATTGGTGAAGAAATACATATGAAACCTGGTTTCTGAGGGTGTTGTATTCTTATTTAGTTTGCTAATACATGTCTCAAGCATACAGACAAGTTTTGAGTACCGTAGGTCTGAACTCAATTAGGCACTCAAATGCTGACACAGAAGCATTTCTGTCAGAGGAGCCTTGGTAAATGCTGTTCCCTGTGGATCCCAAAACCTCCCCCACCCAAAAATTAAGTCTGAGAAGGGATGGGTAATGAAATGAAGCAAGGAAGGTGGGGGACAGTGGAAGAATGGCTACCAGAAAGCTGTCCCAGTTCAGTCTTTCTGACATTTTATAGAATTGTTGGGGAAAACCTAAGCATTGGAGATGCATGGATAACCAGGCCCACTCTGAATCAAGATGGATGGGTTTGCCATCTCTACTTAGTGAAGGTGCCAAATTCCATGATAGGTGGGTGCCAGAACACTAATTTACATGTATTGGTCCCTTTCAGCCCATTCAAAATTGGTCCCAAATTTCTTCCAAGGTTTTGGCCCTGTTCACACTGAACTTGCTTCATTGCTAGTCCTTCCCTTTCCTGCTATTGCCATGTCCCACACAAACATCCTGGAGGGAATACGAGTGGTGCATCCTCTATGCAGACCTAATGATGTCACTGAACTTTGTAATTATTGGCTCGAGATATGAATTTGCTCTTGAAGTACAAATCAATATGTTAACAGTAGGTAACCAGAAGGACAACAGAGCCAAAGTTTAGAATAGGTTCAGAAAAGAAATGATTTATGTTCTGACTTCTGGGAAGAAGTAAGTAGTGTAAGTACCGTATTTTTCGCCCTATAGGATGCAATTTCCCCCTCCAAAAATGAAGGGGAAATGTGTGTGCGTCCTATGGGGCAAATGCAGGCTCCTTGGCTTCAGTGATAGCAACGTGAAGCCTCCGAAGCCTGCGCTCCGGAGGCTTCGCGTTGCTTTCACTGAAGCCAGAAGAGTCTGCTCTTTGAGTCTGGCAGTGGGGGGAAGCAGCGCTTCCCCCCACCGCCTGCCCCAGAGGATCGGGGTGCAGCGGGAAGGCGAGCGACGCCTTCGCGCTGCTCCCCGACCCCGCTTTGAGGCTTTGAAGCAGCGCTTCCCCCCATCGCCTGCAGCCTGTCCGCTGCTCCCAGAGCTGCCGGGGGGGGGAATCATATTTTCCCCCTTGATTCCCCCCCCCTGAAAACTAGGTGCGTCCTATGGGCCGATGCGCCTTATAGGGTGAGAAATATGGTATATAACTGTACCCAATCACATTCCAAATTGAGTTGCAGGAGGGAATTTGCCCATCACTGCTTAAAACAATATAGTTGAACATCTGAAGAAGAAAAATAATGCATAGCAAGGCTCTTAGCATGATTTATTCTGGTTTCTAATTTCCATACAATGTCCCATAAGGAACTTGTGGGTTCCTACTAAAAAAACTTCTCAGCCACAGTCTAGTGAAATTATCCAGGGGAGTTGTGTACACTTCTAAATTATCAGTGCATTATCATCCCTATGTGGAATACATGAAGGGAAGCCAACTAAGTCATGCACAGTCTTATCTACTCTGGATATGACTTAGCTGGGTATAAGCCAAAGAGAGTACCAATTTTTGCCAGGGAGGGTTTTTCACATGCTTAGAAACTGGAACCAGAGCACACTTATCTTCTTCCTCTGCTGTATATTCCTGCTATTAGTCTGCTACTGTCTACAGTACCTCCCAAAGCCCACCAGTTCTAACAGTGTTGCTGCAGTAGCTTAAGTTTTTTTGACCTGCCACTGCTATTTTAAGTGTAAGGATGAGAATGTTTGTGATGTTCTAGTGGGGTAGTGAATTTCAAACTGCAAACAGGTTCAAGGGATGAGAATCTGCCCAATCTAGGAGTTTTGAGCTCCATGCAAAACCCGAACTGTTGCCTGTTGACAGTCCCAGAAATGCTCAAAGCACAATATTTAAGAATTGAAATGCAAAGCCTTTGAACTCAGTTTATCACTCTCCCAGGGCTTTCAGTGCACACACATGCATACATATGCTTTGTGCCGTTCTGTTCTTCTACACCCTTTGATCAGTTCGTATTGAAGCAGTCTCTTGTTTAATACATAGGGGTTTGTTATGACCACAGCATGATCACATCAACCCATAAGAGAGCAGAAATAACATGAAAGAATATAAAAGCCCACACCTTGACCACATTAACAGCAATGTTTTTAAAAGGCAATAAATAACAAAGGTTTGTTTATGCCATTGGCCATCAGGACTAACCAAAGGGAAAGTATGGCTTTAAAGATTAAATAGGACCTGAAAATATTGGCTGTGGTAACCACTGATTGTCATTGCTCCCTTTTATATTTCCATTTTGTGCATATTTAAGCTAGATCTGCATTCCCTATAAAACAGTGGGCTCTTTTAAATAGAAAAAAAGAATAGAATCCCTCAGAAGCAATGTGTCTGGTAGTGATATGGCTGTCTGACCTGGTTTGTTTATGATGGTGCTTATTGTCTTACATATGGCTTGTCAGTTCTGTATTCATATGGCCACTGCTTCTCAAACCAAAGTGACCATGCACACTTCTATTTTTTGGCATTCGATGTCCTATTCTTATGTCTTGGTAATGTCACACTTAACAAAGTCTACCCAACACCCATTGGTTTATCCATTTACATGTAAACACTCTAGTTAAGGAGATCCAGATAACACATATCTAGTTAATTAAAGCAAGCACCTATAAACTTTAGAATTATTCCACACACACACACACACACACACACACACACACACACACGTACACACATATATGGAATAGTTAAACCCACCTCCATCTAAATTATAATATTGGTTCCATCACTATCCTCCCTGATCAACACAGAATGCTGATTCCTTCAGTGATTAAAAAAAGGGGGGGTTCAACTTAAAATTGGCACTATGCGCAACAAGAGAGGCTAATGAAATGAACCAAGCTTATAGCTCTTTCTTACCTTTGGTTCAAATGCTTAGTCTTCTGGAAAAGCATTAGAAACATGAAGTGTTCAGCATTGCATAAACATTGTACTTGGCCTAACTAGCCAACAGCTGCTGCCGCTAAACAAAACACATTGACTTAGAGGTCTCGTTTTGTTCAACATAACCCACTCCATTCTAAACACATTTCTTTGTGATTCTGCTATTCTGAAAGCAATGGGGCTTAAGGGTATTTAGGATCAAGGTTAGAGGAACCTAGCTATATTAAGTCTCCTTTAATGGGAGCAGTTGGAATTCCATCTCTTTAGTCCTTGAAAAGCATGTTGTGCTAGCCAAGATGGCAGACACCACACATGTGGCATGCAATCTCCCTGGCTTGATGGCAATGCCAAAACCATTTCTCATTCAGTTCCAAAGGCACTTTGGACATCGGGCCAAAGAGGTGATGAATAGCTTCTTTTTTAGCACCCTTCCGCCTGCTCTGAAGAATCGCTAATCCCAATTCATTACAAATAAAAACCTGCTGTATGAGGCATTGTTCTGTTCTGATTCCCAAAACTGGTCCAGTTTTAATTTTGACGTAAAACCATATGGCAATTGTTGGAGAGCAGATGGGCTTTGGTTTGGGCTTCATTGTCTAGGATCCATCGCACACTTGGTTTTCATACCAGGTTTTCTTGGCTTGCTGCTCTTGCGCTAATCTGCTGAAATCATTTTGCCCACTCAGAAGCTGACATTTCGTTTTGTGCCCTGTCGCATTACAGCAAGGCAAGCTGTCAAGGAGGCAGCTTCGTATCGAGCTATTAATTATTTTTTTGCCCATCATATTTCACGTGCCTAATTGTATTTCAGTAAGCGATTCAGCCTGTGTTGAATAAAATCTAAAGCGTTTATTAGTATATAATAGATGCAGAGAGAGCATCCGTCTGACACTACAATCCTAGTACTGAAGGGCTCACAACCCAGTGCCAAAGAAAACATTGCATCAAGCCCATACACACATGCAAATTCCTTTCCAAAAACAACAATTAAGTTGCCACCAAGTGAGTTGCGCAGATAATATGCAGATATGTTTATTTTTCACAAAGGTGTTCAGTATATTTAAAAGTCCATTGAAAACCAAAAGTCTCACAAGTCTGCTTTCAAGCCTACATAATTAACTTCATTGACAGGTGAAATATCCAATATTCAGGCTGGGATGGCCAATGCTTGTGTAGTCAAGTCGACACACCACCCAAGGGAGGGATCAGCAAGCTTGAGGAAAGCTAAAGGTAGGGAGTTAATAAGGTAGAGGGAAACCTCCAAAAGCAGACCAATGGTTTGTTATGTTTAAAGAGGACTTGGACCAGGCAGCCATTTGAATAGTGGAGCCCTTTCATTGAGATTGTCTTTATTCAGATAGAGGGCAAAAATGTAAAGCAGGACACATGCCAAGGGGAAAATGAAGAATGTTGGAGGCGTCCAGGACATGGAATGGTGCATAATGGGAGAGGGAATAGCTGATTGGAAAAGCGAACAGGAGCATTTTCTCTTGCCACCCTCTTTACGACAATGTGTAAGAGGAACCTCTTTCTGAACCTGGACTTCCTTTGCTTGATTTCAGTGGCAATTTTCAGTACGTAAATGTAAATGAATGTTTGTGAGGAACGGCACAAAGTTAGCACTCCTGTTCTCAAGCAATTTCAACATGCTCAGGGGTCTGATCTAAAAAGTGTTTGGTTATTTCACTTTGGACCAGGTTTTGCTCCTATAATCTTAGACAAATGCTTTTCTCAATCGTTTTCAACTCAATCACTTAATTATTGTGGAGCTATGTGGAATTTGTGTGGCTTTAAGCTGGGGTTCAACCCACATTTAACTATGGTGGGATCCTAAGTGCACGTAACTTGAACTAATTTTGTTTGGAACAAATGCAAAATCCTAAACAAGGTTTGGATTTGAGAATATGGCTAATACTCCTCCACTGATATACTGTAGCTGATGCTAGTGGGACTTTTCTTGAATATATAGTGCAAGGATCTGCAACGCCTATCAACTGACAGTTAGTCCATATTCACTGGTGCATTCAAAGGGTTCAGATTTGAATTCCAATATGCTATAAACTCTATTGTGATACTATCAAGATAAAGATTATCTTTAAGAACCCATTCTACCTATGGATACTTCCATGGTTTTGCCAACACAGTGGCTTGCAGCATAAAGGTTGCCCTACCCTATGACTCTCTCTTTGGTTATACTTGCAGGATTTGAATTCAGGGTTCATATCAAATCAATGTTTGGAACAGGATTAAGCTCTATAGCAGAGGTGAGGTGGCTGTGGTCCTTCAAACATTGATGGACTCCAATTCCCACCAGCCCCAACCAGTATGTAAGGGACATATGGCAGGCTACATGTTCCCCATTCCAATCTATAGTTTAAGATTCAAATTGTGAGCCACTTGTCCTTTAATTGCTAGCCTGTGTTCACTTCCAGCAGGATGTCATATAATAATTTTCACTTTCTTTTCCCAGTTTTCCTAAGCAACAGTCTTCTAAATTAGCCAATTTGCTATGATGAATTTGTTAGAAAATTTTATTATGAATAAACCAAAGCTTATATGCAACACATGATCTCACAAAAGGCATATTGATGAGCACTGACAGCTTAAAGCTGTCTTTAAAAAAGCAGAAGGGGGGCAGAATTCACAAATGCAACATTCAAGGCTTATGTTATATATAAAAAAAATCAATGTTCGCTGCACTAGTTGCTTGCAAAATTAGACTATTAATTCTGTGTAAACTAACCTATCTGAAAAGCGCACTGTGGGGGATTATGGTAGGATCTGCTGTTGCACTAGGCTGCATTAGGAAGAGAGCACTTTAATGAGTTCCCTGGAGAGTCTGCAATGTCTTGGATCTTTGTCTTGAAAAGAACATTTTTACCCCATTTAACTACCACATCTCCAGCCCAACATGCGGATGACACCAGTGAAGGAACTATTACAATATATTATCAGAACCAACAAGCATTGTGCTTCTCGATATCAAAGGGATCAAATGCTATTATTGGCATATCAGATGCTTCAGACATGCTATGGCCTGATTGGGAGGTGGGGGGTGGAATGGTATCATGCACGGTTCAACAGCCAGGAACACAAAGAAGGGGTTATACAGCATATAAATTGGAAATCACTGTATACTGTTGTGCAATCTGTTATTTATAGTAATGAAAATGTTCTGATTTTCTTCTGAGACAGGAAATGGTCCCATTGACCATTATTTGGCTGATGACCCAAGATAGGGCCTTCCCTGTGGTACCTCCCCAGTTATGAAATGACCCCCTCTGAGAAGTATGCCAAGCGCTAACACTTTTCAGATTTGGGTGCCAGTTAAAAAGGTGTCTGTTTGCCCAGGCATTCATGGGACGGTAATCTGCTGCTGCAAAGGTGTGAGCCTTTATTGAATCCATTCATAGCATAAGCCTGCAATATTCCAGGCTAGAAAAAGAGCTTAAAAACATGATTTTAAGAAGCCAAAAATGGGAAAGTGCTAAAAAGCAGGTGGCATCAGACCTAAAGAGAAAACTTATTAATTGTTTTGCTTTTTTTTATTATTCATGAATTTGGATTGTTTGGGGCTTGCAACACTGGCTCCATCTGCACAAGTTCAAGTAAAAATGGTAGATGTCTATGGAATCACCCAGTAGTGATGTATGGAAGTGAGAGCTGGACCATAAAGAAGGCTGATTGCCAAAGAATTGATGCTTTTGAATTATGGTGCTGGAGGAGACTCTTGAGAGTCCCATTGACTGCAAGAAGATCAACGTATTCATTCTTAAGGAAATCACCCCTGAGTGCTCACTGGAAGGACAGATTTTGAAGCTGAGGCTCCAATATTTTGGCCACCTCATGAGAAGAGAAGACTCCCTGGAAAAGACCCTGATGTTGGGAAAGATGGAGGGCACAAGGAGAAGGGGAAGACAGAGGACGAGATGGTAGGATAGTGTTCTCGAAGCTACCAGCATGAGTTTGACCAAACTGCGGGAGGCAGTGGAGGACAGGGGTGCCTGGCGTGCTCTGGTACATGGGGTCACGAAGAGTCGGACACGACTAAACGACTAAACAACAAAATGGAATAAAACCTTCAAAAACTGTCTCAGGCAACATCTTTTTAAAAATCTTGTGCCTCCATCTAGATAATAAATATATGCGATGACAATAAGAAACTAACAGAACAATCAAATACATTGTCTACACACAATACTAAGTCCCATTACTCTCAACTCATTGAATAGAGGACAGCAGCCTTAGGCTACACTTCCTTGGGAGTAAGTTCCATTACACTTAGTGAGATGGACCCTCTGCGTAGACAGTAACATGATAAGTTTGTAAGTCAATGCCTTTTTATCCAATAATTTGCGTCAAAGGTATATTTGAACTCACTGCGTAATTTATGGGGGGGGGGGAATCCCCATTAGATACAGTGCATGCTGAGTCAATATGCATAGGATTCTGCTGTTCCTTCTGTCCTCTTATTAGATTGGAATTTGGTGTCAGTTGTCCAATATTTTTCAATAACATCTAGAACCTGTTTGTTCAATAAAACTGTTCAATTTGTTTGATTTGTTTCAAGAGTTGTTTGCTAAAACTTTCAACTGATTTCTGAAAACTCATTACTTTTATTTATACATTACAGTTTTAGCGACATGCATACCTACCTTTTTTTGTCCACGATGAAGGACCTGAAGTGGGCATTTCTGGAGGATATGCTACCGCTATTTTGGTTTTTTGAAAATTATTTATTAAAACCATAAAGGGGAAAAAACCTTTTGACCTGCTCTTCAGAGCTCGGTAGTAATTCTTTTCTTGGTAACTATCACTAAGTATTTTCACTGACGAGGGGGAATATTTACCACAGCTTGCAACTGTGAAAATGTGCTAACTCATACGGTGTCTTATATCACTAAGTTTGCTAACCTTTGCAACATCTCTATGGTTAGTCACCCTTTCATCTATCAAGATGTCACAGGTCATCTAAGGCATAAGTGATACTCTACTTTTCTGAGTCCCAAGTCTACTCTGTAAATAGCCTTAATATTCTTACCCAACGGACCAAGTATTTCCTTCAGCAGACTAATTGGTTCCCATCCCCTGCTAAGCACCAACCATATCACTGCTATAGGCCAATCTAATCATTAGCTGAGTGGCAATCTGCAAGAGGATTTTCCATCTTTTTAATCTCCATGCCTCCTCAAGAGAGAAGGCCTATTACCGACAAAATACTATCAGAGGCCTCTCTTTGATTTCACCCTTACTATACAACTAGGTAAGAGATTTTTTTAAATAAAAAAAAGAGTCAAAAACATTGCAATGTCTCCCTAGGGAAGAAGGACAAAAGGGGATGGTTGGTCAAGGTCAGCAAAGAGCAAATTATGGGAATTGGAGATAGGACCATGTCACTTACTCAGCAAGAGTTCTGGCAACAGTATGCAACATCCCTTATGACTTATGTAGTCAATTTTGGGGGAATTTCTAGTCTTTCATTTCAAACAGGAAACCATTCTTTGTGCCAAAGTGTGCCCAGGGGCAAGCCTTTTTCCAGAACAGTCAAGTACACTTTAAGAATGAGTCATCAGCTGATCTGTATATGAAAGCTGGCAGGCTCCTTGGGTGGTTTCAGTGCTGAAGATCTCCACCCTTCTTGGGCATGATGTTACCTGCACACCTGTCCTATTTGGAGTCTAATACAATTTAAGTGTGTGGTAGCATGGCACTTTAAGAACCAACAGCAGACACCACTATGAGAATTAAAAGGATGTGTATATTTATTGTTCTTAATACTGCTGCTGGCTACCAACAGCAGCTCTCTTCCTCTAGGAAGATGTGTGTTGTCCTTTCAGTTTCCTTAAATCGATCCTGCATGAAGTGTGCAGGACTACTGCCTTTTCCAAAGACCCTCAAGATATTTTGCAGCTCATTCTGAAACAGTTTAATTGTGCAGTTTCAGTTGAGGTTTTTTATGTTTTCATGACTGGTTTTGTGTACCACCTTCTGAGGACTCAAGTTCTAAAATGCAGGTTATAATTTTTTAGAATAATAAATAAATATTTGACCTTTATAAATGTGTGCAACGGGGTCTTTACAAACATCACAGAAGCCCCAGCTCAAATAACGCTGTAAAGGAGTCCCTATTTGCATGAAGGAACACAGGGTAGGTCTTGTATACACCATCAGGAGTTTTACCAATGATGGAATGCCCTCTGTCAGGGGTCGCCAACCATTTTTGGAAATAGCTACTATAGGGGGACTTGGCATAACACAAAATTTGAGAGAAAGCTACTCCTGACAACTTTATACTTTCCATAGGAAGCTAGCTACGTCCTGCTGATCCTGATTGTGGATATTACTCAATATTGCTTTTACACACACACACATACGAACACACGAATTGATGCTGTTGCTATCTAATACCAAAAGGGAGCATCCCTCAGAACCAGGAAAAATATACAATGTGACCTCACTCCAATGCCAGGTGAACCAATCTAGAATAAAAGTGCCTGATGGGAACAGAGGGTTGGAAATTTAACATGTTTCTACTATGTACCTCTTTTGCTCATAAAACTGGTATCCCATCAGATACATCAGAAATGGGGGATTGTGGACTTCAATTGCTGTTGGCCTTCAATTCCCATTATCCCTGACAATCAGCAATACCAACTGGGAATGGTGGAAGTTGGAGTTCAACTGCATCTGGAGGCCCACAGGGACCCTTATATACATGATTGGGATTCAGCACTTCTTTAAGTCTGGTTTGACCCTGAGGATGAACTCTGGTCTGTATGCCCAGTCCCAAGAACTTCTTCATCAGCTGACACTTACTTGCCTGGGCAGACATACCAAGCAATAAAAGTGTCACAAGTATTCCTGTCATGTCTCCTCAGAAAAGTTTGTCAGTAACTAGGTCATTGTTGCAAATACTGCCACACTGATGTGCCATGATTCCATTTAGCAAGAAAGTCTTTTCCCATGACAATACTTCTCACAGGAGCCACATTTCAAAAGACCAAGCCTAAGTAATTGCCAGAAAAAATAATCAAAAGCAACTAATCAGCCCGCAGCAATAAAAAATGGGTGTTGTGCATGCTTAAAGGTGTGCTCTCAACAAGATGGATGGGCCAACCTTATCCACTCAAAATTTAAACAGGGATAAAAAATGCATGTGCTCAGATGAGATGTAAAAATTTCATGCACCTACATATCAAGCTTTTTCATTTTCTGTTTGTTTTCCTTTCCATCATGCTGGATGCTGCCAGCACTCCGATTACTTTCTGGAAAGATAAGCTAATATCATATGCATGAGCCCAGGCAGGAGCCATGCTGCCGAAGACTGCACAAAATGATTTTAAAGAAATATAAGCTTCCTGAAGGTCTTGGTTTCTGCTCCTGTAACTATTTTTCTTATAAGAACAGCAGTGACTCTTCTCAACCTTATGCATATTCAGCTACCTAAGCCAATGCATCTTAAGCTGTACTTGTCAACAGGATACTTTCAAGTTGTCTGATTGACACTGATAAAAAAATAAGAAGACGAAAACTATGGCCTAAGAATAAAGACTCAATTCAGAGATTATAGCTAGGATGGAAGTACTTTTAAACAGTTTATTTCAAAGCATGTACAACATCTCCCCTTTATATTTCATTGGGGAGGGAGATTCACATAGTTGTGGCTCAATCTCTATTCCACTTTATGGAGATATATATGGAGATCTTTCTAACCAAAAAGAAAGTTCACATAGTTCCATAAGAAACAGCTACTACAACAGGCCACCAATTAACAGGAGTCTGCAGGGAAATGCTTTAATATTCTCACCAACCCTGTGTTCATGCCAAGGTGAAGCAACAGGATTATGAATGACATGCCATGAAAAGATGATTTCATGGTATATAGCAGGAGTGATGCTGTCAATAATAGCCCGTCAAAATAACTGTTGACAACTGCCAGCAGGAATAAATGCACCTTGGGCAATATTTGACGTGCCCTTCACTTCGTTTACAGGCATGTGCCATGATGCGTTACCACAACCCTAGGCGCGGACAATTGCCATTTTACTGTTTTCTCTCAGAGATGGTGAAATCCAGATGTGGACTGCAGTATGCAACATTCAACATCAGCAAAGAACAGTTTGAAAGGCATAAATTGTACAGCAAGGAAGATATTACACCGTGCATCCAGTCAATACACATGCACACTGCTGGAGGCCACAACAAAAGGCCGAATGTCTTCCCACAGTTTCAGAATGTGCAGCCGTATATACCCCATTTTTCAAATGAAATTTAAATGCTTACTAGTGTGTGCCCACACACAAGTATCTGCTATCATGCTTCCCAGCTATCACATGATGTGAAACACACCTAAAACAACTCATTCTTAATAAAATTGCAAGGTGAAAAGAAAATAATAATAACACAGGCCTTCCCACACCTTCTAAAAGTAAAGACATAGAATGGGAGGGGAAAGATAGAGAAAAGAATACAAGTTAAGTCAGAAGGACCAAGTAGAAAATGTCCAAATGACATATTTAGTAGTTGTAGTAGTTTGTCCCTGGCAAGGGGGACACAGGAGACAGGATTTTAAGCACCCAAACATGGTTTAGCATTACATACTACTATGCAGCTTGAAGGATTTTCTATCTTCTGTCTTCTTCTTTTCTCCTCTTCTTCCTCTATGAGAAAGTCTTGAAACTTGAAACCCCATGAAACCCCAAAGAACAAATCTTTAAGGTCACAACTTTGTGATTATTATTATTTTTAATTCGTCATGAAAATCCATCATTTTAGTGCGAATCTGTATCCTGTATTGACTAACGTACACATTTTGCAAGCAATTTTCTCCGATAACATATTCATTTTTATACAAAATTTTCCTGTAATATCCACATCACAAAATTCAAAAGAGAGCAAATTTCAAAGGAGAGCCATGCTTCGGTTTGCATACTGTTTCAGAAAGTGCAAATCTGATAACTTGGGCTTTAAATGCACACTGAATAAAATTTCTCCTCCACCATTGAGTCCTGCACCAGTTTCTCCTCAGTGCTGTTGGCCTCTTTGAAGAACGTCTGCCCCAGGGCAGCCTGACAAACATACGTACCGTATTTTTCGCTCTATAAGACGCACCAGACCACAAGACGCGTCTAGTTTTTGGAGGAGGAAAACAAGAAAAAAATATTCTGAATCTCAGAAGCCCAGAACAGCAAGAGGGATCGCTGCGCAGTGAAAGCAGCAATCCCTCTTGCTGTTCTGGCTCCTGGGATAGCTGCGCAGCCTGCATTCGCTCCATAAGACGCACACACATTTCCCCATACTTTTTAGGAGGGAAAAAGTGAGTCTTATAGAGCAAAAAATACGGTAGGTTGTTCCTTTGGCTTCCAGATGTGGAGCCAGTGTGGTGTAGTGGTTAAGAGCGTTGGGCTCATAATCTGGTGAACCGGGTTCACATCCCCGCTCCTCCACGTGCAGCTGCTGGGTGCCCTTGGGCTAGTCACACTTCTCTGAAGTCTCTCAGCCCCACTCACCTCACAGAGTGTTTGTTGTGGGGGAGGAAGGGAAAGGAGAATGTTAGCCACTTTGAGACTCCTTAAAGGGAGTGAAAGGCAGTATATCAAATCCAAACTCTTCTTCTTCTTCAGATCACATGAACAGCCTGTGCATGTTCACCAGGCTGCCTCCTGCAGACCTCCTCTATGCATCAGAGTGCAATGTCTGGCCTCTCTCTCTCTCATGCAAGTATCACTGTGTACTTCCAAATGCCCAAACAGGGTCGTGTGACACGGAAGAAGAAAATATTTGCAGATTTAATTAAATTAAGGCCAGACCCCATGGTAAGATTTCAAGTCGATATCACACTTAGAGCAGTAATCGAGACTAAGTAATAGCACCAAATTAGATTTGCAAAGGCGCAGTCAGAATTTCCAGTGAAACAGAAATGAAGCTGATGAGTTTAGCTTTTTATACATTACTTCCAGAATTTGATTATAATGTGGGGGGGATATCCGTACATCTGTACTTTGCTCTTTAATAATGCAGTGGACTAATACAAGTAATCACACTGTGTCGTTCTTAATCTAGTCATGTAACAGTTATTTGTAAGTGTCATGAAGTACACAGTTTGAACACAGAAGTCCGCAGGTTCAAAACCTGGTACCTCCAAGTTGTTTTTAAAGGACCAAATAGCAGGGGAACGGGAAAGACCTCTGTCTCAGATCCTGAAAATGTACCAGCCAAAGCAGACAATGGAAGACTAATGATGTGACTCATTATTATCATAGACTTGGGGTCCCTTTCAACTCAACTTGTCCAACACTCTACAATGCAGGAATCTCAACAAAAGCACCCCTGACAGATGGCCACCCAACCACTGCTTGAAAACCTCCAAACCAGACAACTCCACCACCTTCTGTGGGAGTCTGTTCTACTGCTGAACAGCTCTTATGAGCAGAAAGTTCTTCCTAATGTTTAGCTGTAATCCATTGGTTTGGGGCCTACCCTTTAGAACAGGAGAAAACAAGCTTACTTCATCTTCCTTGTGACAACTCTTGAGATATTCGGCTCTCCCATCTCTTTTCAGTCTCTTCTTTATCCAGGCTAAACATACCTCAACCATTCCTCATAGGGCTTGGTTTCCAAAGCCTTTATCATCTTGGTTACCTTCCTCTGCACACATTCCAGTTTGTCAGTACACTGGTACCTCAGGTTACAGACGCTTCAAGTTACAGACTCTGCTAACCCAGAAATAGTACCTCAGGTTAAGAACTTTGCTTCAGGATGAGAACAGAAGTTGTGCTCTGGCAGCGCAGTGGGAGGCCCCATTAGCTAAAGTGGTACCTCAGGTTAAGAACAGTTTCAGGTTAAGAAATGGGACTAGGGGCTGTGAGGGACAGGCAAGAAACTATGGGGGGGCAGAGAAGATTTGCTTCCTGGTTGTTGTTTTTGCAGAAAATCTCTCTTCATCCATAAGGACTGCAAACTTATATGTAGCTGAATTGCCAGGGTTATGATAGCAGCAGTACCAATTGGTGAGGTGGTGCAGGTTCCATCTCTCTCTCTCTCTCTCTCTCTCTCTCTCTCTCTCTCTCTCTCTCTGTCAGCTCCCCAACACAGTAAGTCAATGGTGCCTACTGAGAAGGAAAGGGGAGGAATTTGGCATAGGGAGCTCGGTGTGATGTCAAGCACTGCAGCAGGAGCCACACACCACACCATATTCCCTGTGCCTCTTCTGTCCCCCTCAGTGCCAGCAACTCACTGTGTAGGGAAGTTGGAAGACATAGAGGCCCACCTGCAGAGACTCAACAGCTGCTACTGGACAACAGAACTATTAAGTTTCATTATGGCTTCCTTTCAACACGGTTTCCTTCTGACTCTGCAGTTGAAAGCACAGACATTAACACCAGAATTTGCTGCACACTCATCTCAGCATTCCTGAGTAGAAGACTCCTTCTTATGTCCATATTATAGGGCGCCATACATCCAGAATTCCTGAAAGGTGGCACTTTGTCCTGGATCTCAGGCAAGTGATTTGAAAAATTGTGGTTTTTCTGGCGTTTGGCTCAACAACATTTGGGTTTTCCCATAAAAGCTCAACAACTTCAGTGATTTCTTTAAGTAAAGCTCAACAACCCTACCATATTATAGATCTTTTACCAGTTATATGTGTATTTAACAAAGTGAAGGTTCATATGAAGAGAAAAAAGCTAATTCACCATAAATTTAATTCCATTTCTGTAGAGGCCATTTTACAACAATAGTTATTTTCCATACTGTACTTCCTAAATGGTTAAACAAACAAACAAACAAACAAACCTGCTAGAGTAAAATGGCATAGTTAGCATCATTTGTGAAACCATGCACAGAAGATAAACAGGCCTAGTCAAAAGACATCACAAACACACTTCTCTGTCTTTATGACAATGGTTAACATAATTGGTTGAATTATGTTCTGTCTCAGGGTCTACAGTGTTGCTGACCTTTTGAACACACTGATTATTTCCAGTTTTGGTTGGGATTGGAAAACAGAACTAAATGCACAGCGTATTTTTTTTCCTGGACTTGTTAATGCTGCTTCCAAAGAGAAAACAGGCTTATTTGTGATACAGGGAGGATTAATTTCTCAACCTGACAAGGAGCTGGAATTGCTCTCTGAAATCTTTGCATACTGCAGGGAGCCAACGCAAGAACATTCACAGTTTCTACTACACTAGGAGGAGGAAGCCAACTCCATTGCTGAAGCACAAAAGCTCCCTGCACCAAAACCATAATGAGCTCCAAGACCTGTACCAGCTAAATGCTGCTTCCTGGGAATCAGTCAATGAAATCCTATTGACTCCAGGGGCTGCTTGACTGGCCCCTACCACATATTACTTTCTGTAACTGCCAGTCCACTGCCTTAATGCTTCCCGATTAAAATTGTCTGTTGTATTCTCATGCAGATTATTTTGTGTTTGTTTCTAGCTGCTCACTAGGATGTAACAGGAAATGAAGCTCAAAATTCCATTTCCAATTACACTGCCTCACAGCAGGTGAGCCCTGGTTGGGGCAGGTATTATCATGAAATCACCTGCCAATAGAGCATGCAGGAGCTCGGCTCGCATGTTGCACAGAGGCAAACAGCAGGGATGATGGAATTCAATGGCGTAATCAGGGATAATAACATCGCAGATTTTTTAGATGAAAGAGTGAGTAAACATGGAATCAATTGGCAGATGAAAACCTACATTTGTCAAGAATGCAGTAAGCCCTGCATTTATGGGCTCCCCACTGCCAGCAGTAGGGAGTGCATTGAATAAAAAGGGCTTTATTAAGCAGGGTCTCGGCCTTCCACCAGCTATGCAGCCAACCCTCTCTCCTCTGCCCTTATCCATTTGTATAGCCTGGCATTCACAACTCAAATAGCTTAAGCCAGAGATGGCAAATGCTATAGACCAGGCCATTTAGGGGCCACAGTAATGTAATAAGTAAGCCTTATTAAATGGTTGTGGATACTAACTGACTTTTCATGATGAATTTCCTCCTGCTATAGGTCCCCTCTGTTTTCTTTTTCCTTTAGGTAGGGATAGTAAATTGGTAGGCCACATACTTCCTTTTCCCTTTGATATACAGTTTTATTTGATACAGTTAACCAACTGGCATTAACCCAAAAAGCACTCCACAGTCCGGCACTTCTCTTTTTGGGGCTATTGTATGTATCTATGCACTTGGATAGATGCCTCCTACTATCCACATTATTACTGACACAACCTTCCAAACTTCATTTGCCGGCAGACTGAAAGTGCAATGCCAAAAAAAGTTCACTTGGCTCTCCCTTCAGATAGAGTTTCCAGATAACTATTCATTTGGACAAACAGGTTTTGCCAACATGGGAAATTAGATACCTGTATGCCTGCAAGGTCTTGTTGATACTGTTTGGTATTCTCTGTTTAATAACCTGACTGATATCAGATCTTCTCATGCCAGGCAGACATGAAAAAGCAAAACTGGGCAATCCAGCATATGTGTACACTGCAGAGATTAAGAATCCTTCTGCAAGACTGAATTACATACACGCTCTTCAAAGTATAATGCCGAGAAATTTTTAGGAATCAAATTTTTTATCAAATAATTGACAGCACTGTTACTTTTTTAATTTACTGCTGATCTCTTCTCTCTCTCATTATTTTACAATGGGTGTATACAGTACTTTACAGACTTATGTATGAAAAAAGTTCTATTCCCCTCCCCTCCCCCCACTTCATTCCGAGGAGTTTATAACCTGAGAGTGAGAAAGAATAGTGACCCTGGCCTTTTCCCCCACCTGGGACCCAAATTTATGTGCTTACTATGGAACTGTTAAAACAATATAACAGTGCTTTTGATGTATGGTGTGGATGTGGCTCAAATTATGTTTCGGATTCAGCATCCATTTGGATTCAGCATCTGCTTGCTGGGCATTTTTATCTTGTGAATACAGTGGTACCTCAGGTTAAGTACATAATTCGTATCGGAGGTCCGTTCTTAACCTGAAACTGTTCTTAACCTGAAGCACCACTTTAGCCGCCAGAGCACGATTTGTGTTGTTATCCTGAAGCAAAGTTCTTAACCTGAAGCACTATTTCTGGGTTAGCGGAGTCTGTAACCTAAAGCATATGTAACCTGAAGCTTATGTAACCCGAGGTACCACTGTATATGTTCTGGCGAATCATTCTGCTACTTGCCTCTTTACTTTGCTTAATATTTTAATCAACTTCATTGATATATATTTTTTTTCAGTTTGAAAAGAGACACATGGCAACTTTTGACCTCTAGAGAGAATTGGGATCTCTATGTCAAGGCCAGGCTTATCGTTTGCCAGCGTGATGAGGCAGTTATTTCAGGCAACAGAAACAAAAGGCAGGAGAAGAGGAAGGAAGGCCATTCCTTGGCCATCCGCCTTTGCTGGAGGACAAGAGTGTGCATGGCACACAGCCTGTTGTGCCACCTAAATGGGCCTTCTGCCCTCAGGTGCACAGCCAAGGTCTCCCCACCTTGCTTAGTTAACCATTCAAGGTGTTCTTGCTAGAGAGGAAATCTGAGTCCTTTTAATACAACTGCCAGTCCAGTCTGTTTCTGTGTCTGGAATGTAGGAGCATCTTGTCCTCAGGCAGAAAAACGCCTAGTGTTGCCCCTGACCTCAGTAATAGAATGTTTCTTCAGGTATATTGCAAAAGACAATTCAAATGAATGGCTTCTTCCATTATTTTTGCATACCCACATGCAATTTGTTCCATGAGTTAACGTGCTGAGAGATAGAGGAGAAAAGCAGATATCTGATAATATACTTTTAAAAAAGAAATGAGGGTGCAGAGAAGAATTAAGCGCTCAGCATAAAAAAATATTGCTGCTGTCAGTGCTTTAGTAATGTGGTTACAAATAATTCAGTGTATAATCTGCATCTTTAGTCATGTGAAACCTCTTCCTGGAAGCTGGGCTGTGCATCCATCTGGTCTCCTGCTGATTTGAATGAAGCTCTGCTTAGATATACGGAACATGGGCCAACAGGAACCCTCTTACGAGACTGGGAACCCATTGAATCATCTAAATTATACCACCATTACATCTGCGCTGTTGTCTTGTCACCTACATAATATATACAGGGCATTCTCTAGTCTTTAACAGAGCCCATTGAAAAGTGTCTTTATGTTGATCAATGCATATTCCATTTTCCAAGGCAATATGCTAAGTATCTTTGTGGAGAATGGTGCGTAAGACATCTTGTGGTGACAGAAGATGTGCAAAAATCATCAGAGGTATCAAAGAGACTGGGGTTTTCCCCTCTATCCTGACTGCCTTGAATGGTTAACTGAGCAAAGTGAAAGGAACTAAATTAGGGGCCTATATCGCAATGCATTTGCTTGGCTATTGTACAGAGGCAATTACTGCAATTGCAGGCAGAAATAATCAGGCATCTGTGCATGCCAGTAGATGTGCATAAAAGCATGCAGAAATATGGGGTGAGGGGAGAGGAATGTGCTTTTACACAGTTTCTCCTTAGCTTCATGAATATTGAGCCCTAAATCCAAGTTGTCCAATGACAGCCTTAGAAGCATGCATCATTAAGCCAGAAATTCCTTTAATGGGGGTTTGCTTCAAATGCAAGCAGACATGTGTAATAGCACAACGTAATTGTCTTAAGTAACTCCCTCCCCACCCCTTCTCTCCATTGCCAGGGACTTCAGTTCATTCCAATTCTTTAGGAATAAACATAACTTTAAAGATGCCGCTCTTAGAGCTCTCATAAATGAAACATCAGGGGTTTTTTGTGTGTGAAGTAGAATTCACTCTCCCAACAAAGCAATTGTGCTGCATCAGTTTTATCAGAGTAATGTCACTGTTCTTTGTGAGCACCAGAGACAGCCTAGGAATTCAGAAAGCTGGACCATTTTTCCATCTAGTTTAGTGTTTTCTGAACTGACTGGAAAGTAGCTATCCAAGGTTTCAGACAGAAATCATTCCTTTTCAGCCCTACCTGGAGGAGGAACTTTGAATCATATTGTTGGAGGACACGTTGTGGGCTATTTAGCCCAGTCCCCTGCCTGATGCAGGAAATTCAGAGCTAAGCCACACCCCCCCCCCCCCCCGACAGCTGCCCAGTGTATCCTTGAAGACCTCTGGTGAAAGTGAACCCTCCTGTAACTTCTTCTGGTCCTGTCCCCTTGGGCAACAGAAAACAAGGCTTTGAACCTTCACTGTAACAGGCCTTCATGGATTGGAAGAGGTCTATGCTGGCCACATGACCCGGAAGCTGTACGCCAGCTCCCTCAGCCAATAAAGTGAGATGAGCGCCGCAATCCCAGAGTCGGCCACGACTGGACCTAATGGTCAGGGGTCCCTTTACCTTATGCTTCCAACACTCAGTCTTCTTTCTTCTGGCTGAACTTAGTTTCTTCAACCTTCTCTCACAGATACTGCTTCATTGCACTCCTTTAAACCCACTCAAATTTGACTACACCTTTCTTAAAGGGCAACACCCAGAACTGAGCACGGTACTCCATAAAACAGAATAAAGTGTAGCACTTTTTCTGACTTGGAAACTGGTTCCATTAATGCTGCATTAACCTTTTTTGCAACCACGTCACATTGCTGACTCACGTTCAACCTGTGATCAGCTACACTCCTGGGATCCTTTTTATGTATGCTAATGCCAAGCCAAAGCCAAACGAAGATCATGGCCACTGGTCCCATCACCTCCTGGCAAATAGAAGGGGAAGAAATGGAGGCAGTGAGAGATTTTATTTTCTTGGGCTCCATGATCACTGCAGATGGTGACAACAGTCACGAAATTAAAAGACGCCTGCACCTTGGGAGAAAGGCGATGGCAAATCTAGACAACATCTTAAAAAGCAGAGACATCACCTTACCAACAAAGGTCCGTATAGTTAAAGCCATGGTTTTCCCAGTAGTGATGTATGGAAGTGAGAGCTGGACCATAAAGAAGGCTGATCGCCGAAGAATTGATGCTTTTGAATTATGGTGCTGGAGGAGACTCTTGAGAGTCCCATGGACTGCAAGAAGATCAAACACATCCATTCTTAAGGAAATCAGACCTGAGTGCTCACTGGAAGGACAGATCATGAAGTTGAGGCTCCAATACTTTGGCCACCTCATGAGAAGAGAAGACTCCCTGGAAAAGACCCTGATGTTGGGAAAGATGGAGGGCACAAGGAGAAGGGGACGACAGAGGATGAGATGGTTGGATAGTGTTCTCGAAGCTACAAACATCAGCCTGACCAAACTGCGGGAGGCGGTGGAAGACAGGAGTGCCTGGCGTGCTCTGGTCCATGGGGTCACGAAGAGTCGGACACGACTAAACGACTAAACGACGACGAATGCCAAGCCAAGTACCCTCCTCCATACTATATATGTGCATTTGGGATTTTTGTAATTGTTGGGGAGGGGATCCAGTTTCAAATAAAATCTACCAATAATAAAAACATAATGTCTTACTGCCGGTAATCCTGCACAAACCAATACAAATACCTTATAGCAGGCCTGAATAATTTTGACTTCCCAGTCCCCAGGCTTGCGTTATGCCTGCCAGGTAGTTTTTAATATGCAGCTGGCAGACTGCATTTGGATTTTGGGGTCACATGTTGTGCAGGCTTAGACTAGAACCTTGGCATGATCTGAGCCATTTAGGGTGGAATCCACTCTTATATGGAAAGACTGGCCTTACACAGTGCCAAAAAAGAAGAGAGGAAACACATCACCAGAGAAGAAAAAAAGAGCGTGTAAATTTACATGTGCTAATTCATATGTATTGCTAGAAAATTATAAATCATTGTTATGATTTAAAAGTAAATGCAGAACATGCCACCAAAGTGGGGAAGACTGTCGGAACCACTGTGACCAGTGGTTATTCTTCTGTCTGGATACTAACTCTTCATGTGAAATATCAAGGCCCTTGATTTCCTTCTTATAGTTCTTTATCTTTATCTTGGACCTGACAGCCCTTCAAACAGAGAATCGTAGGTGACACACACACACACACACACAGACACACACACACACAGACACACACCCGACCATTAATGTTCTAAGATCAAAATAAATCATATGAGCTTGGGATGGGTGGCAAGCAAGTGGAAATTCTCCCCTCCAAAGTGTTAAAATTCTCTTTCTATACTTCACAGCCGGAGATATACTGTCACTAAATATGGATGCTGTACTTCAGACTGCTGTTTTCACGGGCCATTTAGCTTAACCAGGTAAACTAGCATTTCTTTCTCTTAAAGCTTCTGTCTTAAAAGTGAATGAGCCCATGTGTTTGAAGCCTGATAGTACCTTGCTTTTATCTATTCTCCACTCCATCTCAAGGCATAAAAACAGCCTTTGTGCCTCTCACACAAATCAGCCTATTTATGACTTTTAAAAAATATAATCATTAAAGTCATCCTTCATAAAGAAGACAACCCATTCACTGGATCATTTCAATTTACCTTTATTTTATTTTTAGTTCAGCTCCTGCCCATACTGTATTCTTGGGGAGCCTGAAACAACCAGAATTGCATGAAATATACCCAAGAGTGCATAAACTGCTTCTTGAATGAACCTGCGTGATCATTCCTTCGTTCCTTTTATGTAGCTGTCAAGGAAAGGTTGGACAGAAAGGAATTCCATGTACTTCCCTCCCCTCCTGAGATTCTCATTCTTTTGTTTCTCCTCCAGGGTAGATAAGGAATAAAGTACTATGCAGCCTGTAGTCGCTTACTTGCTCAATATTGTTGTTCATGAGCCAGAAATGGTTGGGCAGCATTGATCTAGTGTTTAAGGTCATATTTTGCCATTTTTCAAATGAAGGTCCTCCAGCGGAAAGTAATAGAATTTCTACCTAAAAATCAATGTTAGGATGTGGTATAGATAGAGAGATGTGGATTGGCTCAGTTAAACAGTTATCCCATCGGAATATAGCAATGAGCTGTGCTGGTTTCAAATATAGTGTCATTAGGGTTTTGCCGAGCCACAAAGTTATCTTCTTTCTAAACAAAGCTTCAGTCCAAATTGCCGCGGAAACCGGCGAGTTGCCTTAAATCCCATCTTTGTCTTCAATCGGCATTGCTACACAATTTCACCCCATTTTCTTTTGGAAATTTAGATCTTTAGCATCCCTTTTGGGGAAGACAATACAGAAGATGAGTCATTCAAGAAATCAATCTCAGTCCTTGGGACTAGCCGGCTAAGGTCCCACGTCGTATGAATCCCAAGCTGTGCCAAGCTGCCCTGTTATAATTTGGGCAATCACTGAACTGCATGCTCCATGCTATGTTCCATTTACTCATAATGAAACACCATGTAACTCAACATGACCTAGCAGGACCTCACACTTCAAGACAGCATGAATGAACCATTTCAAAAGCACAGAGTGGATGAATCCCTCCAGTGGGATTTCTCCCACTGCTACTTGTCTTTCTGCAGACGTCTGACTCAGAAAGGACAAATATGCAATTATGACTTATTATAAAGCACTGGAAACATTTGAATGGCTCCAGATTGTCACAGTTTTCCAGCAAACAGCCATCAGTCTTTATCCTTCAAATATATTCTGTTACAAAGAGTGGCACAGAATTCCTCTGGGTAACGTATTCTTGCCGGGGCGGCTTTTGTAGTGACAAAAAAGTGCTCCTTTAACAAAAACAGAATTTCCTCACTTGCGGGAGAAATGCACCCAAAATTTGTAGAATCACATCAGGTTGCTAAGCAACCAATAGTTTTCCTGTGTCACTCGTTGGTGATCAATTCAAGTCATTCATCAAGGTCTAAAGCACCTTGTAAAGGAATCCCAATACATTTTGTTCCTTGGGAAACCTCCGTAACTTCTTGTAACGCAAGAACACACTGGCTCTGAGAAGATAAACTTTGTAGATGCTCTTTTGATGAATGTGATATGTTAATTCATTATTCTTTAAAACACTGCTAATGGGAAAAGCAATAATTAACCACATCAATGTAACACATGTGAGATAAACTGGAGTAATTAGTACTGTTTTGCAATAGTTCCTGTCCTCTCCCAGTGGGGAAATTAAAAATAAAGAAAAGCTGGGGAATACAGAAGCTTTCTTATCGACTTCCGGTCGGTGCCAGCGCTTAATGGCGGTCCTACCTCCGAGCTCCGGAGAAGGACTGCTCCGCAAGTTCGGGTCTTACCCGCTACGGCGAGCGGGGGACCCCTAAAATCTCAGGCGCGGAAGCCTGAGAGCAAGGAGACTCGGTGGGCACCTTTGCGCCCCCCGGTACTGTGAAAGAGCCTTTTTAAAGGCTCCGGAGCGGCATCGGGAGTGAGCGCGGTGCTGAGAGTCGCTACCCAGCCTGCGGAGTGAAGCCGCGTCGCCATTAGCGGAGAGCGCCGATTCCTTCCTGAAAAGAAAATCTGGACTGGATTCCCGTGAGTAAGAAGGGAAAAAATTAGGAACCTTAAAAAATTGAAAATTTGGCTGAAAACGGGAGGGCAAAAAATAAGGAAGTCTGCCCCCCCTGGACTGCAGGAATTTAAAGCAACGAAAGACCTCGCTGCAGTTATTAGAGACTTAGTTGCGAACTGTCAAACCTGAGCTGTCAAAAGTATCTCTCCCCTCCAGATTGGCAGGAGAAGGGGGAAAAAAAGACAGTCTTGCGAAGATACTTTTAACTTAAAGGGAAACAAAGTTTTTCACTGCTCTGATCCCCGGGACGACCTGCCAGGACTTAACACCGGGAAAACTGTTCTTTAAAACAACTTTGAAGTGGATATAGACTACACCTTAAATGGTGGAAAAATTTTAAGACATTCAAGATTTAAATGGGATTTTGTTACTGATATTGGACTAACCAAATTTAAATTGGAGAAGAAGTTTTATAACTTTAATGGCGGACTTGAGATTTTCTACATCCGGCTTTCTGTCTCTTTGTTGTTTCTAACTTGGAAACTTTTAACTGCTCCCTCTTGAGGGCTAAGAGGGAAAAATTGTAAAGTAACTGACTAATACTGGGATTTTCCATTGCAAGTTTTTCCTGTGAGAACGGCCTTGGGATATGAGTGGCACGGCAGAGGAGATAAGAACCAGATCTAAAGTTAAACAAACACAAAAGAAAAGAGGCTCAATCTCTGGCAACACAGTGCCTGCACCAGACACTGGGACAGCAGCATCAATGGAACCTATGACACAGGCACTGCTTAAAATAAATCAATCCCTTGAGGCCTTAACAAAGCAATCAGCAGAAAATTCAAAGAAATTGACAGAACTTACAGCAAGATTGGATTTGAATACCACATCAGTGGCAACAAATACAGAATCTATAAATAGACTGATTCAGGAATCTTCAGAAACAAGGAAAATTGCAGAGAGTGCAAAATCTGTCGCAGGTGAGACACAGGAAAGACTTGTGCCGATTGAGAAAAAGGTGAATGAGCATGAAGCGGCCCTCTCCTTACTGGAATTACAACGGAAAGAACGAAATCTGAAATTTAGACAGGTTCCAGAGAAAGAAGAGGACAATCTGGCGGAATTTCTCACAGAGGCAATTCTGGAAAATTGGCAAGAAGATCTGGAGGAAGACGAAGTGGGGATAACAACTGCTTTCAGACTTGGTAGAAAGCAAAGTAAGAAGTCAAGGGATTGTCTGATCACCTTTAGAACCAAAGAGGAAAGAGACAAGATACTGAACCTTCATTACCAAAAAGCTTTGGTGATTGGAAACATTCAAGTCCAAATCTTTAAAGACATCCCTAAATACATCTTGGAAGTGAGGACCTTTTATAGAGATCTTGCCAATTTGCTGAGGAAGAACTTCATACCCTTCAGGTGGGAATTCCCACAGGGGTTGTCCTTCAACTATAAAGGGAAGAAAGTAAGAATAAGAACAGTACAGGAGAAAGAGTACTTTTTGGAGAGAAACCTAGAGGACCTACAGAAAGGTACGGTGGATCCGGCAAAAGAAGGGCAAGGATTAACACCAGAAGGAGGAGGGCTAACAGACATTGCAAATCTATCATTTGGACTACCACAACTGCCAACTGAAGAGGAAGAAAAACTTGGAGCAGTCGGAGGATCAAACATCTAACAAACAAAATGTCTCTGCAGCTTCTAAGCTGGAATTGCAACGGTTTGAACCATCCCAGAAAAAAACGACAGGTTTTCCACATTTTGAAAAGGGAACAACTGGATCTGATATGTCTACAGGAAACTCACATAACTAGAGCACACAGGAAATTGTTGGTGAACAAAAGACTGGGACAAGAATTTATATCTTCTGATAAAGTAAAAAAGAGAGGAGTAGTGATTTATGCAAAGGAAAAATTGGACCCAAAGTTAAAATTTAAGGATGAAGAAGGAAGATACCTGGCAATTGAAGTACAGATCCAGGGGGAAAAATATTTGATAATTGGAGTATATGCACCAAATGATGGGAAGGCAGAATTTTTTAAGAAGTTGCATGAGACCTTACTAGATTATCTCGACTGCAAAATAATAATGATGGGGGACATGAATGGAGTGGTTTCTACAAACATGGACAAGGCACAAAGACAGACAATATCTAAAGAAGGAAGATTACCAAAGACTTTCTTCGAGATGACGGAAAATATGGACTTGATTGATATTTGGAGAACAAAGAATCCTCTCGAGAGAGAGGGAACTTTTTTCTCGGAATCTAAAATGACATGGACGAGAATCGACCAAATCTGGGTATCTAGTGTGATGGCTACAAAGATTAAAAAAGTAGAAATCTGCCCAAAAACCTGCTCCGACCATAATGCTGTAAAGATGGAAATGAAAATGACAACAACTGGATCCTTTAGATGGAGAATGAATGACTCCCTATTTAGAGATGAACAATTTTGTATAAAGGCCCTAAAGACATTGAAAGATTATTTCGAGATAAATTTGAGAACAGATGTGGAAAAAAGAACAATTTGGGACGCAAGTAAAGCCGTGATGAGAGGCTTCCTGATACAACAGAATTCAATCAAGAGGAAAAAGCAAAATGAAAGGAAAGAAAGAATTTTAGAAAAAATGAAGGAAGGAGAAAAGAAACTGAGGTCAAAACCAAAGTCTCAAGAAATTTTGAGAGAAATAAAATATTATCAGACGCAATATATGGAACTGACAAATCAAGAGATAGAATGGAAAATTAAACAAATGAGACAAAGGACTTTTGAGTCTGCAGACAAGTGTGGGAAGCTCCTTGCATGGCAATTGAAAAAGAGACAAAAATTGAACACAGTTACTTGTTTGGAGATAGAGGGAAAGAATGTTCATAAGCCAAATGAGATAAGTAACTGTTTCCAAAGTTTTTTTAGGAAATTATACACACAAGGGCCAGTAAATGAACAAGAAATAGAAGAATTTCTTAAAAATTATGGACTACCGAAAATTCCAGAACAGGGCAAGTTGATTTTGAATGAGAAAATAACAGAACAGGAAATAGAGGAGGCCATACAAAAGGCACAACTGGGAAAGTCTCCAGGACCAGACGGACTGACGGCTAGATATTATAAAGCTTTGAGAGAAGGTTTAGTGCAACCACTAAAAGAAGTTTGCAATGAAATATTGGAGGGGAAAAAGGCACCTGAAACGTGGAAAGAGGCTTTTATCTCACTTATACCAAAGACCGAGACTGAAAAGAACCAGGTTAAGAACTACCGCCCGATATCATTATTAAATGTGGATTACAAAATTTTTGCAGACATTTTAGCAAAAAGACTGAAGAAAGTATTGACAAGTGAGATTCATAAGGATCAATCTGGCTTTCTCCCGGGTAGACACATGTCTGACAATGTGAGGAACATAATAGACATTGTGGAACTGTTGGAAATGAACATTAACAGAAAAGCGGTTTTGATTTTTGTGGACGCGGAGAAAGCCTTTGACAATATTTGTTGGAGTTTTATGAAAAAGAATCTCCAAGGGATGGGGGTAGGCCAAGGTTTTGAAAATGGTATAGGTGCAATTTACTCTGAGCAGAAGGCAAAGCTAATTGTGAACAATGTGGTAACGGAAGAGATAGCCATAGAGAAAGGAACACGACAGGGATGTCCTATTTCCCCCCTACTTTTCATACTAGTTCTGGAGGTTTTGTTAAATATGATTAGAAAGGACCAGTTGGTTAAAGGAATTCAGGTCGGAGTGAAAGAGTATAAATTAAGGGCATTTGCAGATGACCTAGTTTTGACTTTGCAACAGCCAATCACTAGTACAAAAAGAGTTTTAGAACTGATCGAGATATTTGGTCAAGTTGCAGGATTTAAGCTGAACAAACAAAAAACTAAAGTATTGGAAAAAAACCTAACAAATGAAGAAAAAGAGACATTCCAGAATGAAACAGGTTTGGAGATAGCAAAAAAAGTGAAGTACCTGGGGGTGAATTTGACATCGAAAAATGTGAATCTTTTTAAAGACAATTATGATAAATGTTGGACAGAAGTTAAGAAAGATTTAGACATATGGTCAAGGCTGAAACTTTCCTTGTTAGGCAGAATTGCTGTTATCAAAATGAATGTATTGCCTAGAATGTTATTTCTGTTTCAGACATTACAAATAATAGACAAGATGGACTGTTTCAAGAGGTGGCAGAAAGACATATCGAAATTTGTTTGGCAGGGCAAAAAGCCAAGAATAAAATTTAAGACATTAACAGATGCGAAAGATAGAGGGGGTTTTGCCCTGCCGGACTTAAGACTCTACTATGAATCAGCAGCGTTTTGCTGGTTGAAAGATTGGCTGCTCCTCGAGAATACAGACATTTTGGACCTTGAAGGATTTGACAATAGATTTGGTTGGCATGCATATATATGGTATGACAAGGTAAAATTGCATAAAGGTTTTAAGAACCATATGGTAAGGAAAGCTCTGTATAATGTTTGGATTAAGTATAAAGATCTGTTTGAAAGTAAAACCCCCAGGTGGTTGTCACCAATGGAAGCAAAAGAGGTGAAAAAATTGAATATGGGTTCTAATTGGCCTAAATATTGTGAAATTATAGAACAAGATGGTGAAAATGTAAAATTGCAGAGTTTTGAGAAACTGAAATTTAAGGTGAGAGATTGGTTACATTATCGACAGATAAATGAAGTATTTAAACAGGACAGAAAGAAAGGCTTCCAGGTGGAGAAGTCAAAATTAGAAACAGAACTGTTAGAACCCAATACTAAAAATTTGTCAAGAATGTACAACTTGCTGTTGAAATGGAATACTCAAGATGAAATGGTGAAATCTAATATGATTAAATGGGCACAGGACATTGGGCATGACATTGAATTTGCAGACTGGGAGCAGTTATGGACCACTGGTGTTAAATTTACGGCATGCAATGCCTTAAAAGAAAACATTATGAAAATGATCTACAGGTGGTACATGACTCCTGCTAAGTTAGCAAAGATCTATCATTTGCCCAATAACAAGTGTTGGAAGTGCAGTGAAACGGAGGGAACCTTCTATCACCTTTGGTGGACCTGCCCGAAGATTAAGGCTTTCTGGGAAATGATCTATAATGAAATAAAAAAAGTTCTGAAGAGAACGTTTGTTAAAAAACCAGAGGCCTTTCTCTTGGGTATGGTGGGCCAAATGGTGCCAAAGAAGGATAGGACATTTTTTATGTACGCCACCACAGCAGCAAGAATTCTTTTAGCAAAGTATTGGAAGACGCAAGATTTACCCACGTTGGAAGAATGGCAGACGAAGGTGATCGACTATATGGGACTGGCAGAGATGACTGGCAGAATTCGAGACCGGGGGAAAGAGGCGGTGGATGAAGATTGGAACAAATTTAAAGTTTATCTTAAAAACTGTTTTAATTTGGAAAACTAGGGGCTCAGAGTTATAAGAGATAAAGAACTACAGTTGTATTAATAACTAACTGAAGTTAAATACATGAAATATATTTAAGTTATGATCAGAGGGTTGCTGAAAAATCTTGAAACAAGAATGCAGAAAAGGGGTGGTATGGGGAAGTCATGTTTTTGTTTGTTTATGTCTATGTTTTTGTTTTGTTTATTCTTTATTTATGGAAAACTAATAAAAATTTATTATAAAAAAAAAAAAACAGAAGCTTTCTTATCATGCCCACTATTCACAACATCCTTGAGTCTACCTTAAAGGTACTTTTTGTTGGCTTGCCCCCTCCCATCCAATGACAGGTGATTCATTAAGCATTTCAGTGGCAAACAAAATGGCTGCAGTTCAGACTCCACTAAATAAACATAAAATGCTTGCAAATAATCTCTTATTTATAGGAATACTTATCTTGCGGCTTTCTGGAATAAATAGCAGGGCTATTATGTTTTCACTCATTATGTTTAATTATCAACGTAGTACATGCTAAATTCCTGTAATAATTGCGTTCCTCTGAGTGACAGCTACTATGTTGAATAGAAAACTATAATCCAAAGACCCACAATTGAACATATGTACAGTATCCTAATTTTCTTGTTTCAAGCCCTCATAAAGAATACAACTATTCATTTCTTGGCAGCACAGTAGTACAGTAGAGAATTACTGTCACTGATGACGTAGGTAGTATGCTCCTCCATTTATGAATAAACTTTTACATACCCAAAGTACAATGCAAATGCATTGACTGTTATTAATGTTTAAATGAAACATTTTCATTTCATACTGAAAGAACTAGTCCATTGTGTTTGGAGCAACAATTAGGGTCCTTACTCAAACTGCTGCAACCAGAACTGAGGTGGGCATACTCCACAGGCAAGCCCCTGCCTCATGGGACCATCCAAGCAGCTGTGCTAGAGTAGACCAAAGACCCATCTAGCCTTGAACCCTTTTCTCACAGGTGCCAATCAGATGCCTATAACAGGAAACCCGCAAGCAGAACCTGAGCACAACACTCTCCCCAGTTGGGATTCCCAGCAACTAGCAACACGATCCAATTCAATTCATGCTCTTAGCTCCTCACTCTCTCTTTCATTCCCTAAAAGATGAGAAGACCTTCATTTTCAGGAAGGGGGCACCAGCAGCTCAGACACAAGTTCTGCTACATGCAGATTCCTGCCTATGCCAAACCTCTTACATCTGTAGTCAATAAAGTTGTGGCCCGATTTAACCCAAATGATAGTCTCAGAGCTGGTATAGTTGCCATGCCTCTTATTCTTGGTGTTGGTATTGGGAAGTTCAAGGGGTAGAAGGGATGCTTTGTCACACAAAACTCACATGCTCCAGGAATCCCTTGCTGATCTATACATAGTTTAGACATTTGGCTTGCCTTTTGAACCAGAAAAAAAGTCTCAGGAAATGACACATAAATGTATAAGTTAGCCACAACTTGTGATCTGGAAAAATCAATATTTTGTACCAGATAAATATGAGCTTCTTATGATAGCAGCAGCAGATGACAGTTGGCCATTAGCCACATGGTTCTTCAAGCGGTACTATCTAGAACAGTGCTTTTCTCTAAAAGAGAACTATCCTGAAAATGCTAGCCTCATCAGCCCCCAAAGCGTTGTAAAAATATGCATGCCTCAGTCCAGTAGTCTTGGGCATTTTACTTCAACATCAGGGTTACCTTAAGAATGAAATCAAATAGGGATGTGGGGGAAAGAGATGCTGGTCCAATAGTCAAATGGTCCCCTCAAGCACTCTTATCAAATGCTTGAAGAAAGGAACCCTTGAAGAAGAACTTGATCAGTGACATGTCTCTGATGTCAGCTACCCTTCCCCATCCCCACAATGGAGAAGAATGATGGGGCATCAGGCAGCATGGGGTTCCAGCAACGACTGGAAAAGTCTTCTTGGTGTCTCCTGGTTCTAGAAATGAAGTTCAGAATCGCATTTCCAGCTAATGAGAGGCTAGTCTGTCATTTCCTGCAGGAGTTCAAGGGCTTGTATGTCTGGAGGAAGAAAAGCATTAGGGGAAATAATTTCTATCAAGAGGGAAGCTGAAACTAAGCTCCTTCTTCTGTCACTGGCAGAGCCTCCCCACTGGCATACACGTCTTGCTACACTGTTTACATCTGGAAGGTGAGGGATTTGCTGCCCTTTGAGGAAGGGAAAGATTTGCAAAAAGAACTGAGGCAGACACTCACTCAAGTTGCCATCATGTAAGGTTTGGGATGGAGAGAGGTTGGCAGGCAGGCAGGATCTCACACGTAGAGGAAGCATTCATGCCTTGTCTTGCTCCTGATGTCGTTTCTGAATTTTGAAATATGGTTTGGGGGCTGGAGGAATGATATAGTCTCTAGTTTTTGTTTGGAAAACAGCTTGTATTAGCTGAGCCCAATTTGAAATCAAGCTGAGCCAGAGTCTACACTTTTATTCACCATGACCACCACCCTGCAAATGGATTTCTGATGGATTAGGTCAGAAGTGGAGAACTTCCAGCCTGGTAGCTGAAAGTGGTCCTCCCTGGCTGCTGGCTTCCTCCTCCTTAGCTTCCATTTTGCCCATGCAGAACTCAGGGATGAATCTAGAAGAAGTTGGCTCCAGCTGTCATTGGCTCAGGCTTCACCTACTGTTGGCCTTCCTGCTTTCTATCCTCCTAGTCCCAAAAGGCAAGAGCCACCAGTGACCATGGACAATAATGAGGGATGATGGGAGTTGCAGTCCAACAATATCAGAAGGGAACCAAGCTATATGTTAGATGATCCAGACTAAAGTTACTTCCACTTAGGTGCAACTGAAATGAGCAGAACTTGATTTTATTAATGGCTTACTTTTCGCACTGATTTCAAGCAGGTGTGTGACAAAATTAGGGCCAAACTGACACATTGACTCTAAACATTAGCAACCGCACCAAGTTTTGAAAATTTAATAGCAGGTGCAGAAGAAAGCAGTTTTCATGGTGTGTAGGATGCTGTCAATGAACCATTGTGTCAACAAACCGCTAATAGCCTTGGGCAAAAGGGGGTTCTCATTGGCACCAATGGCAGGGTTTGTTTGTTTCTTCTAACCCTTATCCTGCATGAGGATCATGGCTGGGGGAGGAAAGGTTTAAACTTATCCTCCTCCTCCTGCACTACAGTCTGATAGGCAGTGCACTCCTCCCTTTCGCTGCTATTAAGTAAAAAACAAATTGAGACTGGATTCAATCCAGTGGTCTGAGACACACACTCAGGGGCAGCCAATTCCTTTGAGTTATTTAATGGAATTCCACCCTGCTTTTCTATTATAAAAAAGAAACTCTGCTTTCAAATCCAAGGCAATACACCCAAACATCTCAACCCTGTGTTAGGTTGCTGCCACGTTCCTAAAAAGCATTTGAGGAGGGGGCAGAAGGGTGTGAAATTTTCACCCTGCCTTCTTCATTCTAAGATCCATTGCACAGTTCTGCTTCCCTTTAGGAGCCTTCAAGGCTGGAAGGAACTTCTACCAGAAAGGAAAGCATGTGGGAGGAAGTGGCTTTTGGGAGGGAAGGCGGGACTAGTGTAGGGAGGGTTTATCCTGCTGCAGCTCAGTCCAGGAAGTTGGCCATGCCAACATTCTAACTCATAGGCCATACCACCGTAACATCTCAGGTGCTCTTCAGTTACAGAGGACACGGGTGGCGCTGTGGGTTAAACCACAGAGCCTAGGACTTGCCGATCAGAAGGTTGGCGGTTGGTGAGCTCCTGTTGCTTGGTCCCTGCTCCTGCCAACCTAGCAGTTCGAAAGCACACCAAAAAAGTGCAAGTAGATAAATAGGTACCGCTCCGGCGGGAAGGTAAACGGCGTTTCCGTGCACTGCTCTGGTTTGCCAGAAGCGGCTTAGTCATGCTGGCCACATGACCCGGAAGCTGTACGCCGGCTCCCTTGGCCAATAAAGTGAGATGAGCGCCGCAACCCCAGAGTCGGCCACGACTGGACCTAGTGGTCAGGGGTCCCTTTACCTTTACCTTTAAGCACATCTGGCCTATTTGAATGAAATACTATCTTCATAAATAAGAGCTGTGCTCCTACTGGAAAACCAAGCCAAGCCCTGCAAGATTGACTGCATCCAAAACATCCAGCATGACATAGAATCATAGAGTTGGGAGGGACCACGAGGGTCATCTAGTCTAACCCCCTGCAGCGCAGGGATCTCTTGCCCAATGTGGGGCTCAGACCCACACCCCTGAGATTTAAGTGTTTCATATAGCACAAACAACTAAAGGTATCTAATCCTCACATTCAGCAGCATACATCTTTGATTCGCACTTGTCGATGTCGAGAAACACAAAACGACCCCCTTCACCCCCAGAGACTCAGGAAACGGTCTCTCTGATGTTTCCAGCGCACCGCGTCCACATGCAAACTTTCTCCAGGCGACACGGACACACGGGAGGGGAGAGTCCCCGCCCCCTTTCCCGGGACTGCACAATTGATCGATCCCTTGAGAGGCGATGGTGGACTTTAAACGTGAAATCCCCACGCCCCATACTTTGGCAATACGAGTTTGATCCACAACCTGAGAGCATCTCTTTCCTCTGTCTTGGATAGAAAGGGGGTGGTACTTTACGCGCACCTGCGCGCAGGAAAAGCTCCACACTCAACACGGCTCCATTCCGAGGAAATTCCCTCGCTCAACCCCGCCACCAACCCATGCCTTGGGAGAGCCAAGCCAAGCACTTGTTAAACTGCCCATGGCACCGGGCAGGGGAAGCAAACTGAGGTGGGGAAGGAGGGGGGCGCGGTTTTAAATGCAGCCCTCCAGGTGAGCCATAGGTAAGCCTTGCCTTTGCTCCGGCCACACCCACCCACCTCATCTCTGCATATTTCAAGGTGTGGGGAAGAAACGCCGCCCCATTCCCATATTTTGGAGACCCCGTCCCGGGCTTCCTCCTGTCACTTTCCTGCCGTCCTGGACAGCCCCGGAGTTGCCTGCTGGCTCCGTCCAGGAAGCCAATGGCCATCGATTTCCCATCAAGGTGAGAGGGAGCGAGCAGCCCCTCCCCCCTCTTCTCTCACACTCTTTGCTCCTTCAACACCACCACCACCCCTCACCCGTCCTTTTCTCTCTTACCTTGCAGCCTGGGCAGCCCCTGGGGTGGGGTGGGGGGCGTGTGGACCTCTCCGGGAAGAGGCAGCAGGAGTTTGCCAGGGAGTCCGGCTCCGTTTTTGCTCGGGAGGCGAGCGCAGCACCAGGAAGCCCCGTCCCGGCTCGCCAAATTAATCACTTTGCCTGCTCCGCCAAAAGGGGAAAGGAGGAGGGAGGGAGGGAGGAGGAGAGAGAGGGAGAGAGAGAGAGAGAGAGAGAGAGAGAGAGAGAAGAAGGGAAGAAAATATCAAGCGTGCAGAAAGGAAGAAGGGTCCCTCCGTGACTGGCATCAATATCTCCTTCGGCAGAGCTTCAAGGGAGCCATGGCAACGAGCCCCTAAACCTCCCAAATCTCTCCCAGCTCCACACACACACACACACACACACACACACGCTGCTGCTGCTGCTGCTGCTGCTGCTGCTCAAGGGAGGAAAAAGACAGCCAGAGCCAACCCCCCTCCCCACTTTACACCGCTGCAAAGCTGGGAGAGAGAGCTGGTAGTATTCCCTAGGAAAGAGTGAGAGAGGGAGGGAGGGAGAGAGAGGTGGGTGGGTGATGCGTGTCTTGGGGCATCGAGGGACCTGCTCACCCTGTGGCGACCTGGAATGATGAAAGGAACGTTTCCCGGTACCTGGGAATCATGTGTTTTAGGGAAGGAGCCCCTGTTTAACCCATCAAAGTGAATTATCCCCACCCCCTTAACATTCCCGGGAGCACAACACAGAGAGACATACACACGCCTTCCAGAGTGAAATGTCTTTCCCCGATTTACAGAGGAACAGAGGACTGGGGAAGGGTTTACCTGATCCCCCTCCCACTGCAGCAGGTGTGAAACCCCTTCCCTGAACATAAACGGTCAGTGATGGTCACTGTCTTCTGGGGCGGGGGTGGGGGGTGGAATGTGGTGAGAGTACTCTGATATACAGTATAACCATCCCAATTATGTATATATTGGGTTTGTTAAAAAAAAGAAAAATGCGTGCGTGTGTGAAACATACAAATATGTCGAGTAAAATACACATGCACACAAATACAGCCAGGTGTGGAACTTCTCCCATTGAGTCATAAAAATTAAATGAGCTTTCCCTGAAGACACAAAACAAGGAGAGATGATCCCAGCTTCCCAGGTTTCCCTTCTGCCTCGAAACATAGAATGAAATGATCATTCCCTTAACTCAAAAGGAGTCAGGGACACCCCCAGCTAGATTAAGGGGGCAGAAGTGTGTGTCTAAAACGTCGGGTTATCGTTATTCGAATATCCCCTAATGGGTGGTAAAGTTTGAGATCACCCTCTCCCTCACGAGAACACACACACACACACACACAGAGAGAGAGAGAGAGAGAGAGAGAGAGAGAGAGAGAGAGAGCGCTATCCTTGCCATGCTGAACCACCCTGCGTTACCAAGAGCAACAAGAAGCTCCTCCGGGAGCGCGCCGTACCTTGGAAAGGCAGCCGAGTTGTTCTTCTTCTTCAGAGCAGCTGCTTGCAACAGGGGAGAAAACGAGGAGGGGGGGCGAAGCAGGAGGGAAGTGGGCACCACCAGGCATCAGATGGGTGGAGAAAGGTCTCCCTTGGCACTGGTGCCCTGCTCTCTAATCGTTTCACACACAACCCTACAAGCGCACGCATGCACAATTCCCCCCACCCCGCACTCCTCCCCCCCTCTTCCTCAGGCTGCATGAGATAGGAGGGATCGCATGCCAGCCGCCTCCTCCCTCTGCCCAAAGGTAAAGAGGTCCAGTCCTGGCATGTTGCTAGTGCCTCACACTTTCCCTCCCTGAACTCCTCAGGTATCTGCCACACCCTTCCAGCGAAAATGGGCTTAGACAGCGAGAACAGCCAAGAAGTGGGGCTTGGAAAGTTCCCCACACTGTGGGGTGGAGGGGAGGAACTCTGAGAAATGGGGGTGGGAGAAGAAGACCCCTCCTTCTGACGGTGGGGGGAGAAGTGGGAGATGAGGCACAGGGCATGCACTCTGATCAGCTATGTAGTAATGATGATGATGACGATGATGATAATAATAATAATAATAATAATAATAATAATAATAATAATAATAATAATGCCCCTCAACACCCAACTTCACCACCACCACAAAAAGGACATGCTGGAACAATCTTTATACAGGGGCTTCTCCTCTGCAGGATGCAAGTAAAATAAATGCCCCTTTGCTCTGAACAAGTAAGTAGATTGCATCCAGTTTTGGATGCATGAGATATTTGTCAGGGCTAATTTTGGGATGTACTAAAACAAGTGACAGAGAATTGCCATTTGAAATACCCATTTTAAATAGCTACTTCAACTCCAGGGTGATTGGTTAACCACACAGAGAGGCTGGTGACAAAAACCTGCCTTTCCAAATTGCCGCTACAACCCATTGGTAAGAGATTATGTCATGCTAAATTGCTGCTGCAAACCCATCACTTTCTACCCTTCTCTGCCTGAAAAACAGGGGATTTTCTGTTGCCATGTACTGAATTGGCACACTGGTCTATTTAGCCCCATATTGTCCACACTGACTGGGAGCAGCTTTCCATGGTTTCAAGTGGGTGGGAAGGTGGATGTTCCCAATCCTACCTGGAGATGTTGGGGATTGAACCTGGGGTCTTCTGCATGCAAGGCAGATGCTCTACCACTGAGCTACAGCCCTTCCCCATAGCTCAGACCCTGTTAAATGATCTAAAGGCATTATTGTCCACTATGTTGATCAACAGAATTGTGGAGTGGCCAGCAAAACAGTATTCAAATGGTTGTAGGAAATGGAGAAATGACTTGCATAAAGTTGAGACCCACCATCAATCACAGTTGTGTCAGGGACCCCTTTCCCCAAGCTCTTGGGATGCTTACAACCTTGTCTCCCACTTCCCACTCTCACTCATTTTGGTACTAAGACAGGATCTCAATAGAAATCACAACAACCCTGTGATGTAGCCAATTTTAGTTTTCCTCTATTACAACCTCAGAATACACCCAGGCGACTAAGTAGACTTCTGAATGGCCAGCATTGGCATATGTTTGGTCCTGAGAAGTCATCTGCAGCCTTTGGTGCCTTCCATCACAAGCAACTCTGTTTCTGAATGGTGACTGCAACGCACTGGCATGGCTTGGATCCTCTTAAACTATTCCCCTTTCAAAACTGTTTCCATTCTTAACTGCATAAAAATCAGCAGACTTTCTGAATGGGGTGCATTGCCTCAGCTGTAATTCTGCACACACCCCATTCAGAAACAGAAAGCTTCAGAATAAAGGCATACCTCCAGTTGGCCTTATGAATGTGTTAGGCCATCTTGCAGTGAGTGGACTGCGGTTTAGCACCTTGCCCTGAAAGCCTCAACATAAAACTCTACAACAGGCTTGTCATTCCAAATGTCCATAGGGATGCATTGAGTTTGGGCAGCGATTTTGCACCAACCTGCTGGCCTAAAGCATGCTAAAATCGAGGTTCTGCCACTTCTTTAGATTATACTCATTTTGGGGTGGAGCATTATAAAAGATTGGTCCTTACGAGTGGCTATCAAATTGCAGTGAAAGCGAGCCATGTCTTTCTTTAGCATCATAAAGGTAATGGTAAAGGACCCCTGAACAGTTAAGTCCAGTCAAAGGTGACTATGGGGTTGCAGCACTCATCTCACTTTCATGCTGAGGGAGCCGACGTTGGTCCACAGACAGTTTTCTGGATCATGTGACCAGCATGACAAAACCACTACTGGTGCATGGAGGACCATGACAAGTGCCAGAGTGCACAGAAATGCCATTTACCTTCCCACCACAGCGGTACCTATTTATCTCCTTGCATTGGTGTGCTTTCGAACTGCTAGGTTGGCAGTAGCTGGGACACAGCAACGGGAGCTCACCCCGCTGTCGGGATTCGAACCGCCAACCTTCTGATCAGCAAGCCCAAGAGGCTCAGTAGTTTAGACCACAGCGCCACCCGCGTCCCATTTAGCATCATATAAATGCATTTTTAATCTGAATGGCCATAGAAATTACCTAGAAGTGATTTGGGTGGTCCAGCTGCCTATGACAAAAACTAGACTCCTGGGATGCTAACAGCACCTCACTTCTATGCTTTTCTCCGACTTACTCTGCCTGAGTGTTCAGGTATATTTTTGCCACAGTCCTTCCTTGCAACAACCTTCTGAGATACATCAGTATCATTTTCAAATTTCTTTGATGAGCAGCTGAAGTTGAGAGAATAGAGCTTTGCAAACGGTGCATTTCTAAGACTGGGGTGCAGTGTTGAAATCCAAGGGGTAGTTTAACCATGCATTCAAAGCCTTAGCTGGCTCTCAGTGGATGAAGGGAAAGGAGCTTGGACAAGGCAGAAGGCAGCTCCCTATATTACTATGATAATTTATATTCCATATCCAGGGGTATATGTTTAGTTTTGCTTCTTCCCCTTTACAAAACTAAGTACCTCCCACCTTGTTTGTTGCTTGATGGCATTCTGTTAAATTAAAAAAAATCAACTGAATTTCTCAGATACCAAGTAAAAAAAGATAGATGCTAAAACTGCAGTCCTAATCCCATTTAACTGGAAGTCAACTCTACTGAATGCAATACAGTTTACTTCTGAGTAGACATGGGGTGGTATTCAAATATGTTTTCTCAGAGAAGACCCACTAAAATTGACTAAGTTAGATCCATTAATTTCAATAGGTCTGGTCTGAGAAAAACTTAATTGAATACCACCCATGGTCAGAATTGCACTGTTTGTAAACTGTGTTGAACAATTAATATTGATAAAGTCTAAAGATGCACAATATCAGTGGGGGTTTTTTTTTGCAAAAAATCTGGAGAAAAAATGCACATTGATTTGGTAGTTTCTTCTCAGTTTCAGTAAAAACACTGTTCTGATACAATCCCTAGGTGGCTTTTTAAAAATTATTCCTTCTAGGATGTAGGCAAGGAAACAGGCTTGCTTTTCTCATTTCTGTGATGTTTTCTACAAACCTTTACTCACTTTTGATAGACGTTAATTGGATTATACGTGTGCCGTTTCCAAACATTCATATGAGCACCATCTGGACTCTGATGTCAGGTGCAAAATTCAGCTTCCCCAGACCCTCAGCTGTAAAAACGAATCAACATAAAACCCGCATGATACTAGCTCTCATGGAAGAAAAAAAAGTAAAGTGGAAAGGCTTGTAAATCAGAGAAACTAGGTAATAATTTTCACCTATAAAAGTATCAGGGCTTCTGCTATGTCCCGCATCTTTCTTACATATATATTCATACATATATATTCTGTGCATATCTATAGCTATATCTATATTCTTACATAGATATTCTGCATTGTGTGTGTGTGTGTGTGTGTGTGTGTGTGTGTGTATGGTGTGTATATCACACCAATTTATATAACCAGCTGATCACTGTGCTCTTTGGGAGGTGGCATATAGCAAATATCATTTTGTCAACTAAAGCAACCTTTCTCAACCTGGGGTCCCCAGTTATTGTAGGACCACATCTCCCATCATCCCTGACCACTGGTCCTGCTAGCTACGGATGATGGGATTTGTAGTGCAACAACATGGTGGGGAAAGGCTGAACTAGAGGCTGAAATCCTAATTCTATTTATCTGTGAGTAAACCCAATTGACTCTAATGGGACTTATTTCTAAACATGGTTAGATTGTAGCCTTAGTGTCAGGACACCTCCCCTTTGGAACTCCCTTCCACTACGTACCAGACAGGCACATTTGTCTGTCTTGCCAGTGTCTGCTGAAGACTTTCCTCTTCTAAAAAAAACCCTTCTAAGTGGATATTTTTTATCCCAGCAAGTATCTGTACAGGATTTGTTTTTATATACGTATGTAATTATTTTAACTATGTTTATATCTGTAATAGTTTTGAATCTTTTTTTTTATAAAAAAAATGCAATTGCTTTGTAAATGCTTCGTTGTGAAATCACTTTGGGATGCTTCAAAGGAAGCAAATCACAAATGAAATAAATAGCCATGGTGTTTCTTCCTGTGATTCCTTCTTGCTATCCTTTTTGTATGCCTGCCACCCAGCCCTCACCAAAATATTCTGAATTCTGACAAATAAAACAAAACAAAAACCCACCCATACAAAACTTATAAAATGAAACATAGACTTCCCACTGAAGATGTTGATTTTAATGACTGAGGACTGCTTCCTACATGCAGTTCCTTGAGGCAAAATTTGGGTGGGCTTTGTTTTGTTTTTCAGCAGAATGTTCCTTACCCAAGGAATGGGGATGGTCAAATGGAGTGTGCCTCTTTTTTTGAAGTCTTGTCAAGAAAGCTTGTTTTCAGAGCACTTATCCCTGCCTTCAACCACATCTTCCATTACCTTCACTTAGTGGCAACCTACACATTATGCAGAACCTGCACCCCTTTCTCTGTCTTTGTGGCCTGAGATCAACTACAGCATAGCTGCTTCTGCTTCTAGGAAAGTACCATTGGAAGCCTTGGGGCCCTGAAAGGAACTGGTGATGCCTCTCCTGTTATGTACTGAAGTTCTCACCCTGGGCCAGCAGGGGGATACTGTAGATAGTTATGCAAATGAAGGATTGAAAGTGACGTTCAGTGATTGGATAGTTTGTATGCAAATGAAGGATCGAAAGTGACGTTCAGTGATTGGATAGTTTGTATGCAAATGAAGGATCGAAAGTGACGTTCAGTGATTGGATAGTTTTAGAAAATGGCAACAGTTACATTGTTCTGGAGCTCTATATAAGCAGGCTGACTGAGCTCCTCAGTTCAGTTCAGTTCCAGCTTACAAATAAAGAGCTGCTTTGGAAGAATCGCTGTGTCGTCCGATATGTTTGCACACAACTTAACATCTCCCATGTCCTGTAGCAACACTGGGGTGAGGAGGAGATGCAGCTGCAGCACCACTTTTTCCCATGTAACCTGGAGCTTCTCCCATTCTTCAGATAGCATAGGAAGCTCCCATAAATGTAACATGAGATGGAGTTGTCATTCCAAATAATGTGTTGGGTGGTTCTTCATGCGTGTTCTTCTGCTGTCTTTGTGGCATGGGAGCTACAGTCATGGAAGGTGGAGGCAATAAAGTCTGGGCCTAGTCTACATATGAGGAGCACTAAGAACATCAGAAGAGCCTGCTGGATCAGGGCAATGGCCTCCTGTTCTCACAGTGACCAACCAGATGCCCTTTCCCCTCCTGTGGTTTCCAGCAACTGGTATTCAGAAGAAGAAGAAGAGGAGGAGGAGGAGGAGGAGGAGGAGGAGGAGGAGTTTGGATTTGATATCCCGCTTTATCACTACCCGAAGGAGTTTCAAAGCAGCTAACAATCTCCTTTCCCTTCCTCCCCCACAGCAAACACTCTGTGAGGTGAGTGGGGCTGAGAGACTTCAGAGAAGTGTGACTGGCCCAAGGTCACCCAGCAGCTGTGTGTGGAGGAGTGGGGACGCAAACCCTGTTCACCAGATTACGAGTTCACCGCTCTTAACCACTACACCACGCTGGCTTTCCTGTCTCCAGCTGTGGAAGCAGAGCATAACCATCATGACTTTTGGTAGTCCTGAAGGTTATCCTTTCACATGTGTGTTCTTAAATAATAATAATCACTTAGCAGCTTGAGAGCCCAGCTAACAACAAACTGACATGTCTTAGTTGGATCAGTTAGTTGCCTTAACAGACTATAAAATTCTGCACTTTGAGCAGAACCTTGGGGGCCTTTCTGTTTCTTGTAAGGTGATGTGCTGACATGGAAATCTCAGAGTCGCTTGTCAATTCCTTGTCAGCTGGGCTCCCAAGATGTAATTAAAAGGTTCTCCATTACAGACACATCTTTCACGTAAGTGTCCAACAGAGCTATGCAAAGTATAGAAAGCCAGCAAAATTTACACTGCCTGAAATTAAGCCCACATAAATTATTCCAAATTCTGTTTGGGAGTGGGGCTACTGCTGGCCGAGCCAGCCTAAGTCTTGCAGAAGGAAACAAGTCATTAAAATAGAGTTTAATTTACACTTACACACTCACTTTTTTCTTTTTTGCTGGCCTGAGTTCTGCTGGCTTGCCAGGTCACATGACTGAGCTGAATGGCAGTAGGATCCATTGTAAGTCCTCCCCTGCCTTGTCCTACTCTCACTACTTTCCTGGGATGAGGGAATTACACAGCCATATCTCCACCAGAACCAGGATGTTTGTCTTACGCTGGTGCATTCCAGGTGTGCCAGGAATCAGCCAGCTGAGACAGAGATCTCCTGAATCCTAACTTGTTCATCCCAGTGGATCTTGGGTTTGGATTGCTCCCTAGGTTAAAGGCTAGGTCCATATTTTGTGGCACTAGTGGTGGCGGTAGGGGGGAGGAGAAGGAAGAAATTAATTTTATCGTTTGGGATGGTCAGAAGGCAGTTATGCCATTTTAGCCTGCATGACTTGTTTTTTATGTATAAATTCAGGGGAAATAGGCAAGACTGGGGAACGGTATTACCTGATCCAGCCTTATCATGTTTTCCCTTAGTTTTATAAACTAAAAAGTCCCAGTCCAGTCTTTCTACAAGGAGGAACTTATTCAACCTGTGCATATCCTGTATCCTTGGAGCGCCATAAAAATGTTTTTGAAATGCAGTTCATTTCAGAATAAATACTTGTTCCTTAATAAAATCTCAAGCGCTGTGGTTTGTGGTCTGTGGCTTACTTCTTTCTAACCACACCACAGATGACCAGTTTTGAACACTTGTTTGCATCAAGGGGAATGACGCATGTTGGCCTTCTCTTCCTTTGCCTGTTTTAGATGTATCCCTTCCCAGCTGCTAAAACCTGCTTCCTTTTTATAGGAACACATTCATTGATCATTTGTTTTTGGTACCTTATCAGAAAGCAATACGATAAAAATCAAGAAAGGGGAAAGTGAAGCTGAAGAGCAGGGAGTGGGAAGTTACAAACAGCAAGATCTGTACAACCTTGGAACAGGTTCCCGGGGGAACTTGCCGAGAGTCCATTATCCGAGCTAATTAAAATGAGACTGGACACTTCACTAGGAAAAATATCCATTAGGGAACCATTCTACATTGTCAAGGAATGGACTGATTAGCTTAAAACCAGTGAAGGGAAAAGAAATGGAAAAATCAATCTGCTGATGGAATGAGGGCCAGAGTTCCCATCGGAGAAGGAATAGGAAGACTCTAGACAACTGTCACAACATTTTCTCCTGCTGCTTTATTCAAGCAGTGTTGATCTTGAGAGACTGGAAATGAGATATGTTATGCTCCATCACGAAGGGCGAGAAAGAGGACTCATTCTACATCTTTGATTATTTCCTTTCACACACCTCCTTCAGATCCACCTATCTATGCTTGTGTACTTCCTTGCTTTGCACGTCTCATACTGCAGCTATTCCCTATTTCATTACGGTCTCATGCTATAGTGTCCTGGAAGTGTTCTGGGAATATGCTCCTGCTCTATGGAATCAGCTGCAACACTCTTCCCCCCCCTCCCCCCAAAAAAACCCACCACAACAACAACCCTGGCTTGGTGAAGCTCAAACTCAAGCAGAAAGGTGGCCAGAAAAAGTAGCAAAGCAGTTTCTGCCAGCCATCTGTAGAGTGGTCCCAGAAGACCTGGGTATCCTTAATCGTGACTCATTGGTCCAGTGGGAGAGATGGATCTTAGAATATGAGGGATCTGCTATTCTTATCTTCCTTCAATTATCAGGAATCACAGAGGGAATTCTCTCCAAAACAACACCTGAGCCTCAAAGAAAGGGGATATGGCAGGGATGTGCTGTATCATCATCACCTACAGACAGGAAGTCCAAATGCTGGTCTTTGTGATCAAACCAAAACAAAACAAAACATGAGCAAACTGATCCTGAAGGCTTAACTTTTCTTTCTGATACACATTTGAGAAGTTGGGATTTCTTCTCTTTCCCTTAGGAAATATTTTTCTATCAGCTTGGGCCAACTCTTTGGTCTCAACTGAAATAAGAAAGTGGATGGGTGATCTTTTCCTAGCTTTAATTTCCTCGTTCCTGTAATAATTCTTTCCCTTGCCGCAAGCTTGCTCAGAACCCCCTCCCCCAGCCCAGTGTCCTCACTCTCTGTCTGATACAAAAATATAAAATAAGATACTAGGCCTAAAGAAATGTTCATTGTCTTTGAGTTATAAAACCATTGTATTGAATCAGGCAAGCACTGTTAGGCATTGTTATTACTGGGGTATTTATAAAAAATCCAGAAAAGTAACAGAACATACTGAAGTAACAGGGGAGCATCTCTTTTGTACCTCAGGCAAAATTGTTCGAGGGAGCTTAGTTGCAGGTAGAATGAGGTGAATAAAATGCACATTGGTTTTGACAAGGGTATATAACATACGCTTTTAAAAAAAGTAAGAAAGTGCTAACAGCAGAAAAATTCCACAGCCAATAAGGCAAAAGGTGACAGCAGTTCTGAAAATGATTAAGCTGGATGTGGGGTGTAGTGCAATGCGATGTCCAGCATTTTAATGACCAAAATGTCCTGCATTCCTATGCTTTTGGATTAGTTTTTCTTAATTTTGGGGGATGAATTTTGAGACTACCAAATTTAGCTGCCAAGATGAGTTATCCTTGAAGTGGAGGAGGATGACCTTGTGACACCTAGAGATGGGTCCCTATATAAGGATTTGCATGTCTTCCAAGCATCTTCTAACACTATCTAATTTAGTTTCCATTGAAACTTTACCCATGGGCCACGTGTGACCCACCCAGGCAATCCCTACAGCCTTCTGTGAGTTACCCAATGCACCTCCTGCCTTCATCTTGCCCTCCATGTTCTTTTCAGCCCAGACTGAGTATGGAAGTCTTACAGGAACAAGAGAATCTTCACAGAGCTGTCTACCACAATATGATTTCTTTTTTGTCTTTTTGATCTGCCACCTTCCCCCTCTATTTCTGGGGGCTAGAGTCGCTGCCTAGCAATCCAAACAATAAGGAGCATTACTCCAAGCTTTGGGTATTGTTATAAATGTTGCAGCAGTGCTTGAGGACAATTCACTATCTGAATTGCTATCCTTCTGTGTTCTTAGCAGTTCAGAAGGCTATTCAAAATGTATCCATTGTAATTGACAGTGCCTTAGAGAAACTTGGAGCAGAACATGTCCATTCTGACGTTAAACATATTAGCCTGTAAACCTGTGACCACTTACGGTACCTGGGAGCAAGCCCAATTAAACTCAGTGGGACTTATTTTTTAGTCTATACATAAAGGATTGCGCTATTCATCCAATTAGGCCTTATATACATTAATCACAATGCAAACATGGGGTTCTTAGCCATGTACACAGAATTAACGCTACTGCTGTTTATCTGACCAGGGCTGCAGATTCCTAGGTGACTCACTCACAGTTGACACCAGTGGAATTTAAGCAACCTCCATTCATTAATACAGCATATAGATTGGCTCCAGTCTAAGTTAGTTGTGTTTAGGTACTATTTAAGCCTGCAGTCCTAACCCCACTTACCTGAGAATAAGCCGTGATCTTCCTTTTGCATAGACAGCGTTAGAGTAGACTGTGCTGTAAATCAGGTAGCTATGAGTAACTTACTCAGCAAGAACCAATTGTGACTAATTTTAGGCCAGATCTAAACGTATGCCTCTACTGAAGATCAGTTCAGAAGTTTTGTCATTAGGTTCCTCTTTTTATGATGCTGACAGTCAACTTTGAGCCAGTGTTGTGTAGTGGTTAGACTGTTGGTCTAGGACCCAGGAGATCAGGGTTCACACCCCCTCTTGGCCATGAAGCCCACTGGGAGACCTTCGGCCAGTCACTGTCAACCTTTCAGCCTAACCTACCTCACAGGGTTGTTCTGGGGATTAAATGGGGGGGGGGGGACAGAACCATGCAAAGCACCTCGAGTTCACTAGAGAAGAAGGTGGGATATAAAGGCAATAAACAAACATTACTGGTATGTTTTCCACTGAGTCCAGTCCAACATTCCCTTAGGTTATTGAATGTTTCCCATAAAAGTGTATCACTTATAACAAAGGTGAAGAAAACTATGTTAAGATGTCTTCCATGGAAATAAGATTCATTAAGCTTCTGTATATTTAATAACGGGCCAATCTGAACATATATGGATAGTGTTGGTTATTAAATACCTCTTTAAATTTTCAGGGAAATTGTCCAGGAAGGGAGAAACCAGTTGTTTAGACGCTGCTGAATTGTCCATGTTTTCTTCTTGCGACTGTCTTTGTCTGTCATATTAAGAATGATTTCAGCCTGTGCAACATTTGTTCAATTTCATTATCCATTGAAGTCTGAAGAATGATGGAATGCATCTATTTAAACAACATCTGAAGGAAGCAGTGGCTTCCCGTTATAAAGCTTGCCAGCAATTCCCTTGCCATTTTAATAAGAAAGCAATTCTGCATTGCATTATAATTGCAAAACAAAAATTTGTTTTAACAGACATATTCTTGCTCCCCCTCCCAAATTTAACAAGTTCTGTTCAGATAAAAATATATATTAAAATCCTCTGTCTTCACAGTTGGCATTTTAAACACAGCCAACCATGCAGCTGGTTAACCTGGTCTTGCACCCTGTCTATGGTAGTAGGCAGCCAGATGTCCTAGGGAACTCACAGGCTCTTCTTAAATGGTCTAGCACTGGATGATTGGAAGTACCCTCACCCAGAAGATGAAGGCTATGTCATTTGATGGACATGGCTCATAAACCTCAGTCTGTGAATTTGAGCACTCCTTTTAAACATCCTTCTAAAATAGGGATCATCACACAGCTTCTGGAAATAAAGTTTGTGATGTCTGTCTGGAATAGAGGGCCCTTGATATGTGCACTAAAGGCTCCCTACAGACCCTTGCAGGTGTTGAGATCAGCAGAGGAGGCCATCTTGGTAGGTCCACCTCCCTCAACTGAATTAGTGCAACACACTCTGTATGGGCTGGGCTGCCTTTGAAAACAGCTTGGAATCTTCAATGGCAGAATGCTGCTGCTAAAATCTTGACTAGGGCAAGGTGCTGGGATCATGTGACCCCCATTAATATTTCAGTGTCCCTGTTTCCTAGTGCACTTCAAGATGTTGGTTATTGCCTATAATGCTTTTTTAAAAAGAATAATTTTATAAGGGGTGTGTCTTTGTTTCTCAATTTCACCCTTTTACATGGTTCTCTTATGTATTGTGGTATATTATGCATGTGACTTGCTGTTATTTTTATTGATTATAATTTAGTATTTATGTATTGTAATTGTTACGTGTGGATTTATGTTTAATTGTTATTTCCTGATATTTTGGTAGTTAATTTTATCATATACTATTATATTCTATTGGATTGTTGAATATTATTTTATTTTATTTAAGTTGTTTATTTTAAAGCTATGTTTTTATTATGACTTTTTGTATTGGATCAGATTATTATAAGGCGTGTGACCTTTGTTGCATATTTTGTTGTTGTATAGTAATATAGAAAGGCGGTTGTCAGAGCTGCCTCTAGGTCCCAGCTCACAGAGGACCAACGCTAGCCGGTAGTAATGTACAAAAGTCTTTATTGAAGTACAGTTTCCATTTTCAAGCCGCAGCGCGCAGCTCTACGTCTTAGAAGCTAGACCGGCGAAGCTCCATCTGAGTCTCCACCCCCTGTACACCAGTTTAAGACTCTAACCTTACTCCACCTCTTCCGTCTCTCCTTTCTCCTCTGGGTTCTTCTACCCCCCGGGGTCCCCTCCTTCCTGGACTCTTCTGACGCTGACGCTGACCCCCCTGACTCTTCTCCCTCCTTTCGGCGGGCTTTAGGACCTGGCTCCCTATCCGGGCTGCCAACTGCGCCGCCCTCTTGTACATTTGAACTTGGCGCGCGCGCCCAGTCTCCAACCTTCCTCTTGACCGTTTCCTCGCTCTCCGATGGAGGCGTGGCCAATCCTGACTCATCTCCTCCCGCTGGCGGTGAGCCGCCTGATCCCGATACCTGGGACTCCTCCCCCCTACTGTGCTCTGGTGGGGAAGCTGGTCCTGATTTCCAACTGCTGCTCTCTGAGTCCCCTCTGGCCCCTTCTTCCTGGGGTGTCCCCCTAGGCACCCCCTTGCTCTGACCATGGGAGCCCCTTTCTGTGAATCTTCCGATTCTCTGGAAAGACTCAGAGACCTCGGACCGCTGTCATCGCTAACATTTCCTTCGGATTCCTCCCCCTCGCTCTCTATTTCCTCCCTTTCCTGTGCCTCTGCTCCTGAGCCCCTGACAGCGGTATATAAATTAAAAGTGAAATGAAAATGAAATAATGCTTTGGACCAAACCGCTTGAAGAACTGCCTCCTCTCCTATGAATCTGCCCATCTCAATAATTCTTGAAAAAAAGAGATAATTCCTCAACATATACACACAAACACCAATGCTCACACAGTTGGGTAGAACTGAGCAATATGAGTACCATATCACCATCAACAGCACTAGCCAACTATGTACCTCTTCTGATCCTTTCTCCCCTAGTAATGTGCAGAAGCATCAAATGTGTCATGTGATGTGATTGTTCTGCAAGTTTCATAGCTTTCACTTTATTTCATTGGCTGCGGTGATTGTGGTATGATGAGGGCTATGATGAAGGAAGCTTACATATGTCTCTATCCCTGCACTTCACCAATGTGGCATTACTGGTTTCGGCCATGTACTTCTCAAATCAGTTAGGTCTAGTATACAGACATGACAATCTACTCTGTCAGTGGTGTGTCTATCTAGAGTGGTGATGGTATTTAACTGTGTATCTCGATTTATTGATTGATTGGCCCAATTCTACAGTCAGTGTAGGAGCTGCAAGGAAACAGCTTCAAGTGGTTAAAGCCATTTGTTTGTGAAGAGGTTCTCTGTGTGGCTCAGGCTGATTGTTCAAAGCCTCTCCATGAGGAGTGGGTAACCAGATTTTCATCTAGCATAAGGAGAAGTCCGTAACAAGTACAAGCGGAAGAGGGGGGGGGGGGAAATGTGATCTTTAAATAGCACAACAAACTGAAGGTGGGGGGAGAGAGCAAAGCAGCATTCATAAGCTAGGCAATGTTTTGGAAATAATCATTGAATATTATTCCTCTTTAGCGCTGGAGCTCAGAGCCTTATTTAGAAGACTCTTGATTGCACTATTGAAAATTTCAAAAGGGAAATAACAAGACATATTTTTTAATACCTCTGGAGAATGAGAGAAAATGAGGGGGAAGTCAGTGCTATAAAATAGCAAAATCTGCAGCAAATAAAAGGAGGCGCCATTTTAGAGGCGGCTACAGCTTTTGGAATTCAGTCTCATGAGGTCATAGAGTCAAGTACTCTGGGATCCTTTAAAATATACATTTTAAGGCCTGGATAATTTTATGACTGCATATAACATTTGTAGCTATGCAAGCCAAGATAATAACATGGTTAATCAAATCTCATGCTTCAGGGCATAAATTGATTGCCTGAGGGGGTCATGACAGATTTTTATTTCCCACCAAGTACATGATTACACAATTGACTCAATGTCTTACAATTGCCTTTTGCTACTATATATAAACCGGTGGTTCTAATCTGGAGTGGCACAAAGTGTGTTCCGCTGTCAGCATAAAGAAATGTCCGGGCCAAGACTCAAAGCAATCCATTAGCAGAAGGTCGCAAGATCAGGATATAAAATGCCCGTTCGATTACTGACACGCGTTGCAAAAAATAAAAATTAATAGTTCCTTTAATCATCCCATTCAATCCTTGAAGTTGTCATCTACCACAGCAGGTTCCATCCAATGGCGTAAAAGAAGGTATGTACATTCTGTTACGAGGTAAAACTCTATTAGTTGTATTCATTTATAGGACACTTTTCTGAGTGCAGGTTTCATAATACATTTGGGATACTAACACTACTTGACATAATCGGAAAAGAAGACTACTGCAATCCCATCATCGTTAATAAGCCAGCAGTTATAGGAACCCAGGAAGCTGCCTTAGATTGAGACAGACCATTTGTCCACCTAGTTCAGTGTTGCCTACACCAGACATGGGTCTCCAAATGTTGTTGGACTACAACTCCCATCATCACTGACCACTGGTCCTGCTAGCTAGGGGAGATGGGAGTTGTAGTCCAACAACAGCTGGAGACCAAATATGGGAAACACTGGTCTACGCTGACTGGTGGTGGCTCTCCAGGATTTCAGACCTATGTGGAGATGCTAGAGAATGAACCTGAGACCTTCTGCATGCAAAGCAGATGTTCTACTACTGAGCTATGCTCCTTCCCATACTCTAGTCGTATTATAAAGCATAACTACCACAGTACCAACCATTAAAGAAAAGCAGCCATGCCATCTCAGCCAAAACAAAGAAGCAACACCAATCATGTACAGTGGTACCTCGGGTTACATACGCTTCAGGTTACAGACTCCGCTAACCCAGAAATAGTACCTCGGGTTAAGAACTTTGCTTCAGGATGAGAACAGAAATCATGCTCTGGCTGCGTGGCAGCAGCAGGAGGCCCCATTAGCTAAAGTGGTGCTTCAGGTTAAGAACAGTTTCAGGTTAAGAATGGACCTCCGGAACGAATTAAGTTCTTAACCTGAGGTATAGGCCACCTGAGGCAGGCTAGGTTCTCAAGGCTTTCCGTAATAACTAAAGCATGGGAGCCTATCAACCTCACTGATCTAATTGGTGGGCAAAAGTGGAGAGGTTCGGCTGAGGATCTTAAGGATCTAAATTTGAGAAAACTCAAAGAGTAGAGTTAGCAGTGGTGACTGGTAAGGCAATTTGCTAGGCAGAACCACTGGTAACTGTGGTATGTGGAAAAAGGGAAACTGTGCAGTTGCCTTTTTAGATGCAAGGAGGTGTCAGTGAAGATGTTGCCACAAGCACTTTGCCAATGCAAAGTTGCTGAGTATTTTCCTCTAGAGTGGACACAGGCTGCCGACATCAGCAGGGGAGATTATCCACTCCGAAACCACGTACTGATTTCTCACCCACCACTTTGTCATTGCACAGCAGACAATTCACCTAGCAAAACCCTCTCACTGGCCGCCACTAAATCTTAGGGCACTGTGAAGAGTTGTGAATAGGGAGAAAAATATTCAAAGCATGCCTGTGGTACTCTATGGGTCTCTTCACATCTTGTTCAAAACGTATTGTTATGCTTCGCTATATACATATTCTGATTTTAGGGGGGGAAATATTTGCTTTTCCCTACTGCTGTGTGAAAATCCCATTTTCCTAAGAACATGGGAAGCTGCCATATATCCCCTGCCAGAGCATCGGTCCATCTATTTCAGGCCAATGTCTACACCAGCAAGCCAGCAGCTCTCCAGACAGGGGGTCATTTCCATCCCTATTTGGAGATACTGCAGATTGAACCTGGAATATTTTGCAGGCAAAGCATGTTCCTTGCCAGTGAGCTACTGCTCTTCCCCAACTGTAACAGGGGAAAGGATTTTCCAAGCATTTAGCACAGAAAGAAAATGAACATAACTCTGTGTAAAGATGCCTTGCTCTAAAGCATCAGGGGTGTGTGTGTGTGTGTGTGTACACACTTTGGTTTCTTTGGAATCTTTTAGCCATAATTATCAGAATCAAGTGTGATGATTTAATTAAACGGATGAAGCTCTTTCAGTTATTTGCTACTCGGAAAACGGCACATTTTTCATGGAAATCTGTTGACGGTTAAAAAAAACAACACCACGATCTAAACCTCACAGCCGTAGCTTGCAAATTAAGAGCTCTTCCTTGGGAGGGGGATGATAGGGAAATCCTGGCTAGATGAGACCTTTAACATGCCTTTTTGTGAGTCTGTGTTTGTGTATGTGTAGAGGGCGTTTCACTAAGCAACAGTGACATTTTCTGAAAGAGCCCTTCAATGCTGAATTGTACGGTACAGTAACTTCTCAGCATGGGTTCCAAGTACAAACACGATTGGGCTGAAAGAAGGAACTTGCAGCCTCACTGGAGTGACTCTTTCCATCAGAGCCCCTTTCACCTTTCGGAGGACGTATTCTGTTGGCATCTGCGTGCTTTTAAGCAAAAAGCCCTACAGCGGCCATGTGCCCGAGAGGTTCAAAGGAAGGATTCGAAAATCTGCCTGCCAGAGCAGTGCGTCTCCATTCATGTGTCTCAGTATAGATCAAAGTCACTCTAACAAATCATATGCTTCTGGAGAACTGTGTGATCAACAATAAAACATACTGGAAAGGCATGTCTGCAACGCAGCTTTTAAAAAAGGCCCTCTTACATTGAGTGGGGGGGCAGCTCTTGCAGATGTCTGCATGTCCCTCTTTTGAAAACCTGCATTCAGTGACAAGTATCGTAATATAAAATGTTAACGCAGCCCTAGAAGAAGAAAATATAACACTCTCATGTAAGTCGAAGAAACCCAAAGCCAAGCAAATCAAACTTGGAGCAGCAAGCACCATGAAATGTTAGAATTAGCCCAACAGTTGGGAAACCTAGCAAAAGAAAGAAGAAAATAAATCTGGCGTTCTTTACTACTAAGTGGGAGGAAATCAGCAACAAATATATTGACTTTTGATCCACCTCCAACAAATGCAAATTTTAAATGATGTAGTTCTTTTGTGTGGTTCTCTAGACTGTGATCTTGGAGCAGCAATACTTTTCTGATTTTATTTATTTATTTGTCAGTGTTCTGTTTTGTAACCTTGAACACTTGAGGGGTAAACAAGTCTTGCGCCTTCATTGCAAATTCACTTGGCAAGATGATTCATTCTTTCCAGCATGCCAGGAAATGGTTTCCTGAAATTTTAAATATTACCATAAAATACGTAGCCAAAGATAACATCATAAAACAACATAAGGGCACTGAAGATAAGATAAAGCAGGCATTTTTTGTCAGCTCTGCCCCCATGTAATTCCTTTTGGTAATGGGAGCTAAATTTTGAACCATTGCCACTTCACATGCCTACTCAAAGAGGATACAGAGGATATAAAATTGTCAGTTCCATACTTTTAAAAAAAGATAATTACTTCACTTTTTTCTGAGTGATCATCAGACCAATTAGAGCTGCACAATACTTATTTCCTACACAAATGCTAACAAATGTCATGATGAACAGAACAGATTGTTAAAATCGTTCTTATTTCTGGGATCAAATTACAAATTAACCTAGCACAATTAATTGAAATATAATTTAACAAGCTATAAATCTAGTTAATATATAGATATTATTTAAAATATGTTTCAGGGAAGCATATGAATGGTGAAATTCCATGCTGCCATTACATTTGCAGAATGACTTTTGATCAAGCAGCAGCACCTGCTAATGTAAGTGTAGCGTAGGTGATTTTCTGCCGTTCCTAACACAGCCTCCAGTGTGCTGCCCCCCGCAATCTGTCATAGAGGACTGAAGGATCACCCAGAACAGCCAAGGAGGGAGGCATGAGACAACTGCTTTCCTTCATCTTGTGTCAGTAGACACCTCTGCTGGATCAAAAGCCGTTCTGACTTGCCCAATCTGTCTAATGTTGAATTAGAGCCTTGATCAAAGTCAGCATTGTAAATGCGATTGGGCACACACTCCGGAATAGAATATATTTTGAATCTATGGTCAGTGGCGGAGCTTCAGGCTCCAGCGCCGGGGGGGCGGAGAGCAGGTGGGGGCATGGCTGGTAAGTGTCCTGGGGGCGTGGTGCCCAGTGCGGGCGGAGGAGGCACCCCACCGGGATCGCGCTACGGGGGGCAGTGCGCTGCCCCCGTGATCCTCTTCTTTCGCCAGTGTCTATGGTCAAGATGAATCTATGGCCAGTTCATGGAAATATTTTAGAAAGAGTCGTTAATTCTCTTTTCTTAATATACATTTTTATTAGTTTTTACATATATTTTCTAAACAGAACATCTCATCTCATCTTATACAACATTTTGGCTATTTAGCCTGAGACTTCCATCAACCACATCTAATGATTTTCAAACCTCATCTCTTAATCTTATATTTGTTATCCTAACTATTACTTTTAATAATCCATCTTAAAATCCATTCGCATAAATCTTTTGTGAAATATTTCATATAGCTCTCCTTATAAAACTTCTTGTAGTCCTACAAGCATAGTCAGTTGGTTACAATTGTCTTTCAGATAACTGAAATTCCAATAGCAATTTATACATTTTTGACAATGTTTTAAATTTGTTATTTAATATTTCCATTTTGAATTTCGACTTAGTATAACCAAATCCATTTTTCTTTAAATCTTCTTTAAACATTTCATTAATTTGGCGATAGTGCAACCAATCATTTACATATTCTTTTACCTCTTCATAAGGTTTAATTTTCCAATTATTTCCTTCTTTGCTTACTAACTTTTCATATGTGGCCCGATTTTTACTTATATTTATCTTTTTTACCAAAGGTGACAACCACCATGGTGTTTTATGTTCTAATAGGTTTTTATACCTATCCCATATTTCCTATAGAGATCTATGGAATACGTGGTTTCCAAATCCTTTATGCACTTTTGTTTTGTCATACCAGAAATATGCATGCCAACCAAACCTAAATCCAACAATTCGTTAATTCTCAAATAGCCCTCCCTCTACTTTTCATCTTCTTCAAGTAGCTCCCACCTGTACTTTTTGGGCTACAGATAGTAGTCCTCATCGCATCTGCTAGGAAGTGAGCCCCACCAAATTAATGGGGCTTCTTTTTGAGTTACATGCTTAGGACAGGGCTGAAAGAATTCCAAACTCAAAAGGAACCACCAATCAGGTTTTCTTTGCAAGGTTGGGGGATGCTGGAGGGGGCCAGATGTCCTCTCTCTCTCTCATGTCCCAAAGAGAGAACCAGGAGCATTCTGACATTTGCAGAAGTAAATTAAAACAGACCTGTCTCAACAACAGCAAAAACCCTTATGGAGGCTGGACAGACTGAGAGATGACAATGATTAGTTTTGGAAGAAAAGGGGGTGAAGGAGATGGAAGCACTGTATCTCCACCAGAAATGAAGGAGGCACTGCCTCCACATAACTAGAGTAATTTTCCCAGAGGCAAAAGACAGAACTGGGCAGACTCAGCAGTATGACAGAAATTGCACAAAATGTGCACATACAGCAGGAACATCAGATGTAGGTACCTTTGCAGTTGGCTTTTCTCAGATCTTCCAGGCACAGCTGGTTCTTATCTTGGGAAAGGTGCCCATGCATATTTTTTTCGCACTTGAGTAATGCCTCATGACACAAGCATGGTATTGATCTCGGCAATTTATGCTGTGATAAGGAAGGACTCAGCTCTAGAGATTTACAGTCCATCTGCATCCTGACAATGTAATGCTAGATAATGCCTGAACAATTAGAAACACAAGCTAGGTGAGGTCATTTCTATCCTTACTTGAATGACCTAAGCGGAATGACAGACCAAAGGGTTTCTGGCAGACACACATGAGAGAGCACATGTCCAACAAATGATTCCTAGGGCATTGTCTGACCCTGGCAGGTAAGGACTATGGTAAAGGCATAATAAGATCCTGCAGGATTAGACCAATGGCACATCTAGTCCAGCATTCTGTTCTCACAGTGGCCAACCAGATGACTGTGGGAAACCCAAAAGCAGGGCTTCGATACAAGAGCCCCCTCCTTTCCTGAAGTTTCTAACAACTGATCTTTAGAAGAAGCACACTGTCTCTGATTGTGCTACAGCGACAGAGCAATACTTTTCAAGTGTGCAGCCTCAATTTTGAGGGAAGGAGAGTCAAAGCTGGGAAATGCTTCTGCCTGTGAGGTGCTCAGGCAATTAACTTTAAGAGCAACCTTATTTCCACTCCTCCAAATTCCTCGGAGGAAGGGACATTACAGATGTGATAAATAGACCTTTTTATGTAGCCCAGTACCAGCATGCTTGGCCTAATTTATCTCAGAGGTAAATAATTTACCTGTGATGATTAAAAGTGACTCTCTTTTTGCACCTCTGTTATTTCATATACGAATAAATAATTCTGAGTAGCCCCATGTTGTGAGTAGAATGCAGACTGTGAGGTAAATTGGACAGAACGTAGTGACATGCCCAAAGCCACCTGGCGTGATTTCTAGTTGATTCAGTGTTTCCTGTATCCAGACCTAAGATTCTTTCCACTGTACAACTCTTGCTCTCTTATTTAGTCTACTGTGGCATCTGACTTCCTTGCTAACAGAGCAATACCAACATCCAAACAGCGGCACTGGAGTGAGTTAGTACACGGTGGTGGGATCTTCCCACTTGGCTCAGTATACTGCCAGTAGAAGCATCTTCCACAGACAGAAACTACCCTGTCAACAATAGCCAGTGCATACCCTTGAAGCTGAATGTCCCAAGATTCAGAATAGGCAAAAGGAAATGCTTCTTCACTCAGCACATTGTTAAACTATGGATTTCACTCCCACAGAAGGCTTTGAAAGAAGATCCGATAAAGACATGGAGGATAAGGCTTTTTAAAACATGTTTTTTATTAAAGATTTCTTGGTTTACAAAAGTATGCGCAATGTCTCTTTTTTCAAGTTACATTTTCTACAGATCAGTTTCATTTGTTGAGACATTAGTGTTACATTAGGAAGAAAAGGGGGGAAGAGGTGGAGGGGGTGGGGTGGGGTTGTTTCTATTTTACTTAATGTATGTGTGGAGTTTTGTGTCAGTGTCGCTTGTGCAGGTTCTCTTTACTATTTGCTTGTGTTCCTTTGGTGGTGAGAGAGGCTGGGGTTGGCCTAGGCTGTGGTTGTTCATTTGTGATTGGCTGTGGTGATCTTTGTTTTCATGTGTGAGTGGGGTGGGTGGGTGTTTTTGAATCAGGTTAGCCATATTGATTCGTATGCTGTTGGCGGATTCTTGTCGTTGTCTTGTTGGGCTGTGTATGTGATAAAGGGGAGCCACACTGGGGTGAAGGCATCTTCTTCTATTTGTCCCCGTGTCAGTTTCAGTTTATTGGTCAATTTTTCTAATAAGGCTGTTTCCCATACTATTTGGTACCATTGATCCATGCTTACTCCTGACAGGTCTCTCCAGTGCCTGGTTATGATGTTTCTGGCTGCTGAGAGTAGGGAGGATAAGGCAATCTATGACACATTAGCTATGTTCTGCCTTCATTGTTGGTGGCAGCCTTTGAATATCAGTTGTTTGGAAGTATAGCTGGAGAGAGTTGGGCTCAGGTCCTGCTTCCAGGCCTCTTGTGGACATCTGGTTGGCCACTGTAAGAAGAGAGTGCTGGAACAGATGGGCCTTTGACCTGTGTTCTTATGTAATGAAATAGTGCATTTTGGGGACAGGATGTGGATAGAGCTATGCTAGCCGACGATTTGCTGGATCCTAAATTATTCCATCTACTGGCAATGGTTCTGAACTGGGCTGCTCTGCTGTACAAGCCAGGAGCTGGCGCAGCGGAAAACTATATTTTCATCACCTTGTCACCGGCAGGAGCAAGTGGCAGGGCCTTGGATGTGGCAGTAGATGCATTGCTGCATACAGCACCACTGCTCTGAACGAGGAATTAGGACTGCTCCAAGATTAGAACAATGTTTGTTGAGGATAACTCAAGACAGAAATTCCCAGGTGCTGGAAAAGTTTATGTATGTATGCCACTACTGCAGCTTGTGTTTTGTTAGCCCCCAAATGGAAAATGAGCGAAGCCCCAACTAAAGAAGATTGGCAACTTAAACTGATGGAATATGTGCAGCTTGCAGACCTAACATATAGAATAAGAGAACAAGAAGAACATACGTTTAAAGAAGATTGGAAAGTGTTTATTGAATATATGGGGGGGGTAATTGTGTACACTTGAAAACTTTGGCAGCATTAAGATAAATTCAACAGTGTAAATAAGTTTTGATGGATATAATAATGAAATACTGAATGGTTTAGTTTATATAAAATATGCAGCTATTTATGTTGTGCAAAATGAACCATGGAAAGAGAGGAAGGGTTGTTTAAGTCAATGTTATAAAATGTAAAACAGAAATTTAACAAAAAATATATATAAAAAAGAACAATGTCATCTTTGATTCTACATCATATGCTTTAATCTTGCTAGAATATTCAGGCACATGCAGACAGATTTATGGAATTTCTCCCTAAATTAGATAACTTACAAGGCAAAAAAACCCCCCTAAAATCTTCAAAAAAATACAGTTTTCAAATAACTTTATAATACATTGCAAAATTATCCTGAACAGATTGTGCAACAGCCTATCTTCAGTCTGTCAAATTTATGCTTATTTGGAAGCATAGAAAATCTTAGTAAGCCAGCAAAGTTAAGGAATGGATTTGCACTGCCCCCAAAAGTTCTATATATCCTGAAGTAACGTTTTTTAATACCCAATACCTGGTTGGTTAGCTAAGATTTGAAAATTAACTGCCATGGAACGCTTGGGGGGAAATAATGTTAGAAAGTTTCATAGCATATATAGCCATTCCACACTATTTACTGCCACAGGCCAGAATTATACTGAGTTTGCACTACATATTGCAGTGTTGTTAAGAGAATGGAGCAGAATGTTACATAGAAGTATGACTCATATTTTCTGGAATTTTTTATGTCTCTCTCTCTCTCCCCCACTCTGGAAGTTTGGAGCCAGCTTATTGCTGTAGACATGGCATTGCCCAACAAATTCGGCATGTTTAAGGACTGGTGGCAAAAGAAAAAAATGTAAAAAGGAGTAGTGCCTCTAAATGCCAGAGTTAGTTTCTCAGCAAGGTATCAATTAAGAAATCTGACAGGGCCCACCTGTTGCAAGGGCCCTGAACTGAACTTAGCATATGTCGTGTACTTAAAAATTGCCCACATCTATTAGGTGATCAACTCAAAAAAGAATTCCCATGCCAACATTCAAACTCTCAGCAAGAATGCAACTCACCAGAACTCTGAATGGAGGACAGTGAGGAGGAATTTTCCTCTATGGAAAGTCTCTGTAGAAAAGTAAGCGCAAGTTCGATATACGCTATAGTTTCCACACCAGAAACATTGCAAAACCCTTTTAGTGCAATCAATTGTTTTGCTAAGGATCATACAATCCTACAAACGCCTGTGCAGCTTCTTAATGCCTTTCATTGGATTTAAACAGCTGGGTAATGCTACAACTGAACATCTACAATACTACAGGTTGTTTTTAACCTGGAGATTTTCATCTATTGTTCTTGTTATTCCAGTTCTTCTCGTAGACAATATGCCCAAGGAACTCATAACAAAGTTAGCCATTCTCAGCCAATATTAAAGAAAATATGAAAGTTGATCCTGTATTGAATTTTTATTGCAAAAAAAACTTTTAAAAATGGAGATACATAACAAACTTCGCAATGTATAAACAAAGCGTGTTCTCATTCATAGAGAGCATGTGTTGCGGTAGAGTCTGGCTGCCCCCCCCCCCATTGCTTGGCGGGTTAGTTTGGATGACCATCCGCAGTGATTGGGCGGTTGGGTTACTGGGCAAATTTGTGTGTTGCCATTTAGGGGGTTGTACCAAAGGGTATACAATCAAGTCAGGCAGCACTGACTGGGCTCTTTTGCTCGGGCATCGGGTCACCCGCCCACCCTCCTTAATTTTGGGCTATTGCGTTGACCTTGCTATGCCTGTCATGGGGTCGCCTGCTTTTGGGGCAGGGGCCTGGTAGGAATTTTGTCCAATTGGCTGATTGGCTGGTGCCATTTGGTTTTTGCCTCCTGCATAGCAAATCATCACAACTTGTAAGGTTGCGGTTAGGCATTGGTTAAAAAATTGGTTGGTGGAGGGGTAAAGTTTGGCGGTGCCTGCCCCTCCAATGCTGCTGCTGCAAGGGAATTCCATTAAAGGAATCCAGGGGCTTGCCATTCTTTTGTCCGTACCCCTGAATAGGGCTTAGGGCCACGCAAGCCCTCAGGAGCATGGGGGGGGGGCGATGAGGGTCTGGTGCCCGGCTCCATGCTCTCCCCAGTATTGTTTTCCCTTACTGGCTTTCGCTGGAATCCGGAAGTCAGTTCTGTCCCAGGGCGGGGGACAGATAGTCGGAACCAATGCCTAAGCAACCACTCACATTTATGTATTTTAATAAAGTTGTGGCCAAAATTATGGCAAAACCTTAAACAAAAATTATGTGTGATTTGTGAATTATTTAGGGGTGGCTTGGGGGACCTCGACACGCAAATCATTAGCACAAGAAATTTACACTCAGCTAAATGTTAACTGTACAGTGGTACCTCGGGTTACATACGCTTCAGGTTACAGACTCCGCTAGCCCAGAAATAGTACCTCGGGTTAAAAACTTTGCTTCAGGATGAGAACAGAAATCGTGTTCTGGCGACGCTGCGGCAGCGGGAGGCCCCATTAGCTAAAGTGGTGCTTCAGGTTAAGAGCAGTTTCAGGTTAAGAATGGAGCTCCGAAATGAATTAAGTACTTAACCCGAGGTACCACTGTATTACCAAGAAAAAGATTCTACCTCTCATTTACAGCATTGGTCAACTTCTGTGTTTCAACACATGTATTATCTGTTCTTTGTTTGTTTGTTTGTTTGTTTGTTTGTTTGTTTGCTTGCTTGCTTGCTTATTTCATAAAAATTTTATACACCTTGATTGTTAATTAAAAACAACCCCTCAACGTGGATTTTCAAAAAATGATTATTTTTTTTGTTCTGATTGGACTATGTACCCTGCCTTGAGATCAGTTTTATGTAGAGTGGGCTATAAATATTTTAATATTTTAGTAATTAAATCTAAATATCCAAGAAAAATGACCATAGGCTCAAAAATCAAAGGTCTGTCAATGACTTGAGTAACGTCTTCCTAACAAATCTGATTGGGCATGGGGAAACAACAACAACAACAACAACAACAACAACAACAACAACAACAATGTATTATTTATACCCCGCCCATCTGTCTGGGTTTCCCCGGCCACCCTGGGCAGCTTCCAACAAAATAATAAAAATACATTACAATAAAATACAATAAAACACCAGACATTATTAAACTGAGATGCATTGTAATGACATTACTGGGGTGCATGATTGGGATTGCAGCAGGTGGAGAGGGCAGAATTTAACCTTTTCCTCCCCTGGCAAACAAAAATACCCTCCTCTGAAGCTGCTATTTGCACTGTGAGGAAATTCCTGACTGACACCAACTGCAGATTTCCCCCAAAAGCAAATACTGGCTTCAAGAGAGGGGTGCTGCTCAAGACTGCAGCAGAGGAAGGAAACGTGAAATCCCTTTTCCACATCAGCCCTTCTTCTCCCCCCACCCCAGCAAACCAGTGCTACTTGGATTTTCAAAGACCTGCGTGTTAAATGCAAAAAGCAGGTTTAATAGCACGTCGAGCTTGGCCTTTAGTTTCAGTGCCGTCCTGCTCATCAGCCCCTTCTAATTGATTAACTTATTTCCAGTCACCATCTTCCCCTGCCCACACCTGAAGAAGGCATCTCCTCTTCTCTGCTGCCTTATCTTTGTTAGTAGATGTGATCTCATGCGGTTGCTGAAGATGGATTACTTTGTTTTCCACACTATTTTTCAGCAGATTCAATTTACCGAACAACGGAGAGGGAGTACGTGTGAGAGTATTGGGGGGGGGGGGCGCGTATCTCATGGCAAATGAGGCCAGTGAAACCAAGGCTACAGTTTTTTAAAAAATAAAAATAAAATAGTACATATGGTTAGTAAAGAAAAGAGAGAGAGAAATCTCCCCATGACCTGGTGCGGGGTGGGGAATAGAGAAGGAAGGAATGGAAAACGCAGCTGTTTTTAATTTTATGCCCCTGTGTAAACCTTTGATGTCTAGGAAAAGTCACAGTACTTTAATCAATGAGCAATATCAGACTCTCTGAATCTAATTAAGCTGCTCAGGATATAACAGGCTGGCAAGTACCATTACCTGTGTTTAAGTAGACCTGATAGGCCTAAATCACAGAGTCATAACCTGGAAAGGATCCAAAGGCCACAGAGTCCAATTTTAGGGTTCAAGGTTGTTGTTGCTGCTGTTGTTAGTATACTGGCCTATACACAGAGGTTTCAGGGCAGTTCACAGAACAAAATCAAAATATAAAACCACAAAATATATAACCAAAATACAAACAACCCAATAACCCCCCCAAACCCCACATTTTAAAAAGACTCTCCTGCCTCCTCAAAAGCCAATCTTTGTGATCCAGACTACATTACTACATGCAAACAGCAGGTACACTATTCTTATTAGAGGGCAAATCTCTACCCTTGGATGGATGGATCTGCGAGCTCTTGAGAATGTCCTCTGGAGGCTGGCAATAAGCTCTGAAACAATTGAGCAATATTGCACCTTATCTCTGCGGCTTTGTTATGAGCTTTGTTTGAGACTGTTATGGCAAACCCCTGAACGGTTATATTGCACATACTTTTATAGCTTGAATATACCTTTTATAGGAGTGATGAGATATTCTTACTCGCTTATTTTCTTTCAGATACTCCCCCGATGAAGAACTGGCAGAACTTGAAATGTGTCCGAGCGTGCGCACACGCACACGCACCAGAACTCTTTTCAGTACAAAACAGATTTCTACTCCTACTCAAACCACTTGTGTTGCCTTGGGATTTACGACTCTGCTGTCTTCATTTGGCCGTATTCATGCCACTCAGCATCCTGCTCCTAGTATTGGCAGCTTGCGGTAGTCTCAAAGGAGGTTTTCAAACACTCTGCCTTTGGGAAATACTCTCCACTTCAGTTTGGTCTGTTCTGGAATCCCTCCGTGGATTGTAAATCCAAGATTGCAGAGAACTTAGGGACACGTTTCAGGTCAAGATGGTGGCAGCTTTGGGAACTGGGAATTAGAATGCAAATTCCCCTAGTTAAGCCCAGTTTGTAAAGCACTCTCCATGACAGCTTTCAGTGGCAGCAGACACCCCACCATTTCAATCCCTTCCTGTTATGTACTGAGTTGAATAGGATCCAAAAGGCAGCAGTCTGATTGGTCCTAGAACAACAGGATTCAGAACGCAGCAGTCTGATTGGTCCTAGAACAATAGGGTCCAGAATGCAGCAGTCTGATTGGTCCACAGGAGCCACCCAATCCAGCTCCAGGTGGAAGTGAATCCGCAACCTGATTGGCCTACAGGTGAATCCCGGAATTAGCCAATCACGTGGGGCCCATTGTGTAAATAATGTATATAAAGCAGACATTCTGGGGGAACTTCCATTCCTCCTCACCACTATGAGCTGAATAAAGAGCATGAAATCCACTCTCAACTCCAAGTATATTTCACTTCCCCAATAAAGGGGGGAAACTGGCAGCAGTGGTAGGCTCATTGGTCTCATTGCGTGCCCAGGCGGAGACCACCCCAACCCCAGATGACACCCGGGTGGAATAATGACTCGTAACACCGTGTTATGGGATTAAAATTGGCCACAACTTTATTAAACTTTCAGGTGTAGGAAGATCCCTCCCAGTCCCCGGCTGGGGATCTGGGACACATCAGGGTTAGCCAATCTGTCTGGGGATTGGGCTTGCTCTGGAAGACGTATGTTTAAGCAGAGAGCCTGCCCTCCATTTTGCCACAACACAGGGGAGTGCACTGATAACTTTTCAGTGTATGGCCAGTGACTCTCGTCAATACAACCCCTTTAACAGGGAACCCTGGGATCGCCGCTGCAGGAGGCCATGTGTCACCGCTTCATGCCCTCCCCCCTTTTAGGGAAGATAGGCTAAAGGATTCCGCCCAAGGCCTATAACTGCCAAAGTTGTGACGTTTTGCTACGGGGAAGGCGAAACCTGCCAATGCAAGGAAATTCCTTCCTGGTCCTTTAACAGGAACCATCATAAGACCCTGGCAGTGCCCGCATACCTGTAAAGAAGAAGTTAACCTGCAATAAAAAAATACCCTAAATGAAGGGAGGGTAGGGCGGGTGAAGTTCTGGAGCTGACTAAGAGCTCCCATGTAGGCTCCCCCCGCTTTTATACTTAAAGAGTAGACCCTTACTTGGTCTGCTCCCTTGGCTATGATTCCCCAATCGCAACTGGTCCTTTGAACTGAGGTTTGGCAGGAACCTCAAGGTTTGCGACTTGGGTAAGCGGTTCAAGACTGCTGTGCCAGGAGTCACGTAGGATCAGGGGTGCTGCGCACAGGCACGCAAAGGGCATCCTCATTTGATGTGGAAAGTGGTCATTATCAAGGTGTGGATATTTGTGAGCATTCTAGGGAGCGTTGTTTTCTGCTGGGGTGCATCATATCTTATTTTTTTATATAATTTTTATTATTTTTTTCTGTTTTACATTTTAGTTTCTACCCAAATGCAATTCTGATTTTAAATGCAGTATAAGGAGTCTCTATAGGAATATATTGTATTTTTAAAATGGGGGTTCAGAGTTTTTAGGGGTTTTTGAATGTCATATGTAGATTTTTCAATTTCATTGTACTGTATGGGACAATGACAATAAAGTATCGTATCATATCTTTAGAATATTCATTTAAACAACCTTAAAATATCAATGACTTCCCTTCTTCTCTTTCCATCATTCATTTTGCATGCCATAAATCCCTGCATATTTTACATAACTAAACCATTCAGTATTCCATTGTTACATCCGTCAAAACTTATTTACACTGTTGAGTTTATCTTAATGCTGCCAAAGTTTTCAAGTGTACACAATTTCCCCCCATATATTCGATAAACTTTTTCCAACATTTCCAACATTTTCTTCTTTAAGCGTATGTTCTTCTTGTTCTCTTATTCTATATGTTAAGTCTGTAAGCTGTGCATATTCCATCCATTTAAGTTGCCATTCTTCTTTGGTTGGGACCTCACTCATTTTCCATTTTGGGGCTAACAAAACACAGGCCGCAGTAGTGGCATACATAAATAACCTTTTTTGACACCCAATCCATCGTATCCTCTATCCTTAGCAGCACGTTCCAACTTCACCGATGTAAAAGGTAGCAAGTTTGTTCCCTTTTCTCAGTTTGGTCTGAAGTTGGTTTAAGAAAAAAACACATCACAATGCAGTGTTCTATAAGAAATGGCAGGATACCTGCGGATTGTGGCCAATGTCGTGTGTACACCACTACCCAAACCAGTGGATGCAGACAAACTGGGAGTGTGTGCACAGCCATAGATGAAAATCGGTATCCTGATTTTCTTACTAGGAATGCCGTACTACACAGCAGTAAATTGTAGCTTAATTAATCAGCTATCATGCACTTCCTATTGTTGTACTGGATTATGTTAAAGTGACTCAATTTTGGACATGTCCTATTAATTTGTGTAATCGAATGGCCATCTCCCAAGAGAACATGAATTGCACATTCACCCAAAGAAAACATTCCATTTAGCCTGAAGGTGCAGACATGATAGGTTATCGGGCAGAAATATGAGAGATCATAAATTTCTAACAGCTGCCGAGATTGTCAGAAATCCTTCTCAGCTAAGATGTATGTGAACCACTCTGATACATTCTGCAGTGCCCGGGAAAGAAAAAAAAAATCATGTAGTGTGTTCAGAGCAGCAGCTTTGGAAAGGCAAGTGGGAGCAAAATATGGCTTGAATGGTGATGAAGTGGATAAGGAGTGATTATGGGCTGTTTATTCTGATGAGTTCAGTAGCTTGAATTGTGACCTGTGATAGTGAATAAGATGAATTGTTCAAACGTCACCAGCTCCAGTTCATGCCAGAATGACAGTGAATAATAGGCCTTAATTAGCAATCCCCTTTTCACCTGTACTGTATAAAACACACTCGCTTGTACATCTTGGGAGGAGAATAGCCTGGAAAGGGAGAAAATCAAATTGGCAAGGATGCCTGATTGCAAAATCGATTACACTGGTGTAAATGAAGAGTAACTCAAGGGGATGTCATTGAAGGAAAAGGGCACAGCATTGGTGACACAGTGTGCTCAGGCTGTTTTTAATTAAAAACCACTTCTCATTGAAAATTTTGAAAGCCTGGATGCAATTTTGTCCAATTTGCCTAACTGCCAATTTGCAAGATATAATTTAGCATTTCAGAGTGTGTCTGCATGGCAGCTTTCCATGTTTTTTAGTCCACCTCTTTAGTGATAAACTGCAAGTGTGGGAATCTTCCCTTAAAAGGGCAGGCACTTTTTGGTCCATGGACCATCTTCATCCTGTATCAGGGATGGGAAATTTGTGGTCTCCAGATGTTGTTGGACTACAGCTCCCATCATCCCTGACTATTCACCATGCTGGTTAGGGCCAATGGGACTTGGAGGACAGCACCTATAGAGCCACAGGTTCCCCATCCTTGTCCTATCATAAATGCCAGCCTTTGCCAACCTGTTACCCTGTAGATGATTTGGAATACAACTCCAATCAGTTGTGCTCCAAATGATCTGGAGGGCACCCATTTGGCAAATGCCAGCATGTTTTAACAGCAAACTCATTTTCTAAATGCCTAGCTTTATATAGCCAACTGGTACGATCCACACACAAAAGGGAGGTATTAGTAGGTGTAGGGAAAGAGGAAGCTTTGTAGATGCACAAGAAAATGGGGCGGCTTTTGAACTAAGGTGAGAAGGACTGCTAAACAGCTTAATGAGGCCTGAGCATGCTGAGCAAGAGAACTGAATCTTAAGGGTGGGAAATAAAAAATGGAGAAGAAGGGAAATAGAGTAGAGTCTCCTAGAAAAAGCCAATTAATGGCTTGAGGGAATTTTGTGCTGCATATAAAAATTGACCTGTAAATAGAAAGGCTACATGCATGCATTTGGTGGCTTGCAGATCTTGGTGTGGGTGAGAGGGGAAATGATCAGAGAGGTGGGCTATGGTGCATGAACACACTATTTCACAGGGTTACAATTTACAGCGTTCGGGCTACATGGAAACAGCACATACAATTACAGTTTAAATATGTTTTGACAATCCCTGTAGTGGATGCAGGAATTTCACTATTGGTCTAGTCAAATTAGAAAAAAAGCAGTGTAATCTCATATTATTACAGCTGGGGAGAAAGAGGCACAAGCTAAACAAGCTACAAGTTGAAAATTTATGCTATACCCTGCTTATATTCACACAAGAGTCCATTGATGCCAAACAAATCTATGAAGTTCCAAGTTTGTTTGTTTTTTGTATCCACCATGCTGTCCTATCCTCCATACACCTGTTTCTAGACAACTTTTAGAAGACACCTGAAGGCAGCCCTGTATAGGGAAGGTTTTTTAATGTTTAATGTTTTATTATGTTTTCGTATATGCTGGAAGCGACTCAGAGTAGCTAGAGTAAACCAGTCAGATGGGCAGGGTACAAATACAGTGGTACCTCGGGTTACATACACTTCAGGTTACATATGCTTCAGGTTATAGCCTCCGCTAACCCAGAAATAGTGCTTCAGGTTAAGAACTTTGCTTCAGCATGAGAACAGAAATCGTGCTCTGGCGGTGCGGCAGCAACGGGAGGCCCCATTAGCTAAAGTAGTGCTTCAGGTTAAGAACAGTTTCAGGTTAAGTACGGACCTCCAGAACGAATTAAGTACTTAACCCGAGGTACCACTGTAATAAAATTATTATTAGTTCTAGAAATCCGAAATAGAACACCAGAATTTCTGGTATTATCTCTTCCTAACTAGTAATAGCTACCTTGATGGGGAGCAGGAACTCCCACACCGATTGTCCATCACTCAGACCAGGCTTGTGACTGAGTTCTCTCCTTGCTAACCATAAGCTGTAGCCATGAACATCACATTGGCCACAGCTTGTGGCTAACAAGAAGAGAACTTAATCAAGCGTCTGGGTTCAGATGACCAGCTAAGCCAACCCTTGGTTTAACTCAGTATGGCATGGGAGTAGAAATTAAAGACTGGCAAGAGCAGAGTGGCTGTGAGCTCCCCTCCAGAAGCCTGAACATTTGTGCAGTCCCAGGAAGCCATAGTGTGGTTTTCCATATAATGTGAACCAGGATAGCATATGTTTAATGGTTTGATGAGAAAAAAACCCCTAAGAAATCCTCAAGGTTGTGTGACAGACAGAGAGGGAGAGGGAGGCAGAAGCTTTACAGTATAAGAAGTTGTATATACATAGCTCCATGTGGCAAGTCCAGTTCCTATCTAATTGTTTTTTACTTGGCTCAGCAATGCCAAGTGGCTGAAAGAGCACTTCTCATCTTGTTGAGGCAGGCCACTTTAAATGGGACTGCAGTAGAGTCAATTGATCTACTTCTACTGATGTGTTGTTCACCATGGAACTTAAGAAGATAATGAGTTAATATACCGTTGTAAAAGAACATGCCAGTGGCATGTTGTTCATATTCACGAACCTCATTATTATGTTGAACTGAATATTCAACATACCAATGGTCAATTATCTTTTTAGTAACTGACGAACAAGTGTAGCTGTTAGTATCTCGGCTCACAGGCAGAGGTACCTGGCCTCCCCCGAGGCAATTGAGCGAGATACTTGCTTACCTTCCGTCTGCGTCTCCCGGCAGACTAGGTAAACAAACCGGCGATTCTCCTCATTAGACATGAGGAGAACACACCCTCTGCTTCTCTCTCCTTGCTTTTCCCCCCCAAGAGGGGAAATGAGACAGACAGGAGTCCTTTTACATGTCTTTTTATTCCTGTCTCCAGCAGTACATAGAAATGTGACTGCACCCTTCAGTCTCCATTAGGAGAGTCAAACTCCTCCCCTGTACTTCCAGTACAGGTCAGATGACATTCTGAGCTAACATCCGGTGCTCAGTACAGAGAAAAGGCTCCACCTTTTCTCCAACAGTACATCTGCAAAACACAACATCCTGTTTTGCATTCCAGCCATCTGGAGCTGGCTTTTGCCTTGGTGCTTTTTCCTGACAGTAGCTGTTCACAAAAAACTAATATAGCAGTGAAGGGTAACTTGGAAAAAGAAATGTGAAATGATTATTATATAATCTGTGAAGAAACTGCAACTTGGACTTTTGCACAAGATTGTTAAAATCTAGCATTTTAAAATCAGTCAGTACCTTTCTGTCCATCATCAAGCAGTGAACAGTGTGTCTGGGTTGTTGTTGTTGTTTTCTAATCAGGTTTGCTTCTAAAAACTAGGATTCCACCCCCAATTTAAGCTTTATTGAACCTGTGGATCTGTTCTGTTCAAAGATGAATTTGCAAGACAGACGGCACATTGGAGAAATGATTACCATGCAAAAGCAAGATTGTGCTAATTGCAGAAATCAGTTTTCAACGGCTGTTGTCTAGGAGGAAGGGGAGGCATAAAAATAGACTGCATTCTGACTGGCAAGGGAAAGAAAGGCAAGAACTGCTTAGTCTTTGAATTGCGTTGTAGGAATGTTTTCATGTCCACATTCCTCTACCAACCCTTTCATCTAAGCTCTTCTGCCAGCCTAATGTAGCAAGCATGACTCTAATAGGGGGAAAGAGTTGGGAAAGGGAACTGATGAAAAATTGGTGTAGCAGCTGCTTTATGTCCTGGGAAGAGAAAGAGAGAGAGAGATAAGGGGGCGGGGGGAGAAAGATCCCAGTTGCAATCTGGCAAGCCTATTTAGCATCACACATTGTCACTACAAGGACTTACCCAGATAATATTAGGATGCCCATTGCTAGACTGAGCTTCCTTCACATCCTTTTCAGATCATGTAATCCTGTGGTGCCCACCAGATGTTGTTGTGTTCCAATGCCTATTAGCCTCCTTAGCCAACAGGGACAATAAGCAGGGATGGTGGCAGCTGTAGTCCAACAATTTCTACAGGGCCAGTTACCTCTGGAATGCTGCAACAAAGGTGAAGCCCATCAAACTTCAGAACCTTCTGATACATCTGGTATGTCTCTCTGTAGCCCTTCTTGGCTGCCATCTTTGGCCTTCTCAACAAGCTGCTGCTTTGTGAAGCTGAAACTGGTCCCTTCCTCACCTTACATGGGCAATTAGGACCAACAACTATGTGAGCAGTAGAGGAAAAAGGAAGCAAGCTGCCCTCAGTGTCACCTCCTTGAACAGCCCATGTTTACTGTCTTAATTGTATGTTCAGGTTCTTATTCATCTTATGTAAGCTGCTCTAGAAGCTGGCGAGCACAATAAAAGTACTTTAAAGAAATAATATTGTTAAACAGGAGCCATAGCTGAAGCTATGTTTACTGACCCACTGTGAACCTGAACCAAAATATAGTCAAATGACTTTAGAACCCCTTCTCTTCAAAATGAACGGCCTCCCCTTATTACAGGGATGAGGAAGCTATCAACCTCCTATCATTCTTGACCATTGGTTTGCAGGCTGGAACTCATGGGACTTGGAGCCCAACAGCATCTTGTGGGTCACAAGCCCCCAGCCTCTGCCTACTCATACACCTTAGTCAGCCACTCCAGAACACAGGCAAATGGCTCTTCAACCCCCATCTTAGCAAAAGAAATGGCTTCAGTGCTCTTCTGTATCCATCCACAACAGCTCTCTTCAGCTTTTATGCCTTGGCTCATGCATGAAAGTCAGCAGCAGATGTGCACCAAAGGATAACTCTGAACATTTATCTCCAACAGTTCATTTGCACTGTCATAACTGGTCATTCAGCTTAAAGGTAGAGCTGAAAAGGTCAGTATTGTGGATTATTTATGGCTCAAGCCAAGACTCCTCTATCTTCAGATGTGATCTTGGTGATCTTGAGCCTTACTGGAGGTTTAAATAAAATTATCAACCTCTTGGATAGAAACTCTTCCCTCCATGTCATGTCATTTAACCTACATTGGCACTTATATGCATGACCTAGCAAAGGGAATCTCCTTTTTCCCCAGTACAGGCAGCTCTCAGCTTATGCTGGGGTTATATTCTGGGGATAGCACATAAAGCCAAAATCACATATTGTCAAAATACACTGGGTTCAAATGAGGTGTGGGATTGGAAAAAACCAACTTTCCTAGATGCTTGGCCTTGTTTCATCTCCTTTTTAGTATTTTTTTTTTTTTTGTTGCCAACCACATAAAGCCGAATGTGCACAAGTTAAAAATGTGTAAGTTGTGAGTTAAAAAAGGTAAAGGACCCCTGACAGTTAAGTCCACTCACGAACAACTCTGGGGTTGCAGCACTCATATCGCTTTACTGGCCAAGGGAGCCGACGTTTGTCTGCAAACAATTTTTCTGGGTCATGTGGCCAGCATGAATAAGCCACTTCTAGTGAACCAGATCAGTTCACAGAAACACTGTTTACCTTCCCGCCGGAGCGGTACCTATTGATCTACTTGCACTTCGATGTGCTTTCGAACTACTAGGTTGGCAGGAGCAGGGACCGAACAATGGGAGCTCACTCCATCACGGGGATTCATACCGCTGACCTTCCAATCGGCAATCCCAAGGCTCAGTGGTTCACACCACAGCGCCACCCGCATCCCTTTTAAGTTGTTAGTTACCTGTACATAGAAAGAGTTTACTTTCGTATCCCCAGTGTAGAAAATATGCTCCAGCTTGAATTTCTTTTGAATTCTGGACACTTCTTCTCTGATAGGAGATCCATGCCAACACACATTTAAAGCACATAGATTTCCCCCAAAGAATCATGGGAACTGTAGTTTCCCCTCACAGAGCTACAGTGATCTCATTTGTCTCCTAATCTAAAAAGTACTATTGAGGTTAGGAATGGGGAGAAGTTTGATTCATATTTATCAAATCCATACTTTCTGAAACAACAGGAAAACCAAAACATAGCTATCCATCAAAATTCACACCTATCTGAATTTTAGTTACAGATGGGTAGCCGTGTTGGTCTGCCATAGTCAAAACAAAAAAAATTCCTTCCAGTAGCACCTTAAAGACCAACTAAGTTAGTTCTTGGTATGAGCTTTCGTGTGCACGCACACTTCTTCAGATACACAGCGTATCTGAAGAAGTGTGCATGCACACGAAAGCTCATACCAAGAACTAACTTAGTTGGTCTTTAAGGTGCTACTGGAAGGAATTTTTTTTGTTTTGTCTATCTGAATTTTGTGATGCAGTTCTCAAACCAACGAATGTTTACAAAAATGCACACATTAGGTAAATGTATGCACTAAATTAACGAAGTGAAACTAATATATGAAGAGACTGCTTGCAAAAATGTGTACATGAGTGAAAACTGCATATAAAAACCTTTTTTTATGAGAAATTCACACTAACATTTTGAAGGATTTTTAAAAAGAGAATTCACAATGTGGAGAATCAATTAATAATGGAAAAATGAGAAGCTGAGTGAACTGAAACTGGCAGACTTTTCCATCCCTGTTCTAGAGAGAATTGCACCAAGAAGTTCAGTCAGAGGCCATTATGGCTTAGTTCCTATTGTTAACAGTGGTCCTGCAACCACCTGCAGTAATTCATCTATGTGTTGGAAGTATGGAACTAGACACAGAAGTGGCACATCATGGGTTGGGAAGTTGAGGCAGAGTGGTGGCTATGGGATTCCACTAGTCTATGTTATTTGCAGGTTCCGTATGGTGTGATACCTCTGGTTATTCATGGACTACAACTCCTATCCACTCTAGACATCATGGCCAATGGACAGGGACGATGGGACTTGTTGTCCAACAACAATGAGCAGTCACCACATTGGTCACTCATGTAACGTGATGTCTCACAAAACATACCAGATTAAAGGAAATCTTTTTTTAAAAAAAGAAAACAACAACCTATAAACTATTTGGCATTTAAAAGCTTTCCAATAAATGGAGTTCTTCTGGGCTTCATTTACATAAGCCTCTTACGTGAGACAATATTCATCATTAGTTTTTTACCTACTGCCTATGATGGGATTCTTTTCTCTACCATTAAATTACATTTGAGTTGATAAAAAGGCACAAAATTAAGCTGTTATTGTGTTAACTGTGGTACCTTGTTTCAATTAGGTATTTAGGCTTTATAATAATCCTCCATTCAAAGGCTATTCCACTATGTAAATGTGTGATTATGAACCAGCTTAATTCATGTGCAGCACCTCGATCCCTCAAGGGTGGGTTAGCCTGCAGCAATATTTGTAATCTACAGCCTGTTTTGTAAGAAAGTATCTGTTTTACCCTCAGATAAGGCGATCAAAATTGGCCAATTTCTCCTATACAATTGTGGGCTGCCCTCCTCTGCCATTTACCTTCACCTCAGTTAGAGCTCAGGTACAAAATTGAACAGGATGAAAAGAGAGACACAATGGACAGTTTCAGAAATGTTGCTCTGTCTCCTTTGATGCTCCTTGTTTCCTCCGGTAAAGTGCACATGAATCACCTTTAGATAGTTGGCATTCATAGGATACTGTAATTTAAATATGTTTTGGTTGTTATTCAATAAGTCTCTCTCCTGACCCTCTCTGTCTCTGTCTCTCTCTCACACACACCTCAAGTTCCCTATTAACAGGGCTGGTCCAGGTTTGAGAGGGGCACTGGCAAAGTGCCCTCATTGTTTTCCTTTCTCCTATCTATATTAGTGAGCCCTGGTTGGCTTACCTGGTGGCAGAGGCAGCCATATTCCCATCTACAACAGAGCTGCCATTTTACGTAATTTGCTACAATGCCCCTGCACAACACAGCACATAGTATTGTGGGAGATTTAAAAGGTGGCTTCTAACCAACGGCAGCTCATCAGACTAGTCACCCAAAGATGTTGTCATGCAGTCAACATGTTGTCATGCCTGTTGCTCATCATAGCACAAAACTCCCAAGTGGTTTCTCCATTTGAACAAGCACTCAATTTTTACTCACTTGAGTTGTTTCCAGTCTCCCTCTGGAATACCATCATCCTGGAAAAGGGATGGTGACTCACAGAGTGTCATGGACTGGCTGGATGCAGAGAAGTGGTAGGGGAAACAAGTTGGGCAACCCTCAAGGGAACCTCCAGGGGAAGAAGGCTCAGAGCCAGGGGACTGGTGGTGGGACGATGATGAATGGTCAGAGGGAGAAGAGGGGGAAGACTGGGGGGGGGGAGGTGTCAGAAGCTGAAGAGGCAACAGGGTTTAGTGAGTAGGAAGAGGCTATAGCAGACAGCAGTCCAGAATCAGAGGCAGGAGATGAGGGAGGCCAGGAGAAAGAGTTGAGGGAGGCTGTTGAAGAAGCCAGGGATTCTCCCCCTCCCGCTGTGACCATCTCTTCTCCCCCCACCCCCACCCCTAGTCTCCCAGAACATGGAGATAAATGAAGAGGGTAGAGAAAAGAGAGACAAGATGACAGAGCCCTGGTTGTTGGGGAAGGAACCAGGGAGGAGCCTTAGAAAACAGTGGGAAGTCCTCTCAACTGCCCCATTGGAGCGAGAGCTACTGTTTTGGTCCTTTGAATAAAGAGTTAACTTCCCTGACACCGGGTGTTTTATTACTTCTGACTCCAGCTCCTGACCCAGAGGTCTACATTATTTCTTATTGTTTTGTTATTTTTTCAGTTTGATGACGGTGCTGGCTCTAGGATCTCTGGGGTCCTCAGGTCAGGTATCCTTTATTACCTGAAAGAGGCAGGGCATGCAGTCAGAGAAATGCCTCCCCCCCCAACCCTGTTGTATGGTCTCTGCAAAGTAAGAATGGTACAATTATGGCTGTTTTGCTGGTCTTGTGGGCTCAGATGCGCCAGGTTGCCCTCAAGATTGAGGGGTCCCAGAGCACATCACTTGCCCATGACGTCCCACGTGCAACATGCCCGTGTGATGTCATGTGTGCTTTCCAAAATCTCAGCTCTTGTGCCATGTTGCACTGGTCCCCACAGTGTCTCCTGATGTTGCACAGACCAGCATGACCCCTCAACAAACAAATATTGAGGGGGCCGACGACAGCTTGGCTCCCTAGAAGTTGGCACACCTGTGTGGACCTGTAAAGTGCTTCAACATACTACTGCCTACCTCTGACTCTCCAATATGTTGGCTCTGTTAAATCCTCACTTTATATGCTGTCTTGGTAGCAAAGAGCCCTGGCTCCTAGACTACACTTTGCTAGCCAATCTCAAACTTTGCTTCTTGGCAAAAAGCCATACAGAGCTTAGTTCATCCTCTGTGAAGCTTTCTACCTTTTAAAATTCAACTCTACTGGTCAGCTACCAGTGTTAGGGTCAATCATCATCCTTACTATGTATTTAAATCCCATTTCTCTCCTGGTACTTTGTGTTCCTTGTGGTCATTTTCTTCTCTTGGGCTACCAAACACTTACTCCTTCATTGAGGTTTCCTGAACAATAATGCTGGCTTGTAGGAGAAGCAAAAGAAATTGCGCAAGTCCTGAGCTGACAGAGCAAATAAGAGCTCCTTACAGTTAATTAAGATGAGCAAATTAGGTTTCAGCAGAAGCTCAGCTCCGAGCAAATTAAAAACCAGAACAAATAAAGAAGTGAAACAATTTAAACTTGGTCTTGCTGTCTTGACTCTTTGGAGGCAAGTAGCAACTCTTTCTGGGCACAGTTGCCAACTTTAGGCTCTTCTGGATGGTAGCCTGTGAGTCTTGTAGAGTTGTCCAAGGGAACAATAAAAAAACACCCCCAACCCCAATTGCCTTTCCTTTGTGAGAGGATGCTCCTTTTTTAATTTTTTTTTTTTTAAACCCTCTCAAGATTCACTAACGGAACCTGTGATTTCAGAAAGGTACTTCAGTGCGTGGGAAAGGCTCTGTTCTTGGCTATCAGGTTCATCTGCACAGTGGGAACTGGGGTCCCGGGATAAATGCATCACTTGTCAAAAGAACTCTGCAAGATGGCAGTAGCCATCTCCAAGTGTCCTTTTGTTGAGGGCTGGAGCTGCATGTGGCAAAGTAGTGTGCACAAGTTCACACCCACAGTACACAGAAGTCATGATGGTAGATGCACTTTCATTTATTTGGACTAAAGTACTGTAGCATTTTCACTACAGTAATGCATGTTTTGGGCTGGTGTGGGAATAAGCAGTATGCGTGTCGAGCTCCGACACGTATAAAGCTCCAAGGTTCAGGCATGGTACCTTCTCTCACAGAGGAACTCTCTGGCATTTGGGCACAGATCTCCTCCCACAAACCAACCAAACATGCATATGGTAAGAAAGCATTTCTGCTACACAAGGCTAGCTCATGCATCCCTGTGTCCCCTCTTCCATGTGAGAGCTGGGTGACTGTGAATCTCCCTGTTCTGTCTGTATGCAGAACAGACAATAAAGCTTTTTGACTCGTATGCCCTCTAAGCCATGAGTGGGGGAGCTTTTCTGGCTCATGGGCCACATTGTCTTCCAGAAAGGAGCCATATACCAATAGTGGCTGTGGGTGGGCCCAGAGGAAAAAGTGGGCGGAGCAATAAATGCAGATTTTACATTTGTAAAATAGGCTAGTTTTTATACCCACCCACAACCCCTGATCTCTACGCCCTACCTAGGCAAGCCAGACTTATTATCAGTGTTCAATGACACATTCCAGCCAGGCAAAAAGCTTCAGGGAGGGTGTGAATCAGAGCCGATGAACGGTTGTTTGATCCCTCTTTCGGAAGATGTTTTGACTTTGGAGTAGTAAATCCTGTCTCAGACAAATGTTGTGTTTACCCTTGTTTTCATCTTTCTGTCTTCATTGATGAAAAGTATTCCCAACACACTTGGGTTTTATTTTATTTTTCCTTTTGTAAAGGCCGGGATATAAAGCTCTAATGGAAGAGGAATCGATGTGGACCACAGAAATATATAGAAATCTGATGGAAAAGAGAATAAAACAACGGTTGCCAGTATTCTATACACTACCGGTATATACAGCTATCTGACAGAAGCATAAAATGCTGCTCTCCTAGAATTCTTTGCACAGTACAATGAAATATATATAGCGACGAATGCAATAAACTCGAGCCAAAGACTTTGAGAGCATTGTTCACAAACCTCCTGCCTAAAGATAAAAAGGTCACTCTTGAACTTCCTGTTGCAGTGACAGCCTAAATGACTGCCCTGGTCTGTGACTATGCTCTTTGTTATCATTTACCACTGCACCCACTCAGCGGGTGGCCCTTTAGACTTTTCCTAGATGTCTGAGCTGTGCTTATCCCACCACATCTTACTTCAGCTCTGCGGTTGCAAATGCCAGTCAAAGGCCCCATAAAAGGTTCATGTGATAGTGACCTTTAGGGGGCCCGTTCCATAACAAAAGGGTCCTTAGGGAAAATAAACAGGATGTATACTATGTGGCTAAAAATAGGTCCCTCGTCCAAGCCTCCCCGTCATAGGATTTACCCTGCAGTTTAGTCCTGGTTTACTTATTTCTCAAGACATAAGGATTCTGTTGGACCTTTCTTGTGTTGTCCTGTTTTGTGTTAGGGGCTCGGAGCATGACTGACTCCTCTTCTGACACAAGGCTTATTCACCCAGGGTTGCACATGTAAATCAAACCCGTTGTGCAAAAGTTATGAATTGCATACTCTCCAACATTTATCTGATGAAAACAGGGACATCTATGATGATGATGATTATGATGGTGATGATGGTGATGATAATAATTTAAAATATTTAAAATATTATTATGTTATTTGTATTGTAAAATATTATTATGTTATTTGTACCCCACAACTTACTAGGTTGCCCCAGCCACTCTGGGCAGCTTCCAACTTATATAAAAACCTAATAAAACTTTAAACATTATACAGGGGTATCTTCAGATGTCTTCTAAAGGTTGTATAGTTACTTATCTCCTTGGCTCGGAGGTCACATAACTTCATACTCTCCAAAATTTCAAAATGACACACACACACACACACACACACAGAGAGAGAGAGAGAGAGAGAGAGAGTTCTTCTCCTAATTAGCCTTCCCTGACAACACTGCCAGTGTGATTTCACAATCTATCAGGTGCAATATGGTTTTTACAAGCTCTAATAATCAACACTAGCTAGGTCATCATGTTTATGGAAAGAACAGGAGATGGGACAGTGCAGGAAGGAAAATTCCAAATATCTGCGTTGGTGCAGATATATCAGTAACTTTCATAACAGTTTAATGCCCATTTTAGTGAAACAAATGAATTAATCCATTTTCCCACCTTTTGGGTGTGAGAAGCCAAGTGACCAAATATCAGTGTAACCCAAATGACAAACCAATTTTAAGAAACTCTTGTTTTCTTTTTCCATTCCTGGGCACATTTCAAGGTAATGTACCATTGTCTTTTTTCTTTCTTGGCCTTATTGAAGAAGGATTGGGTTTTAAATTGCTTATCTAGGAAATCCACTTTCTGATTTAATATACAGAAGTATGCATTTTGAGCTATTTTCAGCACTCTCCTCCCCATCGCCATCCTGTCTGATGCATATATTTTAAGTGTTTTCCATAACTTCACTTTTCTTGGTGAAGCAGAAATATTCATCATACTTGTTAAGGTTTATATTACCCTGTAGCAAAGCAATTTATCATAACTATACATGAATGACTTTTCTGATTATTAAAATACTGTTACAGCAAAAACCGTTCAAATCACACCAGCATTCCATCTAATTTATTCTTGTTGTTTTTCGACCCGAGGGCAAGCCAAACTACAGAATAATATGTATGATCCAGAAGCTGATACTGAAGATGTGTATTTAGGATTGTGTTGTTGCCACTTAGAAATAATAGAATGCCACTGTCTTCTATAAATTATAAGGAACCCCTTTCATTTGCACACATTGGTCTCTGCTAGGTTTCCCACCTTGTAGCCAGTAATTCCACTACAGAATTTAATTCTCCAACAGTTAGCCTATACTTGAAATGAAATTATGATCCTCTAGCCCTTTAAGATTAAATGTAGGAATGAAAATGACAATTCTTTCAAAACTCCTAGCAAACAGTCCTTCCACAGTAAATGGGCATGCCTAATGCAAGCAGCTTGCCATTTTGCTTCTACGTGTGTGCTATTTTCCTGCAAGGTTTAGCGGTTCAACATTTTCATGTATTTGATCCAAATGGAACCTGTTTTGTCGACCAAGCCTCCAAGCTATACAGATTTAATTGGTTATATAACTGATCATTCCAACTCATCTTGATCTGCACTCATTTAACTCAGAATTGAGTTTGTGCCAATGTCAAACGCCTCACATTTCACAGATGGAAATGCTTCATACACAAAGGGAAAGGTCTGAAGACGAGGACTGGGGAATGCATTCTATGGCAGACCAGCTTCTCTCTGATGGAGAGCTGGAGGGGGAAGAGTGCCCCCCCTTGTCCACAGTGTGTTCAGAAGCAGAGAGAGAGAGAGAAGCTGAACAGCTTAGGGAGGAGTTATCCAGCTACGAGATAATGACAAGGCAACCAGAAGGAAGGGGTAACTAGTTGAGACGTCACTTGAGAGTGTGGGGGAACCCCCTTCTCCACAGACACGGAGTTCAGAACGTATCAGAGAGCAAAGGAGTCAGAGGGAGGGAGGAACTTCCCATTGGCACCTAAAATGCTGTGGAAGTTGGAAAGAGGATTTAGAGTAGCCAACTGCCCGAAAAGAAACGCAATAAAAAATATCTTTAAAAAAAAATAGAGTAGCCAACTGCCCTCTTTGCGGAGAACTGCATTTTTGTGCTTGCAACATGATGCTGTAATAAAAGGGCTATAAATCTATCAACTGCTCATTAATTCTTACCTGTGAAGTTTCCGAAGGGAGAGGAGGACTCTCCACACTTGACAGTCGTTTTATGAACCTGCCCGCCATTACATTAGATTCTGTGCCCATTCCCTACCCTGTGGTAACAATGAGAGGTCTATTGCTGGGAAGAGCAGACTGCTACCAAGAACTATACAGTCAGTGTGTGTGTGTGTGTGTGTGTGTGTGTGTGTGTGTGTGTGTGTTTAAAAAAAGGAAGTAAAATAAATTGGTCATGTCTAGTTTGACAGTGTGGGAGTAGTGGGGCAGATGCTCTGGGAAGAGCACAGGACTGGCTTCATCCATGTGCCCCCACACACCTGACCTTGCCACAACTCTCAGTTGCATCATGTACCTTCAGATGAACACTGGAGCCTTCCCCTGTTAATTTTTCATTTGGTCACTTAATATTTCCTGAAAGCATATCCATGCAGCATAAAATGAATCTTAATGTGGGTCTTGGATGGTAGATCTCTTTTATTTTTACAAAAAAAAGACCTATTTTTGGCAACAACGAAGCCATTTTGATCACATGATGGCATTTCCCCCATTTCCTAACGATTGATAATCTTTCTTACTCTATGGAGTAATCGAAATAATACAACTCTGGTATCTTAGCTACTGTGCAGTTTATCGTCTTCAATATCAAAGGATTTCTTTTTGGCCCCATAGTAGGCAGGAATCAATAACATACTTTAGGTGATGCCAATGCACAATACCTTATAGGAGAAGTGCCAGCTGCTTTGATTTAACGCTGTCTTCCGCTAGCAAGGAAAGCCAGCATTCGTTTCCCCCTTTTCACTGCAGTTGCACATTAAGCTGAATGCTTTGGAGATTTTTGTCTACAACTCCCAGATCTCTTTCCTAATCAGTATTCGGCAGCATCTAGGCTTTTAGCAGATGGGCTAGGTTTCCCTTTTGTTCCAGTATCCATTGTTTTGCAGTTATCTGCACTAACTGCAGTTTGCCAGTCATTAAGCCAGAGGCAATATTCATTCCCAGTAAGCCACATATATTTCTGCCTGTTTGCTTAAGTGTATGTTTACACGCAATATATAAAGTGCATCTGGATGTGCCTGGGTGCATGTCCACAATATGATGGTCATTTCAGACATTTGGGTAATGGTGAACTGAAGTGTTTAGCTAAGAACAAGGAAATATAATTAAAGTTACACATAGAAATCATGATAGATGTATGGCATTAATGCCATAAATGCTTTCAAGTTGACAATAGTCATATTTGTCTTTCCTTCCTTCCTTTTTTCATTTCCTCCTTTCCTACCTTTCTTCTATTTATATATCATCTTTCCTCCAAGCAGATAATTGTGGCATATATGACTTGCCCCTCACAAGAACCCTACAGTGTAGGGTAGTCCAAGAAGCAGTGACTGGCCCCTGGTCACCCCTTGACTTTCATGCCTGAGTGGGGATTTCAGCTCGAATCTCCAAGGTCGTAGCCCATCACTCTAACCATCACATTGCACTCTCTCCATTCTACTTGCCTCTAAAGAAGCATGCAAATAGGAGTAGGCTCTCAATGCCCCAACACATCACCATTTTTCAAAATTACACCCCTCCATGTGTTTAAGTGCAAAGGTCTACAGCAGGGAGCCTTCTCTGCTTGTGGATGCTCCCCATGCATTCTTCACAATAATAGCTGCAAATAAATAAATAAATAAATAAATAAATAAATAAATAAATAAATAAAGGGAGCCACTATGACAAGAGGAGGCTCTCCATAACTTCACCCTGAAACTCATGAATGGCTCTAAATGTGGTCATGGTGGTGTACTGAACTAGGTGGGCTTGGCAGTGCATCCCTGGTTCTGTTCACATGTTTGTCTAAACTCTAAAACGTGCAAATGAAGAAACTCTGGTCCCTGTCCCACCCTCTTTTCAATATGCAACACATGTACCAGCAACATCATGCGCCAGCAAAAGTATAGTGTCCAACTTTCTCCTGAATGAAGTGGAGCATTTGAGGATGGGAAACCAAAATGCTCGTTTACAAAGCTGTTGTACTACCAACTTTATTGTACACTTGTGAAACATGGACCACTTATAAACACCATCTCCAACGCCTCAAAAGATTCCATCAACAGTGTCTCAAGCAAAAATATTACACATCACTTGGGAAGACAGGCAAACTTATGCCAGTGTACTGGAAAAAGCAAAGATCACCAGTATCGAAGCAATGATTCTTCAAAATCAAATTTGTTGGATTGGTCATGTTGTTCGAATGTGTGATTATCGTCTTCCAAAGCAACTACTCCAGGCATAGGCAAACTCTGGCCCTCCAGATGTTTGGGGCTACAATTCCCATCATCCCTAGCTTACAGGACCAGTGGTCAGGGACGATGGGAATTGTAGTCCCAACATGTGGAGGGCCAGAGTTTGCCTATGCCTGAACTACTCAATTCCAAACTTAAAAATGGAAAGCGAAATACCGGTGGGCAACCAAGGCAAATCTTTAAAAATGTGGTATAAGCTCCAATTGGAGAACAGCCTTCACCAAAGGCATCTTGGACTTTGAAGAAGCATGAACTCAGGTCGAAAAGGTGAAACCTTGTTCTCTCCTGCTCCAGAAGGTAGGACCTGAATCAATGGCTTTCAGTTATAAGAAAGGAGATTTTGACTTAATATGAGGAACAACTTTCTGACTGTAAGAGCTGTTCAACAGTGGAGCAGACTCCCTGGGAGGTGGTGAACTCTCCTTCATTGGAGGTTTTTCAGCAGAGGTTGGATGACAATCTGTCATGGATGCTTTAGCTGAGATTCCTGCATTCCAGAGCGTTGGACTAGATGACCCTTAAGGTACCATCCAATGCTACAATTCTATGATTTTATTATTCCATTCATCAGATATACCTTTGGTGACTTTGCTTCTTCTTGCAAATAATTTCATCTGGGCTAGATAGATACATATAAAGTCAATCCTTAGCATGCAGATTCCACACACACCCTGCACCCACGAATACTTTGATTGAAATAGGCCATCGACTTGATTCACTAAGACCAGTGGAGGCTGGTCCATCAGCCAGCCCCCAGTTGTGTGTCTTCTTACCTACAGCCAGTTTAAGGGGTGGCGGGTGGCGCTGTGGTCTAATTCACTGACCCTTGGGCTTGCCGATCAAAAGCTCAATGGTTCAAATCCCCGCAATGGGGTGAGCTCCCGTTGCTCAGTCCCAGCTCCTGCCAACCTAGCAGTTCGAAAGCATGCCAAAAAGTGCAAGTAGATTAATAGGTAGGAAGGTAAACGGCATTTATGTGCACTGCTCTGGTTTCGGTGTTCCATTGCGCCAGAAGCGGCTTAGTCATGCTGGCCACATGACCCAGAAAACTTTCTGTGGAGCGGACAAACACTGGCTCCCTCAGCCTGTAAAGCGAGATGAGCGCCCCAACCCCAGAGTTGTTCACAACTGGACTTAACTGTCAGGGGTCCCTTTACCCTTTACTGCCTGCCAGCTTCTTCCTCAGTTTCAGTATAGCAAGGAGGAGAATGGAGACAAAACTAGAATCCATGGATTCTGCCGGTCACTGGCTCTGGCACCATCTACTGTTGGTCTTCTTGCCTCCTGCCCTACCAGTGCCAATGAGCACTTGTAAACATCACGATCCTATATGTGCCTATTTCTAAGCTTAGTTCTCCAAAGTTAAATGGAACTTACTTTCAGGAGGGTGGATATAGAATCACAGCCTGAAACAACGCTCATAAGAAGCAGAAGCCAAGGGAGTATACATGCTCTGAATATGCATCAGGATACTTTTTAAATGTTCAGAATATTTACAGTACCAATATTTGCAGTGGCAACCGTAGGGCATAAAATGCATTAACTTGGAGTCTTCTGCATACTTTAGAGATAGGGAAATTGGATTTGATATAGTGCATTAGTTCCTGAAATCCCAATTGCTTCTTCCATAACAGCTAGGAGGTGAAACTTCTTCCTCCTTCACAGATGCATCTAACTGACTATGAAACACTATGAGAGTGAAAAGATGGGAAACGGAAAAGACAGAATCCCTTAGAGCTGAGAAAATGGACCGAAAGACTTACAATTTGTTGAGGAAGGCATTCAAATCTATTGGCTAGGCATTAAATGCACACAAAGAAAAGCTGGCTGACTTGTCTGGAATATGTCTTTTCTTCTCTAGTTCACTAGGTCAAATCATATTATGACTCCAAATTGATGACTTCCGGATTCTATATCCTTTCAGTGGCCAGTGTAAAAGAGTAGTGATCAGGTTTCCCTCCCCCCCCCCCCGAAAAAAATCAAATAAAATGAATAAATCCTTCTCTTAATTGACAATAGCACCAGTGACCTTTTGTCCCATAAAGAACCTGAAAGGACAGCAGTTGAATGACTCTCTTGTCACTGTGGGTGGTTCTTTAAGAGGGTGGGTGAATCTGTCGAGTTTGGTTTCCCTCTGTTTCTCAGTTTTCAAGTCGTAAGTTTGTGAATTGGTGTGATTTTTTTAAAAAAGAAATAAGTCCTCGTGAAAATTCTTATGTGGATAAGAACATTCTTATGTGGATTTTTCTTAAGAGACACATTTTTGCAAGCAATGTTCTTTGATATTTTTGTGTCTTATTTTTACTAATATATGTGTAATTTTTGGCATGTTTTCTCCAAATGTACACTTTGGGGGGGGGGGTTGGATAACTGAATTGCAGCAGCTGGCAAACAATGAATTTTGAAAGGTAGCATTGTTTATGAGATGGAGCAGGCCAAGTAACTGGTGGAAAAAGAAAGCTGCAATACCTTAAGTGTGTGATCAGCTTCATGAACACCCTGAGTGTGAAGCTGATGCTTGTGTCTGTTACCAGGTTGTGTAGTGCCAAGTATATTACGATTCTGTAGTTTGGAGCGAATGGATGGAACTAGTTCTATATCCTTCAGGGGAGAGATAGGAGAAAAGTATTAGATGGTTCAGTGGCAGTACAGCATGAGTCCATTACTGCTTCAGATATTAGGAGTTTGTAATATTGTTGAGTATGGGTGTAGAAGTAATGTTTAAGGTAGTGAATGGGTACAATAGTTATGTGAAATGGATGGTGATTGAGATTGGATGAATGAATATATGTACAGTATGTTGTTTCATCTGAAATTTCATGTTATGCTGCCTTGTAGTTCTCTCTGACTTTATTTATTTTATATTGAATTTATGTTGTTTATGCATTGTGTTCTATGAATCATTTGATGTAGATGTTTGTACTTTCTTCTGTATGTAAACTGCATCAAGATCTTCCAGATGAGAAAGGTCTATAGAAATAGATTAAAGAAAAGAAGAAAGAAATGGGGGCAAAGGTGCAAGTAGTGTAAAGTCTGCATTATAAAATGTGGACTGGGCCAATGTTTTTGTAAAAGGGAATGGGGCCCTTTAAAACAAAATCAGGGAGCGTCTTGATCTCAGCCACACAATAGCTACATTCCCTGGCTTACCATGCTTCACTGAAAGGCTAGGGAAAGATGTCGTATGGTAACTCATCCAACATTATCAGACTGCAATTACTGAAACTGGTGCGACATGACTTGACCCAGTTTAAAGTGCTGGTTTGAAGTGTTTAACAGTTTGGGCTCAAGCTATTCACTGGACAAAGTGGACCCACACTGAGCTGTGCAACAGGGGCTCTCTTGGTGTGTCCCTCACTTAGACCAGTGAGGTTGACTATAAGAAGGAGGGCTGACTCCGTTGTGGATCCACAATTTTGGAGTTTCCTGCCCGTGGATCTGTGGTGGGCTGCTATGCTTCAGGGATTCTATTCCAGCTGGCTTTTCATGATGTTTTATGATGGATATTTTTATCGGCTGGGATGTGAAAAATGGACTGTTTTTGCTGCTGTGAAAAACATTTCATTGACTGGTTGAATCTATTTTATCGGCTCCTATTGTGGGTGGGTGGGTGGGGATTTAATGGTTTTAGCTCTCGGGTTGTCGATTTTCTCCTTTTTGTATTTTATTTTATTTTATTATTGCAGTAAGCCACTTTTGACAGGCATTGCTCAGAAAGTAAGTCTAGAAAGGACGTTAAATAGTACAACGCGTTTGTTAATTTCACCAATATATTCATTTTATGCACTCTTTCCCTTAATATATGCATTTCGGTAAACACTTTGGTTGATGAACTGCATAGCAAAAAATCAGATTGTGTGAATTTTGTGGTTTGGTTTGCATCTTGTTTCAGAAACTGCAGTCTTGATAGATTCGTCTTTCAATGCGACCTGAATTGACTTTCTTCTCCCACGCCTGTTTTCAGGTTGCCTTCTCCTGCAGAATGCAGGGTTGGGTTGGGTGCATGAGGACTGAGAAGGCACATTGGTCCCATGTTGTATAGGGCCTTGTATACCTGTACCAGCACTTTGAACTTAGCCTGGTCCAGAAACAGCCAGAGCTGTCTTAACAACTCAAGCTGGTAAAAGACACCCTAGCTACTGTGCTGTGATCATTCCTAAAAGGATACATTGTCAGTGTGATTTTTTAAACACGTGTGTTAGCATGAAAGACAAAGCAACATAAATTAGATGTGTGTGTGTGTGTGTGTGTGTGCAGGGGGCGGAGGAGATTATTAGTAGTTAGAATTCCAGAATTCCTCACTGATTCAGGCAGAACAGGGAAAGAAACTGTGGGATGTCAATTATGTTTCTGTAGCATCCTTACACCCTCTGATGAATCTGCTGACTGCACCTAGGATACTACACGGGACATTTTCATAGGGTGGGTCACTTCAAAATAAAAGGCCTAGGTGCTTGTGCTATTGAAGTTCCTACCAAAGCCACAAATTGTTGGGATGGGGGTGAAGGAGGCAGTTATTTCCTTTTCTGGTTCCTCAGCAGCACTAATCCTCTCATCCAGCAGGAAAGACAGAAGAGTATTAGGACACGAAAAGACACTGACTCATTTCAAGTAAAATGCATGCCTGGAAAGATAAACATGGTGCTGTATTGATAAACTGCAGTTCAAATGTGAAAAGCTCTTTTTTTCTTCTTCTTCAGGAGCAAGGAAGACCAGAAATGCATGCAGACTTTAAAAATATAATTAGCATCAGCTGAGGATGGGTAATTACAGAGACTGCCGCAGACATGGAGAGGGAATTTAATCCTTTCTTCCTCTGCTGTGGTCCTGAAGAAAAGTCCACCTCTAAAGGTGATATTTGCTTGGATAATATTCCATTGCTGAGGCAGCAGTGGTGGCTGTTACTAAACTCTGGTGGTGAAGGAAAGTCAGACAAAATTGCAATATTCTGCAGTGTGATACATGGTAGAAAGAACAAAAGAGAAAGCCATTTCCAGCCTTGGTGATGTGTTGTGCTGATTCCATTGTTGTTTCCAACCTGGGACTGATAGCACCAATGGACAGTTTTCTGATTTAACAGCACCAGAAACTATATCCAGGTACTCAAAGTGCCTTTTGTAGAATTCCAGCCATTTGCTCTTGCCTTGCTAAGCTGACTAGAATGATAATAGGAAATGAAAGAGGAACAAACAACTTGTACTCCTAAGGGGACAGAGAAAGCAAAGGATCTGAAAAGCAAAGGATGTGGCATTTGGGGGGGGGGAGAAGGAATGTTGCTGCTTTTGTGGGGGGGGGAGCTAGTATGCAAAGAAAGAAAGAAAGAAAGAAAGAAAGAAAGAAAGAAAGAAAGAAAGAAAGAGAAAGACAGGCATACATACATACATACATACATACATACATACATACATAGACACAGACTGTGCTAACATAAAGGGCACCATTCAGACAAAGTTGTTACTTCTAAATCCTTATGGCAAAAGATTTTAAAATAGATGAAGAGCTCTGTTGCCTACAGGTCCATACAGTTCAATGTCCTGCTTCCAAGGAGCCCCCACGATGCTTTCAGAAAGCCTGCAGGGCTAGAAGGCAATAGCTTGTTTCCCATCTGTTGCTCATTCCCAGCATTTGATATTCAGATGGACGGGTGAGTTCTATGTTGCAAGCATGTCTAATAAACTATGTAGTCTTTTCTTCTATAGGTTATATGCAGTTGTATCTCTTCCTTGATCCAGTGGAGGATTCTGTGAATCAGGGAGGATATTTTCACTGCTACTCCTTCCCCTCTGCACCCTCCTACACAACGTCAGAAGGTTGGAGAAAACTTTGGAGCAGCGTGGAATATGACACAGGGGTCTGAAGGAGACAGGGGGCATCTGTGAATATCACCTCACTCCCCCTTTTGTTCATGGACGTCAACAATGGATTGGACAGCTCTACCTCTCCTTCAAATCAGAATCAGTGAAGGCAGTGAAGGTCCTGTGTGAGTGTCTGGAAGTAGTTGGAGGATAGATGGTGGCTAACAGATTGAGGCTGAATCCTGACAAGACAGAAGTACTGTTTTGGGGGGACAGGGGGCAAGCAGGTATGGGGGACTCCCTGGCCCTAAACCAGGTGAAGGACCAGGTTTGCAGCCTGGGAGTCATTTTGGTCTCACAGCTGTCCATGGAGGCACAGGTCAATTCTTTGTCCAGGGCAGCTGTCTACCAGCTCCATCTGGTACGCTGGCTGAGACCCTACCTGCCTGCACCCTGTCTCGCCAGAGTGGTGCATGCTCTAGTTATCTCCCACTTGGACTACTGCAATATGGTCTACGTGGGGCTACCTTTGAAGGTGACCCAGAAACTACAACTAACCAGAATGTGGCAGCTAGACTGGTGACTGGGAGTGGCCACCGGGACATATAACATCGGTCCTACAGGATCTTCATTGGCTCTCAATGCGTTTCCGAGCACAATTCAAAGTGTTGATGCTGACCTTTAAAGCCCTAAATGGCCTTGGCCCAGTATACCTGAAGGAGCATCTCCTCCCCCATAGTTCATCCCAGACACTGAGGTCCTCCTTTGAGGGTCTTCTGCTGGTTCCCTCACTGCCAGAAGTGAGGTTACAGGGAACCAGGCAGAGGGCCTTCTCAGTAGTGGCGCCCTCCCTGTGGAAAGTATGTTTCTGAATACCAGTTGCTGGGAGCTGCAGAAGAGGAGCTGCTTTGGGGAGTCCCGTAGGCATCTGCTTGGCCATTCTGAGAACAGGATGTTTGACAAGTTGGGCCACTGGCCTGATCCAGCAGGAATCTTCTTATGCTTGTACAGACTTGAACTGGACAGCCTTTCACACAAAGAACTCCTTCCAAGAGAGGACTGTCCTCTGTAAACAAGGACACATGGCCAACACATGGCCATCCTACTTTGCCCTCTCTAGATTTATGAGGGATATTTCTCCTCTCCATTTCTAGGGACAATGTCAGAGAGAAACGCTCATCATAGACCAAAGAGAAAACCATTGTGAGCACCAGTTTTGGTCTTGTGTGCCTCCACTGACAACAATGGAGGTGCCCAAGTATGTGAGACATAATCGGAAGATGCAGTCATTCCAGGGTTGCTGCGAAACCTAATGTGCCCTTTATGTTTTAGTCTGAAGAGATAGCATAAGACTTTTTGAATTTGTTGCTCTTTTATTCACACAACGGAGGTGTTGGCAGCAATCAGAGGTTCTCTGTCTCTCCCTCTCTCTCTCAGGGTGACATAAATAGTAGGTTACGTTAAGAAACTTGAAGTTTCCCATGACCACAGTTCCTCCTCCTCCCACTTCCTATATAGATAACATTAATCTCTTTGGAGTAGCTGTGCAAAGCACTGTTTGAAGCATTAGCATAATGCCATTTATTTTCATGACTTTGGTACAAGCCCCATCCTTCATCTATTACTTGATCAATGCAAAGTCAGAGAAGATGGCATTGTGCCATCTCAGGTAAGTGAAAATGAATAGCCTGGTGCCTTTTTTTGTTTTGTTTTCATCACCTTTTTATATTAAAAAATGTCTTTACATTCTGCAGAGTTACAGCAGGGTTTATTCAGATCAGATTTAGGATGCTGAAAAATCAATTCCACTCTAGCTGTGTATGAATTCTGGATGCTGTTAATCATTTCTTGCTTGTTAGAAAATCATGAAGCTTCTTCTTCCACTTTGTGTGTTTGTTTTTGTTTTCCTGGAGTGTAAGGCAAAAGACACACCCAACAACATGTCACCAAAATGAGAACCTTATTATTCTCCTTGGAATATTTTATTTTATTTTGCTTATTCTGATTTTTTGACATGAGTGTATGGTATGGTCCTGTGTTTGGTTAACTACAAAGAGCTAATTTATTTTCCAATGCATTAAAAAATTCTCAAACCTGAGGACGTGAGACAAATGTGCTGCAGGTTACATTTCCTAAAACGATAGTGTTGGCTGGGACATAAACAAGACCTCCATTAGCATTTGGAACTTCCAGGAGGCTGGAGAAGAAATCTTACCATCCTTGCCTTCTTCAGGTTTCCCTCTAGAGGAGAGATGAGGGAGCAAGCTATCAGCCAGCTATCCAGGTGAGAGGAACCTTCCACATCTGAAATGTATCTACTCTGGTGGACAGATGATCAAGAAAAGAGGAATAGAACTCAATCACCCAGCCACTACCCAGTTGCCACTCTTGCCTGCATTTATTGATCTACAATTTTTGATTTTATACGAATGGTTAAAAAAAGGTAAAGGTAAAGGACCCCTGACAGTTAAGTCCAGTCGTGAACGACTCTGGGGTTGTGGCGCTCATCTCGCTTTACTGGCTGAGGGAGCCGATGTTTGTCCACAGATAGTTTTTCTGTGTCATGTGGCCAGCATGACTAAGCTGCTTCTGGTGAAACCAGTGCAGCACACGGAAACACTGTTTACCTTCCTGCTGGAGCAATACCTATTTATCTACTTGCACTGGCGTGCTTTCGAACTGCTCAGTTGGCAGGAGCTGGGACTGAGCAACGGGAGCTCACCCCATCGCGGGGATTTGAACCACCGACCTTCTGATCGGCAAGCCCAAGAGGCTCAGTGGTTTAGACCACAGCGCCACCCATGTCCCCTATACGAATGGTTAGAACTATACAAAAGGAGCACTAATGTTGGACCAACTTAGGACACAGGCCATTTTCTCCTGTAGCAAAACTGGATCAGAGAAGACATAAATAAAAATAATGAACCATCACTTCTGCTGAGTCATTATCTTGGTCACAACAGCCCCCCTAGAAGACACTGTTGTTGCACAGCATGCACTAAAAATTGGAATTGATCCAGACTTGGAGGAAGTAAGCATTGTTGCTGTCCTCATTATGTGTGATCAATGGCAATATGGCGGCACATTCTAATGCCCACCTTGAAACTACACAATGCAGTAATGGATGATCGATCATATGGGCTTGTGTCTTCTCTGCTCAGCCGCTTCTGACGGTATTGCTAACACTTGATCAATAGACCTACTACTGTAAATACACCCATATATCACACACCTATAGCTTCCCCCCCCCAAATAATTATTTGACTACCTCATGCCATCTGAGAGATTCTCTACCAGAAAACAAAAGTGAGATAAATCTGTAGAAAGTGAATGCAAACAAAGACTAATGGCGTGATAGATTTGCTAGACCACGAACTGGCAAAGCAGAGCTCGCAAAGGATAAAAAAGTTGTCTGATAAAAATGTTGTCATCTGAATGTGAACAGTACACAGCCCTGGCATCATTTGCTATATTAAATGATCCATCTTATAATGTCATAGCTTTGCTTGACATGATAAATTGTTTTACAGCTTGCTGTTCTGTATCTTTTTCTTTAAAAATAAATAAATCAGATTGCAATAAATTATTGCAGGGTGTGCTTGCTCTTAATTCTTGCTTACTCTCCATTCCCACTTTTCTGGTGTGAGTGGGGTTTTATATATATAAAAAAACAAACACATATGGCTAGCAGGCCTGTGTTCAGGCGGTGAGCAAGGGATTGAGCAGATTTATTTCTTAATCTTTGCGTGCTGGTTGTCAACTTGAATCATCAGTGCTGCAACTTGTCTGGTTGAAGGAAAAATATTGTTAGCGCTGTGCGATCAAACACTTGGCCACTCGGCTTCCAAATGTGATGGATAGCGCTTTAGCAGCAGCACGAACCTCAGACTTTTCAGCAGATAAATATAGATTAAGGTCACTATTTCTTTATTCCTTTTAACACTTCCATGCTTCTTTTCTGTCCAGAACAAACATGCACCAAAATAAAAATCATTACAAATACATAGAGTCGGATCCAGATCGTCCCTCTTGAAATCCAGTAGTCCATTTAGAGGAAGGCAGCTTTCACCAATTGCTCCATTCTGCTGCAGTCCTGCACCACCCAAGATTCACCCAACCCCTTTTTCAGTAGTACTTTTTCAGAGAGCATAAATTGCTGTACTGCAAAAGAGGAACTGGCAAAAATTGATTCTCTGCCCCCTTCCACCAGTGGAAGCATCCCACCACCAATGTTCCACTCAAAGAATCTTTGGACCCAATCCATAATCAACAGCAACTGATAAAACAAAGCTATCAGATGAAATAATCAAAGAATGACACAATAGCAATAAAATACTGTATAAAATCAACCCAGGAGAAATAAATATGTCTTGAAATGCTCCAAAAAGCATTTCTGGGAAAGGCATTCAACAAGTTTTGGCAACACTGTGGAAAAGATTTAGTTTACTTGGATCAACTGGTGTACAGTATATTGGGCTGCACTTTGAGAGTGAATGGGAGATGTGAGCAAGCCAGCTAAGTGAGCCCCTATTCTGTGGTCCTCACTACCATCAGAAGTGGTCATCTTGATTCCTTTGCAGCCTCAGTGAACAATGACTTCATGTCTGGAACTTATGTACAGGGCAGTGTGGTAAAGCAATCAGATAGAGGGGGCAGTTTTCCCGAAACAAATTTAGCTTCTATTAAAGGTACTTGTGAGGCAGCAGTTTAAACAACTATCATGAAGAGTTTTTAGAAAATAAAACTTGTTGGTGAGCAGTTTGGCTTTCTAGCTTCTTCTGTTTTTAGCTCTTTCTTATTTCTTCAGTGGCACTCGTAACTCTAAACAACTTCAGTTGCTAGCTTTCCATATATACATTATTTCAGGTCTCCCTCTCAACTTCTTTGCCTATTGGAAGGAAGTAGCATCTAAATTAGTTTCAATTTTCCCAAATGTGTTAGGTTTATCTTGTCCTCCCTATGTTTTTAGGTTTCATCACAAATCTTTAAATATCTATTTTGGGCTATGCTTTGCACTTTCCTGTGATCTTTTGACCCTCCAGGACAGAACAGCCTTTAAAATTAAAATATCAAGGTGTGAAAATGTTTTATTTTATATTTTTTTATTTTGTGTGGTTTACTCTTTTATACTTATGTGATGATAATGTTAAATTGTGAAAATTAATAAAAAAATATTGTAAAAACTAAAATACAACTAAAATATCAGTGTACATCAGAAAAAAGAGGTCACAAAATGGCTGACACACCTTCAGTCGTTCATGGTCTGAAATAGAGCATCCTAAATGATCTCCCCACAGGCATAGAACTCTGGAACACCTATGATTCAAACTTGTACAATGTTATAATTGTTCATGACCAAGGAATCTATGATTGTCTTTCTTCCTCCAAGCAGGAATGAGCTGGGTGAACCTCAAAGGTCCAAAAGTGAAGCAGTATGGAGACGTCGAAAGGTAAACCTTTTCACTGGTCCAGCTCTGGTACAAATTGCAATAGGAGCCAGCAGAACAAAACTTCAGATGAAACCAACAAGTAAAGAAATGAACCCTCACATTTCCATTCTTGACTATCGTCCTCCGCAGTGGAACCTTGCCAAACAAAAAACATTGCTGCAATAATTGGTTACCATCATTAGACCTGGTTCACACATGCAAATGGCAAATTAGCAGTCGTGAAATGAAAGCAGATGGAGGCTGCTTCCTTGGCAAGACATCCATGCAGAGCATCCCCATGTTTGTGCAGTGATTTTAATAAAGTCACATCAAGTCTATAGTGGTGAGGCGTAGTTCAAAACAGAGCGGGGTTGGTAGCCTCATACAAATTTTTGCCCTCTCTTTGGAGTCACATTTCAAACATCTCCTCCACCTCCTGTGCATTGTGCTGGGGTTTAATTACTAGATGCGCTTGTTTATCAGGATAATAATGAATTGTCTGTGTTAAACACTGCAGTCAAAAATTAGATATGCTTGCGTAAGTCCCTCACCCTGACTGTGCCAGTTCAGCTGGAACTCAGCAAGCAAACTTTAAGCCAACATAATTTATGCCACCACAGGTCCCCCCCACAAAGGATGATCTGAGGGAATGGCGGAAGTGTCGCGTGGCAACTAAAGACTCACATCTCTTCTAACCCTGTTCAGATCAGCCATGTGACTAAGGGTCCAATCTTCAGAACACAAGGCCACACTCACCTGCCAGCTCAGCCTAACCCCTCCCAGAGGCTCCAGAATGGAGTATGGAAGAGGGGTAACTTACATTGGTAGCTTCCTGTAACTGGGATTGCTCTGTTTGGCTGCAATCCTATACCCACATTCTTGGGATCAAGCCCCATTGGCCATTGTGAGACTTTTTTCTCAGTAGATATCTGTAGGTTTGCACTGTAAGTTGTTGCGTACACTACAATCATTTTACAACTAAAAAAAAAAAAGAATTCTCCATTAAAAGGCATGGGCAATATTTCAACAGCCTTCACAAACTAAAATATTTAATGTTACTTATAGATTTTTCAGGCCCTCAGAGGATTTCTGCAAAATTCAATTATTTTTCGGAGCCTGCTGGATCTTATATCTCTCCGTGATAAATTACTTAGGGTGCTGGGATACTTAAAAACAATATGAAATAATCAATGATTTGATGAAAGGAAAATGGTGAAGAGCTAAGGTCAACACAAAGCATTCTGTGTTTGAAAATAAGGTCATTTCAGTCAGTCAGGCTTCATCACAATGTCTCACAACACACACACTGTTTAGGATTTCGGCAAGATTTTATTTTATTTTATTGCCACCTTTGTGACCAGCCACAACAATTGTAATTAATCGTACGGCTTCTTGCCTTTAAATAAGAAAAAAGGGGGGTTTTGAAGCAAAGTGCTCCCTTTATCAAAATGAATTAAAATGCCTTTGCTTTCAACGTATGCATTCTGTAGTAGCTGCCCGCAATTTGTATGCAAACCTCCTCACAGACAGTTATCTGCTGCCTTGACGTGAATATGGGATTTAGGATTATGTGTTGTCTGAAGCAAAGATAATATTATCAGACGAATAATAGCTGAAGCTATAATAATAAATATTACTGACTCGCTATTTTAAGTAATGCCCGTTAGAACAAAGCTCTTTATGACACAAATCTGTTTTAAAAGATGGCATATGGGGGAGGGTTGGGGAGATTGAATGGAATTAAAGGGATGAGTTGAGTCTGATCTTCTACAAAAAGCTGTGGGAGGCCAAGTTCTTTTCCAGAAAGCAAATCCACAAATGTATCATTTCAAGCAGCTTCAGTTTGAGTAGCATTGGAATTACTAGGGGAGGAGGGGAATAAATATATTGGTAGCCCGGAGCTACCAATAAAGATGAATGTACAACTATTTCTCGCAGTTGGTTAATCAGTTGTTTGGCCACTAAAATTAGCTTTTGTGTATCTCTCCAGGTAAGCAAATCTAACATTGCAGTGGCATTTATTATCGAATGATAAGAATCTGACGCGCTCATGAATTGGCAATGGCCTGTTTTTGAACCTCATCCATCTATACGTAACTATATGTTATACGTAACTATATGTTATCTATAGGGCAGTTCATTTAACTCCCTCTATGCATGACAAGAGGTAAAGGTAAAGGTAAAGGACCCCTGGATGGTTAAGTCCAGTCAAAGGTGACTATGGGGTTGCGACGCTCATCTCACTTTCAGGCCAAGGGAGCAGGTATTTGTTCACAGACAGTCCAAGTGGCCAGCATGACTAAACCTCTTCTGGTGCAACAGGGCACTGTGACAGAAACCAGAGCACATGTAAACATTGTTTACCTTCCTGCCACAGCGGTACCTATTTATCTACTTGCACTGGCATGCTTTTGAACTGCTAGGTAGGCAGGACCTGGGACAGGGCAACAGAAGCTCACCCCGTTGTGCAGATTCGAACTGCCAACCTCCCGATCAGCAAGCCCAAGAGGCTCAGTGGTTTAGACCACAGCTCCACCCACATCCCATAAGAACATATGGTGGGGGGGGGGCACACAAGGGGACCCTACCTCCACCAAAATTTTCCATTACTGGTAGCCATATTTTCCAACTTGGCTGTCCTAGCTCTAGTTCAGCTTTCTAACCATTGGCTCCCTGGCTAATACAGAGATGATTACCATATGACAGGCACTCCATGCAAAATGGCCACCCACACTTTGGCAAGTGGACTGAGAATGGAATGTCACATGCCATGCTAGCCCCGCCTCTAGCTTTAGTTCATTGAAAATGGACATCTGCAAAGGGAGCAGCTGTTCTTGGACACGCTGTGTATGCAGTCGGGCCCCCTGAATGCAAAAGCATCCCAATCATGAGGCACACATTTGTGCAAACAGCTGCTCATATATAGGTGGCCCTTTGCAGATATCTTCATTCAGATAAGCAGGCATGTGATGTCGGTATGCGATGTTAGGGGGACATATGAGACCAGAAGGCACAGGCAAGATCCTTTCTGACCTCCACACATTTGCACAAAGGCTAATGTCTGAATACGGATAATGTCTGTCAAGCATTCTGAGCGCTGTGAGTCGTTCTATATGTATTATTGTTTAAACAGAAGCTTTATCCTGCAAGCCTTTTTTTTTTCTATACTGACACATAGAATTCATTATTGCTGCTATTTCAACCACAATCATAGAAACGATCTCCTTTAATTTATTCAATTGTCCAGACGAGAAATATGAATTTGGTCCAAAGCTTACCCTAGAGTGTTTCTGTTGGAAAGATAGCTTGTGTGAGTAATACCAATGAAAATGAGCAGGATCAGACCCTAATTACAGAGCTGCGTTTCTGAAAGGCATTTTATCCCATTGCTGCTAAACACGGTTTGGCAGCAGTGGGAGAAAAGCTCTGGCAGAATCCTTTGTGAAGTCCTCATTTCTTTATAAAACTCACACAAAACATTTGCTGTAGCTCCCAAGAAGACCTCTATAGGGAATTCTGTGTATCTACAGTTTGCTTTCATCCTTATAGAGCTGATTTAATGTCCCTGTTGGGAGTCACTGTTCAGATGTGACTGTGCTGTCAAAAAGTTTTGCCCCCCTCCTTACAGATTTCAGCATCCCATGCCCCCCCCCCCCCCAAGTTACAAGAGAGAGAGAGAGAGAGAGAGATCAATGCTGGTACAATTTTGGTTCCTGGTGCATTTTATTCAACTGTTATAATGATTAAGTGATTGCACCGTTCATTGTATGAAACAATGGAGTCCAACAATGCAGGAAAATGTGCCTTAGAGGCTTTTGAGATGAATGATTAAAGTATACTTTTTACTTGAAGTAATAACTGGTCCAATTACCAAAGGAGAGACCAGCTTGGGAAAACAAGAGAAACCCTTCCATGCATTAGATGCTTTTGTCTGGCCACCTACTGAAGCTGGTGATTTACCTGGAACACACCAAGAGGGCCCCATTGGATAAGACCAAAGTCTTATGCACTTAGGAAGCCTACAGGCAGCCCATTCCCACTGTTTTTCCTAGCAGTAGGAATACTGTATAGCACACACCCCCAAACTCGGCCCTCCAGATGTTTTGGGACTACAATTCCCATCATCCCTGACCACTGGTCCTGTTAGCTAGGGATGATGGGAGTTGTAGTCCCAAAATATCTGGAGGGCCAAGTTTGGGGATGCCTGCTGTATAGTTATCATGACCTGCCATCAAAATTTTAAGGAACTCCACATGGATCTACCATCAATTAGTGTCTGGAAAGGACAACTATTTCAGAAAGTGACCACCAGGATGTCACCTGGACGTGTCACACAAGGGATAAGTGTGCATAGCAGAAGCATAAAGCCTGAGGCCTTGAGTTGTCACTGGACTACAACTCCTATCATCCCTTATCATTGGCCTTTCCAATTAAGGGCAAAGGAGAAGGAAGTCCAACAACATCTGGAGGACCAAAAGGTGTTTGTGCCTTGTGTGCAGAATTACAGACTTATACTGTCTATTTCACTTCTTTGAGTTTCTCAATTTCCCAATCTAGTATTTCTGCAGCAATTTGGGGGGGGGGGGGAGGGGGGCTATAAATAAAAAAATTCTCATGAACTTTTGTCAGAATTTTGGTGCAAATTTCTCCTGTTAAACATATTTTTGTATGCAGGTTTGGCTAATGTGCACATTTTTGCAAGCAATTTTCCCTAACACGATGAATTTGTATATTATTTTAACTATTATAATGTATTTTATGCACACTTTACCCTAGTATATATATTTTTACACTTCACTTGGATGGAATACTGTACTGCAGAATTCAGAGGAGTATGAATTTCAAATTATATCCGTGTTTCAATTTGCATACTATTTCAAAACGGACAAATTTTGTAGGTTTTCCTTTAAACATGAAGTGACTCAATTCCCTCCCACCCCCATCCCTATATGGGAGTAGGTTCTCTGGAATTCAATAGAACTGGTGTCTGATACATAGGCCTTGAATGAGCATCTTGTGTGGCTTTTCATATTAGAAGTGTGTGTGGTGGAAAGAATGTCAAACTTAGACTAAATAGATCAAATCCCTGTTCAACTGTGACATCTTTGCCAATTCACTCTCACATTTTCACTAAGAAGAAATTGAGGACTATTCCACATCATGAGGCTTTAGCATAATAAATGTGCAGATCCAATAAATTGTTACTCATTTGCTACTCAAGATCAAATCCTTTGCTTCAAAGTCGCATTTTTCTAACGCTCAAACTATAAGATTTTGTTTCTAGGAAAATAAAGTGCACATCCCCCCTCCCAATATATCACTCACTATTCTGAACCGTGTGGCTAGCATGTCCGCATGGATGTCATAAGTGCAGTGTGACATCATCTGTGACATCACCAGTGACAGGAGTACGTTGCAGGCGCCATTTTGTAAACCTTTTTTTTTCATTCCCTTGTTGTACATTAACTCTGTAATAACTCAACTTTTTTAAAAAATACACTGAACCATGGTTTCTTATAGAGCCCCATTTAAAGCTACCAATTTAAGAATGTAAACAGGAGAGTTTAAACAGAAAGTGTGTGTGTGTGTGTGTGTGTGTGTGTGGATTTGCAAGCAAGCAAGCAAACAAACATTACTACTTGAGTGAGACTATTATTGGAGATACGGGGAACATATATCACACAACTGGCCTTGGATCTAGAGTAGCACACTAATGGTTTTGGGAAGAGGGGCTAATATATTTGAATAATCTAGAAAATTCCTAGTAGAAATAACAAAGAAGCAAGATACGTCTTCCACAATTGTTTGCAAAATACTATCTAATCTTTTCCTATACAGAACAGGAAAGGTTCAAGGGAAAGCCTAGCACTTTAAAAAGAAGAAAGAGAATCAAACAGCCCTCTGCATACCTTTATATCAGGGATTAGTGAGTGCACATACTTCCTGAGGGTGTTTTTGCAATTTGTAGGTTCTTGTCAGAATCCCGAGATTCACATTAGAATCCCAGCTTTCATTTTAAAAGGGAGCAGACAGATTTCTAGCCCTCGTGGTTGTAGAGATAAGTTTGACTGTGCAGTGGCCAAAATTTCTACTCCTGTGTTAGCAACACAGACACTGAATAGAGTAACCATGGTTACAAGGACAATCGCCAGCAAATCTATTTCAGCTGTCTTTGCTTTTGCACATCAGTAGATATCGCTATATATGTGCAATAATACATGTCCATCTGGGACTTTTAAAGATACTTATCCTGTAGACAGTTTCAAGTAAGATACCTTGTGCATTTACATTGGAGAAATATTATTTCCAAAATGCGTTTCCAAATGTTTTCTTTTGAATGAAGGAATACATCACAATGCAAGTTCTATCAAAAGATGGAAAAATCCAGAATAAAATGCAAAGAAAAACCCTATAGAAATAAAAGTCGCTCTCGCTCTCTCTCTCTCTCGGGTGTGTGTGTGTGTGTGTGTGTGTGTGAGAGAGAGAGAGAGAGAGAGAGAGAGAGAGAGAGAAAATTTAATTCCTGTTGTGCACAAGGTGGGCACTGAACATAGCAAAAAGAATTCTTTAAAAAAATCAAATAGGTGTAATTTATTGTCTCATAGGTGTGTATTTTAAATGAATGTTGGATTAAATTTCATGCAGTTTTCACTTCACTGTTAAAACTGCCATTTTGGGAGAGGTAAAAATTGTTCTTGAAAAACGCCAGCCTTCCACTCTTTTTCACCTCTTACAGCCAGTTTTGATCCAACGGTAGCTGCTTTGGGAGTGGGCAAAAAAGCCACATGTCTCTCTTGGGCAGTCAACTGGTCCAACATGCTCTGCCTCACCCCATCAAATTTATTTCCCATCAGCACCGCATACTTTTCGCACAATGCTTCCATGGCGTGCCAGTGTTTGTCTGCACTGTATTCATTAGGATGCCACTTATCAGCTAAGTTTTACTCAGAGTAGATCTATCACAATTAATGGACCTATGATAGTCATGTTCATTAATTTCAGTGGACCTACCCTTAGGGACGCGGGTGGCGCTGTGGGTAAAACCGCAGCGCCTAGGACTTGCCGATCGCATGGTCGGCGGTTCGAATCCCCGCGGCGGAGTGTGCTCCCATCATTCGGTCCCAGCGCCTGCCAACCTAGCAGTTCGAAAGCACCCCCGGGTGCAAGTAGATAAATAGGGACCGCTTACCAGCGGGAAGGTAAACGGCGTTCCGTGTGCTGCGCTGGCACGTCAGATGCAGCTTGTCATGCTGGCCACGTGACCCGGAAGTGTCTGCGGACAATGCTAGCTCCCGGACTATAGAGAGAGATGAGCGCACAACCCTAGAGTCTGGCAAGACTGGCCCGTACGGGCAGGGGTACCTTTACCTTTTTTTACCCTTAGGTACACATCTGAATGCTCCCACCTACCCATTCAGCCCTACCTAGTCAATTAAGTGGAGCTTGCATCAGGGCAACAAAGCATGGAGCCTGTTCCATCACCATTGAAAACAGCCTGACTATACTGGCTTCCTGAGAGGTGAGTCACTCCTGCTTTCTGAGAAGAGAGGATGAAGAGTGAGTTACCAGGGAAATTTATGTGGTGCAGAACCAACTCAGTGTTTTTGCCAGAGTATTTGCACCATGCCAAGCTCCCCACCACCTTGCCGCCAGTGTGGTGTAGTGGTTAGGAGCAGTGGACTCGTAATCTGGTGAACCGGGTTCGCGTCTCCGCTCCTCCACATGCAGCTGCTAGGTGACCTTGGGCCAGTCACACTTCTCTGAAGTCTCTCAGCCTTACTCACCTCACAGAGTGTTTGTTGTGGGGGAGGAAGGGAAAGGAGATTGTTAGCCACTTTGAGACTCCTTCGGGTAGTGATAAAGTGAAATATTAAATCCAAACTCTTCTTCTCCCAAAAAGTGACAGCAACCAACCTCCACACCCCACCCCACCCCATTTCCCAGAGTTTCTTAGGGAAGACGGCACTGCTGGCAGGGCTGGAGGAGGCAGGCAGAGGCTGGAGGGAGGCTCTGGCGGGGAAGAGACGGAGGCTGGACACGGCACCTCACGGCTCAGCTGGCTGCTTCGTGCCACGTTGGCCATGGCAGACGGAGGCTCCGGGTGTAGCGCTGCTTTGCCGCTGCATGGCGGAGGTGGGCAAGGGCAGCGAGCTGATGCTGGGAGGCGCCGCATCCAGCCTCCGCCTCTTCCCTGGCGCCCTCCAGAACTTGGCACCCTGGTGCCACTAGCCTCTATGGGTAAGACGCCCCTGATAGTGAGCCAGCTCTGCCATGTGGATAGTATCACACCATGGGAACTATTGGTCTCTCCAGCTCAGTATTTTCTACATTGACTCAGCAGCTCTCCAGAGTTTCAGAGTGGCATCTTTCTCAATGCTACCTACAGAAGCCGGGTATTGAACCAGGAACCTCTTGCCTGCTCTACACTGAAATATAACAACTATTCACAGTGCGATACAAAAGCTGGGTAGAGTACTGTTGTGCCCAGGTCTTGCTTGTGTGCTTCCCACAGGCATCTGGTTGGCCACTGTGAGAACTGGTGATGAGCCACTGCTTGAACCAGCAGGCTACTTCTTATGCTCTTAGGAACCGAAATCGTGGAAATTATGCAGGGCACAACATGCTCAAATAACTCCCCTCCTCTTTGGACTTTGCACTGACATCTGTACCAATCAGGTTCTGCACCTCAGATGAAAGATCAAGCACCAATGTGTCATCTACATACATGGTCACCATTCAATACCTTCCTCTGCAGTGCCGGGTGTATGTTCATTTCCATGCAGCTGGTGCATGTCAGGGAATTCCTAAAGGATCCCATCTCAGCCTGGCATAAACATAAACATACAAACTAGCACAGCGTCAAAGTCAGTGAATGGGGTTATGATCTTCTTTGTACCCATGGAACCAAAGCATTTGACTATGGTTTGGATTGGGTGATTGAGGCTTCGTACATTGCACTCTCCCATCATATGCGGACTTCCATGTGAAGATCCAGGCTACTACAACTTATGGTTAAGAATTTGACCGCATCCTGGCTTATTCCTCAGTTCGGACAATAGCTCTACTGCTAAGCTATTACCAGTACCTCTGTATGGGTGGAATGATGAGGTAGCCCAACATATTTTGATACCTGAGGCAGAAATTCCAAATCTGCCTTATCCCACAGTAAAGCTATACTACCACAAATAATATAAGTGATTCTTTCATTTGGCCCCAAATCTACATGGCCTGTTTTGCTAAACAATAGGGCCTACGTTTTCTAGTCACCTTTTCCCCCACCTAGGAACACAGTAAGAACATTTTCCAGAGCTAGGAGGTTTTTATACATGGCGGTATTCTAGCTCCTACTGTTACTTCAAGCTCTGTGCAGCTTTCCTCTTTGTGAGTCAGAATGATATCTGTATCTCTGTGACCTCAGGCTCACCCTGCTTTATTGGCCAGGAATAAAACAGAAGCACTGTGAGTGAGATCACAGTGCCTTATTCTTAATTGGAGCGCAGCTAGCCATTTGCTCTTCTGTATCAAACTCCACTTTTTTATTTTAATTTTATAAAGCTTGAATTTTCCACCCTTGCATCATAATTTTCCTGTAACTTCGCTGATTCACTTTTGTGACTGTTCCCCCAGAGGCCAACAACCAGTTTTGCTGCAGCTGTCGTTTTGGCACAATTTTTTTCTTACTGCAATAAAATGGAAGCCTGGGAGAGGGAGAGGGAGAGGGAGAGAGAGAGAGAGAGAGAGAGACTCATAGGAACCACCATTAATTGCAGCTAATTCCAAGACTATCAAAAGCCATATTTGCACATTTTCTTATCTCGGTCACATTCTCAGACAACCACACTGGCTACTCATTGTATGGATACCCTGGGCAAAATGGCTTTCCCTAAAAGCTTCTGTGGACTCCTTCCAAGCAGCCTCACACAGATTATGTGTCTTTACCAGCTTCCACAACATTCCAGGGCAAAATTATCCCATTGACTTCAAATAGGCAAACAGAGCACAGCCTCGGGTCACGTGATGTTTGCTAGCTCTCAGGTTTTGTTTTGAGCCTGAAGAAAAGCAATTTGTATTTACCAAGATGCTGATGTGCAAAGGTGGAAGATCTCACAGGATCCCCGCTTGCATTTTCCAATGAAATGAAGAATTTTAATATGAAACCTCCTTCAAATATTGGTGAACTAGATTTTTCTTAGAGTCCCAGGGGAGTGAGGACAGGGTGCTGAGATGAGGGGTTGCAAAATTGATATGATCCATAATTGAGAAGATCCATTTTAGGGCACCAAATTTTGGCCTTTCACAGGGCAGCATTACAAAAGATAACTGGTTGCAGACAATCTTTTGAGGGCTGCAGTGGTGGTTATTGCCAGAGCTGACAGTGGGCCCAGTAAGACAGGTGAGTCTTACCTGTGCACAGGAGACTGTGTTCCAATCATTCAAAAGTTAGGGGGTTTTCCGCACCCCTACATTTCTCTGTCACCCATTGAGGCAAGCAAGAGGCATTATTACAGTTCAGTAACACATTCCAGTCAAGAGGGGTAGAGAAGAGGGCCTGTGAGGCACGGAACCTGGGGAGAGTCTCAAGGGCTAGATAGAGTGCCTGAAGGGCCACATTCAGTCCTGGCCTAAAGGTTTTCCCTCCCCTACTTTAAAATATTCAGAGGAACAGTGGAAAAGATCTTCAGCCTGAGGGATGCCATCCATTTGAAGATTTGTACTTCCTCCTTACTGTGATTTATTATGTCCTACTTTTCTGTTGAAACATGAAAAGTTCCTTACAGAGGATTGAAATGATAGCATGAAAACGGCACAAATAAACAGTAAATGTGTAAAAATGCTGAAAGAGCAGCACTAAAAACGTGCCCATTTAAGATCATTAGATGCTTGTTGGACCAAAAAAGCACTGAATAACAGATAAGAGAAGGAGTCTGGCAGAATGCCACATTACACAGTTTTGCTTTGAAAGAGCAATACATGTGCTCTGAATTTCATTGGCACATATGTGGTAGAAGCCAGACGGAAGACAGCTGAGATGCAGCACTCAAGAGTCCAGTTGCAGGATCTCTTGGAAGAAATACTTCATCCTCGGCCCCTGGACTTGTGCTCCAAAGACATCACATGGCAATGGGGAATATGGTATCCGTATGTCCTTCTTGTCTTTGTCCATGGAGTTTTCTTGGCAAGGATACTGGAGTGGCTTGCCGGTTCCTCCTCCAGGTGGATCACGTTTGGTCAAAACTCTCCACTATGACCTGTTCATCTTGTGTGCCCTGCTCGGCGTAGTTCATAGCTTCTCTGAGTTCTTCAAGGCCCTTCGCCACGGCAAGGCAGTGATCCATGAAAAGGGGACAGCAGCCATGAAATTAAAAGACGCCTGCTTCTTGGGAGAAGGGCAATGACAGGCCTAGACAGCATCTTGAGAAGTAGAGACGTCACCTTGCCAACAAAGGTCCGTATAGTTAAAGCCATGGTTTTCCCAGTAGTGATGTATGGAAGTGAGAGCTGAACCATAAAGAAGGCTGATCGCCGAAGAATTGATGCTTTTGAATTATGGTGCTGGAGAAGATTCTTGAGAGTCCCATGGACTGCAAGAAGATCAAACGCATCCATTCTTAAGGAAATCAGCCCTGAGTGCTCACTGGAAGGACAGATCGTGAAGCTGAGGCTCCAGTACTTTGGCCACCTCATGAGAAGAGAAGACTCCCTGGAGAAGACACTGATGCTGGGAAAGATGGAGGGCACAAGGAGAAGGGGGCGACAGAGGACGAGATGGTTGGATAGTGTTTTCGAGGTTACCAGCATGAGTTTGACCAAACTGCGGGAGGTAGTGGAGGACAGAGGTGCCTGGCGTGCTCTGGTCCATGGGGTCACGAAGAGTCGGACACAACTAAACGAACAGTCTCACCATCCCTGTGTGAAGGGTATTCCGTTAAAGGAATTCAGCGACTCAACTTGGTTTGGTCAACCCCCAAGAAGGGGTTGTGCCCATGCCTGAGTCCAGGGGAGCATCTGGGGAGTGAACAGAGTCTGTTCCCGGTCTTTTCACCTACCTCAGGTGTTCACCCTTGGCTGACCTATGATGGAGCTCTGAGTCAGTGCTACCTGCAAGTGTGCAAGGAGCTAGTCAAACAAGAGCCTATGCAACCACTCACTTTTCTGTAATCAATAAAGTTGTGGCCTAAATTCTGTCAAAAACCAAAACTAAAATTTGAGTCAGTCATGTGATGTATCACATAACATGTCACATGACATGTCATACAATGCCGCTCGGAGGCTGGGCTGAGTGCAGGCGATCTTTGCTTCACTCATCCCAGCTGCAGCTTGGCTTCTGCGCTCCCAGGCTGCAACTGGGATGAGCAAAGCAAAGATCTCCTTCGCTTGTCCCATCAGAGTGGCTAGGGAAACCCAGCCAGGTGGGTGGGGTATAAATAATAAACATTATTATTATTAAATGGATGGTGTGAATGTGGCCACAGCAGTTTTCCTTACTCACTTCCCACAACCTTGCTGTGAGATGTTCTGTATTGTGATTTATAACAATTATTTCTAAATAAACATCTTTCCATCAAAGATAGCACCATTACATGTCATGAAAATCAGTGTCCTCTTTTCTCTTCTTGTGGAGCGATGTACATTTCCTCCTTTTTGGGATGTGTAAGTAACTGACTAAATGCCAATGGAAGGGGACAGGACGAAGAACATATCCCCTTCTCCTCTCTCTGCTGTTTCTTGTGCAACTGTTTGCCTGGCAAGAAAAGAGAAAGAGGAAAGAGGAGCTGGCAAAATAATTTTTAAAAATATCATGGGTTGGCGTGTTTCTCTCAGGTCTCAGATTGAAGTTCGAAAACCTGCATTCACAGGCCAAAGGATAAGATCCTCTCCTGGGCTTCTAGTAGTGAAGAATACCTAGAGGCAATTTCTATTATGCTACCCATGAGCATAAAAGAGTTTGCAAGTTACAGTGTATGCATTCCATCTGAAAGCAAGACACTGTGGCCCAGGCCTCTGCAACATGTGATAACAAGCTGAATGCGGCTCAGCAACTGCTATTGTTTGCTGCCCTGCCAGGTGCATAAACATCCTCATTTTTACAGTCTCAGGTAGGCAATGAACAGCAGGAAGTTCAGACCCTCCAAGTGTCCCTATTTTCCAGGGATAGCCCCAAATTTACAGAAGCTGTCCCAGTTTCTGATTTGATCCCAGAATGTCCATCTTTTCCATAGGATGTCCCTATTTTCATTGGAGAAATACTAAGGGGTGTAGAGTTATGTGACCCCCAAGTCAAAGGGATAAGTAACTATACAATCTTTAGAAGACACCTGAAGGCAGCCTTGTATAGGGAAGTTTTTTAATGTTCAATGATGTTTTTATATATGTTGCAAGCTGCCCAGAATGGCTGGGGCAACCCTATCAGATCGGTGGGGTATAAATAATTATTATTATTATTATTATTATTATTATTATTATTATTTTAATGGGACATCCCTATATTCATCAGAAAAATGTTGGAGGTCATGGAAGCTTTTCAAGCTTCTGCTGAATGGCTAGTGAGCAGTGTTTGACTCGAGGTTCTAGCTTGAAGAGTCCTCTCAACTTGGAGCAGGAACTGTGCAAAATATCACTTTGCAAACCTCAGGTACACTGATAATTCTATATAAAGTAAGTTAAAGAATAGGCACCTAATCCAATTACTAGGCATTTCTGAATAAAGCATTTCTGAACTTCAACTCACAGTTAAAAGGTCAGGGTCGATGCCCTTTGGGATGCTATACAGAAAGCACCTGACATTTCATTAACTGATTCAAAAGCAGCCTTTGACTTATCATTCTCTTCCTATCTTTATAACTGCCTGGTCCTCCTCCCTCCTCTGAAACTATAGTCTCAGCATCTGCCAAGAGGTATTCCCTGTTGTCAGTAGCCCTGATCTGTTCAAAGTTATCACCTGGGGAAAATACTGACAAGTGTAATTACCAGCTACTTCTCCCCAAGGTTTAAATCTCTGGTTTAAAGGTTCGTTTGCCCTGCAACAAGGAGCAATTGTTCATTATCAATTAGGCTTTTTAAAAAAGAAAAGACAAAGCGTTGCACCGTGCAACTTTGCAGGATACTTCCTCTCGTGAATTAAATACATGATTTGATAGAATATGATCTCCTGCACACATACGTATTTCTATATATACAAGTCCATGTATGCTTTAGGTGCCCCTTTAGTCTTTGAAATTAGTGGCATTTGCACACTGCTGTTGCCTTAGCCAGATTATTGTTATAACATGGAACAATAAGTTTGGTTTGTAAGTGGATAAGGAAGATAGAAGGGGGACTGTATGCTTGGCAGCCAAAGACTGGATTCTTATTGGACAAGGATCTTTTGCTGTTCATTTAATATCACAGATAGTGTGGTTAGAAAGTGACATTCCATTGATAGAAAGCCTTTTGCTAAGGGTGATAAACTAAGATTGAATTATAGATTGGAGAGGATGCTTCAGCCTGCATTGTGCATCAAACCCCATACCTTCTGCTTCCTTAGATTTTCTTTTTTTAAAAAAAACAAACACAAACTGATTTGAAATGTGTGTCTAGGGTGAAAATCAACCTCTGATTGTGAACGTCCCCACATCAGAAAATATAACAGCCTAAATTATCCCAGGGAAGAGATATAAGATACGAACCGCTCTGAGCCCTGGCTTGTATCCATTGTGTTTGTCCCTCCAGTTCTATTTCTAGCACAGCAAATATTTTTCCTTATGGTTGCTGCCGACCATCCCTTCCCTCCTCTATTTGTCAAACCACTTCTCTGATAGGAGGAAAGAAACCATCACTCAGCAGGAGAGAATATGCTTTGCAAACAGAAATGGTCCCGTTGTTCTTTTTAGAAATGTAGGAGCAGGAGCAGCTTGCCCATTAGGCAGGTGTCCCAGCAACAGTCTCCCAGCAGCAACGCTGCCGACACTTACCCAAACAGAAACGGGTGAGGTAGCTGCAAGGCTGGATTTATTTATTCCGTCTTTAGCTATAAAAATATTTGTGTACAGTGGTACCTCGGGTTAAGAACTTGATTCGTTCTGGAGGTCCATTCTTAACCTGAAACCATTCTTATCCTGAGGTACCACTTTAGCTAATGGGGCCTCCTGCTGCCGCCGCACGATTTCTGTTCTCATCCTGAGGTAAAATTCTTAACCTGTGGTACTACTTCTGGGTTAGCGGAGTCTGTAACCCGAGGTGTTTGTAAGCTGAGATACCACTGTAAAAGTAAAGGTAAAGGGACCCCGACCATTAGGTCCAGTCGTGACCGACTCTGGGGTTGCGGGGCTCATCTCGCTTTACTGGCTGAGGGAGCCAGCGTACAGCTTCCGGGTCATGTGGCCAGCATGACTAAGCGGCTTCTGGTGAACCAGAGCAGCGCACGGAAACGCCGTTTACCTTCCCGCCAGAGCAGTACCTATTTATCTACTTGCACTTTGACGTGCTTTCGAACTGCTATGTTGACAGGAGCAAGGACCAAGGAACGGGAGCTCACCCCGTCACAGGGATTCAAACCGCTGACCTTCTGATCGGCAAGTCCTAGGCTCTGTGGTTTAACCCACAGCGCCACTCGCGTCCCTGAGTACTGCTATTCCTTTTTTTAAAAAAAGAAGAAGAAATACCAATAACTTTTGCCTCTGGCCCCTCCTACAAGAGGCATGTGGCACTTGAGACATTGCCCAGAAGGTTTCCCGCCCCCAGTACAGCACTATCAACACTTTACCCAGTTGGAAGTATTATTAGTTTTATCCCCATATTGCAGATAGTGAGTTGAGGCCGAGAGAATGGCTTGCCTAAGGTCAACTGGTGAGTTCACGGCAAAGGCATGATCCGAACTGAAGATGTCATGATTTTTGGCTCAGTATCTTAAGTACATCAGTTCTCTGGGGGAAGCCAGAAGCTTGCATAAGATTAACCTCTTAGAAAGTTTGCAGGGAAGGTAAATTCTATTAATAAATGAATTTTCCTATGGTACCATGCCAACAAAGCTTACCTGAATTGCCAGTAGCATATTGCACTAAAGAAAGTAAATAATGAGCAAAGCAAAACATTTATTGCTTCTTTTTAAAATATTGCACTGAGCTTATCACCTACAAGAGCCCAATTTGTAGTAAAAAAGAGAGAAGTGCTTGCGATAGCAGATCTCCAATAATGGCTTTAAACAAACAGTCATGTGAGAGCTATAACATATTTCTTTTAACTCTCCCATTAATTGACTGAATGAGCTGGCAGATTGGCCAAGGTTGTTCAGCAGGCTTCAGGGCTGAAGCAATTTCATCTCCAATCTTAATATTCTACTATTCATCACACAAGGATCCTTATTTATTGTGGATCCTAAGATAAATTACAGCGCAACAAACAAGTCCTAGTGAGTTCAGTGGCACTTACTTCAGTGGCTCATCACAGCTATCTGCCAATCACCCATTCCCACCACCCTTCTGAGTAATACCCCTCCCCACCTTCTCACTATATAGAAGGATCTGACAACTTCTGTTTCAGTGTATCTGAAGAAGTGTGCATGCACACAAAAGCTCATACCAAGAACTAACTTAGTTGGTCTTTAAGGTGCTACTGGAAGGAATTTTCTTTGTTTTGACTATGGCAGACCAACACGGCTACCTATCTGTAACTTACTCCCATGTAAGTGCATAAAGGAATTAAACCTTAGGTTTTCTGGGAAGAAACTTTCCCATATTCGACTGCCCCAGAAGTCCCTCATGCCCCATCTCAAATTGTTCAGGAGGGCCCATCAACCCTCTGGAGAAGTTCTTCAAGCAAGGTTATTTTGCAATGTGTTTTCATTACAGCTAATGCACACAACATATGGAACCTACCTAGATGAAAATTTCTGTGGGTATGATCACCTTCTCTTCCCGGGAATACTATTTTTGCTAGGAAAACATCTTCATTCTCTGAATTAAGGCATTGAGGCACTATGCACGTCTGCCTGCATGCCTGTCTACCAATGCATGGTTATATAATATATTGATAAAAGCACAGTTGAAAATTGTAGGTCAATTTCATTTTGGGGATAAATAATCAAGAACATTGTCTAAATGATCAACTGAGAGAGATGAATATTACTGTACAAAGTACAGTGAGTTACATGTTCTTACTTCAATGTGGGAGGCAGTGGAAGACAGAAGTACCTGGCGTGCTCTGGTCCATGGGGTCATGAAGAGTCGGACACGACTAAACAACTAAACAACAACAACACTTCAATGTGTATTTGCAATTTATGTTGCTAGTTTGCTCTGAAGTTATGATACTCTATCACTGATGTGGACCTTAACGTTTGATTGTAAACACATTGGGCTGTATTCAGTATACAGTGGTACCTTGGTTTAAGAACAGCTTAGTTTATTAACAACTTGGATTAGGAACACTGCAAACCCAGAAGTAGGTGTTTTGGTTTGTGAACTTTGCATTGGAATAAGAACATATTTCACTTCCTGTTGAGTGTGTTCCATTTGTAAATTGAGTCCCCCGCTGCTATGGGAAAGCATGCCTTGGTTTAAGAACACTTTGGTTTAAGAACGGACTTCCGGAATGGATTAAATTCATATACCAAGGTACCATTGTAGCACTAAGCAGAATGTTCAGTCAGTGCTATAATTTTTCCTTGCACACTGGAATTTTTTTCATACTCCCCCCTCCAAAAAAAATCTTTTCTCTCCTCTGGAGCAGATTTGGGGATGGTGAGGAATGTACAGGATGAGGAGGGGATGAAAATTCCCATTACACAAACAGAAGGCATGCTGCTCACACAATTATTTAGCTGAATACCACCCTATACATAGTTTTGTTGTTTGATAAAGCACCATTTCAGAATGAAATTACAATTTATCTCAGTGGTATTCCATAAATTTGTTATGTTTTGTACCACAATTTGAAGCAATACATAACCATCCCATTTTGCAAGCTTCAGCCCCCCCCCCACCAAATTGGTAAACATTGGCTATGACTCTTCGATTCTTTCTGTACTGAACTTCAAGGCTGCAACCCTGTGCGCATTTTCCTGGGAGTAAGCCCCATTGAACATAGCAGGATTTACTTGCATAATCTTGCAGGAATAGCCAGACTTTTGTGTGTGTTTTTTAACCTAAAAATAAAAAAGGATGTTTGTTGTTATGGGGGTGGTGATTTTCTTACCTTTTATCCTAAGGTCCCAGGGTGGATTATAATATTAAAATGCGATAGTAAAATCAGTTTTAAAACCGTGGAGTCCTTTTGAGATGCCACTTCGGAGCTCTTGTAGTAGTGGGGAATAATAAGTGCAGGAAATAAAATGAAAGACAAAAGAAATCTTACATTGAAGAAATTGAACAATTAGCACTAAGCAGAGGAAAATGACTGTGCCATTCCCCTCATTGTATTCTGATGTGGATCACAATCTAGCAACAGATGTGCATGGGTGGGGGAGAAATATTCCCATTCAAACTCTCATCAATAAATTTAAAACACTTCAAACCTCAGAGAATGTTAATCAGTCATCTATCTTTTGTTATTGTTATGAATAACTGTAGTCAGGCTATTTAAAGTAGCTGATGCATTCAGTTGTTCATTGTGAATGCCTACAGAGGGTACCTCAAGTGAACCGTAGTTTCCCTTCCTTTCTTTTCTTCCCTTAAGCAAAGGCTTGCACAAAGAAAGAGTTTAAAGGAGTACAAGAAGTACATCTGTTTAAGCTAGCAAAAGACCTTCATAAAAAGAATTCGAAAGAAAACGGGCGTTGGGGAGGAGAATAGGAGTAAAAATTAAATGAAAACCAAAAGTTTTGTGTTTTTGCCCGCCTTGAGCAGGGGAAGAAACTAAATTCCGACAACATGGGCCCAAGAGCAGGTTTTTGAATGGAATTTTTTTACCAGAGGGCATGTTGACTGTTGTGAAGTGATCTTGAGTTTATTTTCCTTTGAAACCAGTCTGCACTTCACAGCCCTTTTGTTGTGTCAACTCAGCTGTCTTGCATTTATCAACTCCCATTCAGCACCCGTGTGCAAGAGACATGATCATCCTAACAAGATTGTGGGAATTTATCCCAGAGTTCTCGTCCTGCCATTTGCAAAGCATTAGCACATGCCCATTGTTTAGTCCTTTAGGTAGAAGAGTGGTCGGACTGGAGCAATAATATTCAAATAATATATCTAGGACAGTTGTTTGCTGTTGGGTGGGAGAGCAGGTGCACTCATCTAGCATGCCCAACAGCTAGTACTAACACCACCACTCCACCACCCTGGCAGCATAAGGAATGGTAGGGAACAGTGCAAACAATATAAAAGCAAATGAATGCTGCCTCAGGGATGTTGTATTGGTTGGAGAGAGGAAAGTCTGGAGACTTAAAATCTTCCTAAAGCAATATTGTTGATTTGTAATAGTTGTAGAGTTGTGGTTATGTTAAAATGAAAGCTAACCTAAATACACACACAGAGAGACAGACAGACAGACACACACACACACACACACACACACACACACACACACCTTGTAGCAATACTGCTATGGGGAATGGTGGTGGTGGCTGATGCCCATTTGGCCTGGTAGGGTGGATGGCAGGGTGGCCAATAGTAGGTTGGGTCAAAGCCAATGAAAAGTGGAACTAGCTAATTTTAGTTTTGTCGCCATCCTTCTGCTGAGTTCTACAAGACTGAGGAGAGAGAAGATGCCACACATGGTGTTACCATTGGACCAGCTGTAAACAAGCAGGCAGGACAGGTGAGGCCTTGTGGAAGGCAGACTGATGTTGGTGAGGCAAAGCTTCCTTTGCCCTAATGAAGCAGCCTCCACTAAGGAAAGTTTACAACATCTAGTGTTTTTTTAGTTTCGAAAATGTGGGAGATTCAGGGTGGGGTTTGTAAAAGTATGCATGGCATGGAGAAAATGTGGCTAGAGAAAGGTTTTTCTCCCTATCTCATAATACTAGATTGGTGGGACATTTGGGAGAAACAAAAGAAAGTAGCTATGTACACATTATATAGTAACACTGAAGAATTTGGATCCCAAGATGGTCACCAACTTAGATGTCTTTATAAAAGGCATACTTTTGCTTTTCTCTAATGGATGGTGGCAATATCTTTGTGCTGCCTCCAGGATCAGAGCCAGCTTGCCTCTGAATGCCAGTTGCTGGCTGGGGAGCAACAGGAAATGTCTGTCACCTCCGTACCCTGTATGTAGGCTTCCCAGAGGCATCTTACAAGCCACTATAGTGAAACAGGATTCTGGACTCTTCCTATAGTCTTATAGCTCACAGGAATAATAAATGTCCCCTAGAGAAGAGCACACAGGGTGCTTGACTGCAAATGCTCTCAGCATTCAGACTGAGTTTTCAAGCACATGTTGGGCACAAACTCCTGTCCCAAAACATTGTGTTCAGTGCAGATTTTTGAGCATGCTGTTCTTTCAGACTGGAATCTTTGCCAAGCAGCTGCATACCGAAACCAGACTCATCAATTGTGCAAGCCTAGGTGATGCGAGCTCGGCATCATCAGTACAGCACTAATTCTGCCCATATTGTTGTTTAATGGAAGCCAATGAACTGACATATAATGAGAATTCATAATCATGATGCCTCGAGCACCAGAGGGACCATAAGGGATATTATCCTCAGCACAAACCATGTGGTGCGTGATTGACGAACAGAAAGAAAAATAAAATGGGAAGCATGCCAAGCAATAACCCAGGTAACTGAAAATGTAGGAGGACAGCAATGCCTCCACTGCCCTGATTACTCTTCCAATTGCATGGCCTTCTTTTTTCTTGCAAAAGGTCATACTTGGAAAACCCAGGGCACTTTAAACCTGTGACTCTGGACACAAACTTATTTTATATGGACACATATACACCACGCCTTAGCTCATAATATTTGCCACCATTTCAGTTGAATCTTTTGGATGATCAATTGCCCATCCTTCTACATGTAAAGCAACCGTCAAAGATGCTTATCTAGTATGTTCTTGATAAGATGAAAGCAGGACATTAACCAAAGGCCGTGGACCAACAATGAGTTTTATTTCTGAATCTCAGGGGGTTAGACTAGAACCCTTTGGGCTGCTTCCAACTCTGTGATTCTATGATTCTGTGAATAGAAATGCTGTATTCCTTTCATTAGAATATATATTTAGGAGGTAAACGTTTGCTGGCGGTGCCTGAATCTTCCTGCCGAAGGTATGCTTGCCCCAAAGGTGATGCGTTGCATTTTCCTAAGCCTTGTGCTTTGCTAATTTCATTTGTTTTCTGTACTTCAGTTTGGGAATCCCAAAGGGAAACAAAGAAACTATAGGAAACACTCTTAGATTTGCTGATCCTGAGACTGATTGACAGGGGCCCTTGAAATTCTACTCATCTTATATTCACATGCCATCCACTGCATATTGAACAGGATACTGGTCCAGATAGGCCTTTTTTTTTTTTTTTTTGTCAGATCTAGCAGGATTCTTCTTTGGTTCTTATGCAGCATCTGAAGCATAGGTACGTGTGTGTATATCAACTGCTGTCATAACTGGGGATTGTGTTATTAGAGGTGTTGAATGGTCTCTTTAAATGTGAAGGTTCATTATTGTTCCACAAGATGTGTATGTCTTTAAGGGCCAGAGCAAATAACGAGAGCCAGTTTTACAGCTGTGAAACAGTATAGCAGGTGCTGCCAAGTTGTGTTAATTAAGCTGTGTCAGCAATTGGGTATACTATATAAAGAGCAGCACCTAGCTCTCTCAGTACCCTGGGGGACGGGTTGGTGGTTGGGTCATGCTTGTTGATATATTTAGTGTAAACGGAGTTTTTGTTTTTGTTATTAAAACCTTGTTAAAGTTATTTTTGAGTTCCTTGTAATGCGTGGTCTCCCCAGCAAGCTTTCTGCAGCGCAGCTAAACTGCAAATAGCCAAGAAGAGGTTACCGCCCACACATTTCTGCTGTGCTTCTCTGCTTGTGTAGTGGCACCTCAGTAAAACCACTTCTTATTGCTTGTAGCGGAGTTTTCACTGGAGGCAGAGGACAAGAGCAGGAGTCATACTCAAATTCACAGTCAAGAGCTTCTTTATTGCTTGACTGGTTGCACATGCATTTCTGTTACTATTATATACAAGCTATTTACATTCCTCCTTTATCTCTCCTGCACGGTATAATCTCAGTCCAGTAATTAACAATCCTGACACAGCAAAACTCACAGTATCAGCAGCACACATTGTCTTACTTCCAACCTTGTTGTCACAGTGTGCGTGCTGACAGTGTGTGTGTGCACGTGTGCTTTTGTCGTGGGGAAACTGCAGCCTGCAACTTCCTCCCTTTATTTGCACCTCCAGCTGACACCAATCAAGCCTAGAGTGCAACTCCTACACAGTAAAGAAAAATTGTGGAACCCTCTTTAAAGCTTCCAGGAACTTTTATCTGTTTCTTAAAGAAAGTTTTCCTAACATGTGTGGCTTATGGGGATGCTTTAATTGATTTCATTGTATGCATTCATTACCTTTCGTCCAAGGGACTCAAGGCTGCATCCGTAATCTCCTTCCTCCCCATTTTACCCTCATCACCCTGAGAGGTAGATGGCCCAAGGAATGTAAATAACTTGTATATAATAGTAACAGAAATGCTTGTGCAACCAGTGAGCTTCATGACTGGATGGAGATCTGAACCTTGGTCTCCTGGGCCCTAACCCAGTGATTTAGCCATTTATACCACACTGGTTCTCTATGCCAATCTGGCACAGGAATGACTATGTGTAGGCCTTGAGTCGTTCCAGTGGTGGCCTTCTACCTGCTGTGGTAGAGTCCCAAGACTACCTCCCTGTGAATGTAAACTCACAGCCACTGAGAGTTATGTACAGTGAGTACCAGTGTACCAGGCCCACAGTCAGCAGGCGTGAAGCCTTCATTACCAAGCTCAGTTCTGTCACTGAACACATTGTAGTGCCTCCCCTCAAACTGCAAGAATCCCCTTGCATTTCATGTTACAGGGCTATCTCCCTAGACAGCAGTTTCCAGGAAAGCTTAAATATTACTATATCTTCTTTTCTAACTTAAGCCAGATCATTGTGTTTAGCATCAAGGTTTTAAGATACGATGAATGAGCTAATTGTTCTTGTTTTATTCAGGCCCTAGCAGGGGAAGAATCTTAAAACTATTCAGGAGACAGACATGGGAAAAAGAGTATATTGGTTTCAGTAAACATTTACCTTTATACTTTTCTAAAATACATCAGTATACCTGAAGGAGCATCTCCACCCCCATCGTTCAGCCCAGACGCTGAGGTCTAGCTCCGGGTGCCTTCTGGTGGTTCCCTCACTGCAAGAAGTGAGGTTACAGGGAACCAAGCAGCGGGCCCGCCCGCCCTGTGGAACACCCTCCCATCAGATGTCAAGGAAATAAACAGCTATCTGACTTTTAGAAGCCATCTGAATGCAACCCTGTTTAGGGAAATTTTTAATGTTTAATGTTATATCGTGTTTTTAATATTCTGTTGGGAGTCGCCCAGAGTGGCTCGGGAAATCCAGCCAGATGGGCAGGGTATAAATAATAAATTATTATTACTACTATTATCCTAGTAGATCCAGTTTGTGTTTGGGACTGAGAGACATTCTGTGGACTCAGTGGCAGACTTTGGGATTTCAAATTTCAGTGGCACCCTGCATGACACCGAAATTTGGTGCCCACGCCCCTGCTTCTCACCTTCTGTTGCTCTTCATTGTTGCAGCATCCCCCGTGATGCCCTTTCAGCTCAGTGCCCAGTGCGGGCAAACAGGTTATGCTCCCCTAAATCCACCTCTGGTGGTCTCCTCTCTGATAGTGACACTTTCTAGAATGGTCAGAGAGAACAAAGAGGAGAAACTAAGGAAGAGAAAGACTAGTGACAACAGTTGAGATATTGAAGGGGTGGGAGAGTTTCTCTTTCAGTTCTACCTGGTGTGTTCTCCGCAACAGAATCAAGAATCAATTGTTAAGCTAACAATAAGAAATTAGCAAGAAATAAGGGTTTTCAATACACTTTTGTTGATACAATAAAGTGGAAAACTGATTTAGGGCCAAGGTGCATGGGGTTAAGAAAGATAGTTAAAATGTAAAACCTGTTATGCTTCCCACCTCCTTTATCTTGCACCAAGCTTTGCAATATATTAATTTGCTTGCAGAAAAGAAGTTGATTGCATGATGTTACACAGCATGAAATGGTTCAGCTTTCAAGATACTTTGACGTGCATCTCTAATCATCAAAATAAATCTCATTATTCACCATTCTCACTCACTCCCCTATTCCATCCCAATCACCAATTTTCCAAGCTTCAATTAGAAACTGTTCAGCCCTTCGCATGCTGCTGGCGCTTTAGGGTGGCCCTGAGGAAGAGAAGCCATTTCCCCCCATGAAAAGTAATCATTTAGGGGTTATAAATTAGTATGCTAAAATCTAACGTCTTCATTGTCTTCTCAATAAATAAATAAAAAAGCTTATGGAGTTTCAGTTTGTAATGAGAAGCCTTGCTACTGACATTTGAGGCACATTGATGTTAATAATACAGTGGTACCCCGGGTTAAGGGACACGGGTGGTGCTGTGGGTTAAACCACAGAGCCTAGGGCTTGCCGATCAGAAGGTCAGCAGTTCGAATCCCCGCAACGGGGTGAGCTCCTGTTGCTCAGTCCCTGCTCCTGCCAACCTAGCAGTTCGAAAGCATGTCAAAGTGCAAGTAGATAAATAGGGCCTCCGGCGGGAAGGTAAACGGTGTTTCCGTGCGCTGCTCTGGTTTGCCAGAAGCGGCTTAGTCATGCTGGCCACATGACCCGGAAGCTGTACGCCGGCCAATAAAGCGAGATGAGCGCCGCAACCCCAGAGTCGGTCACGACTGGACCTAATGGTCAGGGGTCCCTTTACCTTTACCTTTACCCCGGGTTACAGACGCTTCAGGTTACATACTCCGCTAACCCAGAAATAGTACCTTGGGTTAAGAACTTTGCTTCAGAATGAGAACAGAAATTGTGCAGCGGCAGCGGGAGGCCCCATTAGCTAAAGTGGTACCTCAGATTAAGAACAGTTTCAGGTTAAGAACAGACCTCCAGAACGAATTAAGTTCTTAACCCGAGGTACCACTGTAGTGGAATTGTATCAAGATATAATGGTGCTGTGCAATACGTGGGAGAGCTAACCTTGCTCAAAATCTTTGAGCCGGATTCAACTAAACAAGTTGCACTAGTGTGAGGCAGTGCAAGGACTCCTGCTAGCACAACGAGGCTTCCCCACTCTCCTCTTCCCAAGCGCCCTCCACCAATCAGCTCTGCACACAAGAGGAGGAATGCAGAGATCAGATAAGCTTGAATTCTTTGACAGAAGCCATGTGCTTTAAATATATGGCATGGATAAATGGCAGTCCCTGGACCAACTGTGGTAGAGGGGGACATTTTAAATTACTTCTCTCCCTGAGGATTGGAACCAGCAGCTTTGGAGAGGGCACTGATTTCATTGAGAGTGTTGCAAAGAGAGAAAGGACCTTCCATTATTGTTCCAAGTCTGCTTAGGCATCACCCCAGCTGCTGGCAAATGCTTGTGCATCAGTTGCAACCGTACAATTGACCTCATGTCTAGTGCTGGTGTATTGTACCAATGAGCTTTCAGCAAGGGAAAACTGAGAGAAAATGTCAGAGCTGATTTGAAGAGATGAGCCACAGCATGAGTCTATGATGCTTTTGCAATTCCAGGAATTCAGTTCTATGCATAAGTGTGTGTGTGTGTGTGTGTGTGTGTGTGTGTGTATACTTCATTCTGGCAGAAGGATACTGCTTTAATTCTCTAAAGATTCATGGCTAAGAGATAATAATAGTTTTCCATTAATAAATTCAAAGGGAGGAGAGATAGTCTTTTGTCTTGCTGAGTGGGGAGGAGGGATAAGGCCACTTACGTGCTCTTGCCATTGACTGCTTTGCAGGGACTTTATTGGGGAAATGAGTCAGATTCCAGTTCAGCAAACTACTTCAGCAAGAGCATAGAAAGGTTAAGACCATGGATGTAAATGTGCTGATGATTCATTACAAGCAATGACCGTGAAGGAAGCAGTTCCTGGACAATTGCATAAGGAAATGATTGAGGAATACAGTAACATAGCTGATTGGAGAGGAAATAGTTCACCACCCTGCAGTGTCATGAGCTGTCCCAGGCCCCGTACTTGGGGGACCATGCATCTGGTGGACACAGATGGTAGCCCCATAGCATGGCCAGGTATGCCATCTCCCACACACCCAGAAGGCTCAGTTGAGGCCTGGTGGTGCAGGGAGATCCAGCAGGAAGGGATATCTTGTTGTTGTTGTTGTTGTTGTTGTTGTTGTTGTTGTTGTTGTTGCCCATCCAAAATGAGAAGAGGAGTCTATGGGATCCCAGAATTCAGTCCCAAATTTCAGCCCATATAGTGCTGTTCTTGCATGCTAAAACAAATACAACAGATTTGGAGGGAAGACATCGCTGCAAAGCTCTGTTCATCTTTAGATGGTTTATTTTTTATTTTAAAGACATGCACAAATAGATGTCTAAAATATATTTTTAAAGAAGTTGTAGGATTTTCCATTTTTAAAGTCAGCATGATAATTGGTCCCCAAAAGCAGAGGTAGGGAGCTAAAGTAAATTCCCAAAATGTTTTCCCTGCTTGCCAAGCAAACCATTAACACTCACCCAGATTTACCATCCTGCTCTTTATTGCAAATCACTATCATCAATTCAGGGTGTGTTACAGGAAATATTCATGCTGATTTTAGCACAAAACAGCTTGAAGATCAAGCTGTCAAGAGTAATACTGAATGGGAGACAGTCTCTCATATTGAACATTTGCAAATCCATTACAGAGAATTTCTCAAGAGGGCTGAACATGAATCTGAAAAATTAATGAAAAGGAAATAAAAATGAAAAGGTTATTAGCCCACAAAAATGTGCCTTTTGGTTTCAGCACAGATTAATTCAATGGAACCAATCAGACATCTGGTTGGCCACTGTGAGAACAGACAGCTAGACTAAAAGGGCCTTTGGCCGGATCCAGCAGGGATCTTCTTAAGTTACAATTTTGCCCCCAAACCAAATCACTTTTAGCCACACACACAAACTTAACTTTAAAGGTGCCTAGCACAACCCCCTTCTTTTTATCTATTTATCCATAATTTGGAAAGTTTCTTACCTTGGGGCACCCTAATGATGTGTTGTATTTTCATACAAATTGCTCACAAAAGCAATAGAGAAGATAAGTGAATCTTTTTTTAAATCCGGCCCAAATGCTAAATGCTAGCCTTGAAGAAATATCACTGCAAGTATCCTTCTGAAATTCAAAATTTCATTCACTTCCACCAAAATACAAAAGTTAGATCCATTTTTAAAAAATAAAAATTAAAGGGGCTCATTACAAAAGCTCATAGATCTATTTGCTTATAATTTGGCAGGCTTTACCCAGTCTGAGGGGAATAGTATGTCTGCAAATTTAATCCACTTCTGTAAAAAAAGACAAAAGGTTATAGCCATTTTTTGGATTTGCAATAGATAATAGGAGGCAAATGAAACAAATTTGGGCAGGCTCTAAGCCAAACCAGGAAGTGGTTGAAGTGCCTTGTACTGAGATGGGCCATTTCCTGAATCACCGAATTGAAGCCCACACTTTATATTTTAGTGGATGCACATTCCTTGTACCAATGGGAAATATTAGGAGATTCTCAGCATGGAAGCAGCATTCTTTCGACATGTGTCGAATATAACAGCATTCAGTAATGGTGAACATAACAGTCAAGTGAAAAGGACTGTGTAGTCCTAGCTTAATTAGTGAATAAATCAGTTCTGAGTACGACATTTTAAGAAAGATGTTGGCATATTGGAAAGGATTCATGAGAGCTCTAGCAATGATAAAAGGTGAAGCCTAGGAGAAATGCTAAAGGAGCTAAGATAAAACAAGTCTAAGATTGTCGTAAGGGAGGTGGGAAGGCTTCCACTGACACTTTTCATATATGTGGAATAATCCCAGGAAGAAGGGGGAATATTCATAGAATCAGAGAACTATAGAATTGGAGAGGATCCTGAGGGTTATCTAGTCCAACCTCCTGCAATGCAGGAATCTCAACTAGAGCATCCATGATAGATAGCCAGTCTGTTGAGCATAGAATAGGAAAGATGCCATTATTTAACAATAAAGAATGGGGTGGCACAACACTTTGTTTTTCTGAGCTGGGATTTGAACCCCAAAACAAATCACCTCCCAAGTGAGATACCTGGTCTACATGGACCAACTTTTGGCATGTCAGTGCAAGCCCCAACCTCAGGTTGACATGCCTAAATCCAGTATCAGTGCTGGATGTGTATGTTCTGGTTCTGCTCATAACAACAGCAACTGCAAAAATAAAAGAAAACTGAGGATGGTTTCAAAATTAAATATTTTTCTTGAATTCTGAAGTGTCTGCAATGGAGCAGCCGAAGAAGCTGCTTCTTTTTAGCAAAATCCCATTGACAAAATACGGAATTGGATCTCAACATAGCTTTACTACGTGGGACTTAATTAAGGTTCTGTGGGACTGAAAAGAACAATATCCCTCTAGAATGAATGAGACTTAAACCAAGGTCATAAATTTGACAATGCACTTCATTTATATTCTTTTATCTCCTGCATACGTGCATTGATTCCCCCCCCCCCTTCCAAATACAGGAGACATATATTGTCATCACTTAAAAGATTTCGTGGTGGCATTTTTATTATCTGGGGTCATTTCACTTATGGTGATGAGTACTTTAGTCATGAATTGAGTGTCAAGCTGCACACACACAGGTCTATTCTTTTCAGGATTTGTACTGTCCTGGAGTGATCTATTGCATTACAGTAGTATTGAGAAGAGATAATGGAGAAGAGAATTAGAATATTTTAGGTACTGTAAGGCGATCAAGCAAGGACATTCCTATGAAATAAGGTGCAGTTTGGGGAACATGTTACGTGTAGTTCCTACATAATAGCTTCTATATTCCGTAAGGAGATGGCCAAAGACAGTAATTAGCTGTGAAACTAAAGTATGAGTGGAATAATAATGTCCATCAGACCAAAAGAGAATGTAATAACTAAAATCTCAATCCTCCAAGGATTAAAGTATTAACTATTGAAATTTGGTCACATGCAATCAGTGATGAGAAAAGAATAAATGATCTGAGTACAATGTGTCTATGAAAAATAATGGATATCTATGCCAGGATTTGTAAATGATGAGAGGGGCACACAAGAACTATCGGCAGAATGGGTATTGACAGTAGATGCAGATACGTTCCAATACTGAATCAATGAGAAACTGGTCACAGTGAAGGAGCTCCAGTGTCCAAAAGCACAAGCACATTTTATAATTTCTTACAAGTAGAGTGTGCCACAAGAAACACCTTGGAAAATGACATGGGCCAGTGAAAAAACACCTTAAAGAGATCTTAGATAAGCTCAGTGGTGTAGCAAGGTCAGGTTGTACCTGGTGCAGAAAATTTATTGTCACCCCCCCCCCTCCACACACACATTGGAATTATTAAAAGAAGGAAAAATAAGATACTTACAGTTGCAAGCGTTATTTTCTGGTTTATTTACTTAACATTGTGAGCACTTACTGCTGGCCCTGTCACATGTTCAGAAACAAATTTTTGAACAGGGCGACACTTTCTAGGAAATGTAACTTCGTTACGGAGTTGTTTAGTCTTTATTTATTTTTAACCTGTGATGACTAAGTTCATCAGTTCTTCCCATTTTAGACTGCACCCAACTTACTTTCCCTTTACAATGTAATTGAACTATATTAGTCAATCTAATAATCTTGGGTGTTCCGGAATGAAGCATTTAGTGGTCTACTGTACATCTAATGAATTCTGATTAGTTATTGCTTCTTATCCTAGAAACATTTATAAAATCAATGAGATGTGACACACACAATAACACTGGTAGTTTTTCTACTCAGGCCACCCAAATGCTCATCTTGGGAGCAGTACACACACACACCACACACACACACACACACAGAGAGAGAGAGAGAGAGAGGAGAGAGAGGGGTGGGTGGGTTAATAGTTCCCATTTAAAAGCCCAGCTGTGACTATCAGTGTGTGTTTTAGGAAGTTCTATTAGTATAGCCTGGCACAAACTTAAATCTGAAGCTAGGCAGTACATGCTGTAGACATTTCCACGTTAAAGTGAAATGATTCCTGTTCTGTGAATTATTTGCAGCCTCAAGACATGAACACAGGGAGCAGGGTGGAAGGATCTGAAAATAGTGATGCTTTCAGGTTGAATTTTGCTGCAAACCCCCAATCCCACTTATTCAGAACAATGAGCTATTGCTCAGAATGGAATGTTGATCTGCGGTTTAATCTGCAGATCTACAGAGCTGGTTTGACAGTTGCATTTATGAGGTGAACTGAGGGCCCTCTCTCTCTCTCTCTCTCTCTGTCTGTCTGTCTGTCTGTCTGTCTGTCTCCCTCTCTGTCTCCCCCCCCCCCTCTCTCTCTTTCTGCTTTGAGCATCTTTAAAGTGTAAAAGCCTTCACCGCGCCTAGCAAAATTGCTTTTGGAAATGGTTCAGAAAGTGACGGAACATTGTTTCCTGTGTAATCTTATCAACAAAGGGTCATTGTGCCTGCAAAAAGAAGGTTGCCCCCATCAGTACCATTATGGAAGGTGCCATCTTTTTGTTCGTTGACAATTTGTTTCCAATGAGATGTGCTGTGAATTAACTGTCCACTCCTGCCCCCTTCAAGTGGAGCCCAACTCCACCCCACGCCCTGTTTTGGGTTTCTTCTGCCAACATGAGGCAGAACTGAGCATGGTAAAGAGTGGGTGAAGCTGCTTGAGGTTCAGGAGTTTTCCAAGAGAGCTGGAAACAGGACTCCTCAGTTCCCTAAAGGTCTTAGATTGAGGCCACCCACAGATTGTGTTCTAAACTCAACACAGTAGCTGCTCAAGACTACATCACTGTACATAAACACAGTTATATGAGGACAAAACATTGTTGCCAGTTGAGATGGATGGGCCTTGGATCTGCCTCCTGGTGACCCAAAAACCAGTGGGTACTGGCACATAGATCAGCCAATCAGCAGAAAGAGTGGAGTTTAAGTTGTCATGGGCTAGACAGGGACCTGGGAGTAGGATTAGGGACTTTCTGTCTGGGTTAGGGTTGCCATATTTTGAAGAGCGAAAAAGAGGGCACATTTGCTGGCTTCTAGTTTTAACTATGGATCTCTATGACAACTCTCTTTTTTTTTTTTTTTAAAAGATTTTTATTAAAGTTTTCAAAATTTATATAAAAACAAGACAAAACAAAAGAACAAACAAAAACCAGGGAAGAGAAACAGCGGAAGAAGATTGGAAAAAATTCAAGGACTACTTAAAGAAATATTGTAAAATTAATGAAGGTTAAAATGATGTTGGATTAGAAAATAAGGGGTTACTAGCGATAACGGATAAGTTAAAGAGAATAAGTAAGATTAAATTTAAGATAAAATAAAATAAGGGAAGGATTTACTGGATAATTGATGAGAAATTGGGATACAGAAAGGGGAAGTATGAGGAAGTCGGGGAAGTAAGGATAAGAAAATAAGATTTTGAAATTGTACTTGTTTTTGTTATTGTATTGTTTTGTTTTGTTTTTGGTGTTATAAAAATTATGGAAACTTTAATAAAAAATTAATTAAAAAAAAGAACAAACAAAAACAAGTATACTTTCAATCCCTTATTTTCTTATAACTTACTTCCCCGACTTCCTCATACCTCCCCTTTCTGTATTCTAATGTCCAATTGTTGATTCAGCAAAATTAAATTAATGAATGTTAGAATGACGCTGGATTAGAAATTATGTGGTTTTCAGTGGTAATGGTTAAGTATAGAAATGAAAGGTTAAAAAAAATTAAAGGGAAAATAAGGGAGAGGATTTGCTGACGACTCTCATTCTACATACCCATGAAAAAGAGGACATGTCCTGGAAAAAGAGGACACATGGCAACCCTGTGGGTGGGCAGGAGGGATCTCTGGTTATTTGAGATTCTCTGGTTATTTGAGATCCTGTTAAAGGGAACAGGATTGTGAGGTGGCTCTCAGTTAGTATTAGAGATTGTGGGCAGAGAAGGGTTTACCTACCTGAGGGAAAGGCTGGAAGTGTCCAAGAAGAGCAAAAAACAACCATCCTAGAAAGAACTTCACTCTCCGGTTATAAGTAGAAAAGGTTGAATTAAGACAGTTATCGAACATCTCTGTTAAGACTGTCTATTTGAAACAGAGGATTGTGCCTTGCAGAAGTAACCACTAAGCTGTAACTTCTTTGAATGTAAACAAATAAAGTTCCTGTTTTATTTTAAAAGGGCCTCATCCTTACTTATATCTTCTGGGTGAGGGTTGAGTGGTTCACCTAATTATAACATCTTGCTGCTGGTAAAACAAACACATTACCATAAACAGTTAATACCAAAACATCTGCTGTGGGGATACAGGGAGGTATTTGAACCTATAACACCCTAAATAGTGGCCATGTTACCCGGCACCCATCCTAGCTGAGGGTGTATATCACACTAGCCACCAGCTGTCTTTATAGAACTGGTTCATCTTCAGGTTGTCTTCTGACAGGATCACTATGTAAATGCTTGTATAAGGATTTCCTAACCCACTCTATCAAAACCATCCCGATCTGGTGACGGAGCAGGCCCTGAAACAGGCAGCAGCTGCATAGAATTCTTCAAGTTGTCCTGACACTGTGTTCTCAGCCCTGTCGCTCTGAGAATTACCCTGGCTCAGAAGCCCAATTAATCTGACAACACTGTCAACAAAGATGTCATTTGTCACAGTGTTTCTGGGATGGAGGCACCTGTCTAAAAACACAAGGAACAAATTCATCCTGCTCATTTACATAGGCCAACATATGGTAAAAGGCTGAAACTGAGGGTGCTTTGCTCTCTTTGTCCAATTCTCTGTAGGAGGTGTAGATAAAATTGTTCAGGAGTAAGCTCCAATTAGACACATACCAAAAACAAATGTCAAATTGCCACAAGAGGTAGACCACATTTTTAATTTAGACATACCTTAACATCATTTGCCTGCATATGGGAAATCCTAGCCTGGCTTGGGTAGTTTGCTGTTGTTGCTTGTGCCCAGCTAAAAGCAAGCTTCAGGGAATGAGATTTGGAAATATGCCGGTACAGCATTACAATATGGCAGCCATGGCCCAGATTCAACATTCTTTGACCGCCAGTGCAAGGGCTGTCATGCTAGTGTGCAATAGTTGCACTAGCACAAGCATGTTGCTAAACAGGTTGTACAGCTGGTTGCGCAACAGGAAGTGTCAGGGCTATAGCAATCTGTTTCGCAACCAGCCATCAGAACCATGCTGACTTTAACGTAGCACTACATTGAATTCTCCCCTTTTTTAAAAAACGTAAAAGCTTCTATCTTTGCCTTCCACTTCTTCACGCAGCTCATGAACTAAGGAAGGAGATTAGATACATTCATGGAAGATTAGACAATTTCATTGCTACTGAATATGATGGCTATGCTCTGCCTCCACAGTTGGAGGCAGTAATGCTTCTGAATACCAATTGCTGGAAAACCCAGGTGGGCAGAGTGTTCTTGCACTGAAATCCTGCTTGCAGGTTTCCCATAGGAATCTGGTTGGCCACTGTGAGAGGATGCTGACTAGATGGGCAAGGCAGGCTCTACTTCTGTTCTTTTGATCTTAATGTGCATGGGTCTGAAGACTGTGGGCTGCATCCAGTGTTCTCTGTCTGCTTGCTTAAGGGCTCTTCTCAGAATGAAACACGTGAGTTTAGTGGTTTCCATATGGCTCTAGGGGATTTTCTGGCTGATATGATTGTTGGAATATTCCATTCCATCTTAAGGAACAGGCATGATTGTTGTGTGTCACATGCCTGTTTACACTCCACGACAGCTTGCTGGGAACTTCCATTTTGTGTATAGCTAATTGCTTATGCTGTCTTGCTTTGGACCCGAAAGGGATCAGACATGTTTTCCTTTTGTCCTGATGTATGCTGAATAAACTGCTTGTAAATATGCTCATACATACTCTCCCGGCACTTCTGTTGCGTAGCGTTATCTCTGCTGATTAGAGCGTGCCCTAGTTTTTGAAGTTTGGGTCGCTGATTCATGCGGCACCAAGGACTGGAGTTCGTCTGGTACACCAGCAGGTCGGATGGAGCCAATTGGGGGCCTGCCAATTGCCCCCGCTTCCTTGGTTGTATGCCAGCAATGATTAGCATTTCTGTTGAAGCCCTGGCTGGCCTCAGTACTAATGGACTGTCTCTCCCCATATGAACCAACCTGGACCCTGCAATCATCATTTGCCCACTGTCAGAGGAAGGGGGTGTGGTGAATGTTGGGTGTCATCCCTGAGGGGGAGTGACATCGCGGCGCCCCCCTGGGATGCTCGTCCCTCACCACGGGCAGCTAGCCCCACCCCCGGGTGCACAGAATGTGCGCCACTCCAGGTGCTGGAGCAGCTAGCTCTGCCTCTGCGTGTGCCTTCTCTGTGAGAGGTCTGGAGTGTGGCAAACACAAGAACACCTGTTTTGTGGTGACTCCCCGCTTGTAGAATGTTCTTCCCAGGGAGGCTCAACTGGTTCCTTCCTTACATATCTTTAGGGGCCAAGCAAAACCATTCTTCCTCTTCTAGGCCTTTGGCTAATTAAGTAATCAATGGCCTTTTAAACTTTGTGGGGGTGGTGAATTATTTTCATTGTTGTTGCTATTGTTATCATGCTAAGCATTTTTATGTTTTAATATTGTAAACCGCTCTGTGATCTTCAGGTGAAGGGCAGTACAACAACAACAACAACAACAACAACAACAACAACAACAACAAATGTTGTGCAACAGAGGACTCTAACGCAATAGTTGCACTAGTGAAAACTTGTTGCACAAAAGATTGTGCAATCTGTTGTGCAACAAAGTTACCAGCAACCTGCTTATGCATTGTCTTATGCAAAACTGTTATGGCTGATACAAAACTTTTCACCAGTAGAGCAAATATACCACTAAGTGACTTTGACTTCCTACCTTCTTGGGTAGCAACCCTGCTACTTATTTGAATGGAGCTTTCTTTCCACCAATCAGTTGTCACATTTCTATTCTGTGTTTCAATTGTGTATTAACTTGTGTATCGACTTGCTTGGCCACGTACATGATGCTTTTCAGTGGTCAGTCCGCACAGCTGCAAGCCCTGCATGCTTGAACTGCCCCTAAACTAAGTCAGCTGTGGAATCATGTACCATGAGGCACAGTTAACTTCATGAAGACAAAATATTTGCATGCAATTTCTTTTCGCAGCATAATGAAAGAATGCTTCACCCTTACGCTGCCTTTTGAAACATGTTTCTTCCATCAAGTTGTCCTAGCACAAACTGGCGCCATCCCTTCCCAATTTGGGCATTTTCTCAAGCCCTGGGGAATTAGTTATATAATCGTAATTATTTTCCGCTGGGTAAATGAGATAGATAACACCAATCTCCCCCTTTCCCCACCACCTCTTTAGTAGTGTTAGAACAGAGATGGGAATATTCAGCTCCCCAAAGGCACCATCTGGTGCTACCATGTATGGAGATAACTACATAAATTATATACTGTAAAATACTTCCTACTTGTTACGGATTCTTCTTTCTCCCTCCATACTCAGCTAATCTTTTTTAATTCATACCATTACATAGTCTCTCAATATTCCCATAATCTCGTTATCGTCAAGCCTTTATAGAACATCTAACAAGCCCAAGAACTCAACAACAACCGACATGGGAGAAGAAAAGTGGCACATTGAAGGGTTTATAATATGAAGAATGATAATGCAATGGCAGGGATGAATAAGACTGCATACGATTTACATTTAAAATGCATGTGGTAACTGACAGAAGCAATCCTGGAAGCCACCTTGAAGAGCATATTAGCATAACTTGGAGAGATGCCAGACTATGGGAAACACTTGCTTGCCCATAGTTAATGAGTTAACTTTCAATGTCATAGAATGCATCTTTGATTAGCAAATAATACACAAGCTTGGGAAAGCCTGGTGTCCTGGTTATGAGCAAATGGGGACCAGGAGTTGGATTGCTCAGTTCAAATCTATGCACCCCAAGGTCCATATTTCCCTGGTCATTACACTAGAAGAAGAATAGCAACTTTTAGTGAGGCTAAAGGACTGTAAGAACATAAGAAAAGTTCTGCTGGACCAGTCCAACTTCCAACATTCAGTTTCATTGGATGGTCCCAGGTTCTGGGAAAACTCCTCTCTGTCTACTTTGCCCACATTACGCATAACTGTATACACCTGTTGGAATTAGGTACATATACTGCAGCAGTGCGCAGAAAGAAATAGTCTGATAAAACAGCTGCTTCAAAGGATAAAGACAACATACAGTTTATTACTCATGGCAATCAAAGACACTCTGGGTATGTAAGGTAAAGTAAAGGGACCCCTGACCATTAGTTCCAGTCGTGGCCGACTCTGGGGTTGCGGCGCTCATCTCGCTTTATTGGCCGAGGGAGCCAGCATACAGCTTCCGGGTCATGTGGCCAGCATGACTAAGCCACTTCTGGCGAACCAGAGCAGCGCACGGAAAGCCACTCCCGAATTTAGGAGGGGGGGTGTTGCGGGCTCACGACCCCGCCCACACTCTTGCGGGGCTGGCGCCAGCCCCGCAGGACCCAAGGTGTCCCATATTGTTATTCATCTCCTGCAGCGTCAGCCAATCGGCTGGCGGCAGGGTCGGGCCGACCTAGGGGCACTTAAGGTCGGGGCAGCCCCTGGCTCGCCCCTTTTCCTCCTTCACAGCAGCTGCGGTTTCCCACCCTCCCGCCCGTTAGGTTTCCCTTTCGGACTTTGCTATGGGACTCAGCTGGTCGCCGCAAGGGGCCTGGTAGGAGTTTTTCCATTTGGCTAATTGGCTGAAATTTTGGAGCCACTTGGTTTTTTCGCCTACCTCGTAGCAACGTCACAACTTCTTGGTCTTGGCGGTTAGGCATTGGCCGGGGTATTGTTATGCAAATGAGATTGGGGGGGAGGAACGCCATCACCTCCCCCAATTCTTGAAGGGTAGTTCGTTAAAGGACTCCGAGGGGCGTCACCTCGTCCGAAACCTACGGAGGCTAGGGCCTAAAGCGCGTTCCCGAGCGGTAACCCCTCGGGGAGCGCCTAGGGATGTACATCTCGGGGGCTCCCCCTGTTGGTGTTTAACCCTTCCCGGTTAGACCGGATAGTCTGTTAGGGCCAATGCCTAAGCCAATACCGCTCTTACCTGTAATCAATAAAGTTGTGGCCATTTTTCGCCCATTAACCTAAATTCTGGTGTCCGGTTTCTTTATTTACTCCATCTGTGTGAGGGGGAGGGAATAGCCATGCAAATGCCATTTACCTTCCTGCCAGAGCAGTACCTATTTATCTACTTGCACTTTGACGTGCTTTCGAACTGCTAGGTTGGCAGGAGCAGGGACCGAGCAATGGGAGCTCACCCCGTCACAGGGATTCGAACGGCCAACCTTCTGATCGGCAAGTCCTAGGCTCTGTGGTTTAACCCACAGCACCTGCCATATTTCAATAGGTTAAAATTGCCCAATACCTCCATTGCCACTGTCAAGCCCAAATCATCCATGCCAGAGCCAGAGCTGCCCATGCACACAACCCCCCCCCCCCAAAGAAAATCTAGGGCATTTGCTTTAAAATGTAAAATTCCCCCCAGATGGGCATGTAGGACCCCCAAAAGATGACATATCCAGGAATTCCCGGACATATGGCAACCCTAGGTACAAGTTTTGCATGTGGCCAAAATGGAGTCACTGCCACATGCTATCTCACACTGTAACTGGCTTGAACTAACCTGGAGATGAAGCAGGAAGGAAATAAAGGTCTGAGAGGAATTAATTTACTTTACCAACAAGTAGTTACTAAAAGAGAAGGAATAAGCGAGGAGTTTCAATCGCCTCCCACTGATACAGGTAATTAATTGCAAACGTTGCTGCTTTACTCCCCATAGATTATAGCTAAATACAAAATGGTAGACTACAGAATGGGTTCACTACTGGTAATTAGGATTTGCCCCTTAATTTACAATCTCTGAAAGATCTTTTTGGAGCCTAGAATATCTAAATTGTTCTGCTTTACTCTGCGGTTATACATGCCAGTTTATTTTACATTTCAAGTTCCCATGCATTGTATGGTTAGTGTGTGGGTTCTTGCTTGTATTCCTAGAGTGTCTCTGTTCCAGTCATACTTCCTGTTCATGCAGTGAACTGATTTTTGAAGTGCCACAGGACTCTCACAATTAATCAGCTAGATTAATTGATTAATAACGTTTTGATCAGCTCAAATGTGCCCTCAATTTTCAAGCAGCAGTCCATTAACATTTCAAAATGATTTTTAATGCAAGCACTTATAAAAACTGCAGGTAGCACGTGCCCTCTTAGGAGAGGCACTTCCTCCTGAATATACTCAGCTGACCCCTATTGTAACCTCAGAAGCCCACGTGTAGGGAACTTTCTCATTGGGGGGATTGCCAGGGATCTCTTGCTCCTAATCAGATTCTGGGGACTGGTGGCTGAGAAATGATGTTGATGGTTTAAGACTCCCTTTATTAAAGCTGGGTGAACACTTGTGAAACCATCACCTCAAGTGCACTGAGCAATGGCATAGCCAATCAGGAACATAAGCAGATGTTTGCAACTTTTATTATTCATCCAGTTCAGAGATTTTCCAATAGCTGCTTCTACTATATAAGTTGGGTGTGGAAGAGCATGATTTGCAGCAGATAATTTTGGGCAGGAGGCAGTCAGCTAACTGTTTCCCTGCTTGCTTGTTCCCCTTTCACAAATGCCCCACTACTGACTGCTATTTCCCTACATAATACTAGCACAAGCTGTGTCAGCACCAGCACATGCTAACTCATACTTGGACTAACAAACTTTGAGAATAAGCAGAAAGGAAGTAAAGCCTGAGAACATTTAAAATCCTAATTAAAGACTGGGGCTGGCCCCTGAATCTGTTTGGGCCATGGATCAGCTTGGAGTGTGCATACAGTCCTGCAACATGCCACTGGGCCAAAATTAAGATGCTGCTTTGTAAACAAAACCTTAAGCATCTTGGGACCAGGCTACCTGAGGAACTGCTTTTCTCCATATACTGCCTACTGAGATTGCCTTGAGAGGCACTTCTCATTGTGCCTCATGATAGTCTGACATCTATTGGGAATGGAGTATTTAGTGTGATTGCAGAATATCTGTGGATTACTGCTTTGCTTATGCATATTATACATGTACCGTCTGTGTCTATTTTTAGGCAACTTAAAATGCTCTTACTTACTCAAGTTTTCCTAGACATTATGATTCAGTCTTTATGTAAGTTCTGATGTTTTTTAATGTCATGCTGATTTAATAATAGGCATTCCCTAGATAAGACGACTTCTCTCTCGATTTGTGTTATATACAGTGGTACCTTGGGTCACAGACACTTCAGGTTACAGACTCCGCTAACCCAGAAACAGTACCTCAGGTTAAGAACTTTGCTTCAGGATGAGAACAGAAATTGCACGGTGGCAGCGCGACAGGCCCCATTAGCTAAAGTAGTACCTCAGGTTAAGAACAGTTTCAGGTTAAGAACGAATTCAGTACTTAACCCCAGGTACCACTGTAGATTTATTAAATAAATACTATGGCTCATTTATACAATGCTTCTTTGGCCCACAGCCCCCAAACTGGCAGCGACACAACAAAAAGATACAAGAAAATGCAAGAAATCATTCATCAAAATAATATGGGACTACAGAATACCTGATTGTAACCTATGTTCACACACTGAGGGTGACAGACCAACATAGAGCCCTTTTAGCCATCTTTTATCTAAATTTTCAGTCATGTACAGTGGTACCTTGGGTTACATACGCTTCAGGTTACATACGCTTCAGGTTACAGACTCCACTAACCCAGAAATAGTACCTCAGGTTAAGAACTTTGCTTCAGGATGAGAACAGAAATCGTGCTCCGGCGGCGCGGCAGCAGCAGTAGGCCCCATTAGCTAAAGTGGTGCCTCAGGTTAAGAACAGTTTCAGGTTAAGAACGGACCTCCAGAACAAATTAAGTACTTAACCCGAGGTACCACTGTAGTTGCAATCCCTACCCCACCTCCAAACCATTCTCTCACTGCTGGACCAGCACAAATAAGGTAGCCACTCAGTCCTGTTCCAACTCAAAGGAGCCTCCACAAAGGTACTGATTTTTCCAGAAGTTCCTGTCCTCAAATGGCGAGGCTTGGTGTTCTCAAGTCTACTGATCTATCCCATCAATTCTCACTCTCCTTTGAGTGGTCTGGCTCTACTAAGTTTGTGAGGAGGTGATCCAAGACTGACAATATAGATTCTCTGCTCTTTAGCTTTCCAGGCTTCCATGTCTCTGTATCGAATGTATTCACTAGATCAGTGTTTCCCAACCTTGGGCCTCCAGCTGTTTTTGGACTACAACTCCCATCATCCCTCGCTAGCAAGACCAGTGGTCAAGGATGATGGGAATTGTAGTCCAAAAACAGCTGGAGGCCCAAGGTTGGGGAACACTGCGACTAGATCAGGGCTTCCCAAGCTTGGGTCTCCAGCTGTTTTTGGACTAGAACTCCCACCATCCCTAGCTAGCGGGACCAGTGGTCAGGGATGATTGGAATTGTAATCTAAAAACAGCTGGAGACCCAAGTTTGGGAAACCCTTCATTAGTTGATTCACCCAGGTGTTGCAGATTGAATTCCACACACACCCCTACCAGGCATCTTTTTGTTCTAATGCCTCAAGCTTAGAGCCTCTGGCCAGAATACTTCCTCAAAAAGGGATTGGAGGAGCAAAACAAACTCAATCACAGGTTTCAGGTGATCTCACTCCTATCTTCTCCACTCCAGCCTTTGGTCAAGCAGCACCCCCAATAAGTGCCTAGAGAAGTGGGTGGGTTTGAACAAAAATAAGAATGCATGCACCTTGTCAAGTTGGAGCGATGACTCACGATGTGCAAATTTTAAAGGAGAGTTGTGTTTTGGTCTGTGTTTTCTTTCAGAAAGGGTGGATTAGGTGGGTTCACTTAAAATGCTAAGAAATGTTCTTCTCCATCCATAGCTGTCCTTTCTCATGCATGGTCTGCATCAGCCAAAGACATAGGAAGCTGCCATTATACTGTCATTTTGAGTTGGTCCATCTAGCTCATAATTGTCCAAACTGTCCAGATTTCAGGCAGGACTCTTTCCCAGTCCTACCCGGAGATACTGGGAATTGAACTTGGGTCCATCTCTAGATACTCTATTACTGAGTTACAGACCTTCTGCAAACACGCTCAGTTATTTTAATCAGGACTTTTATCCTCTCTTGCTTCTTGCTGTGTGCTCTGATTATCAATACTCTTTGTGTTTCTGTACCCTCCCCCCTTTGGCCTGAATTGCCACTCTCCTCCCTCTGCAGCCCACAGTCACTCGCTTTTTTTTGTTTTTTTTAGAAGTCAGGTCCCCACCCCCACCCCACTCTGCCTTCAAAAGAGTACATTTTGTGCCAGTCAAACTGAGTAAGCTGCCATGTTCTCACTTACAAATGTCATTGCTTCACTGGTAAAACTTCTGCTTTTACGATGAATGTAGCAATGGCACAGAACAAAAATAAGAACAACCCCCATACAAAGAGTTGGCACACTGTGTTACCTCTCCTTGGCCCCTTGTAACGTTGCTTTGATGCTAATGAGTGCAATTATACTTTTACAATGGGGACACATGATTTACTTATTGTTAAAATGTATAGCCCAGTGTTCGATTGCATCATAAGGTCAGCTTACAATGAAATAATTAACACACGGAGAAAAACTATTTAAAAACAGCATTAAAAAAATGGGAAGCTTTTCCCAGGGTGTTCAGATGAGCATGGGGGATTTTTAGTTTCATTTGCGTAGAGGAGGGAAAAGAAAATTTTCCCTCCCTGTACACTGCATTCCAAGTAAGGACTGCTTGCTCTCCACCCCCACTCACCCCCTACAGCATACTTGTAATTGATAACATTAAAATGGGAGATTAATGCATTACGTGGAACATTAATCCAATCTATACTGATAATGGCCAGACAAACAAAAATGTCTGAAGCCTGGAGCTGAAAAGTTAACAACATCAGGGCCTGTTGCAGCTCAACAGGGTGCCATTGCGGAGAAAGTTCTCTCCCATGTTGCTGTAGAACACACCTCACCTAATGGTAGCATTAGTGCTGTGCCAAATTCAGCCGTCCAATTTCTAGACAATATCTTCTCCTGCAGAGGAGCCTTCCATTTTCCTGCCTCTTTCTCAGAGTAGTTTAGAATGCCTTTACAACTTGAGTGGGCTTGGGGTTGAGCATACTTTACCACCTGGATGTTGTTATGGGTGGTTGTGGGTGTTTTCTCTTTCCATTAAATATTTCTCCAGTACTCTGCAGCCTCCCTGGCTGCCTCTGCTGCCTTGATGTGGAAAGGCTTCATGGAAGACGTTACCTAAAGGGATAAGTTACCCGAACTTTACCTGGAGCATTAGAAGCCAGGTAGGCTGACTACTGACCCCCTGAGTTTGGTGCACTGGTTTCCTTAAAATAAAAATACCACACTTAAAAGAAACAATGAACAGCTGTTGGGCACATAGAAGGCAGCCTCCACAGCTTCCTGTGTTTGCATCCTCCAACAAGGTTTTCAAAACACCTAAACATACCTCAGACCTGCAAAGACATGACTGGTAGAATTAAACAGAGATGGTCACAAACACCCCTTGGCCACCTTGGAAGGAAGGTAATCACACACAAGAGAGGGGAACACAATCACACCTTACTAATTAGAATTTCACTGGCATTTTCTCTTTGATTTGATTTTTTAAAATTGTGATTTCATTTCTCATTGATTGATGGAGAATGGTTAAAAACATGTGGGGTATATTTCTGGGACAGCATGCTGTGCATACTATGGCAAATGTTTAAATGGCTCCTGGAGGTCTTAAGACATGTTCAGGAGAGATGATCCTTCAGGTACTTGGCTCTCAAGCCATTTACCTGATGCAACGATTTTAACACATCACAAATCATATAGATAGTGTGCCGCATGGTTGGTTTGAGATATTTTTCATTGACTCCAGAGACATCTGCACAGGGTGGGTGTTGAGATTAATTTGTTTGCAAGACCAGGATCACCTTATTAAAGTTCACTTTGATAACTGAAAATTACGTAGCGTTCTGCTTTTCCTATTATTTCCACCCAATTTTTGTTCAATTTACATTTTGTATTAAGAAATGACATCACTACAAAATGAGAATGCCCTCGAGTTACTTTGAGGAAGAAGCATAAAATGGTTTCCAACTGTTGCCCTTTTGGGCAAACATTTTGCAGTGAGGAAGGGGGGGGGAACACTGCATAAATTACTTTCTGTCACTCTTTGGCAAATGTTTTATGCTAGCTGCTCCCCTTCATGAAAAACATATGCCATTAGGAAGCTGGAATAAATGGAGCAGAGCAACCCATCATTTTTTGCCTTGGGTTTCTGCTAAGCGGCAGTAAAAGGGGGTGGGAAGCACACGAGTAAAAGTGAGCAGAAAATATCCTGTTAATTTCAGCATAAATAAATCTGGGATGGTGAAACATTTACCAGGGAAGTGCTGTATTTGTATTCCTTCTCCCTGTCACATAAAGAATATAATGCAATAAGTACATATTGTAGGCCTATGAATAAATAACATTCAGGGACGTTGGATGGAGCACAGGAAAAGTAGCAAGTTGGCTTAGAAAGGAGTGAAAGAGCTCGGCAATCCTGTTGCTTTCTGCAGTTCATCTGAGTCCACTGCACAAAAACAACCAGCCATTAAAACATTAGAAAGCAACTGGTGCTTAGCTTAGAGGGATATTAGGAGCCATTGTAAAATCCTTGGCTAAACACATCAGAATTGCCTACAACCCAAACCATTTTTTTTATTAAAAAGTGAAGTTAAACAACTAATTTCCTTTAGTGGAATCGTTCCTATATGCACAGACATCTGGCTGTAGCTTCCTGCCCCTTTAAAAAATGGGATTCAAGCAATATTTTCAACCGTGACTACTTTAACTCTCCTTTTAAAACAGGCAAGATACATTGCTCTACCTTTGGGCTCCTCTTAAAAATGGTTGTCTCCATTAAACTATAGGCAGAGCAATCGTATATTCAGATTATAGAAAGTAACCATGTATACCCCTCCTACACCAGTGGAATGGCTGCTATGTTCAATCCTGGGCAGAGACTGGGGAGACCTTACCAGAAAATTTAAAAATGACAGTCTTGCCCACAGATGTAAAAATGGCAGATCTTTTCCACAGCATCCTTGGAAACACAGCATAAGAACAGGAAAGGGCCCTGTTAGATCAGGGCAAAGGCCCCCTCCATGCTAGCATCCTTTTCTCAAAATGGCCAACCAAATACCAGTATCAAACCTAGACAGCGTCTTTAAAAGTAGAGACATCACCTTGCCAACAAAGGTCCGTATAGTAAAAGCTATGATTTTCCCAGTAGTGATGCATGGAAGTAAAAGCTGGACCATAAAGAAGGCTGATCGCCGAAGAATTGATGCTTTTGAATTATGGTGCTGGAGGAGACTCTTGAGAGTCCCATGGACTGCAAGAAGATCAAATCTATCCATTCTTAAGGAAATCAGCCCTGAGTGCTCACTGGAAGGACAGATCGTGAAGCTGAGGCTCCAATACTTTGGCCACCTCATGAGAAGAGAAGACTCCCTGGAAAAGACCCTGATGTTGGGAAAGATGGAGGGCACAAGGAGAAGGGGACGACAGAGGACGAGATGGTTGGACAGTGTTCTCGAAGCTACCAGCATGAGTTTGACCAAACTGCGGGAGGCAGTGGAAGACAGAAGTGCATGGCATGCTCTGGTGCATGGGGTCACGAAGAGTCAGACACAACTAAACAACAACATACCAGCATACCCTGGGAAGTGCACAAGCAGGAGAGGAGCACATCAGCATAGGTATACTCAGACAATGGAGGTATCATGACTAGTGGCCACTGATAGCCTTGACTCTCGGTGAATTTGCCTAGACCTCTTTTAAAGAGATCCAAGTTGGTGGGCATCCTGACTCTTATGGGAGCGACCACTGACAGCAACCAGAATGGTCCCAGGGCACTCCCATTTTTAAATCTTGAAATTTGCATCTGGCACCTGAGATGTGAGGTGGGAGAAACCTGCTCCGTACTGCAACTTCTAGCTGCTGAACCAAAGGCAAGGGCATTGATTAATAAACCTGCGCTCAGGCACCGACATCAAGCTGTGCCCTGGCTCCTGCCATGTCGAGCCCTTTTATTTTGCATAATGCGTTGACTGTTTAAGATTATGGATTAGCACAATGCTAAACACACACTTGGATGGCTATAATGAAATACTGTATGCATGAAAAGGCAAAGGTAATTCATCACCCAAGAGCCAATAATACCTGTTCATTTCATCAACTCATTAATCTGTGCTACCAGTCTGGTTCTGCTCCACAACTCGTTTGGGATAGAACACGTTATAAATGACTCAACTTCTAATTATATTCACATGATTCTTATCAATATGTTGCATATTTAAAGCATTTTCTGTGGTATTTGCAACAGTTAATTATTTCTTTTCTTTTAGAAACTATGCTTACAGCATTAAGGGGGAAATCCCTGCGTGGGAAAATTGGGAGAAAAATAATTGGTATAAACTGATGTTTTGAGCTTGAGTTATTCCACATTTGGTTTTTATTTATTTATTTATTTGTTCATTCATTCATTCATTCATTCATTCGATTTATATCTCACCCTCCCCTCCACAGGAGCTGAGAGTGGCAGGGTGGCCCAGGATGGTTCTCTGTTAAGCTAAATGAGAAAATGTGTTCAAGCTGTTTCCAATTTGCATTTAGTTCTCATTTGATTGATTATTCGCTGAATACCATGATGATGTTTTCGGTATCATGGTCCTGTATTTGATGGGCTACAGATTGCTCTGCAATGTTTAATAATGTTAGCATGGCAGCAGATGGGTAAATAGATAAAGATATCATGTGGCCGGTTTGATGAACACTATGTTGTTGTTGTTTAGTCGTTTAGTCATGTCCGACTCTTCGTGACCCCATGGACCAGAGCACGCCAGGCACTCCTGTCTTCCACTGCCTCCCACAGTTTGGTCAGATGGGTAAATAGATAAAGATATCATGTGGCCAGTTTGATGAACACTATAGTAAATCCCAATAATAACAATGACTTTTGCAAGTAAATATATACTGATGTTTTCCCTTCATTGGCGATTCACCATCCTACCATACAGTATTGCGGCTTTTGGCTTCTTTCAAAACTGTATGAGTATATCATTCCAAAGCAAAAACTCTAAAATTTGCCTTGGAAATTTGCCTTGAATGGGCAGACATTCACTGGAAACTACAGCTGAAGCTTTCTCACCACAACCCATATGGGCTAAACACTTGCTTAGAAAAAAAAATAAGAAAACCAACTAGACTGTTACATGGGAATACCTTTAGGCATCAGGCAAAAACATTCCTCTTCTCCCAAGTCTTTGGCTAAACCCCCCCCAATATATGGCCTTTTAAATGTCAGGATAAAAAGAGAGGCGTTAACCAATTTTGAAAACATGCAGGAATTAGAAAACATAAAATTTACAGCATGTAATGCATGTAATGTATTAAGAGAAAATTTGATGAAAATGATGTACAGATGGTACTTAACACCAGTGAAGCTAACAAAAATGTATCATATTCATGATAATAAATGCTGGAAATGTAAGGAAAAAGAAGGAACCTTTTACCACATGTGGTGGACGTGCCCCAAGGTAAAAGACTTCTGGGAAAGGATCTATAATGAACTGGAAAAAGTGTTGAAAAACACATTTATTAAGAAACCAGAAGCCTTTTTACTTGGGATAGTGGGGGGTGAAATCCCCAAAAAGGATGTTACTTTTTTTCTGTATGCCACAACAGCTGCGAGAATATTACTAGCAAAGAATTGGAAGAAACAAGATTTACCAACTATCAAAGAATGGCAGATGAAGATGATGGACTATATGGAACTTGCCGAACTGACTGGGAGTCTCCGAGACTAGAGAGAAGAGACGGTGGAAGAAGATTGGAAGAAGTTTAAAGAATATTTGAAAAAAAAAATGTTAATATTTAAATCCTAGAATAGCTTTGGAAGTGGATATAGGCTGTAGGGTTAGAAGTAGAAGATAGTGTGTTTTAAAATAGTATTATTTGTAAGTGATAAAATGTGAAGATTTTTATGGTAAAAGTAAGTGTGATAAAAAAATGGTTAAAAATTATGATATATGAAACTGCTAAAGATGAGGTAAAATGAAAATCACATAGGGGGGACTTGGGGAAGCTCACCTAAGAATGTTTAGAAAAAATAAGGATAAGACAAGAATTTGTTTGTATTGTTTGTTTTTCTGTTTGTATTGTTTATTTGTGTTATAAAATGAATAAACAAAATTGAAAAGGGAAAAAAAGAAATCAGAAAACATATACAAACCTCAGGGTAGGTAGTACAGCCAATGAGATCCTGGAAGGTAGTGTCATGATTTGAGTAGGTTAAAAGTAAGAGCATTTTAAGGGATAAAAGGGACAGTAGTAAGATCCAGACTTTGTCTTCAAATTCAGAGCTAGCTGTTCTGAAATTTGCGTTTTCACCCATTCAGGGTTGTCTTGGGTGTTTTGCTATTTTGCTCATTCATTAGTTGTGAATATTGGCTTTCTCTGCTAACCTTTAATCATTCTATTTCTCTGTCTCTATCATAATAAATTCATTTTATAACTCATTCTTGGTGTCTGATGGTTACATTTGCCTAAGTGAAAATTTCGCTGCTCTACCACGTTGACCCCATCTCTGCAGAATAGTTAAAGGGAGCTTTCCGCAGGTTAAAATCGTAAATTGGACAGAGTTCCTCACCTTTGGTCCTTACATTCAATTAGACCTTGTTTTAAAATCCCATATGTGGAAATCGGGAAACTGAACTTAAGTTCTACAAGAACTAAAATTGACTGATACTTCTATCCCTGAGCTGAACCTGATTTTTTTATATTTGCTATACAGTACTATTCTTTTTTCTTTCTTATAAGCACTATGTGAAAAGTAATTCCATTTCAACGTAATATAGCGATGATGGTGGTGGCTCTGTCTTTTCTGATTTCCAAATTTTGGCACTATCAAAAAGTATGATGTGCATGGTTATTGAGTTAGTGCAAAGTAGCCAACATCCTGCTCTCCAGATTTTGCTGAATTCCAGTTTCCATGAGTCCCAGCCTGTATGGCCAGTGGTCAAGGATAGGAGCTCTAGTCTCATATCATTGTTACAATAGAAGATTGACGACAAAATAGCTCTTGGGAAGTGATCTCAATGATGCTGAACTCGAGGCAGAATACCAAATTCCATACTCTTCTGGGTACTTTCACATCCCTCTAACATTTAGTTTTATGGTCACCGGGTGGCTAGCAGTGGCGTAGCGTGGGGGGTGCAGGGGGGGCCGGCCGCACCGGGTGCAACATCTGGGGTTAGGGAAAATCCACAGATTAGGGGGCGCAAATCCACGGGTTAGGGGGCGCAAATCCATGGGTTAGGGGGCGCAAATTACTTGCCTTGCCCCGGGTGCTAACGACCCACGCTACGCCACTGGTGGCTAGTGCAGCTTTGCCAAAGCAGCAGTAATGAAACAGAGAAGAAGAATCCATAAGGTCTGTGTGGACTATGAATTATGGACTTTGACAGGCTGTTATAGCCCCAGGGACACTTAAGATGTGTTGTTTCACGCAGACTTTGCAAATATTTGTCACCATTGATGCTTTAAGCATAGGTTTTGCCATGAAACAGATGTTGTTAACCCAAGGAAGCATTTGTTAGGTGACTGATAGGAGCAGGCAGAGGAAGAGGACACATTTTTCTTGGTAAGGGAATGGCTGTAATGGGCTTCTGTCCCAGAGACGGATGATCAGGTGCTCACCTGCTTAAGTGATGCTGCAGCAGGTACCCTTAGCCCATTGGTTATGGTGGAATAAAATGTGAAGAGTCAAAATGGAGCAGTAATGAAATAGGCCTTGAATGTATGGTACATTGAAACCAGGATGCGGGTGGCACTGTGATCTAAACCACTGAGCTTCTTGGGCTTGCCGATCAGAAGGTCAGCAGTTTGAATCCACCCAATGGGGTGAGTGTCCATTGCTTTTGTCCCAGCTCCTGCCAACCTAAAAGTTCAAAAGCACACCAGTGCAAGTAGATGAATAGGTACTGCTGCAGAAGGTAAACGGTGTTTCTGTGCACTCTGGCTTCCATCACGGTGTCCCATTGCACCAGAAGTGGTTTAGTCATGCTGGGCACATGACCCGGAAAGCTGTCTGTGGGAAAACAGCAGCTCCCTTGGCCTGAAAGCGAGATGAGCACTACAACCCCATAGTCGCTTTGACTGGACATAACCGTCCAGGGGTCCTTTCCCTTTACCTACGTTGTAAGGACAAGTATTGAAGTCTGTCATTAAAGGAGCCACCCCACAGAAATGTGCACACACAGTAGACCAGTTGAGACATAACAACTGGCAGTGGTGCTCAGGCACCTCCCTCTTCCTCCTCACAGTCTCTCCGCCCTTCACTGTGTGCCAGGCTAGAAGACTTTGCAGACCTTTGAAACATGGTTCACTGTAACATACAAACCTGGGAACTGCGGTATAATCTATTACCATAAACAACAACAAAAACAACAACAAAAGAAGCTAAAATCAGATCTGGGTTCATTTTCTGGACTCAATATTGATACAGTAAACCATACCATTTATTAGAAAGCTATGGTTACATCTAAATCTGTAGAAAAGGAGAAAAGGAGCACTGTTTGCAGAAGCTACATAGGAACATATTTTATATTTTTTGGGCATCAGGGAAAAACAGGCCCTTGGCTGGTTAATATTCTGCAGTCTTTTAAATGTGTCTGTGGGAAGGGGTGTATTGTTTTGCTGTGTTGTTTTACTTATTTGCTTGTTTTTAAGCTTGGGACGCGGGTGGCGCTGTGGGTAAAACCTCAGTGCCTAGGACTTGCCGATCGCATGGTCGGCGGTTCGAATCCCCACGGCGGGGTGCGCTCGCATCGTTCGGTCCCAGCGCCTGCCAACCTAGCAGTTCGAAAGCACCTCTGGGTGCAAGTAGATAAATAGGGACCGCTTACCAGGGGGAAGGTAAACGGTGTTCCGTGTGCTGCGCTGGCTCGCCAGATGCAGCTTGTCACGCTGGCCACATGACCCGGAAGTGTCTCCGGACAGCGCTGGCCCCCGGCCTCTTGAGTGAGATGGGCGCACAACCCCAGAGTCTGGCAAGACTGGCCCGTACGGGCAGAGGTACCTTCACCTTTACCTTTTAAGCTTGCATTTTATTCTGTGAACCACCCTGCGGTTATGATGAAGGGTGGTATAGAAATCTAATCTATAAATAAAAACAATACGGAGTCCGGTTATTGGTCCATTTAGTTCAGAATTGACTACATCAACTATCAGCATCGGCTATCCAGAGGTTTGGGCAGGGGTTTTCCCCAGACCTACCTGGAGGTGTTGGGGATTGAACCAGGGACTTTCTACAAAATTATTCATTACCAAACATTTTTAACCTATTGCTTCGGAATAATAATATTCATAGAATTGTAGAATTGCAAGGCACCACAAGGGTCATCAAGTCCAACCCCCTACGATGCTGGTTCCAACTCCACGTAAAGTTAGCCCTGCAGCTGGTGAGTCACCAATGTCAAAGAAAGTCTACTTGAAAGTATGCTAATTTGAAAGTATACGCAGCCCAAGTTTTTTCTATGGTACATGGGCAAGTGGCACAGCCCCCAGTATTCCAGTTGCCAGACTAGAAAAGCAAAAAGAAATTAAGGTAAAACAGAAACTTTTTGAAGATAACCTTTTTCATTTATGCTTTCCCACGCTGGAATATAAACCAAGAGAAGTCTCACGCAGCCGAAACACGGAGTTTCATGGCTGTTGCCACAGGAACAGCAAAGCCTGAGAATGCTGTTTTTTTGACTCCTTGGAAAGTACATAAACTAATTAACTGATCAGCATTCTGGGCCTGCTTTTGTAAAATAGGCAGCCAACTCACGATGGGGCCAAAATTCAAACAGAAACTCAATTCATATGAAAAGTGGAGCCAGCCTTAGTAGTGTCAGGACTTGGAAAGACACAGAATGGCTGTTGTAAACTTCGGCAGCCAAGAGGCTGAGACTCTGCAATAAGAAGCAAACATCCTCTTCTTTTTTGCCAACCGCATATCTGTTAAGTAACATGAAGGGAAATTACATTCAAAACCTGTTTTACAACACCTGGAAGGAGGCATTCAAAGCAGTGCTGTGCCAAAAGCTGTCCTCCAATTTCTACGACGCTTTATTTCTCTGGGAAAGAAACTTCTATTTTTCTGCCTCATTCTCAAGGCACTTAAATTTGGATGGATATGGGATTTTGACCTTCATCACTGGACATGGTTGAAGGACAGTGTTGGAGGGTTAGTCCATTAAACATTTCTTCAGCACTCTGCAGTCTCCCCATCTGCCCACTCTTCCTAGTGTGAGAAAATGTCATATGGGGGAAACTGCTGCATGGTGTATTCCCTTGAACTTTGAATGAAGAGCAGACACCTGGGAAGGCTGCAGAGTGCCTTCCCATTGCCAGGGAGATGGTTTATGAAGAACGGACACAAACATGACCCAGCCACATCAAATGTCAAGTAAGTGCATCAAAAAACCTGTATCCTCCCATGAGAATTTCACTGAAATTTTCATTTCCCTCTTATTATTTTTGAATGCAATATATTTCCTCAATAATGGAATGAAAATGGTAAAAAAAACAAAAAAAAAAACAGGGTAACTTTCAACACAAAATGACTTCTCAGTAAATTCAGCTCCACTCCTTCCTCTCTGAGTCGTGTGGTGCCCTTATGGGGGCAAAATAAAGAAGAAGGTAAATTATTCTCTCTGCTGGTTGCTAGCAGGTAGATATTATGAACATTTTATGAAAAGGTCAGACCAAATGTTACAATGGAGCTCTGTGTTTGAAATTTTATTTTTGTAAACAGCAACAAAGGAAAGCAGTGGCTACCCAAGGGGGGTGTCATTTGTTTCAGAGCCATAGCGGGGGGGGGGGGTTAAATCTAATCCTTTGCCCATGCCATGGGCCCTATCCTGTTTGTGCACCTCGCCGTGGCCTAGATTGCCAACAGTGGCTTATTTTTTTATTTATTCATTGCATTTACATACTGTCTTTCTGCCCTGACACCCAAAATGGCTTAAAATTAAAAAAATAATAAGGCAAATGATATAACGTGTAAAATGGCGGGGCCGGGTGAGGTGTCAATCTGACTGGCAGGTCCTGATGTTGCCTGTGCCACCCTCACACTCCTCTTCCACCTCACAGGGCAAATGGTTCCATTGGTCCTGTTGGGGCAGGGAAGGGACACTCCGGCTGGAGCAGGCCCTGTTGTCGTCTGTGCCTGCCTCCCTTCCTCACACTATTATTCCTCCTTGCAGGGACAACAGAATGCACAACAGAGTCCATGCCACCACCTACAGAAGTACGGTCTCTGGGCCTTGACGCTGAAGCCTGAATTTGGCACCTGAGAACCTGATACGCCGAAGCCAGGTTTCCCAGGGAATGCAACCCATGAGGGGCACCCAAGGGAATAACCAGCTCCTGGCTCTCAGGCACCAAGTGCACTCAGCACTACAGGTAGGGTGCTGATTGAGAAATGACAAAATGGATATTTAATGCCAGATGCTAGCAAGGAGAAGGAGTCTGAGAAAGGTAGGCTCTCGAATCCCATAGCCATCAGTGAGCTCTCTTCCCTTGGACCTGTCCAAGGTCCTGAAGGTCTGTCCTAACCCCTCTTGCTTTTTGCTGCCTGAATACTGAGTGGAAACACATACACTGCTTATCAGTTGCCTGCTGCAGACTCTTGTTTCGTCTACTGCTTCACAATCCCACCATGTTTTTTTTAATCCTCACCAGGGTTGGACAACCCCCTGGAGCTGCGACTAGTCATGGAAGTGAACACATGCAAGTTTAAACTAGCAAATTTAAACTAACAATAATTTCGAGGGGGCCGGCTTCCTGCCTTGCAGCTTTAATTGGAATGTTTCTATAACTAACGCTAGAATTGTCACTGCCTTGGTTTTCAGTTTCTTCCTCTCCACACCCCGACCCCGATTTATCAGGTTACCAATGTGCGTATGCGTATTGATTAACACATTTATGTGATCGATGTGTGTATGCTCTTGTTCACACGGGGCGGGGAGGGAGAGAAGAAACACATGAAAAGTCACAGTAAACTGCATGTGCAATAATCTGAACAAACTCTGGAAATCAATAATGAAAGAAATGTGTCAAGTGTTTAATGCATAAGTGCAAGGCTCAACAATCTCATAAACATAAACATTAAAAGAGCCTGCCGGATCAGTGGCTGACCAGATGCCTATGGGAACATCATCAAGCAAGATTTTTGCATGATAGCCCTCTCCCCTCCTGTGGTTTCCAACAAGTGGTATTGAGAAACATTGCTGTCTCCAACCGTGGAGGCAGAGCGTAGCCATCATGGACAGCAGTGCTCAAAAGCCCCCTGCTCATGCCATGGAGAAAGATCAACCAGGTAGTGGTGAGTGAGACATCATTCCTAGGCTTCCTCCCAACACTGGAACTGTGGGCTGGGGAGCAGATTAGCTCCTGCCACTGTAGGAATAACAGAGGACGACAGGAGGTTAGATGCAGGTGAGCTGTGCAGAAGCACGCTGGCAAGCATGCTCCAAGACAAGCTGCTGGCTAGCTCTGTAGAGGCTCCTTTTATTAGCACAATATGCAAAACCAGTCAGATACATTTTGGACTGGGACCTTTACACATCTTCAATTCCTGAGATCGTGGGATTGGAATAACAAAGTTATTTTGGCACCTGTTTCCACCGCGTCATTTTCCCTTTGAACAATGTATGACGTAGGAGATAAAGGTCACAGACAGAGCATGGCAGACCACTAAGAGAGCAAAGATTAGACAGAGGGCATGATGTTCAGACAGCTGTGGCTTTGTCTGTGGATGGAAGTGTGCTCCACACCCGATAATCATTCCTTCATGCCACTGCTCCCTTCCACCAAAATGGAAGGATGAGATTGGATGTAGCACTGCCCTTTCTGGATGGAAGAGGAGAGCCAAGACAGATCTCCACTTCCTTAAAGAAAGGGGATGGCATGCTACTGGCCCCCTGAATTGTCTCTGTGCTGATGAACAACTGGAGTGCCAATCACCTGATAGTGGCAGAGAAAGTCTGCACTCGTCTGTCATATTCACCAGCTCAGGGGAATAGTGGAGGCATAGCTGTTCATTTCGGCACCTGCCACAAAGGCTGGAGTTCCAGCTGCCCAGCAAAGGCAGAAAAAGCCCCCATGCCTCTGTCATTCCTTGCACGCTCTAAACTGGGTGGAAATGTCTTCTGTTTCTCCTTGACATCGTACCCTATTTCAGAGACCGGACTCTGCCTGTTTGGAACAGGGGCATGTACTTGCCATGGACATTTTTGGTTTGCACCCCCCAAACCTTGTTGACTCATGCTACATTTTTATAATAATAATAATGATCAATATTTCAGAACCTTAGTATATGGATATAAATTTGGAATGGCAGAACTTTGTCATTCCCTGAGAAGCAGTGTCTTGATTAATACCACCAAGGCTGTGGTGGAATTTGAGTAGGGGCTCTACAGTTCCACAATACATGGACACGACCTCCTGTTCTTGAGCCAGAACTGGAAATGAAAAGGCCACAGGCACCCGGTCTTTTGTGGCCTTGTTCCATTGGACACACATGCTTTTGATTTCTCTGGCAGAGGGTACATCTTTCATGTGGGAAATCCTTTCACATCTGCAGAGTTCTTTAAAAAAGACAGGTACTTCCTAAACAGGTGTTTCCTTTATCTTCCTTATTTTGATCTGCCCAGGTTTTTGTTATCTGCAATTGCTTATTTTACACACACACACACACACACACACACACACACACACACACACACGTTTCCTTTGATATTTAATACAAAGAGGAGAAACATTCTGATCATTTCAAAGTTTTACTATTAAGAGGTCAGCTCTTAATATGCCATTGTTTGGTTCACTTTCATCTTTCTCTTTTGTGGGAGACATTGAGTGCATCCACAGCCTGATCATAACCACATTTAAATCTGACTGATTTCTACAGTACTTACTTTGTAGTAACTATGTTAAATATTGCAACATAGACCAATGGTTCCCAAACTCTCTTGCCCAGCAGACCACTTGAAAATGGCTGAGGGTCTTGGCAAGCAACTTAATGATTTTTCTGCCTGCCGTAGCAATTGTAATGTGCCGTGCTAAATGCCGCATGATGTTTAATTGTGTTTTTAGTGCTTCTTTCATTTCTTATATAATGTATTTTATTGCTTTACAATTTAAATTCCATTCAATTCAGATTGTAATGCAATATATGAGAAATAAAAGAAGCAGTGAAATACAATTAAAAATCAATATGAATATTCAATCTGATGGATGTGTCATCGCCCATCTTCAATCGCAAATCCACAGACTACTGTGGACCACCTGAAGGAAGCTTGTGGACCACTGCTGATCTGCAGGCTACAGCTGGGGAACCTCTGACCTCCACTTTTAAAAGGAAGAGGGGTCAGCACAAAATGCAATAAAACATCACCATGAATAATTAAGACCCAGTGTGGCATAACAGTTAGAGCCCTCGGCCCTCCAGATGTTTTTGGCCTACAACTCCCACGATCCCTAGCTAGCAGGACCAGTGGTCAGGGATGATGGGAATTGTAGTCTCAAAACATCTGGAGGGCCGAGTTTGAGGAAGCCTGAGTTAGAGTGTCAGACTAGGATCTGGGAGACCAGGATTCAGATCCCCACTTGGACATAAATCTCCATTGGGTGGCCTTGGGCCAGTCACCACCTCAGTCTAACCTACCTCACAGGGTTGTTGTGGGAATTAAATGGGGAAGGGCAGAACTATGTTCACTAGTACCTTGATCCCCTTGAGTCAGAAATCCTTGGTGATTTACTGCAAATCTCCCAGAGATCAACTAGTAGATCCAGCTCTGCCTCTCACCATCCCTGCTTGCTTGCTTTATTTAGTGTGTGTTGGCTATTTGCAGTATGGTAGCGCTGCAGATAGCTTGCTGGGGAGATCATGCATTAAAAATGAAAAGGACTCAAAAATAACTTAAACAAGGTTTTAATAAGAAAAACAAAAACTCCATTTACACTAAATACATTAACAACCAAACCAGACCCAACCACCAACCCAAACCCCAGGGTAATGGGAGAGCTAGGTGCTGCTCCTTATATACTAAACCCAAATGCTGACACACCTTAATCAAATACAACTCAGCAGCACCTGCTATGTTTCACAGCTTTAAAGTTGGGTCTCGTTATCTTGCTCTGGCCCTGGCTCTGGCCCCTTTAAGATATACACATCGAGTGGAACAATGATGAACCTTTACATTTAAAGAAACCATTCAACATTTCCCCTGCGGTTCATCATTGTGGAACAAAAACAGAAAGCATACTTTGTACATGTTTTTCATGTGTAACCTTTGGAAGTGCTTTTGTAAAAATGTCCGCAATTTGACTGTCACCAGGAACATATTCAAATACAACCATTTCATCAGCAATTAGTTGCTTTACAAATTCTAAACGTAACCTTAAGACTCTAGTGCGCTGCGTATTGGTCTCTGAGCACAGGATAGCAAGTCCACTCTGGGAATCAAGGTAAACTTTTACTGGTAGTGTTACTTGCATCTGTAGGTCTGCAAACACTTGCAGATACCATTCTACATCACGAGTGGCCTGAACGCATGCACACAATTCACTTTCTGTTGTGGAGAGACAAATAATGGTTTGTGTTTGGGACTTCCATTCAAATGGACAACCGTTATAACAAAACACCATACCAGACACACCCCTGCAATTATTTTGTTCCATTGCATGAGATGCATCGCAGAAAATTTCAAAACCTTTGTCAATACATGTTGTAAACTGCAACCTATAATGTTTGGTATGTTTAAGGTACATTACCACTCTCTTAAGAGCAGAGAAACATTGTGTAGTAGGCTTTTCCACAAATTTTGCCAGAAAGTGAAAAGCATAAGTTATATCTGGTCTTGAGATTCTTTGAATGAAATTTAGCTTGCCTATAGCAGAACGATACAAAGTTTTGTTAGGAAATGGCTTGTCTTCACCTGTAAAGGTGAAACCACACACCATAGGTGTTTCCTTCCCATTTGCATTTTCTAAACATAGCATTTCAACAAGATCATCAATTTTTGCAGTTTGATGAACCAGAAAAGATCCATTTTTGCCTTTCTCAATTTGCATGGATAAGTAATTTTTAGCTATGCCTAATTCCACTACATCAAATTTCTTCTGTAACTGTGATACCACCTGTTCATATTCCTGTTTAGTTTTTGTAGAAATTAATACGTCATCTACATACACACATATTTTTGTTACAGAGTTTGCCCTTTCCTTTATGAACACACAATTGTCTGCCTTTCCTTGTGAAAAACCAATATCCAGCAATTCTTTTGCTAAAGTTTGGTGCCAATTCCTTCCACTTTGGTGCAGACCATAAAGGGATTTGTTTAATTTGCATACCAAACCTTCAGCGGCGTCTATGCCTTCAGGAACACGCATAAAAATTTGTTCTTTTAAATCTGCAAACAAATATGCAGTTTTTATATCTAGGTGATAAACGGAATGTCCACGCTGTGATGCATCTTTTAACAAAAGCTTAACTGTTTCATATTTTACGCTTGGTGAATAACACAAATCATAATCTTCGCCTGGAATTTGTTGAAAACCCCTAGCAACTAATCTTGCTTTGTACCTTACAACTTCATTTTTGTCATTCGTTTTAACTCTATAAACCCATTTCGAATCAATAAGTCTCATATCTGGGGTTTGTGGTACAAGAGACCAAGTGTTATGCTCTTTTAAAGAAGCTATCTCGGAGTTCATAGCTTTATACCAATTTGCAGCTTGTTGCTTAGGTAATTTCTGAACATCACTGTAGCTTTTTGGCTCAAAAACTACCTTATTGGCATACACAGTATTAAAATGTTCATCTGCAAATCGTTGTGGCTTCTGTCTCTTTCTATCTGAACGTCTCAGTCCAGAAGGAGAGTCAGACTTCTCAGACTTAATGGGGCTAAGTAAACCACTAGTTTCAGGTTGTAAATCATTGTCAGATTGAAGAGGTGCCTGTAGGCTAAGCTCACGGTCAGAAAACTCAAGAGAATCTGACCTCCCCTCGGGTGCCTGTGACTTTAAATCATCAAACAATTTATCAGACTCAACAGGCTTTTTGTCTTTTCCCATTAATTCAGAAGCACTATTTCCTGCTGCTTCTTCTGCTGTTTCTTCCTCTTCTTCCTCAGTATTATCTATACCATCAGTATCTTGGAAGACAGCAACTCCATTCCAATTTACAGTTTGTATCATGCTTCTGGTAATATGAAATTTGCCAGTTGCTGGTATGTAAATTCTGTACGCCCCCTGCTGGTAGCCCATTAATTTTCCCTGGACACTACGTTCACCCAATTTTTGCTTAGCAGGATAATGCATAATTACATCTGAACCCCAAATGCGGAGGTATTTCAGATTAGGGCGTTTTTTAAACAGTTTCTCATAGGGGGTGACATCTAAACCAGTATGATAACTGCGATTTCTAACGTAACAAAATGCATTAAGTGCTTCAGCCCAAAAGTCTTTGGGCAGATTAGCATCATGCAGATACGTTTTAACCCCTGCCTGTAGGTCACGCTGCACAACTTCAACAAGCCCATTTTGCCAGGGACTTCGGGGGCAAGATAACTCATGAGTAGTCCCCTGCGCTTCCAGGAATTTCTCAAAATCCTCAGAAACAAATTCCCCGCCCCGGTCAGAAAACAGGTTCTTAATTGGTTTGTTAAAGTGCGTTTTTACCCAGTTGCAAAAAACTTTATACTTTTCAAATGCTTGGGACTTCTCAGCTATTGCATAAGTCCAACAGTATCTACTATACTGGTCTATCAGAGTAAGCCAGTACTTAGAACCTCCTAATGATGGTGGGAGTGGCCCAACTAAATCACAATGTACACGCTCAAATGGTTCAGTTACTTTCCTATCTGAGCACCTACCCTTGCGTGCAACCTTAATCTTATTCTTGCAACAGGATAGACATTGCATAAAGAATTTACATGGTTTTAAGTTGAGGCCATTAACGATATTCTTTGTCTTAATTACATCAGCAAAATTCAGGTGTCCCAGAATTCTGTGCGCCTCATGGACACACCCGGAATGAGGCCTTACATTCCTCAACCCCTGGCTTGACTGTGCTGCTCTGCAATTTATAGGCGATTGGGAGTAGGTGCGAAAATACAGTCTATATAAACCATCAGAGTCCCGGGCATACAATAAACGTTTGTTCCCATCAAAAAACTCACACATTGATTTTAAGAAACGCACAGTTATGCCTTGACGAGCAAAGCACCTTACTGACAATAAATTGTCCACTGACGGGCAGTAAATGCAGTTTGCTATTGTAATGTTTAAAGAGTCAAGTTTAACAGTACCTCTGCCAAGCGACTGCAAGACTTGTGAATTGGCTAAATGTACATTACCAATTTCCTCTTCGAAAGAAATAAACAAGCTTCGATCATTGCAGATGTGCTGAGATGCTCCAGAGTCTATAATAAAAGACTTCCACTTGGCATCTTTAATTCTTTTACGATTTGTAGTCCAAGCATGAAAAGCTCGCGGCTCGTTTCTGTCTTTACTATACGATGTCTGCTGTTGGGCTGACAACCGTGACTGACGAACAGAAACAGACTTGGGAGTACTTTGCTTTCTTTTGGCTCTGCAGTCCTTTGCAAAATGTCCTTGCTTATTGCAGAACCAACAACGCTTTGCAGCTTTAAATGCAGTTGTATCACCACAGGTTTGCATATGGCGTTCCTCATTCTTTCTGGAAATAGGAGTGCTTATGGCACAAGCCTCCCTTCTATCCAACTCGCCCATTAATCTTGCCGTTACCCCTTCCACAGTTAATTGTGCTGGTGGAACAGCAGATATCTGGCTAGCTATACCATCAAAGTCCTCATTAAGGGAACAAAGGATGATAAAAACATACTGAATATCAGATATCACCATGTCCCTTCGAATTAATTCGCCGCGTATTGCCTCCAGACGTCTCAAGTGTGCTGCCAAATCACCACCAGGCTGCAACTTCGTCTGGTACAACTGCTTGAAAAACGACAATGCAGATGCTGACTCTTTTCTAACATGCACTGCTGCAAGACTGTCCCACATTTCTTTGGCAGTTTTCTTATTTCTTATATAGACTACTTGCTGGTCGCTGACTGCCAAATTAATTATCGCCCTGGCTTTTGCATCTCCTTTCGACCAAGCATTAGTTACAGGGTCAGGAGGGTCATCAGTTACATAGGTCCATACTTCTCTAGAGGTCAAAAGCGCCTCCACCCGAAAAGACCATAAACTATAGTTCTCATCTGTTAGCTGTGGGAAGACCAGAGCCTTCTCAGCTTCAGGAACCCGGTCAACCATTCTGGAACTCTTCCAGACCCACAAAAAATTACACTAACAGGAGAAGGAGTTTTCAAACCTTTCTCAGAGTCCAAAAATATGCAGTCATCCACTCAGCAGCTGGGCCCATAACCAAAGATGTTGACTATTTGCAGTATGGTAGCGCTGCAGATAGCTTGCTGGGGAGATCATGCATTAAAAATGAAAAGGACTCAAAAATAACTTAAACAAGGTTTTAATAAGAAAAACAAAAACTCCATTTACACTAAATACATTAACAACCAAACCAGACCCAACCACCAACCCAAACCCCAGGGTAATGGGAGAGCTAGGTGCTGCTCCTTATATACTAAACCCAAATGCTGACACACCTTAATCAAATACAACTCAGCAGCACCTGCTATGTTTCACAGCTTTAAAGTTGGGTCTCGTTATCTTGCTCTGGCCCTGGCTCTGGCCCCTTTAAGATATACACATCGAGTGGAACAATGATGAACCTTTACATTTAAAGAAACCATTCAACAGTGTGTAATTACAAGGAGCTGGCTTCAGGCACCAGACCTGTTAGCAGACCAACTCTGAATTACAAAGAGGTCTGCAAACATGACATGAAATCTGGCAACATTAACTCCACCATGTGGGACTCTCTTGCGTATAACTGCAGTGCCAGTATCCATGACAGTGACCAGAGGAGAAATGACCACTGGGAGGAGCACAGAAAGAAGAAAAGCCATGGTGCATCTGCAGCAGCACAACCAACCTTCATCTGCCCCAGCTGCAACAAAACATATCTCTCCTGTATCAGTCTCTACAGCCACAGCTATAACTCTCCAGTAGCTTTGCTTTGCTTCAAAAGGCACACTCTTCCATTGTCTCCCAAGATAGATGGATGCCAACAATTACAATTAAGCTAAACTAAGCAGTGTACAGGGGCGGGGGTGGCGCTGTGGGTTAAACCACAGAGCCTAGGACTTGCCGATCAGAAGGTTGGTGGTTCGAATCCCCGCAACGGGGTGAGCTCCCATCACTCGGTCCCTGCTCCTGCCAACCTAGCAGTTCGAAAGCACGTCAAAGTGCAAGTAGATAAATAGGTACCGCTCCGGCGGGAAGGTAAACGGCATTTCTGTGCACTGCTCTGGTTCACCAGAAGTGGCTTAGTCATGCTGGCCACATGACCCGGAAGCTGTACGCCGGCTCCCTCGGCCAATAAAGTGAGATGAGCACCGCAACCCCAGAGTCGGTCACGACTGGACCTAATGGTCAGGGGTCCCTTTACCTTTATGTTTAAGCAGTGTCCAAGAAACTAAATATACAATACAGGTTAAAACTGGTGACAAGCAAATAGGCATTTCCGAGCTTTTAGGACGATGTAGGGGTGAGGAGGTGATCAGGGAGTGCCTGATCACCTCATCTGTCTCCTGAGAAATCTCTATGTGGGACAAGAAGCTACAGTTAGAACTGGATATGGAACAACTGATTGGTTCAAAATTAGGAAAGGAGTACGACAAGGCTGTATATTGTCTCCCTGCTTATTTAACTTATATGCAGAATTCATCAAGTGAAAGATTGGGCTGGATGAATCCCTAGCCGGAATTAAGATTGCTGGAAGAAATATCAACAACCTCAGATATGCAGATGACACAATCTTGATGGCAAAAAGTGAGGAGGAATTAAAGAACCTTTTAATAAGGGTGAAAGAGGAGAGCGCAAAATATGGTCTGAAGCTCAACATCAAAAAAACGAAGATCATGGCCACTGGGCCCATTACCTCCTGGCAAATAGAAGGGAAAGAAATGGAGGCAGTGACAGATTTTACTTTCTTGGGCTCCATGATCACTGCAGATGGTGACAGCAGCCATGAAATTAAAAGACGCCTGCTTCTTGGGAGAAAAGCAATGACAAACCTAGACAGCATCTTAAAAAATAGAGACATCACCTTGCCAACAAAGGTCCGTATAGTAAAAGCTATGGTTTTCCCAGTAGTGATGTATGGAAGTGAAAGCTGGACCATAAAGAAGCCTGATCGCCGAAGAATTGATGCTTTTGAATTATGGTGCTGGAGGAGACTCTTGAGAGTCCCATGGACTGCAAGAAGATCAAACCTATCCATTCTTAAGGAAATCAGCCCTGAGTGCTCACTGGAAGGACAGATCATGAAGCTGAGGCTCCAATACTTTGGCCACCTCATGAGAAGAGAAGACTCCCTGGAAAAGACCCTGATGTTGGGAAAGATGGAGGGCACAAGGAGAAGGGGATGACAGAGGACGAGATGGTTGGACAGTGTTCTCGAAGCTACCAGCATGAGTTTGACCAAACTGCGGGAGGCAGTGGGAGACAGAAGTGCCTGGCGTGCTCTGGTCCATGGGGTCACGAAGAGCCGGACACGACTAAACGACTAAACAACAACAAGGGGTGAGGAACCTCAAGCCTGGAGGCCAAATGCAGCTTGCCAGACCTCTCTCACTGGTCCTTGGGACTCTTTCTGGGCTGCACCCCTTCCCACACCACACCCCTCACTGTCCCTTGAATGTAGCCTTCTCCACAAAGGCAAGAGTCACACCCTTTGCTCCTCCCACTTTTTGTCTCTGGCTATGCCCACCTTGGAAGACTGCAGCTCCTGAAAGGTTGCCCATGGGGAAAAGTGGACCTTGGGGTGAAAAAGGTTCCCCCATCCCTTGTTTAGATTGCATCTTTATCCTACCCAAGCTGTTTAACATACCACCAGACATCACAGATTTTTTTTCTCACACTAAGGAAAATTCCTGTTATTTGGATTCCTTTTAATAGTAAATATAAGGGTACCTCGGGTTAAGTACTTAATTCGTTCCGGAGGTCTGTTCTTAACCTGAAACTGTTCTTAACCTGAAGCACCACTTTAGTTAATGGGGCCTCCCGCTGCCGCCGCACGATTTCTGTTCTTATCCTGAAGCAAAGTTCTTAACTCGAGCTACTATTTCTGGGTTAGCGGAGTCTGTAACCTGAAGCGTATGTAACCTGAAGCATATGTAACGTGAGGTACCACTGTATTTTTGTGATAAGGAAAAAAAAATCAAAATTAGGAACTGCCTGCATTGTTTATAAGGAAGGAATGCACAAAAGCATTGCATAAATGCTGAGTGCCCTCTAGTGGAGTATTGGTCACATAACATTTCCATAGTTCTTGTCCACAGCAAGAACCTTGTGAAGCTAGTTAGATACCCTTCCTTGATGCAATATTATTCTCATTGCTCATGCTTAGTAGAGGCGCCTCCCACCTGTTTCTTCTGGGTCTGGCCCATGTCACACTGCTACACCCTTGTCATCTTCATCGTTCCAAAAAGCACTTCATGAAATAAATGTTGACTGAGCTAAATGTTCTTTTCTACGATGTAGCCGTTTTTCTTAACGGCATCAAGGTGTCAAGCCAAACTGCATCATAGTCATGACCCAGTTCCATTTCTCCACTTGATCTATCTCAGAAAATGTTTCACATCCCCCCCCATATTGTTTCTTTCTTTGTTTCCTACAGAATGTTGAGTTTTTTAAAAACTGAGAAGCTGCTGACCCCTCTAAGTCACTCTGCTGCACTGTCTAATCAGATTGCAATACGTACCAACCCTTGATCTCAAATTGGGATGGAAGGCGTTTTGTGCAAAGGGGTTATCGCATGGGTGAAGGCCCAGCTCATATAGCAGCTCCTTCATATAAGCAGCTTCTCTGTCCCTGATAATTCAGGTTTGCTGGCTGGCTGGCTGGCTTAATGGGTGACAGGTCAAGCCCAGTTTTGGTTGAAATAATTGCTTACTGCACATGCCTTCAGGCATTGAAAACATTCGACAGAAAGGCCTGAGCTGTAACTTAACACCCTGTCTGCTCAAGCAGGGCAATCTAACTCAGTATCAGAAGAACCCCAAACATTGTCTGTACTATTCCTTCAAAGCATAAGAGCTTTTGGTTCAGGATGAAAGTGCATCTACTTCAGCATTCTGTTCCTATAGGTTCCAGACAGATGCCTATGGGAAGCCCAAAAGCAGGCCAGGAGTACAACTGCAGCCTCTCCATTTCTATGATCCAGGAACTGGAATTCAGAGACACACTGCCTTTGAGACTGGAACTAATATAGCCCTTATGACTAGTCGTCATTGATAATAATAATAATTACCGTATTTTTCCGTGTATAACATGCCCCTGTGTATAAGACGACCCCCATTTTTGGGGACTCCAAATTAAGAAAATGGAGGGAGATTGCCCAGAGTTGTTGAGCTTTTTTTTTTGGGGGGGGGGGAGATTGCTAAAAATTGCTCACCCGCCAGACCAACACTGCCAATCACACGCACGTGACATTCACGTGACATTCACAAATCGTCTGCCTGCTTGCCACCAGCAGCCGCCAATCATCGACACAATTGCCACAGGAGCAGCCAATCAACAGCAGCCAATCAACAACTTGCCACAGCCACCAATCACCTGCCCAATCACCGCCAACAAACTCCTGCTCGCTGCTGCCCATCCCCCCTCTGAACTATCCATGTATAAGATGACCCCCAATTTTTATAATAAAAACCTTGTCTTATACACAGAAAAATATGGTAATAATAATAATAATAATTTATTATTTATACCCAACCCAATGTTCTGTGGCTCCCAACAGAATATTTCATACACAATAAAAGAGCAAACATTAAAAACTTCCCTAAACAGGACTGCTTTTAGATGTCTTCTAAAAGTCAGATAGTTGTTTATTTGCTTGACATCTGATGGGGTAGCCTTATCCCCCCATCAATTTGTCTAAAAATCCCTCTTTCAAGCTGCCCAGGTTGTCAGCCATCACAACATCTTGTGGGAGCCAGTTCCACGGGTTAACTCTGAGCTGCAAGAAGTTCTTCTTTCTGAGAGAAATTCTCAAGGAAACAATGGCACAAACATTGTCCTAGTGTCTTATGTTAACACCCTAGTCCCTTAGTTTTGTTGGAGAATTGAAGGAAAGTGCTCCACTTTATTCTGTGAGTATTAATCTATGGAGATGGTATTCCCAATGGGATGCCCACTCAGTAGTGGGAATAAAAGTAAAGGGACCCCTAACCATTAGGACCAGTCGCAGACGACTCTGGGGTTGTGGCGCTCATCTCGCTTTATTGGCTGAGGGAGCCAGCGTACAGCTTCTGGGTCATGTGGCCAGCATGACTGAGCCACTTCTGGAGAACCAGAGCAGCACACAGAAATGCCGTTTACCTTCCCACTGGAGCAGTACCTATTTACTATCTACTTGCACTTCATACTTTAGAACTGCTAGGTTGGCAGGAGCAGGGACCGAGCAACGGGAGCTCACCCCGTCATAGGGATTCAAACTGCTGACCTTCTGATCGGTAAGTCCTACGCTCTGTGGTTTAACCCACAGTGCCACCTGCGTCCCAGTCAGTAGTGGGAATAGGAAGGTCTTAGTCCCATCCCTCACAAGGGAGCCAGGGTAAACATAGCACAACAAAAAGAGGAAGGCTGATAGGCTAAAAAAACACACAAGAAAAGCTACCAGTCATAGAACAAGCTGTTCAAATGTGTCAGCCTTTTCTGCTTCACACACCACATCTAGCTATCAACTAACCTTTGACTACAGAGATGAAAGAAAAGAAATCTGAGCTTTCTTCACAGACTAGAAAATCAAGTCCACTGGGCAATGCCATCTTCTTCCCAGAAAGGAAACCAGGAAGGGAGCTTAGCCTGGCCCCAGATGGAAGTCAGTGCCTTAACCCAGTCACCTCTTTGTTGCAGCACCTAACATCAAACTGATTCCCAGCTTCCCTTCTTCACTTGCCATCTTTTAGTGCGAAAGCTTGAAGCCAAGGGAATCCCCTCTCATTCTGTATATCAGTCTTACTCAGTCTGATACCCTCCTTCTTGAACTCTAACACCCAAGAACTGCAGACAGCATGCCCAATGATCAGGGATGTTGGGAATTGTCATCGAAAACATCTGGAAGACACCAACTTGAGGAAGGCTGCTGTATTGTATTTTAATTGCTACTTGTATTGATTTTTTAATTGTTGTAGGCCCCTTCAGAGGTCTATTTCTATTGGAAAAACAGGAAAAATAATAATAAGAGTGACAGAATTCTGACTGTGTACATCTATGAAACATTCAGTCTATTATGTGATGTGATATAGCTTCTGTTTTGGAGACGATTGCAATAACCTTCATTATAGAAGCTTATTTTCTATTTGCTGTAGCACAGGAGAAAAAAATGCTCCATAGGATCCATATTTCTTACCATGACATACATACAAATGTTTTCAGCATTTGAACAGCAAGCAACACCCACTTCCTCCCCCTCCCCCCTCCACCTTATGAGAGCAGCAGTTTGTACAGCAATTTCTTCACTTATTATAAATCAAGGAAATGTGTCTGGCTTCACTTTCTTTGAGCAGTAGAACTGCATTTATCTGTCTATCTATATCTATCAATGCTTTAACAGCTCCTCAAGGTGTGATTTTCATTATCCTAAGTATTTACTTTCATTATATTATTTGTCTGCGAAGTGCATTCTTTCAACTTTGTCACGCATCTGTTTATTGGTTCTTAACACAACCATGCTATAAAAGTAATGCTTAGATTGCTTCCACCCCAATCCTATGCCTTATAATTCAGGGGGGAAATCCTATAGCCGCAGTGCTATTTTTCTAGAAAAAGAGGTGCCAGAACTCACCATGAACACTTCCCACCTGAGAAGGGCCAGAACTGAGTTCTGGTGAGTTCCAGCCGGAAAAGAAAAGCCCTGATTATAGGCAATACATTGAACATTGTGAGTATGCTTAGCATTGTAGCCTTAATCAAGGGGGAAAGGCCTATTTTGTCCATCCTGGAGGGTGTGGACGAAAGAGCCGGAAGGTCACAGATCCTAGATCCCTTTTCCTTATTGGTCTCTCTGTTTGTGTGTTTTGGATGTGAGAGACATTGGAGGTGGGAATCTTTAAATCCCCCCCCCCCCAATCTAAAAACAGACGTTTGCTCTTCCCAACCAGGCAGGGTTTTCCACACAACCAAGATCTCTAGCCCTTCTGTAGCCCCCAGCCAGGACCTTGACTCTTGTGCACCGGAGATAATGAGGAGTTAGAATCATAGAATCATAGAGTTGGAATAGACCACAAGGGCCATCGAGTCCAACCCCCTGCCAAGCAGGAAACACCATCAGAGCACTCTTGACATATGGTTGTCAAGCCTCTGCTTAAAGACCTCCAAAGAAGGAGACTCCACCACACTCCTTGGCAGCAAATTCCACTGTCGAACAGCTCTTACTGTCAGGAAGTTCTTCCTAATGTTTAGGTGGAATCTTCTTTCTTGTACTTTGGATCCATTGCTCCCTGTCCACTTCTCTGGAGCAGCAGAAAACAACCTTTCTCCCTCCTCTATGTGACTTCCTTTTATATATTTGAACATGGCTATCATATCACCCCTTAACCTCCTCTTCTCCAGGCTAAACATGCCCAGCTCCCTTAGCCGTTCCTCATAAGGCATCGTTTCCAGGCCTTTGACCATTTTGGTTGCCCTCCTCTGGACACGTTCCAGTTTGTCAGTGTCCTTCTTGAACTGTGGTGCCCAGAACTGGACACAGTACTCCAGGTGAGGTCTGACCAGAGCAGAATACAGTGGCACTATTACTTCCCTTGATCTAGATGCTATACTCCTATTGATGCAGCCCAGAACTGCATTGGCTTTTTTAGCTGCCGCGTCACACTGTTGGCTCATGTCAAGTTTGTGGTCAACCAAGACTCCTAGATCCTTTTCACATGTACTGCTCTCAAGCCAGGTGTCCCCCATCTTGTATTTGTGCCTCTCATTTTTTTTTGCCCAAGTGCTATACTTTACATTTCTCCCTGTTAAAGTTCATCTTGTTTGTTTTGGCCCAGTTCTCTAACCTGTCAAGGTCGTTTTGAAGTGTGATCCTGTCCTCTGGGGTGTTAGCCACCCCTCCCAGTTTGGTGTCATCTGCAAATTTGATCAGGATGCCCTTGAGTCCATCATCCAAGTCGTTGATAAAGATGTTAAATAAGACCGGGCCCAAGACAGAACCCTGTGGCACCCCACTAGTCACTCTTCTCCACATTGTCAGGTCTCTGCTTCTCTGAGGATTTAGGGATTGCTCTAGCCTAGCCCTCCTTTCCCTCCTTCCTGGCTCTGGTGGGCAAAGGGCAGCACTAGATGTAGGGAAGTGTGACCTGTTTCTCCACACTGAGCACTTAGTGGGCACCTTCTCAAAGCCTGGTAAGCACTTGCCCAACTTCAGGAAGGAGACATGAGGGCTCTGACAGGGGCATAGACTTCACCCACTTCCTTTCCAAACCTGGCAAAGTGTGATCTAGGCTTTGGGAAGGAGATGGGATCTCTCACACTTCCTTCCTGCCCCAGGAATTGCTTCCTGTTTCCTGCCCTCCCTGTGGCCACCAAAAAAAGCCTCACAGGCCACGTGATGGACCATGTTGTATTAAATCATATTAGCATATTAGAGAGGCAAGGAACCTGTGCTTGGATTTTCTATCAGCCCCAGCAAGCATGGTCAGTGGTCAAGGATTATGGGACATATAGTCCAACAACCTTTAGGTTTGCACAATTAAAGTGGATTAAAACACTCTACTTCCCTAGCTGCCTAGCACAACAAATATGCTTTTTTATATATTAAAAAAAATAAAAAATGGAATCTTTTAGGAAAGTGACAGGGAATTGCATTGAAAAGCATGGATGAATGATTAAGTGAAAGACATATAAACATCATGAAATCAGGATGAATGCTCATTGTCCTACAACCTCCTGACAAACAAATCAGAACAAATAAAGACCAGATATAATCTAACCTTCACGGAAGCTTTGTACAAGCAGATGAGGACGAATGCTTAATAAATAGGTTGCCTGGAGGAGCCTTGAGACTTAACTTCCCTTTCATCATCTACTGTAATTCTTCAAAAGGGATGGATTGGTGATGAAAATACAGTACATGCATTTGTTTTCGTTATTATAACTCCCCCAAAATCCCAGCTCTGAGCAATGGATACTGAGGGAAACTTGGGCTCATTTAAAAACGTAACTTGATACAATTAATGGAAAAATGTGGAGCTCCACAGCCCAGCGCCCCCCCCCCACTGCACTCAGGGCCATGGCCCCTATGGCATCACCCACACGATGCCACTGGTGTTCTGTAGTTAAAGAGGAACCCCTTTGCACAACAGAGCAAACTGCTTTTCAAACAGGGCAGGGGTCTTTACAGCAGTTTGCGGGATGGCATGGATATTTGCTGCCTTAACGAGGAGGTAGATTCAAAAGTTACCTTGTGTGTGGCTTCTGGCTGAAGCTTGTAAACTGGTGGGGAATACTGCAAACATACTGATTCATAATCCTGCTCCACTATTGACCCTCCCTCCACAAGGAAAGCTGGCCTAAGGACACAGATTCTCCTTTATGGGCCTTTGGTGAGCTTTTCATCAGAAATGGCCGGAACTGATAGTCAGAGGGAGCTCAAGCATTTCCAAGACACATTTGTCATGTGCAATTGTTCGGATAATAAACATGGTATTATTATCTGGAAAACATTCCTCCCAGTGACTCTATAATTAAGTGTAGGGTCTTGTAGCCTCTTCTTTATTGGTCCCCAGCCTGCAGGAACCTTAAAATAAGCCTTGCATTCTAAATGATATAGGAAGCCAGACATTGTCTTCCAGGTAGCCCAGGTGCGAGTCATAAAGAAGCTCAGTACCGACAGCTTTACGGCAAGGAATACCTACATTAAGTAGTCATGAGCCCACGTGTTGCCCAGCTTGTGAGACAGAACTCATCAAAACTGTAGGTATAAAACATACAGCCTGCACTGGTCTCAATGCATTGCAGGGTGTGTGTTTTTTTATCTGCTGTCCATAAATAATGGATGCATCAGCACATTTATCTGGTCACAATAACAAATATCATCCTCTTGGTAATTGTAAACACACTGAAGCTTGTTACTGACCTCGTATATAAATGCACACACACACAAAAGGAGAAGAAAACAAGGACACACTCAGTATTATTTTTAAAGCATCGTCGTGCGACCCCCTAAAAGGTGTGGGCCCATAGGCTAGTGCCTACTCTGCGTACTCTGGAAAGACCACGGTTTAAAGCTGAAATATACTCAGAGTCCTGTAGTGATTTCATGCTCTTTATTGCAGCTTGTAAAACAGTGATTGAATTGTCCCCCAAGCCTCAGGCTTTTACAAAATGAGTCCCATCTGATTGGCTGATTTTGCTTCCCTCCTGGAGCCTGATTGGTCTTTTCTGCAAGCCAATCAGTTGTTGCATTCTAGGATCCTACTTGCCTATTGTTCTAGGATCCAAGCTTAGTAAAGGTAAAGGGACCCCTGACCATTAGGTCCAGTCATGGCCGACTCTGGGGTTGCGGCGCTCATCTCGCTTTATTGGCTGAGGGAGCCAGCGTACAGCTTCCGGGTCATGTGGCCAGCATGACTAAGCCGCTTCTGGTGAACCAGAGCAGTGCATGGATACACCGTTTACCTTCCCACTGGAGTGGTACCTATTTATCTACTTGCACTTTGACATGCTTTCGAACTGCTAGGTTGGCAGGAACAGGGACTGAGCAACAGGAGCTCACCCCATCACGGGGATTCAAACTGCCAACCTTCTGATCGGCAAGCCCAAGAGGCTCGTGGTTTAACCCACAGCACCACCCGTGTCCCTAGGATCCAAGCTTAGTACATAACAAAAGCAAAGATCAGGAAGCCCCTCCAGGCCCTTGGGATTTTCCCAGGCCACACGCCCTCATGAGCCCTATGCCCTCATCAGGCCTTCTTCAGTGTTTCATGCCTGGCTGGAATGTACCCTTGAACTCTAATAATTGCTTACCTGGATGAATAGAGAAGAATATGTAAGTGTGAAGAAACTAACCTACTGTTGTTGGTATTTTCCTGCCTTGAGTGCCAATGGAGTGCACCTCTGGGGGTGAAGTCACACTGCAGCACTGAAGTGACCTCCCTGGGGTGCAAGCCTGGGCAGTGCATATGGAGGCCCTGGGCTGCCCAGACAACAAGACCTCCCCCTCAGCCTCCCTGAGGAAAGCAGAAAAATATGCTTGGCACCAGCTGGGCTGCAGGAGTTGCCGAAAAGAGGCATAGAAGGCACCTGAAATCGAGAGTGGATTTCATGATCTTTATTCAGCTCATTTATTGTGCTCCCATTGCTTGGTCCTGCGCTCCCGTTGCTCGGTCCCAGCGCCTGCCAACCTAGCAGTTTGAAAGCACCTCCGGGTGCAAGTAGATAAATAGGGACTGCTTTCTAGCGGGAAGGTAAACAGTGTTTCCGTGGCTCGCCAGAGCAGCGATGTCACGCTGGCCACGTTACCCGGAAGTGTCTCCGGACAGCGCTGGCCCCTGGCCTCTTGAGTGAGATGGGTGCACAACCCCAGAGTCTGTCAAGACTGGCCCGTACGGGCAGGGGTACCTTTACCTTTTTATCCAGCTCATAGTGATGAGGAGGAATGGAAGTTCCCCCAAAATATCTGCTTTATATACATTATTTACACAACGGGCTGCACGTGATTGGCTAATTCCGGGATTCTCCTGTAGGCCAATCAGATTGTAGATTCACTTCCATCTGGAGCTGGTTGGGTGGCTCCTGCAGACCAATCATGCTGCTGCATTGTTCTAGGACCAATCAGACTGCTGCATATTGGATCCTATTCAACTTGGTACATAACAGCACCACCCCACTGTTTTAGGGACTGCAATCTGGATTTGTGTAGAGTTTACTCCTTAACCTTTGCTTTTTCTGAAGATATCCCACAAGGCAGTGGGTTTACTCCTAAAGCCTTTCCCATGAATGAGTACAACCGCAAGGTAGAGAAGGTTTAGGATGAATTTTCCTTCTCCTAGACAAGCTACCTGTTAAGTTGTGGGTGAACATATCAGACGACACAGCAATTCTTCAAACAGCTCTTGTTTATTCACAGGCCAGAACAGAACTGAACTGAAGGGTTCAGCCAGCCTGCTTATATAGAGCTCCAGAACAACGTAATTGTAACAACTATCCAATCACTGAACGTCACTTTTGATCCCTTATTTGCATATGTGGACCCGAACCATCTACAGTATCCCCCTGCTGGCCCAGGGTGAGAACTTCAGTACATAACACTACCTCCCCAAGTTGATGAGCCCTATCTGCCCCTCATTTCCCTCCACAGGACCGTTGGACCCGCTATTATTGGTCTTGTCCTCTCATTTTACTGGAGCCTGTTTTCACATGCCAAGCAAAGAGGTTCACCTTCTCTAGGCCTCTGGCTAATTAAACAGGCTATTGCTTTTTATAATGAAGGCAGGGGTTGTTGCTTTTGTTTGTTTCTGTGTTAAGTATTTTTGTGTTTTTATACTGTAAACTTTCCTGTGAGTCTCAGATGAAGGGTGCTATAGAAAATTATTATTATTATTATTATTATTATTATTATTATTATTATTATTATTAATTGTCATGAACTCAGCACATGGTAACATGGTATTTAGAGGTATATTTGAAGCCTTATTCATCAAGTATCCTGTACCAGTGACGAACTTCTTCTCACAAGGGCTGTGGGAGATTATCATAACATAGGCTAATAAAATAATTATTAATAGCAGCATTTGACTCTGGAGTAGGAGTGGAAAGAAGGGGATGACAAAATGAATTTTGGTACAGGAAGGCTGTGTATATCTTTGATGTTGACTGCCATCTGGTGGCTAAAAGGAAGAACTAATTCTTTGTTGGTAAAATAGGATAGCCTCTATATCTATCTATAAGGTTGCAGTCAGGTACAGAGCTTTGCAAACAAAGCAGCATTGGAAGGGTGGCAAGATTTCTGTATAGGGTTTGACATTGTTTTTGTATGTGAAATTATTTTAATCATACACACACTGTATCAGTTTGTTGAACTTATTTGTATTGATAAATGAAAGTAATCACTAAATATTTCAGGACCCCATGTACAGGGCCTGTGGCAAGCAAAAGTATGAGACCAAGCATTACTCAAAATTGAATCCCTGGCTCTCTGATTTGGATTAACATTGGGAGGGGTCGGGAGTTACCTGGCCACTCTTGCCTCAGTTGGAAAATGACAGAACTCCCCTGTTAAATGTTTGTTTATACACTAAAGGTAAAGGGACCCCTGACCATTAGGTCCAGTCGTGGCCGACTCTGGGGTTGCGGCACTCATCTCGCTTTATTGGCCGAGGGAGCCGGCGTACAGCTTCCGGGTCATGTGGCCAGCATGACTAAGCCGCTTCTGGCGAACCAGAGCAGCGCACGGAAACACCGTTTACCTTCCCGCCGGAGTGGTACCTATTTATCTACTTGCACTCTGACGTGCTTTCGAACTGCTAGGTTGGCAGGAGCAGGGACCGAACAATGGCAGCTCATCCCATCATGGGGATTCAAACCACCAACCTTCTGATCTTCAAGTCCTAGGCTCTGTGGTTTAACCCACAGTGCCACCCGCATCCCTTGTTTATACACTATTTGATAGTAAAAATAACATCAAAACGGTTTGATAATGTCAGGACCCCAGATACCCAATTACCTGTGTCTTACCTCTTTTTTCTAGGTGTGTGTACAATTTCAGAAGGAAAAGTTTTTGAGTTACACACACACAACCACAAACTGCCTAGATTGATATTAGCGTTGTTCAGGATTTGGTCTTTAGGAGTTTATCTCCACTGATTCATTCCCTCTGCTTGGAACATTGCTGAAATGAAGAGATTAAATTATAGTTTCATGTAGGTGATAAACTGCAGGAATAGACGAACAATTAGGATTTCATTGGGATGCAGTAGCCCCCCTCCCCTTTATACACACACTAGCTGACAAGGATACATGACAATAGGAGCAGGCAAATATCTATTTACAGAAGCCTTCTAAACAGAGTGTTTTCTTCAGTAGACATTGGTTTCCTGCTTAAATAACTTGCATTTTAATGCATGCATAAAGCTGTTTTCATTAAATATTCACTGAATGATTATACAATAACATATGAGTTAATTCCTTTGCCCTCGCAGAATAATAAAACTTTTTTTAAAAAAAAGAAGAGGGGGGAAACTGTGCGAGCTTTTAAAGAGCTACATTAAAATATAGTTATGTCTTTCGTTTAATCAGTCCAATGAGCTTCCTTTAGATTTTGTTCCATCTGATGCAAGGATTTTAAATAAGCACTTTGCCCAAATTCCTCTTGTTCTGTTCTGAACAGCAAGCCTCTGCAGGCATGGAGATGTAATTTAGCAAGACTGTTCGTGTTATTATGGAAAGGTGACAAATTGCACAGCCCTGTGAAAGTGTTCTGGGAGCATGAGTAAACAATTAAGCTATTTCTGTTTTATATATGATATCTGAAGCAGAAGAATGAGAACTGCAATTCCAAAACTTGGTGGAGGAGGGGGCCCACAACTTGTCCACATGAAAATCTCCTGTATGCCATGAGAAATAAATTTATTAAATGACCCAAAACACTGGTCCCACTTTGATCTCGAGTTTAATGGAATGTTTAAAAGACAACAAAATAGCCGGGAGGGTTCCTCTTTTCTTTAATCTTTTTAGGGTTTGTAATGTTGGGTTGAACTTATCATAAATGGTTGAAGTCCTATTGGGCAAGCAGATGCTAGCGGAGACCACCTTTGGTGTTCAGGGAAAAAAATATTCATCAATCAGAAATTTGGATAGACCCATTGAAAATCAACAACCCTAAGTCTACTGATGAAGGGAACTGAGCCTTGGAAGCTAAGACTGCCAGACTCAAACCCACAAACCTATTTGTTTGTTTGTTTGTTTGTTTGTTTGTTTGTTTGTTTGTGTTCCTTACTTGCCTTTTGCCATAAGATCCTAGGGCGGGTTACATCAAAGACAAGGATAAAACAAATGAAACAGTTAACAGCCATAAAACAAGAGAAGAGTAAAGAAACAATGAAAAACAGTTCCATAGAAAAAAAGAAACATTTTTATACTATTATTATTCCTATTTAAAAAAACAGTCCCATATATATATAAACAGTTCAATAACTGAATTAAGAATGTACCACTGAACAAGTTACTGTAGCTATATGTTGTTTTTTTGTATTGCTGGGAAGAACAATAAAAATTATTGGGAGGAAATAGTTTCAGAACAGATGGAAACTGGGAAGGCTCATTGAAAGAGGAAGGGCTTTAGTAGGCCCTGAAAAGACAGTGCCTGTCTAATATTCAAAGGGGTGTGTATGTGTGTGTGTGTGTGTGTGTGTGTGTGTGTGTGTGTGTGTGGTGGAATTCCAAAGGGTTGGTGCCACCACACTAAAGGCCCAATTCCTATTTTGTATGGAAGAAACCTCTTGATCATTCCCTCTCCCAGACAGCACAGCAACCAGTTGGGTATACAAGAGAGTGAGGTTATCTTTTAGGTATCCTGATCCCAAGATACAGAAGGCATTGTATACCCCTACCAGGACCCTGAACTTAGCTCTGTAGCTAATTGGCAGGCTTGCATGTAGCTGCAAGCGTTCCAGGGCAATAAGAAACCATGTGGGACATTTGCCAGTCAGGTTGCTTTTGCGTAGCAAATGCCATGTCCCGAAACTACACTTCACACCACGAACCATTTGCATGGGAACAATGGTGCATGCACTCCTATTAAATTGCATTTCATTATTCCATTACGTTCCACTGATGATACCTACCATAGTTCATTGCTATTCCATTACCTTGACATGTTTTTTTGAGGCTTTTGAGTTACCAAAGTAGAACTGAGTTAGATTTGGACTGAAAAGCATTAACAGGCAGTTCTGTCTGAACTGGAACATTTTGCAAACTTCAGCTCACTTTTTTTTTTTCCTTTTCCAAAGAACACCTAACATCTTAGAGATGATGAGCACTGCTAGTCAACTATAATATTTTCATGGTTGCAACAAATTGGGAAAAGGCTTCCTTTCCAGGCTCAATAGAGGAAAGTAATCTGTCCAGGATTACGTTTTTAACAGCTTCATTTGCTAGACAGATTGCATATTTGACATAGTTTTTGCCTTTCAAAATATGAAAGAGTCTGAGCAAGCTTTGCAATATTTTTTAACAAGCAAACTCTTTCCATTATTTTTTTTTTTAAATCCAATCCAATTCTTTGATGTCTTGTTTACACCATTCTAATAAACTGCTTGGCAAGAAGCTGCTTTATGAAGCTCAAAAACAGAAACTCCTGCCTCACAGATTCTGGACCACCAATGCTGATGGCTCAACTTTAAGAATCCTTACAGCACATCACTTTAGTAGGACTGGATTAGAACTAAATTTGTTCTAGCCAATTGCAGCACTAGAAGTAGGACCGGCAACTCAAAACCTAAATTCAGATTTTTAAATTCCCCCATTACGGTGGTCCCAGTGGTGGTTTTTTCCACCCATTCTGTCCCTGGCATTTTAATCTATCTAACTCCCTAACTTGTTGTGGCTATCAGTAGTCAAAAACAACTGATGAAGGTGTCAGGAAGATCACATTCCTGGGGAGAGAATGGTTAGGAAGACCAATCAATAGTTCATCTCCTACTTAATTGGGGGACGTAAGAGCATTCAAATGACCTTTCTACATGTTCATCAAACATGCAAGGGGAGGCTGGGATCAGGGCCTGTAACCATATCAATGATATACAACTCACCCCGACTTTCTTAGGCTGACGGGTTAAGTCATATCACCTTAACTTTGTAAAACTGTGATCGTCACTATTTGGAAAACAATGGTATTGAAATCTGTTAATAAGCAAATAATAATAATAATAGTCATGAACCCCTTGAAAGATGCAGAGCGCTTGATCCTCGTTTATCACAGGATAAGTAATCATGTGAGTAACAGCAAAATGGTGAGCAGGCTGACAGTCCTATACACACAATTCTGTGAGATGCAAATTACGCAGGAGAAAAGGACAAGGCAGTATGCCTGAAGGACTGTCAGATTGTTGTTGTTCTGTTCTCAGAGTAACAATGCTGAGCTAAAAAATTACACAGCCAAGATTTAGTGGCTAATAGAATTGCGAGCTTTAATTAGTTTAACTAGTAAATTAATCACCCAAAGCTTTAGTTGATTAATCAGTAAGGTTGCAATTTATAACCCAAAGCTTTAGTTGATTAATCAGTGAGGGTGAAATTTATTGAAGTGAAAAGTTATACTTCACGTTGCCCTCACTATCACAGAAACAATTGGGCTGTATGCTACTTTATAATCTATAAATGTTAAATTACTTTATAAACAAAAATTCAGAGGAAAAAGCAACTGAGGTGGACGAATCCACTATAGTTAATTCAGATGTCTACATTTTTCTTTTTCTTATCTCTGCCACTCTAACATCCTGCCCATTCTCAAATTTTAGGTATCCATTTAGTTTATCGTACACCACTATTGCCCTCTGCTGGGTGTTGCTAACATTTCATGCAAATAAATGAAAGTGTCTTTTGGTACAGAAATGTTCTGAGGGATATCATCTAGGAGACATATAATGCACGTGTTTTGAATCTCAGGATTTCAGGTGTCTGATGATGGTTTATAAGCACAGCTAAATTGCTGTTATTCTCTTGCAATTGAAGGTAATCATTAGGAATGACACACTTTAGTTAAAATATTGTGAATCAGTTCCGCCAGAAATGGGGTTTTATTATCCACTGCAGAGCCCTCTTTCTTTTACCAATGCTGTTTTGAGTGAAATACTTGATTTAAATGATATTATTGGTCCATCTGTTTGCTCAGGTGTTGTTTGTTTATTAAAGAAGTTTAATGGTTGTAAACAGCTGGGCTTTCTGGTGCATTATTTGTTGGAGGTGGGGGGGGGGAACAAATTTAAAGTGGAATAATCAAATGATTTAATGTAATACTCTCAGTTCAGCTTTATTTCTTACAGAATTCATTTCTGTGTACTGAAAACTGCAGCCAAAAGGTAATGTTGAACAAATGTTCCTGTTTAAACCCAAAAAACGAGATTAAGCAGCAACGAAACTCGGATAATGCTTTTATTCTGCTGATGGGATGCATCTGTCCTTTTCCCTTTCTTTTGCATTTTATAGCCATGATATTTAAACTAGAGTTAAACTGGTGAGAAGTACACAACTGCAGTATGCATAAGTCCAAATATACAAGGACCATCCCTAGGAACCTGTCCATGCTGTGGTCCTTCGGGATGCACAAGCATCCCATTCTTTGATCCCAAAGGTGTGCTCACAAAGCTCCAAGGCTGTCACAAACTGCTCATCACCTTCCTTGCTGCTGCCTCCCCTTCCCAGCTCCAAGAGCTTCCCTTTGGAACCAGGAATGGGGTGTTTGTGGTAGGCACAACAACAGAGCATCTTCCTCTCTTGTGGAACCACAACAGAGCATCTTCCTCTCTTGTGACAGTTCTAGGACGACCAGTCCCATCATCTTCAGCAGAAAAACAACAACATGAATGTAATGGTTCTAGGGGTTGCTCATGCGTAAGCCGGTGCCAACACCTGGCTGGGTTGCCTGAGTGAACCTTTTCTGTCCGGACAGCCACTCACCCGTGGCTGACTCAATCGCTGGCAGAATCCATCAGTGGGCGTTTCTTAAACTTCTTCCAGCAAAGAAGCTCTTTGACGTCTAGTCTCCTCCTACTCTCTCTGCGCGAAAGCCTTCTGCGCAAGGAGGGCATAGGCAGCGGAAGACCTCTACTCTCCCTGCTGGTCCCCGGCAAGGAGTCATGGGACCGCCTCGCCGCTTCCCCCATCTGCTCCTCTTCTCCACTGGTGCTACGCTGATTCTCTTCCCCAGAAGATGGGCTGCCTCTCCCACTCCCGGGACGCTCTCTGGAATCCCTCTGGATTTTGCTCTCTCCCTCCGGCACTGATGGCAGTTCCCTGACAATGAATCTTTGCCTTCCCTCCTGTATAAATGATATGGATAACCTCAGTCTCCCACTAGGAATTCTGGTAGTTCTGGACCCATCCCTTTAAAAGAAAGATGTCTCCCCTGGCTTCTAGGAGGGCCCACAGCCAAAGCTGGTGCCTTTCTATTTTTCTTGTATCCCAACCTAAGTTGATGGGCCATGGAACAAGAAGTCACGTGGCGCTGGCAGCTTCATATGATGTGCAAGTGGCAAGCAGGGATATACCGTATTTTTCTCTCTATTACACGCAGATTTTTTCTCCTAAAAAGGAAGGGGAAATGTCTGTGCGTGTTATGGAGCGAATGTGGGGGGGGGGGTCCCTGGAGCCGATTAGGGGAGCGCAGGAACAAAAATCAGCAAAAATCAATCGTGCGTTGTGTAGGAGAGGGAAACCTGAAAAGAGGAAGTGGTTGCTTTCCTGCATTCTGCCTCAGGGTCTTACTGCCCACCCTCCTCTGTTTCGTTGCTGTGTTTGCTCAAACGGAACAAAGAGCAGGCAAATCCCCTCCCCTCCAGGCAAGCAGAGGGGAAAGCAGAGGTCTTTCCTTCTAATTCCTCTCCGTGCTCCTCGCAGGCAGCCAGAAAACATGCAGGAGGAGAGAGAAAGCTGGCTTCGGTTTGTGGAAACTTTTGCCTTTCTTTCCTCCCTCCCGTAAAATCCCTTTCCTGCTTTCTTAGCCAGCTGCTTCTCTGCACACCGCTCTCTTGTCCCTTCTGTGTTTTTCCTTCACTCCCCACTTAAAATGTAGTTACAAAGCATGGATCCACATGGATCCTCAGGATCTTTGCATTGGGCCACCCCAAATTCACCATCAGATCACATAGCAGCCTGCCCCCCTAAAATCACACACCCACTGTTGCCTGGGGCTGCAATGGTGCAAAAACGTGGTTAAAAAGCATGGATCCACATGGATCCTCAAGATCTTTGCATTGGGCCACCCCAAATTCACCATCAGATCACATAGCAGCCTGCCCCCCAAAAATCACACACCCACTGTTGCCTGGGGCTGCAATGGTGCAAAAACGTGGTTAAAAAGCATGGATCCACATGGATCCTCAGGATCTTTGCATTGGGCCACCCCAAATTCACCATCAGATCACATAGCAGCCTGCCCCCCAAAAATCACACACCCACTGTTGCCTGGGGCTGCAATGGTGCAAAAACGTGGTTAAAAAGCATGGATCCACATGGATCCTCAGGATCTTTGCATTGGGCCACCCCAAATTCACCATCAGATCACATAGCAGCCTGCCCCCCAAAAATCACACACCCACTGTTGCCTGGGGCTGCAATGGTGCAAAAATGTGGTTAAAAAGCATGGATCCACATGGATCCTCAGGATCTTTGCATTGAGCTACCCCAAATTCACCATCAGATCACATGTCTGTGGCCACAGCATGAAGCACAAAAATGATACATCCACTGTTTCATTCAGAATTTTTTTCCTTGTTTTCCTCCTCTAAAAACGATGTGCGTGTTATGGCCAGGTGTGTGTTATAGAGCGAAAAATACGGTAATGCATGCTACTTTTCAAGGCGAGAGTGCCACAGACAGATGTTTTGGGCCTGTAACAGCAGCATAGCAGGCAGGCATTTCAGCAGGCAAAACTTGTTCTGTCATTGTATCTGCATTCCAGAAAAGGTTTCACCTGTAGATTTCCTGTTATATGATGTGTACAGCAAAAATTGACAAGTATGCATTTGTCACAGTGCTTATAAATATGATGGTGTGCTCAGGTTCCTTACACTGGCACAGTATCTGTGTGAAGCAGCCCAGGATAAAATAAGATTTTTATTTTTTTAAAGAGCTACTTCATACATTAAATAATAATAGCCCAATACTGATGCTACAGTTTGCATCTTTGGCAACCTGTCTAGCCATGGAATCCTTTTCATTGTCAAAATCTAAGTGCCTCTAAGTATGAATAAAGTACTATATACTTATCGTACCAGTAAGCGAAATTTGCTGACTTTGCACAGAATGCTCTCCTGCTGAGTGAATTTTCTTTTGTTGGGAACTTTTCTATGAAGAGCTCCCTAGAGCACTTCTGGCTTCCCTATTTCAGCTGACAGGTTCTGTTCACAAAGTACCTTTTGAACATACAGCTTTCCACACCTTGAATTTAGATTTAGATTAAAGCAAATAAGACCCAAGAAGTAACTATTATTTTTTTAAAAAAATGTCATGCAATTTCATTTCATATCAGATAGTACAATCCTATTTTTCCTACTCCACAAGCATCCATGAGAAAGTCAAAGGTTTGTTTTTGACATAAATCTTGTTTCATAATTTGTATCAAGACTTCCTTGGGTTCCATGACAGAAGCAAGTGGACGCTCAGGTTGCGAACGTGATCTGTGCGGGATGCACCTTCGCAACCCACAGCGTTCACAACCCTCAGTGGCACGTCTGCGCACACACGGCTTGCAATTCGGTGCTTCTGTGCATGCGCAACTGCCAAAACCCAGAAGTAACCTGTTCCAGTACTTCCGGATTTCGGTGGTCCATAACCCGAAAAAACGCAACCTGAAGTGTCTGTAACCCAAGGTATGACTGTATATAAATACATCTCTCTCTCTCTCTCTCTCTCTCTCTCTCTCTCTCTCTCTCTCTCGGAGAATGCATTGGCATTTTAGGTCTAATCTTGGTTCTGGAAGATTTGCACACTTCTGGTTTTCATCAGTGGATGCTTGATCCTGTATAATTCTCCCCATCTCTTGAGTCAAGAATATTTGAAATGCAGCGTAATTCCTTTTTTCAATCAACACCATCTAATACAGTTCCATTTATATCAGTTTGGTTAGCAAGTTAGGTGAAATCTCCCTAGAAAAGTACAAAAGTTTCCAGTTCTACATTTACTGTCTGGTCTCTTCCTTTTGATGAATATGCTGCTTCCCACAGCTTTTAATTTTTTTAAAATCTCTTCAATAACTATGCAGTTTGGTACCAAGGTAGGAAAATTTCCTAAGCAAATTTCAGACCTAGTTCAATGAAAACTCAGAAATCTTATTGTCAATTATGTGCCCATAGTTTTGGAAGATACTATAACTGCACAGTGAATTGTGACGTTATTTTGCTTTTCACCTTTCTTTGCTGTTGAAATATCAGAGAGGTACCCCATGGGCAGTTTCTTACAGAAGGCTTCATAAACAGTGGTCAGGGATGATGGGAGTTGTAGGAGATATACTGGTTAGTCAGCCATCTCCTAGGGAATGTGAAAGAACAATGGAACCTACATTCTGTTCCTCTTCATGGGAATTCTGGAAACAGTAGCTCTGAGAGGGGAATGGAGATCTCCTAACAACTCTCAGAATTTCCTGGGAAGAGGGATTGATTGTCAAACCACTCTGGAAATTGTAGCCCTGGGAGGCGGATAGGAGTCTCCAAAGAACACTCAGCATCCTTAATAACTCCCAGAATTCTTCGGGGGAAGCTGTGACTGTTAAGTTGTGGGTGAACATATCAGACGACACAGCGATTCTTCAAACAGCTCTTGTTTATTCACAGGCCAGAACAGAACTGAACTGAAGGCTTCAGCCAGCCTGCTTATATAGAGCTCCACTAGAACGCAACAGTAACCATTTCTGTAACTATCCAATCACTGAATGTCACTTTCGATCCCTTATTTGCATATGTGTACCTGAACTATCTACAGTATCCCTCTGCTGGCCCAGAGTGAGAACTTCAGTACATAACAGTGACTGTGGTATTATAGTGCTTTAAATGAATTGTGTGGCCAAGGAGGTACCACAACAAAATGTTTCAGTACAGAATGATGATGCTGAGATTCACACTGCTCCGTTTCACACACAGACACACACACCCAACCCAGTTTCCTTTCCTTGCTGCTAATAACCATGCTCACTTCTCATTGAGCTATTGAGGAATTTATGTTTCTCCCCTTGCAGGTATTTTCTAAATAGCTGTTCTGCTTCTGCAAACTTCAAAGTTTTCCAAGCCTTCTGATACTTCCCTGTAATGAGTGGGTGGTGCCATTTTAGTTACATAAGCAACACTCCTCTACCCACGAAGCCTGGAATTTCTATACATGAAGGTAAAAAACAGCTTCAGGGGAAACTGATATTTCTGAATGTCAACATTGAGGCATATCTGCCAACTCCACCTGAATCTCTCTTTTTTTGCCTATCATATATAGTTGACAACATATGTTATGAAATAATGGTTTCAAATCAAAGTATGTCTTCTCTTCATTTAACAATCCTTTTTCTTTTCTTTTTCTTAAAGCAGTGTAAATTAATAATACAATCCTTGCATCATGGCAGAAGAAAAATAATCAAATGTCAAGTGATGCTGCTATAAAAATGACAGCATCAAATGTGGATTGACGTTATCATTATATTCATTTGAGAAGGCAAACACAACCACTTTTTCAAATAAATCTGGCATGTTGTTGCAGCTCCTCTTTTGCAAACATAAGCATATCTGTTCAGAAGAAAGTGTCACTGCGTTCCACAGGGTTTGCAGCCAAGTAAATGGGTACAGGACTGCTGCCCAAAGTTTTATATAATGTGTACATTTGAGCATCTAGATTCTGGAGTGCCAGTTAAGTAAATTCATGCCACGGTCAAGTTATAAGTAGCATGTCTATATGCAATAGGCTTCTGCACATGTACCCCAAGCCAGATGAGGAACACCAGTGCAGCTATGACTACTAGACCTGTGCATAAGGAAAGGGGAGACTAAAATCCCATCAATCAGCTGTTGGGGACATCCTGCAGTCCCTCTCTTTCCCTGATAATCAGAAAAATCATCTGGATTTTATCTAATTTGAAATGGTCCTGCAAACACACAATCCTTTCTATGGGTTCCAATTACAGTGGTACCTCTGGTTGCGAACAGGATCTGTTCCGGAGGTCTGGCCGCATCCCGAGGAATTTGCAACTGGAGGTGCGCGGCGCATAGAGTGCTTCTGCGCATGCCCGGGTGGTGAAACCTGGAAAAATACTTCCGGGTTTAATGCGTTTGCATCCTGAAAGATACGCAACCAGAGGTGTGCGTATCTAGAGGTACCACTGTACAAGAAAATAGATTCTGCCTAAACATTAGGTTGAACTTTCTGACAGTAAGAGCTGTTCAACAATGGAATGGACTACCTTGGAAGGTGGTGGAAGTTTTTAAATAGAGGCTAGGTGTCCATCTGTCCCATTGCTACTTTTCAGAATCAATGATGCACAGAGGAGCCTATGCATAATCCTATCCCTGCATCAACATCATTATTGGGGTGGTTACTATTGTCCTCAAAGTATGAAAATTCATTTTGACCAAGCCTACCACGTATTTTTTGTCTTCTTTTTGTGCATAGAATAGAGATGGGTCTCGCTAATAACTGGTTAGACAGATTATACATGTATTTATTCATGATAGCTCTTAGTTTCCACTTACGGGATTTAAAAGTAGGAAGAAGTCATCAAATGGAAACAATAACAACAAAACAAACCATCAACTTCCTAGACAGAACAAATTAAGCCCTTCATGTAATGAGCTTCGAAAGTAATATCACAAACTTTACCAAAGCCAGTGCCAAATTACTTTTTCTCACTCTGCTTCTACTTTAAACGAGGCACTCTAAAAGGCAGGTTTTCAGTTATCTGAGCCATTTTTAAATGTTTTAAAACCCAAATTTAAAGGAACACTGGTTGTGACTGTTGTTGTTTGATTAAAAGTCCAAGGATATATTAACTACACACAGGTTCTGCTATCCATACACTCTTTATATGAAAATTCACTTATCGAAACACAAGGAATTACCGTATTTTTTGAACTATAAGACTCACTTTTTCCCTCCTAAAAAGTAAGGGGAAATGTGTGTGTGTCTTATGGAGCGAATGCAGGCTGCACAGCTATCCCAGAAGCCAGAACAGCAAGAGGGATTGCTGCTTTCACTGCGCAGCGATCCCTCTTGCTGTTCTGGCTTCTGAGATTCAGAATATTTTTTTTCTTGTTTTCCTCCTCCCAAAACTAGGTGCGTCTTGTGGTCTGGTGCGTCTTATAGAGCGAAAAATACGGTAATACCCAAAGTTTACTATGCACAACGCAGAGTCAAATATCCAAACACCCGAATCTGTGTGCATTACTGTTAACAAATAAGCAGCTTTATTTTATTATTTTTTAAATGATATTTATTAAAGTTTCAAACAAAATTACAATAATAAAAAAGAGATAAGAAAAAGAAAAAAGAAAATACAAAAAGCAGAAAAATTAAGAACAATTAAAAACAAATCAGTCTTTCCATATCTTGTCTTTCATTTACTTGTTTCCCTGACCTCCTCACACCTCCCTTTTTTGCATTCCAGTTCAATTAGTTAATTCAGCAAATCCTTTCCCTCTTTGTTTTTATCTTAATCCTTTGTCTTGATATATTATAACTTTAGATTCACATCCATTAGCAAACCATTTTTACATACACCTTTGTAACATTGCTGCTAAAACCACTTAACTTCATTCCAACATCATTCTAACATTCATTAATTTTACAATGTTTCTGTAAATAGTCTTTACATTTCTTCCAATCTTCCTCCACCGACTCTTCTCCCTGGTCTCGGATTCTGCCAGTCATTTCCGCCAGTTCCATATAGTCTATCACCTTCATCTGCCATTCTTCCAAGGTGGGTAGTTCTTGTGTCTTCCAGTACTTTGCAATAAGTATTCTTGCTGCTGTTGTAGCATACATAAAGAAAGTTCTATCCTTCTTTGGCACCAATTGGCCGACCATGCCCAGGAGAAATGTTGGTGTAAAGCAGAGTTCCGTGCCCAGCGGAAGGATGAGGAGTACGTACTACATACTCTATATTGCTTTATTTACAGTTCAAAGCAGATATATTACAGAAAGACATCTTGCCTCTGCCGGAGCAGAAAATGCATCCTCTCTCCTCGACAGCTTGGAGAGAATCACACAGTGAAAAACAGGAAACCAGTGTACGTCACATCCAGTCTCCCTTTCCCGTGAGAAACTCCAACAGTACAGACTGTGGAATGTAAACACCTGTCTCGTGACAAGCCCTTTCGCTGCACAGTGAAGGAAAGCAGAAACCAACATCCTCCCCCTTTCTGTGAACATCACTGGGCAGCGTGTTCGTACAATATCAGTACAAACCCAACTTCTGCACATAGGTACAGTGTTGATCCCTTGATATAATCTTGGACAATACATCAGCAGGAATTTCATTACCTGGCATATAGGACACCGTTACGAGTCCCTTCTGAATACATTCCCTAGCATGCTGCAACTTTAATTGCAAGTGCTTCGTGCTTTGCTTACAACCTTCAGACTTCAGCAAAGCCAAACATGCTTTGTTGTCCTGGTAAACCTGGATTGGACATTTGACAGGAATTTTCATATCTTTGCACAATTGTACTAACCATTCACAATCCTTAAGTGAATAAGACAGTGCATTCAGTTCAGCTTCACAAGTACTTAAGCTAACTGTTGTTTGCTTCTTGCATGACCAATCAAACAGACCCTGATTGTACATGTAGCAAACTCCAGACGTACTTTTCCTGTCTGTAGTGTCACTTCCAAAACTTGCATCTGCAAATATTTCAAGACCACCAGACTTCTGATTGTTAAATCTCAGTCTGTAATGCATAGTGCCTTTCAAATACCGCGCTATGCGTTTCAGAGCTTTCCAATCCTTGACACTAGGATTGTTGACTTGTCTGCTTAGCAAATTACAGCTAACAGCAATGTCTGGTCTTGAACATCTGGCAATGAAGTTTAGCTTGCCTAGCACACTTCTGTACAGTGTAGTGTCAGAAAATGCTTCTTCAGTGTCATCTACCTGATAACCTGTTGTCATCGGTGTGTCTACAGGGTTAGCATCCATCAGGTTTAGTTTGTTTAACACATCAGCAATTTTCCGTGACTGGTGTACTAGAATGTTACCATCTTGATCTCTTTCTATTTCCAGAGATAGGTAGTTGTTTACCTCACCAAGATCTTTCATGTCAAAGTGCTCTTTTAGTTGAGCTAGGGCGTTATTGTACATTGCGACATCTTTCCAAAAGAATAATAAATCATCAACATAAAACAAACAGTACAGTTTCTTTTGCCCCTCCTCTTTGACAAATACACATGGATCAGCTTTCCCTTGCTTAAAACCTAGAGTAAACAATACTTCAGTGAGTTTTGTGTGCCAACACCGTGCACTTTGTTTGAGACCATAAAGGGATTTCTTCAGAGCACAAACAAATCCCTGTTTTACCTGTACGCCATCAGGTGGAAGCATATAAAGTGATTCATCTAGAGATCCGTACAGAAAAGCTGTATTAATATCATGGTGACTAATGTGTAGATTTTCCTCTGCAGCTAGCTTGAGCATAAGCCTAATGCTTTCATACCTCACTGTGGGTGAGTAGGTCTCGTGATAGTCTTCACCTGGTACCTGTGCAAAACCTCTGGCTACCAATCTGGCTTTGTGTCTGACTATCTTGCCATTTTGATCTGTCTTCGCTTTGAAGACCCATTTGCTTCCAAGCAGTTTCATTCCTGGAACTACTGGAACAAGCTCCCATGTTTTGTTCCTTTCCAAGGAATCAAGCTCAGCCTTCATGGCATTTAACCATGGCTCAGCTTCCTTTGAATCCAAACCCTGGATTTCTTGGAAACTTGAAGGTTCAAATACCTTCTTGGAGCTTTTAACAGCTGTTACTGCTATCGTAGCAAACTCATCAGCATATCTCTTTGGAGGTCTGCCTTTTGTGGCTCTCTGTGACCTACGAATTAGCCTTAAGTCTTCAACACTCTCCTCTTCCTTCTTGGGAGAAAAACGACCTATTGTGAACAATGGTTCTTCCAATTCTTCTCGATCAGAGCTTTCAGAGGGTCGCATAGAGGCTTTCGCACTCTTGAAATCCTCTGAATCACCTGATTCAGTTTCAGATTCAGACTCAGAACCTTCATCAGTGGGTGTGGGTTGTTGTGGTTGCTTTTGACTATCCTCAGTCTCATCACCATCATCAGGATAACATTGGAAAATTCCCACATTTTCCCCCCACTTTGCATTGTACTCAACACTTCTCGTGAGCTTAATTGTCTTAGAGTCAGTCATCATTATTCTGTATGACCCTTTCTGATAACCTAGAAAGATACCATGCAATCCACGTTTGTCTAACTTGGAGTTTTGTGGTGAATGAACCCACATGTCAGAACCAAAAATTTTCATGTGTTTGATGTATGGCTTCTTGCCAAACATCTTCTCATAGGGGGTACAACCAATCGCTGAAGATAACCTGCGATTGTAACTGTAAACAAAACACGAGAGAGATTCGGCCCAATAACTCTCTGGAAGATTGGCATCATGCAGCAAGGTTTTTAACCCTTGAAGCAATGTCTGATTTGCCCGTTCCGCAAGTCCATTCTGCCATGGCGAGCGAGGACTAGACAAATCGTGTTGAATTCCTTTCTCAGTCAGAAAAGCTTCAAACTGCTGAGAAGTGAATTCTCCCCCGCGATCACTGAAAAGAGTCTTTATCTTCTTACCATGCACATTTTCCAACCAAGCACAGAATTCCTTGAACCTAGGAAAAGCCTCTGATTTCTGCTTGAGATTGTACACAAAAATATATCTAGAAAATGCGTCAATGAGAACCATGAAGTACCTATTTCCACCCAAAGAGGGCGCTAGTGGTCCAACCAAATCAGCATGAACAATCTGGTACGGTTCCGTAGCTTGCCTACTAGACACCTTACCTTTCGCAGCCATTTTCACCTTGTTTGCTGCGCATGCTTTGCACTTCATGTGGTACTTGCAGGGTTTAATAGTCATACCTTCAACCAAGGCAGGCATTTTAGATACTGCCTCAAAATGCAAATGACCAAATTTTCGATGAAAATCATGAATACATTCTGCATGCAAACTTTTGTTAGAACCTGCAATGCAACAAGTGTCATCCTGCACAACATCATCATAATACAAAACAAACAAACGATCAACATATTCAGCATGCAATACATAGTCATTTTTCTTTGTGATGATGCACTTCTTGTTCTTGAAGGACACGTCAATGTTCCGCTCATTCAGCTGTCCAACGCTGAGAAGATTATGTTTGGAATCTGGCACGTAAAGGACATTCTGTATCGATAAGTCCAAACTGTGAAGAACAACAGTTCCGTAGCCTTTACTGGGAATAGTGTGGTCATCCGCCTGGTGAATCGCACCTTCCTGCGGTGTAAAAGACACAAACAGTCTCTTATCGTTGCACATGTGGTGGGTCGCCGCCGAATCAACAACGAAGAAAGATCTAGACGTCTTCTGGACCTCTGCAACCTTTGGAGTGAAGCGTGAAACCATAGCCTTGTGCTGCGTTGTCCTAGACACCGGACCTTTGCCTTTGCCTCGGCCTTTTCCGCGCGATGAGCTTTCGCTGCGCTGCTCTGTCTTGGCCCTGGGATATCTGCATTCCCTCTTCATATGGCCTAGACGTCCACATGAGTAGCATTTCACTGCCTTCAAAGCTTTGGCGCCATCTGGTGGTTCCACTGCACTATGGGACGACGTCTGTGAAGACTCCCCCTTGCCCATGCAGCTAGCACCCCGGCGATCTGCTTCATTTAACACCACGGCAGTTACAAAGTCCACTGTCAGCTGAGCTGTTGGCTGCACAGCAATCTGGGTTGCAACAGACTCCCAACCTGAACCCAAAGATTGTAGTATCATGAAAGAATACACAGCCTCTGGAAAGTTGAGTCCTCTCTGTTGCAGCTCATGTCTCAGATTTTGCATCTCCATCAGATGTAAACGCACATCTCCACCTTCAGCAAGAGCCATATTATGCAGCTTGTTAAAGTAAAACATAGTAGATCCAGCTTCTGTCCTTAAGTGAGCCTCCCTCAAAGAATCCCAAATTTCTCTGGCTGAGGTCTTATCACGCAATAGACAGAGCTCTTCTGGGGATACTATCAATGTAAGCGTTCCCCGTGCTTTGGAATCCTTAGCTTTCCATGCATCTGTAACTGGAGCTGGGGAGGTTTCTGTAATCACCTCAAACAAACCCTCTTTCCGCAGAATTGCCTCTGCATACAAAACCCAGTCCGCATAATTTTTCTTATTGAGCTTAGGAATCCCACAAGCATCCTGAAGGGCCATCATGACTCTGGCATTAGCCTTCAGCGTCATATATGCTGCTTTAAATCTTGCTGCGTCACTGCTGCAGCTGCTTTGTTCCAAAAGCGCACTTAAAAGTTACTTTCGATTTCCCCAGCATAGTAACTTGTGCCTGGGAGCCTTTTGCGTATTCCCGGCAAAACGGCTTTAAAAGTTCAAAGTCCAGCCATAAAGCCATTAACTAGAAGCTGGCAGGCTGCCCGGAGCAGTAGCACATACCTCATTAATCATGTTTACGCGCAGAGCAGATTCCGATCCGATCTGTCCCTCTGCATTCCGATCCTTTGCCGGCACTCCGATTCGACTTCTGGGCCCATAACCACGTGTTGGTGTAAAGCAGAGTTCCGTGCCCAGCGGAAGGATGAGGAGTACGTACTACATACTCTATATTGCTTTATTTACAGTTCAAAGCAGATATATTACAGAAAGACATCTTGCCTCTGCCGGAGCAGAAAATGCATCCTCTCTCCTCGACAGCTTGGAGAGAATCACACAGTGAAAAACAGGAAACCAGTGTACGTCACATCCAGTCTCCCTTTCCCGTGAGAAACTCCAACAGTACAGACTGTGGAATGTAAACACCTGTCTCGTGACAAGCCCTTTCGCTGCACAGTGAAGGAAAGCAGAAACCAACAAGAAAGGCCTCTGGTTTCTTCAACAAATAAGCAGCTTTAAGCAAGCCTTGCTTTTTGTGTTTTGCTGGTTCATTTCGTCATAGTGGTAGGGAGAAAGAGCATTTTTTCCTTCCTTGTTTGCCTTTTGAAAGGTTTCAGAGGGTTTTCCTGGGGATTTTTCATCACTTTGGGGTCAAAATTCTGTGGTTGGGAACACAATAGAAACTTCCCCATAGGAATCCATGGAAATCCTCAACTCATTATGGGAATGCTCACCTAACAAACAAATTCCCCCAGTACATATTGTGTTTGGAGAGACTTGTGTTTAGTCTTATAATGGAGACTCTTTACAAACGACACCAGCTAGCAGAAGAACAATTTCCAACTGGAAAACGCCTCTTTTTAAATTCTATTTTCTCTTCCAACCATCCTGCCTTTGCTGCTGTTCCATCTTGGTAACAATAAGGAACCATTTGTTTGGGAGCAACGATCTTCCACACCATAAAAGGAACAGACTGTAATTAGGCTTCAATTTAATAATGCTCAAACCTAACTAGCTGAATCAAATTTGTGAGCTCAGAGATCTTATAAGACTCTTCAGACTTGTTATCTTATTGAGTTATGAAGTATGGGGAGTAGGCTTGGGCAAATGGAGCACCAGGCAAGGACCAGCTGCACGTCCATCCTTTTATTCAACTTTTCAATATCTTCTTATAAAAAAGATGTATGCATTTGTATCCCATTCGACAACATTGATGTATGGTTTGTATACTTTGCCCCTGCCATGTGACAATGAATTTGCATGCATCAATCTCAGATCAGCCCTGTAGTTCTATATCTTGTTCTCACAATGGCCAAGCAGATGCCTATGGAAAGCCTGCAAACAGGACCTGACTGCAATAGGACTCTCCTCATTTTTTTATTTTCAGCAATTGATTTTCAGAGGCAGACCACCTCTGACACTGGAGGTAAATATAGCCATTTTGGCCAGTAGCCTTACAGGGCCTTATCAACAATCTTACAAAATCATAACCCACTCACACATGCAACTTGTTGAATGGGTGCTGATTGCTAAACCCTCTCCCCACAAGTCAGGCTCCCTGGCCAACGGGTCTTAAAGCCCAACCAAGTCTGCCACACACACAACATAGATGAAAAGGCTATTCTGAGCCCATGTCACCATGCCAGGCCTTGTGGGTCTCATATTTTCCTCATTTAAACTACTTCACAGTAGAGTTTAGAAGTATAGCAGTGGGAACATAGGAAAGTGTGAAGATGCTGGAGAGTGCCAGGCAATGCACAAAGTCTAAAATGAAGACCAGAGTGAAAGAAGGGGTTACAGGAAGTGGATGGCAGGATGCAGCAGGAAGCCTTTCCTAAACTTGCTGAACCTCCAAATCCCTAGGTGCCCAAAGCAAGTTTAGATCCACTTTGTCAAAGGAGGTGCTTGATCGAACAAGCATTGTTTTTGCTGATTGGATAAAAAGTGCCTTTTTGCTTATGGAACAATGGTCAGAAATGATGGGAATTGTAGTTGAGAGACACCAGGAGGACCACATGTCCCTCTGTCACATAAAATATGCCTCTTGCCATCTGCATTAGCCTCTGGAAAGTGGCTTCCTTCTTCCACCAACCAGTAATCAGCAGTAGTAGCTACTGAGCCCTTTCCAAAGCTCGTGTCCTCTTCTTCTTTTCTGCACTCTGGACTGAACTGTTGCTGCCCTTCCACCATGAGCTAAGGTTAAATGATGGTGATTCACTGAATCCATGATTGTGAACTGAGACCCTAGTCCTGCACATCCACAGTGACCTATGTTTACAAAAGCCCATTTGCAGTTACAGTGGTACCTCGGGTTACATACACTTCATGTTACATACGCTTCAGGTTACACACTCCGCTAACCCAGAAATAGTGCTTCAGGTTAAGAACTTTGCTTCACGATAAGAACAGAAATCGTGCTCCGGCAGCACGGCGGCGGCAGGAGGCCCCATTAGCTAAAGTGGTGCTTCAGGTTAAGAACAGTTTCAGGTTAAGAACGGACCTCCAGAACGAATTCAGTACTTAACCCGAGGTACCACTGTATTACAATTTCTAAGCTGTCCCTAGATCATACCCTGAAATAAAATGACAAGGAGCAGAGGACTCTCAAATGAAGATTTATCTGTGTTGGGCAACTGCTGGATGCAGAGTGATGGGCTGAATGGGCCATGTTCTGATTGAGTATCGTGCCTCTGATGCAGCTATTTGAAAGCCGATGAGAGCCCGTGAAAAGATGTTTTATCAGTTTCAATGGACTTTGTGTAAATAGCTAATTTTATACTAGTACACCTGCTCATCCTGATAATGCGAGCTCGTTTTTTCCTCCAGCTTCTATGGAACACGGCACAATGGCCATTCATGTGGAAAATCAATAACACAAAAATCACTTTGTAACCTGTTTAAGGCAATACACTTTGGGTCCTTAGTGAATGTCAGGTGCTTGAGGCCGAATTTTAAAAGAGGCCTTTTTACTGCTTCATGGCTTCCAAGGATATTATGACACAGAGTTTATTTCTCCCGGGCTCTGATGTGTTCATTCAGCACAAGTCTAGGACATTCCATGTACAGGTTCTTCACATCGCCTGCCAATCCATACAGTCGCTACAGTCCACCAGGGGTCAGCAAACTTTTTCAGCAGGGAGCCAGTTCACTGTCCCTCAGACCTTGTGGGCGGGGGGGGGGGGACTATATTTTGAAGAAGAAGAAAATGAACGAATTTCTATGCCCCACAAATAACCCAGAGATGCATTTTAAATAAAAGGGCAAATTTTAACACCTTGATTAGCCAGGCCTATTCCAAATTGCACTGGGGAAGTATGCCGGATGCTAGTCTTACGCATTATAAGGCCACTGCCTTTATTGTCAAAAGCAGTTTAAAAGAAATTGAAGTGACACATATAGTCAATATTTAGTGGCCACACATCAGATTTGACAGGCCGTTGCATTTATTGTACCACAAAGTCAATATTAAGGAAGTTATATTTCTGAAAGTTTAAATCTCACTGAGCCAGTTCTGACGGGGAAATAAAAGGAGCTCTGACCTCATCACCATGGAAATTCGAAGGGTAAAAATTGTGTTTTCATATAATCTAATATTGCCCCATGTCAATTAGAGATAATGTATTTGGGGATTAGAGGGAGAGATGTAGGTGCATCTATAGTTCTATATATGTATATATTCTTGTTTGGGGTGAGGTTTTTGTTTTGTTTTGTTTTTTACTTTTCCCTGGAAAGACAAGATGCAGTACAAAACCTGGAATAAAGTTTTCAACTTGATGCATTGCTGTTCTGCACTCAGGAATTCCAGCTGACATTGGACAGTGCTCAACATTAAATATTAAACAACACCAAACTGACAGGCTGGCAATTCACAATGCACAGCTCTGGGTTTTTATTTTCGTGCTGCAGTAAGCAATTGCTTATTTCATGCTACATTGTTTCAAAAGGTGATATTTCATGATTAATAATAAGATATTTGACAATGTCAAAATGTAAACTCAAAGCTTTGGGATGATTTATTGGAATGCTACGATGACAGCGAGACATGAAACTATCGCCTCAAAAACAAAGTGGGAGTTTGCAAAAATATCTGACTTTCATATTAAGTGTTCTTGGCCCCTTTTTGTTTTGCTGTTGTAGGTTACATGCTCCAAATCACACTTTCAAATTATCTGTATGAATAATTCCACAATAGCTACAATCACCAAGATGAATTAGGCTGTTGCTTTATCTGTCCTGGTTGTGAATCCTTAAAGGATGGTTAAAATTGGTTAATACATCTGTGTGAACTGACGACATTGAAAAGCAATGGATATGATGTGAGGATATACGACAGCTCTCTCTATGATCTATGGCAACCCATACACACAGAGAAATCATCACATTAGGCAGCTGTCTTCAAGTGATGGAAGTGCATTTTTGAACCAAACTTGAGGTACAGAAGTGCCACCTTGGGCTGAAGATTAGGGGAAGCAGTGGTGTGGCACATGTCTGTGATGTCACATGAGCATTGTAAGGAGGAGGCGTGTTGTTGGGGGGGGGCTTGCCCAGTGTCATGCAGCTTCAATCTCAGTGGCTCACAGCATTAACACACCAACAGATCTTGTGTCCCTATTAGGCCTCCAGAGATACCCATGTTCATAGCTTTGGGTCTGACACTAAAATGCCTCTGTCTCTCCAGCTTCCAGCATCAGCCAAACTTATGCATTCATCTCTCACATACGTATCCCTCCTTGGCCTATTGTTCTCCATCCTAGGATGATGTGGCATCTAGCCAGGTACGGTGGGAAAAGGCCCATCCATTCATCTTTTGGGCAGCAGAGCAACCTCTTTGGATATGGTGAATAGTGGTACTTCACTGGCCAACCTTAATAATGGAACTGCTCTAGCTGATTCAGCAGTCTCTTCTATTAGCTTCTAAATAGGATTGGAAGATACCCAGAGTATCATCCAGACCAACCCCCTCAAACCTATAACAATATTTTAGGGCACTCTCTTTTCATGGTGTTTACTGGCAAGGCATGCTGGGCCTTGCTGTTGGCTCATGTGAATAGAGGGTCTGATTGAGAACACATCCAAAACTCTCCTTTAGCTGTGTGTTGAAGGGGAAGTTTTGTTCAAGCTTATCTTGAAAACTGCCGTTCTTGATCTTCTCAACCAAAGCTTCTGATAAGAAAATCCAGAGTTCTGAGAACACAGTTCCAAAAGTATTGCCACTGACTAATAAGAGGAATGCAAAGAGGGAAATGCCAACACAAAATGATGGTACTAATTTGATCCAGTTTGTCTGAGTTCATCAAAACAGAGGGAAATGGATTGTATATGAGCGCCACTAAACAGAAAATCGTTCCACTGCTCCAATCAAAATATAGCCTTGTATCTAGTGATTACATTGTGATTTAGCAAACAAATATTTCAGTCTCTGTTTTCTTAGCGAGAAGATAATCAACATATTAAGGTTTTTACAGAAGGCTGGTTTGGGGTTGTTTGGGGGGTTTTTTTTGGAATTAGGCTCAATGAGATTCAAATTAAAGGAAATGCAAATGAAGATATAGCCAGGCTAAAAAGAGAGCTGAATTCAATAATGCTTACATAAAACCCAATATTATCTCCCACTGTCGAATTAATATGCCCCCATCAGTAGAACATTTTTGCAATGAACAAAATAACTGTGGTAAATACCGGAGGCATTATTTCGAGATGCCCACATCCGAGTCCTGTGAACTGAATGGCTCTGTAATCAAACATTACAAAGATGTGAGATGCTGGTGTCGAATTCAGGCACAATTAGCTCTTCCCCCTTTTACAACCACTCCCAGCTCCAGGCTCCCTATCTCCTTTCTTCCTCCTGTTTCCAACAGAAGCCCTGCTGCAGGCCTTCACTAAGACCCACACTGAAGATCTGTATAAAAGCAAATAATCGAGGTACAGACATTTGTATGGAGCCTGGATTGTACAGTGGTACCTCGGGTTAAGTACTTAATTCATTCTGGAGGTCCGTTCTTAACCTGAAACTGTTCTTAACCTGAAGCACCACTTTAGCTAATGGGGGCCTCCTGCTGCTGCTGCACTGCCGGAGCACAATTTCTGTTCTCATCCTGAAGCAAAGTTCTTACCCTAAAGCACTATTTCTGGGTTAGCGGAGTCTGTAACCTGAAGTGTATGTAACCTGAGGTACCACTGTATTGCCATTTTTATGGACCCTGAATTCCACAAAGTTCTTCGGACAACACACTGCAGTAGTTTTAGTAGCAGGCATTCACTGAAAAGGTTGCAATTGTGGGTGGGGGAAACTTACCATCTTGTTTAGGTAAAGTAAGCCATGTTCCCCACCCCGATATGGATTGCCATACATCTGGATTGTCCCAGAGATTAAAGGGATTCCTGCCCAGACACAGTTCCTGGCAGCCAGATCCCGGAATTCCAGACATATATCACCCCCGCCAAAGTGGACAGAATTTCCTTTCTTCCTTCTGTGGAAGAAAAATGACACCCCCCCCCCCCCAAGGGGGGGAGTGAAATTAGGTTCAGTGTTAGTTAAAATGAATTGTGCCAACTGCACATCATGGGTTTTTTTGAGTGTTTTTTTAAAAAGCATTCAGCTCCTTTAGACTAGTCTCTAAAGGGTTTTAAGACAGAGCACTGGGTTACACTTCATTTTCATGTCTCATTCCAGCTTCTTGCAACATGGTAAGCTAAGCATTCCATTTAATTGGGAAAGGGACAACAATTCCACTTTTTATTTTAGCAGACTGTAAATTACTTCTACAATCAATTTTTCTTCAACAACAAAATCAGCCTTGCATAATGTGCTTAACATCTATTATCCCCAATCAAAATGTTACTCATTTGCATTATGGGAGATTATGCAAATTTGTAAATAATCAATCAAAATCATACTTTTGTCATGTCCTTCACGCAGTGTATCCCAAGGCACTAAAGGGAATAATAAAATTAGCAGCTGAGTAAATAGGAAGAAGATAGGTCAACGAAAGGAGCCTTCAGTCGTCAGTTTAAACAATGAAAACATGGCTGACAGAGAATCGCCAGGGATAGGCAATTTCTAGTGAAGATGTCCCTCATTCTAGAATATTTTTATGAACAGAATAAAAGCAAATCCCAGAGAAAAAATAAGAAATTGCAATAGCAGCAATGACCCAAACACAATAAATTACGAAACAATGGAAGTTAAACAAGTCTACAAGGTGTTCATTGAAGATCGAGTTTATAATGTTTGCCTCATATCTCAATACGGCATTATAAGAAAGTCTCTCAGTATTTGCTGCTTCTTTTAGATCTTCATTTTTTATAGTACAATAATCTTAGCGTTGGGGACATTTTCAGGTATGTCGTAGAAAGTGTCCTTTATTGCTTTCTCTTATAGAGCTGTAGCAAATTGGCTCAAGGATAGTTTAGACAGGCAGCTGTGGTCTCTCCTCAGCTACACACATAACAGCAACCGCAAAAAGGAATATTAACAAGAAAACTATGTGCAACTGGAGCTATACCAAAAGAACATAAGATTAGGCTAAAGTCCCATCTAGTTCTGCATCCTGTACTCACAATGGCCAACCAGATATTAAGTATAATGGTTTAATTGACACAGAAATGAAAAATGGCTAAAGGTATATTGCAGGAGGTTTAACATGGGGTTTCCATGGGGCTATATTCAAGCCAAGGAGAGCACTTTGAGCTCTGGTTGTGGTTTCTCTGGTAGCTAACATATGAGTGTTGTAACCCAAGATCATGTGAAAGGTATTGGGTTGCAAAATCTCCATTTTGTAGAGACTTGCCTTTGAGTCTCAGTTGGTAGAGCATGAGACTTTCAGGGTCAATGGTTCAAGCTCCACACTGGGCAAAAGATTCCTACATTGCATGGGGTTGGACTTTATGACTCTTGTGGTCATCTCCATCTCTACAATTCTATGATTCTATGAACTCAGTGCCCACAATGTAAGGTATCCACCATAAATCAGAATCCAATTGATTAAGTCAAGTTATACTGTCTGGCATCACACAACTTATAATGTGGATATGGTCATTACTTTGCATGATTCACTGTTCATTCCCAAGCTAGTCTTAGCTACAGTTCTCAGTTAAAGCTCAAGCTGCCTTGGAAAATGATGAGTTAAATGAATTGTGCTTTCATTTTATTACTGCCCAGAATTGGACCACATGCCAGCTGAAACACCAGAGTGATTACAGCTAATAGGATCAAGCATCTGTGATGTTCTGCTTCCACAGTCATTGTTCAAATCATAATAGAAGCAATTGAAGTTTGCAGCACTGTTAAACAAAACTTTGCCAAATGTCTTCAGAAAAGTTTAGATTTCAGGGCACTTCAAAATATAGTAGTTATTTGACTTCATCTGATAGCAAAGTATTGAGTTGTTCTGTTTTGTGTTTCAATTTTGTAGCATATTTTGCAGAGCAGCACAAGGGGTGCCCGATTTGCATTCCTTGGGAACCCCCTGAGAAACGCACTAAACCATGCCTGCTATAACCTGGAAATGGGCAATGTGGGCAGTATAGCTGATTTCTGCACTGAATGGGACACAACCATGAGCAGCCTCAGAAAGTTACATAGCAAGTTGCCTTATACTGAAACAGACCAGTGGTCCATCTAGCTCAGTATTGTCTACCCTGACTGGCAGAAGCTCTCCAGAGGGCCTGGCAGGAAAGCAGGCTGGTGGAATGAGGCTTAGAGGAACATGGGTGGGTGGAAAATTCTTCTCAGGTTTACAATAATTTGTGCCCAAGAAGAATTATGGAACTGTAATACAGATTTGATGCAAGCATTACAAACTAGGAGATACAGCTTTTATAAAGAGATGGGTCTTGTAAGTTAAGAGTGGTGTTCCTCAGAGTAGACCCACTAAAATTAACGCCTAGGACTAAAGATTATCAGTTTAAACAGGGCTATTATGAGTAAACATTTAGTTGAATACCACCTTAATTAAGTCTGCACAGTTTGTTACCCATAAAACTAAATGCACCAGCTATGTACGGTGGTTCACTGGGAACTTGGTAAACTTATCCCTTTGCCTGCTTGCTGAAAAAGGGAGGGGGGATTTACCTGAGTACTTGTTGCCAGATAGACAACAATTTCATAACTGTCAACGTTTCCCTTTTTTAAGAGAAATTCCCTTATTCCGAATAAGATTCCTCGCAAGAAAAGGGAAAAGTTGACAGCTATGAATAATTTGCAATACTGCAAGAGAGTGAACACAAGCATTTGGAGGCCCACATGTGTTTGCAGAAAAGGGATAACTCAGGGATTGGAGGATTCTAAAAGCTGGAGGCTTACATATAACATCCTTCCTGGTGTTTATAGTTTAGCACTTGGCATAGGCAATTCATGTGTCTGCCCACCTCTCCTGTGTTGTGTGAATCTTCAGCCCTGACTCAATAATGCTGTGTAGACCCAAGAAATATATTTTTGGGCACACCCTCAGATTGGCTGACAGGATAAACCTTTATCACCTTCCCTTGGAATGGCACTGGGGGATTTTTGTCGCATGTCAGAGAAAACCCCCGGATGCATGGCTCAAAACAGCTCCAAAAGCTTAAAATCATAATTTGTGGGGGAGGCTTCAACAATTAATAATTAGGGTTCATTCCCCCCCCCCCAAAAAAAAAGCTCAACAATTTTGGGGTCTTCCTTTACTTTTGGTATGGTAAGCGTTAAAGCTCAAATAGGATGGCTGATACCATCTGGCCTCTGGTAGGGGAGTTAAGATGGCTGCCTGAGGAGCTGTGGGATAAATGAGCAGAGGGCCATGTGGCCTGATTGGGATGGCAGCTTGCCATAATGACCACTGGCAGCCCCATTTTAGGATGGCATCTGCTTACCATTTTGTGAGATCCTAGGGGATTAGGAATATTAAGGTGCTATCCTCCTTCACCAGCCTTTAATGCTACATTTCTTTACTTGTAATGTTTTGTGGAATTTTAATTGTTGTTTTACAATGTAGTTGTGGCCTATGTTTCTATCCCTTCTTTATCCTAGCGAAACACCTGCTAGATCACAGTACATAGTTGGTATGCCGTGTTCAACTTGATAGGTCACAAATCCGGCCTTGTCTAAAGTGCAAATCTTTCAGGATGGAAAACCTCTGTTTCATTACAAAAGCATTCTTCAAAATGGAGATTGCTGCATCAGAGCCGCTCTTATCAAAGGATGGCTGTGGTTTGCTAAGTCTTGTGCAAATATACTTGAAGAATGAAATTGAACTGGAACATTTTCTGCTTTGTGTCCTTGGTATATTATTAAGCATACATTTGTTAAGGAAAAACAGCAACACAAAAAACCCTCCAATTAGGACACAAAACAACATTTTTCTTGAAACCATCTTCAAAATTTACGGACCTTTAGGCTGAGATTTTTCAAAGAAGTGGATGTACTTAAAAGAGAGTTGCTTTATTTTATTTTTTTACCACTGCCCTTAACAGCTTTGGAAATTAGCTTTCCAGATGCAGATTATGAGAATTCTTGTTCTATTAAAACAGGCAGTTATTGATGACCAAGCTATTAAGTTGAAGTTGTGTGTAGCAAACAACTGAGAGGGATTTAGTGGGCATCATAAAAAGCAATATTCCAAGTCCATGACAAGGCCAATAATGTCAAAAAAAGATGAGTGGCAATAAAGTCAGGCTTTAATTTACGGTGTGGAAAGCATCTGTTTCGATGAGGTGCATAAACCACAGGACACAAGCATGCAAAGGTGTATATTTGGCAAAAAGCTCCAATGAAAATAAAATATAGCGTTGCTCCAATTTTCTGTGCAAAATTTCAAAGACAACCACATACACAGTGCAAATACATCTCACCAAGCACTGCCCACGAGTGTGGATGGAAAACACAGATAGATTGAAACAGAAGGCTCTCGTGTATGGACAGAGGGGCACAAAACCACCCATAGAAAACAGAGGTGTGACCCATGTGCACGTTAATACAGTCATGAGCTACCCAAAAAATAAGACCCATCCTTTTGACTTTCCAAAGAAGAGTTTGGATTTGATATCCCGCCTTTCACTCCCTTTAAGGAGTCTCAAAGCGGCTAACATTCTCCTTTCCCTTCCTTCCCCACGACAAACACTCTGTGAGGTGAGTGGGGCTGAGAGACTTCAGAGAAGTGTGACTGGCTCAAGGTCACCCAGCAGATGCATGTGGAGGAGCGGAGACGCGAACTCAGTTCACCAGATTACAAGTCTACCACTCTTAACCTCTACACCACACTGGCTCTCAAAGGAAAGTAGAGCAATATGTTTGGCACCAGCTTGGCTTCAGGAGTAGCCAGGAGGAGGCATACAAGACACCATCCAACTATCTTAGGGAATCCACTCCAGATTTGTGTAGTGTTTCCTCCTTAGCCATTTCTTCTCCCAAAGATATCGCACAAGGAAGCCAAAGTTTTGGATCAGAGTTTTCCTTCTCCAAGATGGGCTACCTTCCCAGGTTGACGAGCCCCATCTGCCCCTCACTTCACTATACAGTGGTACCTCGGGTTACAGACGCTTCAGGTTACAGACGCTTCAGGTTACAGACTCTGCTAACCCAGAAATAGTACCTCAGGTTAAGAACTCTGCTTCAGGATGAGAACAGAAATCGTGCGGTGGTGGTGCGGTGGCAGCAGGCGGAGGCACCATTAGCTAAAGTGGTGCCTCAGGTTAAGAACAGTTTCAGGTTAAGAACAGGCCTCTGGAACGAATTAAGTTCTTAACCCGAGGTACCACTGTATAACATATGCAGAAAATGCCTTCTTGGCCATTAGACCCACTATTGGTCTCGTCCAATAAATCTGCCAGAGCCTGTCTTCACATGCTAACTCACCAAGGTTTTGAGACCCATCAGCTGCCTTTACCTGGTTTAGCCGGCCAGTCAAAGACATTTCCCATGGAGTGGGAGCTTCTAGAAGCCACACATATGACTTGTAGCAATACCGTGGGGAATGGCAGTGGTGGAAGGTGCCCATTTGAACTGGTAGGGTGGAAAGCAGAGTGGCCAACAGCAGGTAGTAGGTAAAGCCAAAGCCAATGAAAGGTGTTAACCAACTCATTTTAGTTTTGCTCCCATAGTCACCAACTTAGATGAGTGCATGGGGTGTTAGGAGAGGGGTAGTAGCCTCTGGTGGGGGACACAGCTTGTTGCTTCTGGGGTTGTTTGTCCACCTTTGGCTCCCACCCTGCACTCTGCTCTCATCTATGGTTCCTAGAAGCTGTCAGTGTGTGACAGTGGCCACATCCAGGAACGGCTTTGACCAGCTGGCTAAACCAGGTGAAGGTAGACGATGCTGGGTCTCAAAAAAAGTAGATGCTCTAAAACATATATATTGTAACAAGTACTGAAAGTCAAATCTGCATTTGTTGCTATGTAATGTGTGAAATGGTCCTGAATGTGGTGGGACGCGGGCGGAACTGTGGGTTAAACCACAGAGCCTAGGACTTGCCGATCAGAAGGTTGACGGTTCGAATCCCCGCAACGGGGTGAGCTCCCATTGCTTGGTCCCTGCTCCTGCCAACCTAGCAGTTCGAAAGCATGTCCAAGTGCAAGTAGATAAATAGGTACCGCTCCGGCGGGAAGGTAAACGGCGTTTCCATGCACTGCTCTGGTTCGTCAGAAGCAGCTTAGTCATGCTGGCCACATGACCCGGAAGCTGTACGCCGGCTCCCTCGGCCAATAAAGCGAGATGAGCGCTGCAACCCCAGAGTCGGTCATGACTGGACCTAATGGTCAGGGGTCCTTTAATGTGTGACATGGTCCTGAATGTGGTGTCTCTCCTGCCCCCGCTGCCCCCGCCCAGATAAAAGGGCTGTGCTTGTTGCATGATGCATTTTTTAGATGCTGTAGGGCTTCTAAGGGAACTCCCTGTTCAAAAAGTAATCCAGTTTTTGCTTGCAGATCCACTCTTAGAAAATTCCTGGTGCAACATATAAACCCTAATGAGAAATCACAGTGGTTATGCTTAAGCAGTTGCACACACTCCAAAGGCTCAATGGATTCTCCGAGGATGAAATGTGATTGTCATAATTGTATGGGGCACTGGTTCTTGGATTTTTAATGGGGTTTTTTTTGCAGAATAGGGCACTGAAAAAATAATTAGAGGTAAGCTTTTTGCATTTTAATATTAACAACAATGTTTATTTAAGAAAAAACAACAACCCTCTAAAGCTTTTTCTTTTCTTTTCAGTTCAGCATAGCATTCTCCAAAGCATTAAACCTAAACCCCAGTGCTCAATATTGGATGGTAAAGCAAGATATAAGCACTTGAAAATTTTGCTGGATTTGGAGGAAAGAATTCACTGTCGATCTGTAAAAACTGACATTTGTCATCTTGATCCTGGTGATGATGCCTTACATCTGTCATTCATTCTTTTTGGACAAAGCTGCATTGGTGCAGGAAATGCATGTGTTTAGTTATGGAAAACACTTTCAAAGCTTCCTTCCCAAACTATGTCAGAACAATATGTGAAAGCAAATCAAAGAATAGTATTACAAGGTCACGAGAGAATATGGTGCTGTTTGCTGGCTGAACACACAAGAAAGGGAAGTTTTTACATAAAAGAACATCTCCAAGTATAGCTTCAATACAGTACTTCAATGGGTATGTAAATAAGGAAAGGGTGGAAGGTACTGATAAGGGCCGTATTTACTGTTCTTCTATAGAATCACAAGAGACATGTAAATACTGGGAAATGGAAGGTAATGATACCAGAATAAGGAATGCTAAGTGACTGCTGTCTATCTTTAATCCTTTATTTCCCCATGAGCAATCTTTTAAAGGGTTAATCAAAAGAGCCTTTATTCAAGGCTTGTTTCTTTTTCAAGCAACAAGAGGATTTGCTTTTCCACAAGTGCTGATTTATTTATTTTTTAAGGCCTATCTCCACCCTGAAGGGATGGTGCTGTTTGCTTGTCTTCCAGCAGAACATAGAGAAGCACAGTGTGTTTCTTAGCCCAGTTCATAGGAATACAGGAAGTTGCCTTATACCGAGTCAGACCATTGGCCTGTCTTCTCAGCACTGTCAACACCAGCAGGCAGTGGCTCTCCAGGGTCTCAGGGAAGGGTTTCTCCTAGTCCTACCAAAGATTAGACCTGGGATGTCCTCTATTGCTCGGAAGGAAACCACTAGCCTTTATTGTAAGGATGGAGAACCTGTGGTCCTCCAGATGTGGGTGGACAACAACCCACATCAGCCCCAGTGAGAATGCTCTATAGCCAGGCATGATGGGAGTTCTAGTTGCTCATCCCTGTTTTGTGTACATTGCTGCAGTGCATAATCCACCTTGCTTCCCCAAATGCCCACATTGTCCTATCCCACCATGCCATATTGGTACCTTGACACCTCTGCTCTCTCCACACACACACACACACACACACACACACACACGCACACTACATCTTTGACAAAGCATGCAGTTCAAAGGAAGCAGTTCCGGCATTGTGCTCAAGCACTGAATGACTTGAGGTCCTTGCACACCATACTCCATACAAGTGTAGACTGAATACTAGAGCCAAGGAGGATGAGGTTACAGGGGTGCAGAAGGCCTGCGATCTAGCTCTGATCAAATGTAATGCTAACTATTAGGGCTGTGCTCCATGATTTGGGGACAAAGCAGGAAGCTATGGCTAAAACAGTAAACCCTTGATCCCTTGGCAAGTCATTTTATTTTGAGACTCTCGGGTGACGTATGAATCAAGAATGATTTAGTCAGGGTCTGGGGACAGAACAATGAACTAGACTGAACATAATAATCTGCTCACATTGTGAAAAGAACACAGAGGGACAGAGGGTTGGCTTAGAACTCACCAGAAGATACCACACAGAGAACACAGCTACTGTATTTCATAGAAAGGGGAGAGAGCAACTCTATTTTTTTCCCCATGTGCCACTGTCAGTGACAGGCAAAGAACTCTAAGAAGGGAGAAAGGAAATTTATCTGAATATTTATTTTTCTAGGCAGTCAAGTAAGAAGGGTTGAAATAGAAATTTAATAAATAATAGTAACTGTGTGCAGAGCTATTAATTTTGTTAGTTATTGCAGTATTTATTTTTGTGTTGTTCTATTGTAAACCGTTCTGTAATCTTCGGATGAAAAGCAGTATAGAAATATTATATATATCATTATATATATATATAGAGAGAGAGAGAGAGAGAGATTATATTATATAGAAGAAGAAGATCCACCCAGGGACAAAACCAAAATGCCTAGGGATGTCAGAAAAAAAGGCTATGAGGTCCTAGGTTCAAATCTCAAATCCGCTATGTGACTTAGCTTGAATTTATCTCTTTCTTTAAAATGTTTACTACCTGCTCTTTATTGCAAATGCAAAGAAATCGCCAACACTGCTGCATTTGCACAGTGTGGAGTTATTTTGGGTGGTAACTGGCTTTTTTCTTTCTTTCAGGAGCCCGGGAGATCAGATGGTAAGGCCCTCAAAGACCTGTTGTTATATTTGCACTTTGCAGATAACAAGACTTGCATCTGCTTCTGTGCATATCAGTGATGACATGTAAACAAGGCTAAAATGTATTTGGGTCCTGAGAGAAGAGTCCACAGTGTGCACTGGAACAAATTTCAGTCACAAAGGGAGGCATTAACAGCGAGTTCGGAACAATACCCAGGCATTACTCTGCGGCAGGTGCCCTAGTAATTGTCTGCCAATGTCATGGGGTGGCACCATGAAATGGTTCCCTTTCACAGAGTTAATTGTGCTATTTATTCAGCAGTACTGAATATATTCTCAATAGCCATTTCCTCTTAATGGCTTAATATTACACCCCTGTCACGGTATTATTTTAGCTCACTGTGTAGATAAAAATCACAAAGCAGTAAGTAACAAGAAAGAAAGACACAATGGGGGGGGGGAATCTGATTTTACTGGACAAGGTTTCAGGTATTTAGTACAAGTTGCAAGGTCTTTGGAGACGGCAGAAATATGGCGGAATACAAGTGAGGGAGGTCATAAGGTCTTTTCCCTTGGATGTCTTCAGTGATGGATTTTCAAAGATTTTACTTTTGAATAAAGCAAACAGTGACTCGACAAGTCAAAGATAAGCATTCCCACTCTTCAAATAGAATTTGTAGACACATAACTAAAATATACATGAACCAAAAAAAGCAGCAAAAACAATTTTCTTCTAGACTGAGATGAAAAACACATTATAGCATAGCTTATTTATTGACAAGGTTACAAATGCACAAAATTTTTTAGTTTTAAAGCTTCCTTTACTCATCCCCTCTATTAAGCTTATTTCACACAACCTTCTAACACTTTTTAAACGTTGCCTTTAATATTTTGTAGTTTAATATGTAGTGACCTCCATTCAAAAGGGGTAAGCAGACTTGAATGTGGCCTATAAATAATGACACAAATAAAGAATAAATAAAGACCCATATGAAATGCAGAAAAACACTGATCTATTCGGATTTGTCTGTGTAAGCTTCTCTTAACCTGCATGAAAAATGACATTGTTTGGGAATGATGTTAGGGGCTATTTTCAGCCTCCTGAAAATATGTTGATATGTAACCTGATTCTCACAGAATAGCCAAGCATAAAATGGACACTGGTTAAATACACTGTAGCTGAAGTCCTTCTGGGCTGGGAGACTATATAGTCAAAGCACAATGTCCATTGTTAAGTTGTAGATCATCTGGTTGGAGCAATGTAAACCAATCCCTGAGAGAAAAGGCAGCATTCCAAGATAGTTGTGTGCAGTAAATGACAAGGGTTGATAAGCATCTGGTGGCCACTAACAGCAGGAAATCAAAATTTAGGATGTGGCAATAATTTTTTGGCAGACGAAAGTCTCCCCATGGTGACTTCCTCCATAAATCACGCTGTGGTAAAGCTTGTGAGGACTGCCACAGGTAATCATATCTGTATTTTACCACAGTTTAGTACTCTTTAGATTTTGAAAGCAACTCCCTCCTAATATAATGGGTTTTTGTACACTGTTTTTACTAACATATGCATTTATATGCACACCTTTCCATAATATTTGCGGACACATAGCTTGGCTGGAGAACTGCATTGCAAAATTTGGAGACGTGTAGGTGGATGGATGTAGTTTGGTTTTGAAAAGTGAGAATTAGGTAGATTTGCCTTTAAAAGTAAACTGAATGAAATTTATCCCGCATCCTTAAAGGCCACTCCTGGGTGGAATCTACACACATATAAAAAACACTGTGAAAATGCTTTTTTAAAAAAAGTTTTGGAAAATACATTGACTTTGGCATAGCTCACGTTCGCCATCTGGTGTCACATTTGTATGTTGCGCTTTACAACACATTTAAAGCGTTTTAATTGCAGCTGTGTAGCTGAGTCCCTGGTAATAATACTGTTGAGCCCAATAGCACCTGATTCAGCTCTTAATACCATCACAGCCCCTTGGAGTGAAACACAGTCCTAAAATAGACATGGTTATCCCTGACCCCTTAACAAGGATTTGCCGAAAGAGCCAACTTCTACTGCCATATCAGCTCACAAAATTTCTATGGATGAAGGCTCAAGGAGCTATATACTTCTTACCTCTGATATTAAAATTTATTATAAATTTTGAAAGGGATTTGATTCATGAAACAAGCTGTAAGCCTCATTTGTCATCGGTCTGGTGTTTCTAGATAGTTAAAAAAATGACTAAGTTAGAGACATTCAATATAGATATTACAAATTTAAATGGATTTTGCCAGAATACATTATGGCCATTAAAATAAATCACACTATTAAACAAGGAGAGGCAAAAAAGTTGAGCTTGGAAAGGAATGTAATTCCATATAACTTCATGACAGAATCAATTATCATCTAACTATGATTTGAAGCGCTTGCTATAAAGCCCATGAAGAGAAAGGGAGACAAAGTTCCAAGCAATATTTTGTCATTACCCAAAGTATGGAAAATAAATTTTGCACAAAAGATCATTCGTTCAAGAATTGTCCACATAAAGTATCAACTTAGACGTAGAAAATTGGGGCGGGGGAAGGTTAGATTCCTCTTCATTTCAATTGTCACCTTCAACTAATTATAGAGGAGAGATTATCCCCAGGGGTTAATCCATCATGACAAAGCCTGTGTTAAGTTCTACAAGACCCAATTTCATTTTTCTGGTGATACTTTTTTCTGCTATTCTCTTCAAGCTGGCCGCCACAGTAAATGTGGTGCGGCCACCGAAAACAGAAGCTGCCTGTCTTGTTCTCAACCGCCATTGGTCTACCACCTCACCACTATGAGAGAAATGCATCATGGGTATGACACATTGAGCATTTGCCTGGTCTACAGGTTGTCAATATGGTGACACATTGGCAGAGCAGTGCAGGATGTGGTTATTTCTTAACCAGGGAATACAAAGAGACGAGAGGAGGCAACACAACCAAGAGCAGTTTCTAAGTTGCATCATCAGATACTCAGGCTAGAAAGAAGTACAGGAAGCTGCCTTATACGAAGAACATTGGTCCATCTAGTTCAGTATTGTCAGCACCGATTGGCAGTGGCTTTCAGAGGTTTCAGACACAGAGTTCTTCTCACCCCCTATCTGAACAATGGACCTGGGGCTCTTTGCATTCATGTAGGTGCTCTGCTGCTGAGCTATGGCCCTTTCCAACGTCATAATTAAATGTGGGGCTTGGTTCATTTGCTTGGATTATTTCCTGTTATGGTTCCTTGCTATGCGTACCAACAGCAGATCAGTAGATGCTGGATTTCCCTGTTGTGTGATGTGTCAAGTGGCCCTTACAGCACTGTCATGGCTGTGATTGTTGCACTCAAGAATACTTCCACAGCTGCAAGCAAACTCACCAACGCCTCCCATAATGAGTTTTTGTTTTTTATACCACCCACAGCCATCTCTCTAGAACAGCTGTGGGAGCTAAGAATGTAATTAATTTTAAAGCTGTGTTAAATTTATGAGGGCATTGTATAATCCGCTTTACTCTGAAGCCTCCACAGTGTCCCTTAGAAATCAGGCATTCCGGAAGGATCTTCCTCCTCCTCCCCACAGTCCCCTTTCCATACACCCAGTCTATTCCTGGAGCACTGACAAGGGTCCCAGGAGCTGATGGAGTGGTATCTAGGAGGGCTAAGCTGAAACGGGGTGGAGTTCTGGTAAATCAGAGCTGAAAGAAGCTGCAAGCCTGATTGCTAGAGAAATTCCTAGCTGATTAGGACCACCCTCATTCTAAATAATGTCTTTTGTGATGTCAGAACGTGGCTAAGTGTGATTTATATCTGCAGGAGAGGACAGAGCTTCTGCACCTTTTATAGTTGTGCAGAAGAGGGCATTTCAACTGGTGTGGTTGGCCACACAAGATAGACCCACTAAAATTCCCTCCTCTATGCAGCTGTTGAAAAATACAGGAGCCTCGTCCTCTTTGGCACCTGACAAACCTATATGTAGAAGAGTAACTTCATATTTTCTAGTGTATGATCTCTGGCTGAGAGATGAGAAAGCTATGGCAGTGAGGCACCAACAGAGGAGGATATGTACAGTCAGTCAACAACAACAATTTATTTATTGTACCCCGTTCATCTAAGTGTGTTGCCCCAGCCACCCTGGGCACCAGAAAATTGCACATTAAAGGCATCCCGAAACGGGGCCACCTTCAGATGTCTATGGAAAGTCATATAATTATTTATCTCTGACATCTGATGGAAGGGTGTTCCACAGGGTGGGCATGATTATCGAGAAGGCCTTCTGCCTTGTTCCCTCTAACTTCACTTCTTGCAATAATGAGGGAACTGCCAGAAGGCCCTCGGCGCTGGACCTCAGGGTGGAAGCTGAAAAATGGGGGCAGAGACACTCCTTCAGGTACATAAGGCTAAAGCCATTAAGGGCTTCAAAGGTCAACACCAACACTTTGAATGGTGCCCGGAAACATACTGGGAGCCTGTGTAGGTCTTTTGGGACTGGTGTTATATGGTTCCAGCAGCCACTCCCAGTCACCAGTCTGGCAGCCACATTCTGGATTAGTTGTAGTTTCCAACTATTCTGAAGTCTTTTTATTCAGTGACTTGAGTCATTTAATTCTTCCAACTCAAGCCTAGCCCCCAACATTTTGCTGCCTGAAGCAAAGTTCAAGATGGTGCTTCCCCCATACCAGATACAGAAGATGACTTGACTGGCACAATTACACAAGAAAACATATTATGCTTTCCATTGCCCACAGTCTGCCTGGCCTGAGTCCAAAGTAGGTCAGTGCCCCTCATTAAAATGGATGGTTTCACTTGCTGTATGTTAATGGCTCTCAAGTGCTTTGATGTCAGGTTACAACATGGGTCAGTCTGACCTGCATTGCAGTTCTTTCTGTAAGCCCATCTTCAGTCAGCCTGATTATAGACATGTAATTTTGTGATGAAATATGGTGGGTGGGTGTGTGTGTGTGTAACCTCCGGTGAAAACTGATGTCAGCTAATACAGGAGGAGTTTTCTTGTTATCCGATTTCCAGTGCAGACCTCCTCTTGGGTTAGATGCGTCCTGGTGCTTCCTAAACTTAGGCAGGTAACAGCAGCAGCAGAAGTGGAGGAGGGAAGATTAGAAATGATAAATGGGGTAGAAACTGCTTAAGGTCTTTGTAAAGTTTAATGAAAGATTTATCTCCAGAGGGTAATGTTCCTCTTTCTTTTACTGAGGCAAGAGTTTGATAACCTCTCATTGCACATTTGATAAATTGCACCTTAAAGTCATAACCAAAATGACTAAGTGCATTTTAAAAAAAAAATAAAAAAGCTATAGTGATTATAGAGACATGAGAACAAAGGCTTGGATCCAGACTTAGTTGAACTTGATTCCCACTGAAAAAAGATTGGAGTTCTACTAACTTTGCCTGGATCCAGCCCATAAGAATTGCCTTGCTAGATCAGTCCAAGGCCCATCTAGTTTAACATCCAGTTTTCAATAGTGGGAAATGAGGGACAGGTGCCTCTGGAACAAAACACACAAGCATGCAATACAAGTGATGGTCCAGTTGTTTGTCTCCAACATTTAGTACCCAGTGAGATTTTACAAATGAGCATGGAGACTCCAGTTCACTAACATAGCTAATAACTATAGGTAGACTGTCCTCCAAAAATTTGCCTAACCCAGGAAATTTGCCTAACCCAGCAAACATTTTCAGCAGGGGGCCGGTCCACTGTCCCTCAGACCTTGTTTGGGGGGGGGGGCAAACTATATTTGGGAGGAAAAAATGAACAAATTCCTATTCCCCACAAATAACCCAGAGATGCATTTTAAATGAAAGGATACATTCTACTCATGTAAAAACACGCTGATTCCCAGACCGTCCACGGGCCGGATTTAGAAGGCAATTAGGCCGGATCCGGCCCCTGGGCCTTAGTTTGCCTACCCATGGCACCTTCCCTGTACAAAAGCATCTAAGATGCATTGGCCATATCATGTGACAATAAATTTCATAAAAGATCATGGTGGACCTTTTACACGTGAAGATAATCTTAGACAATTGTTTCCTTGCCAGAGGACACCATTGATTTGCCAGTAAAACAAATAAAATGCATCTTTTATCTGTACAACACAAAATCTTATTTTAAATAAATACATTACACACACATTCTAGGTGTGTACTGGCCACTTTAGTTTAACCAGGATACAAATAATATATATCTTCCATAGAACTTCTCTTCAAACTTCTTAGTTTTCCGAAGCATGAACATTGTTACCATGCTTCCTTGGGACTTGTGTCTCTAATACATTTGAACCTACTTCCATGTTTGGAGAGTAAATCCCTTCAGGAATGGATGATTGGGGAATTACTCTTCCGCCATGGCAACTGCTTTCTCTGCCAAATTGCTGTCCAGCCTGCTGTCCATCTGCTCGACCTGTCTCAGAAACAAGCACACATTTGCCAAATTAACAGGAGTATACCTTGAATAACCCTGTGGTCTAGATAGTACTGTATCCCTCTAAGGTTCCTGGAAAGGGAAAACAGAGCTGAGACCAGAAATTGACTCGGGGGGGGGGGGGGGGAGGTCTATTAACAGACAAGAAAAGACCATTTCACATTAGGTACACAATATGAATTAATGAAAGGGTATCCCAGAAGAGAATTGAATGGTGAGTGGAGGAGTGGAGGCAAGTCAAGAGCTACTTGCAGGCAAAGTGTAATTTAAAAATACGGAACTCACACACTTTCTTTCAGTGCTCATTGCAGTGTACAGCAACTCTCTTGAACGGCTGTTGCTTTTGGATCATCCTTGACAAGGGGATGCTCTCCAACAACTCATAGTTATTTTGAGTGATTTTTGACCAATTGATATACAGTGGTACCTTGGGTTACATATGATTCAGGTTACAGACTCCGCTAACCCAGAAATAGTACTTCGGGTTAAGAACTTTGCTTCAGGATGAGAACAGAAATTGTGCTCCAGCGGCGTGGTGGCAGCAGGAGGCCCCATTAGCTAAAGTGGTGCTTTAGGTTAAGAAGTTTCAGGTTAAGAACGGACCTCCAGAACGAATTAAGTACTTAACCCGAGGTACCACTGTATTATAATAAACACTATTCTGTTGCACTTTTGGGCTTGATCCCTTTTGTTTTTTTGCAGTATAATAAGACAACCACTTTTATTTCTGCTATTCCCGTAACAACCTGTTACCATGCCATGCCTTAGTCTTTGTCAATGCCCCCAGAAGGGGGGGGGGGTTTGGGGGGAATCTAATGCACTTTAGTAACCCTCATTACATGATAATTGTGTTGCTGCGAGTCTATATCTTCTTCTTCTTCTTTGGCGATCACTCGTAGTCGAGTAAGTTCCATAAACACGGTTTTAACAATGAGTCCATTAGTGACTATGGAGGTCAATTCTGGATCTACACGGCCTTCCACAGTCGGGACATAGGTTTCTGGGTGGGAGCTGATCATGGTGAGGGTTTACCAAGCGTGCCTTCCTCTTAGAGCGTTTCTCCTTTCATCCTGAGATTGAGCGTCTTCAAAATCAATTACACCTTTGGTAAAGGCTGTTCTCCAATTGCAGCGCTCGCAGACCAGTGTTTCCCAGTTGTCGGTGTTTATACTACATTTTTAAAGATTTGCCTTGAGAGAGTCTTTAAACCTCTTTTGTTGACCACCAGCATTCCGCTTTCCATTTTAATGGAATGGGTAGAATGCATTTCTTATTTTCCTTCTGAACCATATACTTAATTTCCAATCATAATGAATGTGGCATTTTAGAAAAGATAAAGGGAGTTTAAACTTTTTGCCAATTAAAAAAGACAGTGGACTCTCAGAGGCTGAGTTATAGGTATATGCAAAATAGATGGGCCTTTATGAGGAACAAGGTGGCCGGTGGGATTCACTAAGATCAGTACATTCTGCAAACACTGTAGTTTTATATACTTCTTGTAGTGCACTTTTAATTAGATGATTATGAAAAGGGCACAGTGCTTTATGATGCATTAACCTTCTTCACAATTAGATACACGATGGGAGCAAAGATCCCAAAGATAATCTTGATGAAACCGTAGCACTGCAATGAAAGGGGAGGCAGCCATTAGTCCCGTTCTGCCTTAAGCAAGCATTTATCTTCCAACAGGAGATGATTCAAGTATGCCGTAGTCCTTAAAGCAAACAAACACATTTCTGCATATTTTTATGGGGTCTCCAGAGTCACTTCACACTATCATTCCAAGTGCCATTATGAGAATATCAGAGCGCCTCATAAAGAGCAGTGTGGGCCATGGACTGAAAAAGTACACAACATTAGCCAGAATAACAAGCACATATGATATGGGGATGAATACAGGGTGTCCTTTCCACAAGCCAAAAGGAATCTACCACTGGAAGAAATAAGGGGGAAGTATCTATCTCTGTCTCTCTCTCCCCACCCCCACCCCCCACTTTCAGTTTACCCTCACACCGCCTTTAATGCTGTTTCAAGGCAGTTCCCTCAACTTTCTGGGGTGCATAAGTGGACTCCAAGGGAGGAAGGTGGAGGTAAAAATCAACAGGGTGGGGATTCCATCAGTGGAGTTCAACCCATTTTGTCCTCAGTTTGTTGAATTCGTTTACTCGATCAAGGTGTAACAGGCATGAATTTTGTATTGCATCATTTATATACAGTGGTACCTCGGGTTACAGACACTTCAGGTTACAGACTCTTCTAACCCAGAAATAGTACCTCAGGTTAAGAACTCTGCCTCAGGATGAGAACAGAAATCGTGTGGCGGTGGCAGCGGGAGGCCCCATTAGCTAAAGCGGTGCTTCAGGTTAAGAACAGTTTCAGGTTAAGAATGGACCTCCAGAACACATTAAGTTCTTAACCCGAGGTACCACTGTACTATATGTATATGAGAATGCTGAAGAGGCCTGAGACCATCATGGCTGTGAATCCTGGAAGAGCTGCTCCCTGCCTTGCAGGCTTTTTTCACTTGGCCTGAAAGGGCAGAGCCCTGCCTGACTCCAGCTACAAAAGTTGAAGCTGTTTAACAGACTCTTGGGCAAGGGGGCTGTTTGGGGTGTTTTGTAGGAGGCGGGCTTGTTGCTGTTGGGTTTTTTTGGTATATTTATTTTAGATCTTGTCATTTATGTGAAAATTGTTTAGTTGTGTATTTTTGGGTGCGTTGTTTCTTGTCTCTTGAGTCAGACGGGTATCAATAACACGCTCAAGGTGTCCGAGACTGTTTCACTAGAAGCCGGAAAGATGAATCAGATAAGCAAGAGTGCTGAACTGAGTCAAACCATTGGTCACTATTGTCTACAGTGTCTCACAGTGTGTCTCCAAAGTTTCAAGATTCAGGTAGGTAGCTGTGTTGGTCAGACTCCTGTTTGAAACTTTGGAATAAATAAAAAAATTGTCCAGTAGCACCTTAGAGGAATATACCCAGAACATACTTAGCTGGTCTCTAAAGTGCTACTGGACAATTTTTTTATTTATTCCAAAGTTTCAGACAGGAGTCTTTGCACTCTTCACCTGGAGATGCTGAGGACTGAACCCACGAACCTACTGCATACATAGCACATGTTTACACATGAACACTGACTTACATCTCCTCCATGATAAGGAGACCTTTATTGCTTTTGCAAATAGTTCATAATATTTGCCAGCTCACCAAATGTGATTTGCTATGGGTATACACGTGAACATACCCATTCCAAGATTCACAGTGTATTTGAACTCCCAAAAAATATTCAAAGGAAGAACTATTCACAGATGATTGCCTGAGGAGTCGGCCATGTTTGAGCCTTGAGAGGAGAGCAGAGTGTAGTGAGAGTGCAAGAAAACAGAAAAGCTGGGCAATGTGAGGGGTGGGAGAGAATCATCAGCATGGTGTCAGGCTCCCAGAATGCACCTTACCCAGGAGGCACCTCTGTGTACCTCCTTCTGTACTATAGCATGTGAAGAGATTTTATGTTAATAAACAACAACATTAAAAACTTCCCTAAACAAGGTTGGCTTGAGATGTTTTCCAAAAGTCAGATAGTTGTTTATTCCCTTGACATCTGATGGGAGGGCGTTCCACAGGGCGGGCACCACTACTGAGAAGGCCCTATGCCTGGTTACCTGTAACCTCACTTCTCGCAGTGAGGGAACCACCAGAAGGCCCTCGGAGCTGAACCTTGTGTTCATTTCCCTGGTTGTACACTCGAAATATATTGCAGAGAGCTGCAGCTGGTTCCAGCTTCCTGACATGTCTTTTCATGCGGCACTCCAGAAAGACCAAGGTCCATAAATGTTCCAATTTTATCATGGGGGGGGGTGACAGGGTAGGAGATAGTGACTGAGATAGTGATTGGCCCAAAGCCACACAGTAAGCCACATGGCTGAGTGGAGATTTGTACCTGGGTCTTCCTGGTCCTGTTCTGACACAGGGATTACCACGCACCATGATGACTCTACTGCATTATGGCGAACAGAGAAGTGAGCTATTATGAGGGTAAAAGCAAATACAAGGAACAGATTTTATCCAACTAAGTTTTACTCAAAATAGACCCATTGGAATTAATGGGCCCAAATTTGCTGTAGGCATTAATTTCAATGGGTCTACTCTGAGTAGGAATAACATTGGCTGTAACCTCATATTTGCAATGTGTCTCTGCCTCCGTAGAGTAGCTGATCTGTGCACATCTATATTTACATGCCTGGATTGGCTCAAGGGAGGGGGGGGAATGGGGACCTGAAAATGTATCAGAGATTCCTGGAAATATGTGAACACACACAGACTTCTGAACTGGAGTAATGGCGGTTAACTTTTCTTCCTCATTACTGGTGAAGTGTAACAATCAGTATGTGCTTATTCTCATGTTTGCCCATTATCTTTGCTTATAATAGAGCCAAGATTCATTTTATGCCCCTTTCCTTTCTGCTAATACCGCCTGTTGAATTTCGATGAATGCAGAGGATTTGTCATATCATAAAGCAAAGCAGCAGAATGGATAGATTTATGGGGACATAGAAATGAAAAGCTGCCACATAGCCCACCAAATGGAATTCTAAAGTAATGGCAATATTTAATAATAGTATCAAAACATTAATATTCTACTTAAGGCTGGTGAAAGGAAAGGAAATATAGAAACAAGGGGAAAGGAGTAAATGACAGTTTAATTATTATTATTTAAAACAGATTTGAATTCTGAAAAAGGAAGAAAACTAGCCCTCAGCCATAAATTAGCTGGTAAGCCTGTCAAGATACAAATCATTTTGATTAAGGATAACAAACAAATTATTGAAAAGAATTAAATCTTTTTTATTTGATAATAAAGCCGCTGGAAGTCATAATAATTCACTGAAATATGCTAACATTTGGGGTATAAATATATGTGTGTGTTTTTCTGACATTCTCTCTGATATTAAAACTTTCTGATATCAGTAATATTTGTTTGTAAGTTGACATACATAAATGACCAACAAAATGAGATAACAATCCAGAGAAGATTTTTAGTACCTGGCACTAGAAATGATCATAAGGTAGAATTTCATTATTCTATGTTTTGTTTTGTTTTGTTTTGTTTTATATGCAATACATACGGTAGGTCCTGGTTATCAAATCCTTATGTACTAGATCTAAGTACAAGCCACTGAAACGAAGACACAATTCTTCCAAGAATTCTGTGAGTGGAGAAATTAAGAAATTATTATGGCAAGTGAGTGCCATGGAAGAAAGGAGACTTTTATTCTTCCAGTATTTTGAACTCAGAGATGCAACCTCCTCTCTGATATAAAAATATGGGGAGGTCAGGAAAGAGAACAAAAAGGAAATTCTCTTTATCTGTCATGTGGACTATGACCTTTGGTTAAGCCTCAGTCAGAACCAGGATACATACATGAGAAAATTTGGATCAAATAATAACCAGGAAACAACGGAACTGGATTTGGGACTACTTCTACTCTAATATAATTTCAGCATACCTAAAGGAGAACTATTTTTTAAAAAACAAAAAAAACCCTCTATCAATGGTATTTGACACCTTATAAATTGACACACATAAATTATCACACAGAGAGTGCATTGGCTGGGGAAAAAATCAGGAAAAGGGATTTAGACTCACTAAAGTTTTTGTGATGAAATGGAGGTTTAATCTGAAATTCAACTGGTTTTGAATTTGTTGGTGTCTCCAGTAATCTCTCTTACATCATGCATGGTGGCTCATATTATGGCTGGATGTTCGGTATTATTTTATTAAGACTATTGTTACAAGATTGTCATGTTTTTTGGCTAGAATAATAAATTTATGGGAGGGGAAAGATATTAAATTCAAAATCTCAAAATCCCCCCAATTGATTTCTGTGTTTGAACTGAATTTATATTAATGTAAACAAGATGGGCAGATATGTCATTTTCGGTTTCTCTCAGCTCCTCAATTATCCAATCTTAAATGTGATTCTGCACATTTTTACATGAGTTTGCAAAATTATTTTTTAAAAAAGTTATTTTAAAAATCAGCATTGTTTTGTGCTAATTTCTCCTAGTACACACATTTTTATATGCAACTTTGCCTAATATGTGCAACTTTGCAGAGCCATTTCCCGAATATGTTATTTTCACAAATGGATTCATTTTATGCACACTTTATGTATATAGATTTTTGTACACGTTATTTGGTTCGAGACCTGCATTGCAAAATCCCCTCTTTTCCTAGATCTCTATCAAGGTGCCATTCCAAGCCTTGACTGATCCCTGTCTAACTGGCTGACTGTTCTGTATGTTTGACTTTCCAGTCCTTCCTGGTTGGCTGATGTTCTAACCAGCTCTGATTGGTCACTGGGTCACACATAGGCTGACCCAGGGCCTGTCCATCACAGCATGCTCATTTACTTTCCAACTAGGGTGATGGGAACTGGTACATGTCAGTATGTGAACAATACATATTTACAGCGTCGGCAATTTCTAGGCTTGTTTTTCCAGGGCAGCCTCAAGTCCTTGTAAAAGTTTATAAGTAATTTAGATTAAAAACAGTTTGAAGTTCTCCTAATCATAATTACTATACCCAAGTGCCCAACTTAATTTGCATTTCCAGTCCACAAGTGCATGAATTATGGTCAATAACCTTCCCAGCTGAGAGTTTTATTGCTGTTTTCTAAATAAGAATGAAAACGAATCGCAAGGCTATAAATCATGGCATTGCAATTGCTCTAACTTGTAGTAGATCATAAGTGCAAAGCCAAGTCCAATATACATTACGATTTCCCCCAGCCAGATTTCGGGGAAAACAGTGCATTGCTATTCAAATTACTTTTGCACTCCCCATATACAAACCAAGCCCTGGAAGTCCTACCTTAAATGCAATGTTGTGACCAGCCACTGTAAAAGTTTGATTCAAACAACTCCTGTTCATTGCAGTCGACATGTTGCCATGTCAGCATCCCAATCTTAAGAATGTGTACTTGGAAGTAAGTTCCACGGGCTTTAGTAGGATTTATGCTCAAGGAAATCTGCTTTAGGGCTGCAGATACAACTGGTTTATTTGAATACGCAATTCTGCTCTTAAGAGGTGAGTATCACAAATCACTGGGTCTTACCATCTTGACTTCAAGTCCCAGCTAGAAGATTCCTCTCCTTACTCCAGACTAAGAACTGGACTCAAGCAGTTGCCAACAACAGAAGCTGTTTACACACTACCATTTGCTCTGCGTTCAGTGTGTTCCCCCCATTGGTTTGGGAAGCGGTGCCCACACGATGATAACCACAATCCATATCTATCCTACTGTTTCTTAGGAAACACTGTATTTTGATGCATTTCCTAACAAAGTGGCTTTGATCAGAATTGAGAAGCATGACTTTGCTGCATTCTAAGGAGGTAATATGTACACAATCCTGAGATTTGGCTTAAAAAAAGATAGACATTAAAGTGTAAGATCACATTTAAAAAAACTATGGGATGGTAGAATTAATTAAAGTGATATATTTAAAAAAAGAACTTCAGGGCCAGTCTTGCTGGAATCACATAAAGCTGGTAAAACATTTATGACACAAAGTATTGACTTCTTTAAACTTGGGTTAGTTATTCTTTTCTAATCCATAGGAACATAGGAAGAATAGCCAGACTACTGTCCCTTCTAGCTTAGTACCACCCACATGAGTGTCACTCTCCATGACACTCTCCACTCTCCATGATGTCAGACATAGATTCTATTCCAGCCCTACTTGGAGACGTAGGACATTGAACCTGGGACTTTCAGCGCTTACTGCAGACACTCTGTCACTGAGCTACGACCCTGTCCTGATACCAGCATGTAATATTCTGTTGGTTCATTTTAGCTGCATGACGATAAAGGAATTGTTTATTTGTATTTATGATAAAAAATATTTTTTAAAAATAAATGCAACGGAGGCTCTGTGCATTCAGTAAATGTGATTAGGGCAAGGAGTAGTTTCTGCAAGCTTCGTGCCATGCATCTTAACACATCTGCTACATGGTAGATATGTATGGGCCATGGGTAGGCAAACTAAGGCCCGGAGGCTGGATCCGGCCCAGTCGCCTTCTAAATCCGGCCCACGGATGGTCTGGGAATCAGCATGTTATTACATGAGTAGAATGTGTCCTTTCATTTAAAATGCATCTCAGGGTTATTTGTAGGGCATAGGAATTCGTTCATTTTCTCTCTCCAAAATATAGTTCGGCCCCCCACAAGGTCTGAGGGACAGTGGACTGGCCCCCTGCTGAAAAAGTTTGCTGACCCCTGGTATGGGCCTCTCTCCATGATCTTGCCTTTATTCACACAAAAAATATTTATACACCACTATGTCGTAAAAGTATCAAAACAGTTTGCAACAATATCTATATATCATCAAAACGCATACCATTTTAAAATCAAAGGTAATCAGCTAAACATTATGGAAAGATGTTTCCTTAATTGCCGCATAAGGCTGGCAACATAGAAAGGTTTTCAGCAGCCGTTCAAAGGCATTGAAACAGAAGGTTATTGGTGAATTATTATTATATATCAGATTTATTTACCAGCCTTCTTTTGATGACCACAGGGAGGATTACATTGGCAGAGTATTCCACAGAACTGCACCAATCACACTAAAGGCTTGGATTCTTGTTGCTGACAGATGAGGCTTGCCAAATCAGGGGACAACCAATGATGCCCTGGAAGATGAACTTGGTGATCAAGCTTGGGACATAAGGATTCAGGTAGACCCTAAGGAACCTTGGACCAAAGTTGTCCAGCGGTTTCTAAATTAATACAAGAAGTGCAGATGTTTTAACAATGGTGTCCCATGTTGTCAGCCTGGTGCCCCCATCAGCAGTCTGGCTGACATATTCTGCACTAGCTGGAGGTTTTGCGAACCAGGCCCAAGATTGTGTTCAGTGCATTGCAGTAATCCAGCCTCATGTTTTCCAGCATGTGGACTACAGTGGTCAGGCTATCCCTGGCCAGGAACGATCATAGCTGACAAAGCTGGTCAAAGGCACTCCTAACTACAGAGAGCACTTGTGCCTCTATTGAAAAAGATGATATCCTGGAGTCCCCTCCTACATGCTTTATCCTTCAGGGGGAGTGTGACTACATCCAGAAATGAGTGACTTTCCTATCTTCCAGACACAGGAACCACCCACCCAAAGAGGCTCCGTCTTCCCAAGATTTGAGCACAGTTTATTGGCCTTCACCCAGTCCTACACAGTCATGCGGTAGGCTTGACTGTGAACCTGAACATATGCTCAGTCCAGTCTTCACCCAGTGCATTTCATTGACCACAGCTCCTTATTATACCCCTGAGCAAAGTGGGCTCCACAGCACAGGAGAGGGTTTCGGAATAAGACCTTAGCTCTGCCTCAGTTTATTCAATCTACTAGTCCTTCAATCTATCAACAAAACCATATCATTTGACGTGTCACAGCTGATTCAGGTTTGCTTTGTTACCCAATGGTCAGGTAAATGCACTCTGCACATATTTTAGCCATGGTATTAGAAACAGTCTCCAAGACTCAGTTTCGTCTCAAAGTCTTGCAAACTAAGTTCATTCTCTGGAATAATTTTTTTGGCTCCATGACTTCTTAAGATTACTTTTTATTTCTTCTTTCACTTTCTTTTATCGAAATCTTTTGTAAAATTAATGTTAGAAAATTATATGAATAAAACAGCAATTTCACATGTCAGGCTTACAGTGTTATGTTACATTTAAATATATTCCACCGCACGTCTCCAATTGTAAGCACTGAAGATTTAATTTCTCATTTCTTTGTAGGGCTGTTTCTCTAAATCATTAGAAAAAGTACATTTAGGCAATTTCTTTGAGAACTATGGAGACTAGCTTCAGATTTTTTTTTTCCTTTATAAAGAAAAAAAGGTATGTTGACTTTCTGAGCTGATGGCACTAATATACGGTAATTTGAATTCTGAATTTGTTCACCCTGTAACCCTTAGAATAATTGTGTGTGTGATCTTATGTGCATCTACACAGAAGAAAGACCCATGGAGTTCAATGGATCTTACTTCCAGGTAAAGGTGTGTGCAGGATTGTGGCCTAAATGTTACTCAGGCTACATTTGGTTTAGTTGACTGAACCCAAGTTTTCAGAAACATTTTTTAAAAATAGTTAGGGAACATGTTATTATCCTATCATTAAAAAGAACCAAGCTCCAGCTTTTATTACATGAGCATTGATTTATGCAGGGTTTGTTTTGTACAAAAGTCAATAAAACCCTAAATAAAAAAATAAAATTAGCTGAGAAATCTAGGTCCCTTGTGATAACTAACCTGCTCCAAAAGGCAATAATGTTTCTGCATTGCACTGTAACAACACCATCAGTTTATATTCCAGAGACCATATATATTTCCATCACACAGCCACGCTATAAGGATTCTTTCCAGGCAATGCAGACAGTTTTCCACAGTCAAGGAGATTTCTAATTTATCTACTTTTTCACCTGCACTACAGTCGTTGGATGACTGATATTAAATGTATGTTTCTAATTCTAGACCTTTGGCCAGAGATAGCTTTCTCACCAAAGATGATGGTAATTGAAAATGCCTTTCACCTGGATGCTTTCTTCTGGAAAGTCTTCAATCCTATTTTCACTTTCCCAGAAGATAGAATGGTATAGGATTACACCATTGCCATCAGCTACTGATAAAAAAGCAAAGTAGAGAGGCAGCCACTCTTAACAGACCCACTCAGGTAGCTGCAATGCAAGAACGTGAACTTATCAAGCACATTAGCAAGAGTCCTCTTTAGGCAGTATTAAACTGCAGGAGGTGTGAAGGAATGGGTGCCAAAGTGCAAAAGAAAAATGAATAATTGTTGTACCATACTGAATGTTTGTCCTGGGCAGCTGTCTCCTACAACGGAGGCCACCAAGATGCCTCTGGAACCACACAACCACAGCAAGAGAGAGAGAGCTATCCAGCCTTTTTATTGTTCCTACTGTGCCTTCCTGACAACGTAGGGGGCAACAGCTACGAGTTACGGGTCTCTCCAGCCACAGCAGGTGCTGCGATTCTCCAGTGGTTTGTCTCCAGTGCTGGAGGCGCACTGCATTGTCTCTTGAGATGGACGGATGCCAACAACTGATGCTCAGAGATATACTGTAGTGGCCCCTCACCCATGGAATATCCTCCCAATGGAGATATGTTTGGCACCAACACGGTATTCTTTTTGGCACCAGGTTTAAACAGTTTTTAATAAAGCCCAGCAAAGGGGAGTGTGACCAGTTCTCCCACACTGGGTGTGGAGCGCAGAAAGCACGACATGGTTGTTGTAACAATGACAAGCACTGGAAGGTGAGAGGCAGGGGGCACCAATGCAACATTAAAGCCTGAAGTTTGCCACTAGCCCAGGCATTTTATTCATAGTGTTAGCTGGTGGAATGGTTTTATTCCTTTTAAAGTTGTATTCTATAGTGGTTGCCAAATGCATTGTAGTGTGGGTTTAATCTGGTTGTATTTTAATTTTTCTGTATCCCACTCCAAAATCCATTTCGAACAAAAAGCGGTTTGTATTTTTTGATAAATAAATGAACACTGATTTTCCTCTGCACATGGAGGTTCGATTCTTAGCTTCTAATGGGAGTATGAATTAAAACTATTGATGTGTGTTAAAGCACAAAGTTTCCCCTTTTGAGTAGTCTGCTGCAACAGGAAAACTTCTAATTCCTGTGTTTCTGGTGATACTACTCATATATTTTACATTATTCAAGCCCCGGGGCATTCTATTCTCTCATAAATTCTGAAATTGTGAAATGATTGTATCTTGGGTTCGAATCACTGAGCTAGCCAGCTCTATTTGTCTCCATCCCTGAGCTCATCACGGCACCAAGTTCATGGACAATGAGATTCGTCTTTGAGCATTTTTGAGAGCTATTTCAGGTATTCTCCATCCATGATTTTACTGTGATCAAAGGTGAAGTGCAGATTAAATACAAAGAAATACCATTTCAATAACAGTGAAAGATCAGTTCTTAAATTAAGCTCAGAAGCAGCTTAGGAAGCAGCATGTTTGACAGTAAGAAATACCGTTGTGCACCGGCAACCTTGCTTCTTCTGAGCTCAAGGACAAATTTTCAGCTGTTCATCTGTATGTTATCATCATTAATCAGGAAGGATAGGATTCTGCAGGAGACGTTCTCTAGACTTTTGCCATTTTTTATCCCATTTCCTCTTTCCATCTTCATTATTTTGATGCTAAGTAGTTTTGATGCACACAGGATTACACTACATGATTTGTACTTAAGCGCTTGGTGTATTGAAACTGATAAAGGGCTTACCCTTGGGAAATGCTTGATAATTATAAAAAACTACCGTGGTCACCTATTAGTCAATAAGACGCACACACAAATCCCTGGTATTGCTGTCTTCTTCTTTTATTTATGTTGCGGACAGTGCCTTGCTGTCAAATGACTGCTACCTTACCTAAGAATATGCATAGTTTGCACAGCATGTAGCTAAAGAGGGACATATCCTGTGCCAAGCCAGTGGGGCCTCCTTTCCCAAGATGTTGCCTTTCATTTACAGTCTCATTCTAACCATATGAAAGGATCCATGGGGACATACAGATGGGTCCTGGGTCTTTTCCAAATATGTAGATGCTTAAAGTTCAAAACTACCCATCAAAAGCACAAGCTTTGCTTTCCTAGCACACACATGTGGTTTCTACATTTCCATGTCAGTGAAATGGGTGCAAAGTATTTTGGCTATAAGGAAATTGGCTGTTCTTATTTGTGTGCAAGGGCAACTAAGCATCACCATTAAAGAAAGAATAACAATCCTATCCCTAAGACCAAAGTATGAAGTACTGTACTACTCTTGTGTCCTTGCAATGCTCTCCTCCTCTCCTCCCCCTGTACCCCCCTAACCCTCCATTATAGATCTGGGATGTTGTGGGGTGCACATGGAGAGGAGCAGTGGGTGAGATCCCCTTCCACTACTGCTAATCCTTCTTCTTCTTACATCTTCTACAGCATGTCACATCCATCTTTGGATAGACGCCTCTTCAAGTTCTCACCAGCGTTCTCTGTTGTTTGCTTGGGGCATCCACATAAGCCCCACAGTTAGTTTTAGATTGCCAACCCATTGCACAGGTGGCCATCACTCCCTTGGGAGGCTGTGGACTCTCCTTCCTTGGAGGTTTTTAAGCAGAGGTTGGATGGCCATCAGTCATGGATGCTTTACCTGATATTTCTGCATTGCAGGGGTTTGGACTAGATGACTCTTGGAATCCCTTCCAACTCTATGATTCTATGACTGGGTGTCCCTATCTTGCAAGACCTTGTGCTTAGGCAAGATCAGAAGCAGTGTTTGAGCTGGGCTTGAGCTGTGGTCAAGCTCTAGAAGAGAAAGAGCACACACTCCAAGAGTGGTATTAGACTTGCTCAAAGAAGACCCATTGAAACTGATACAGGAGTGACTTGGGCACATTAATTTCAGTAGGCCTAGTCTAAATAGAACTTAGTTGGCTATAACCCCAGGACTTGTAGCTTGAGAGTGATACATGTGTACTTTAACCTTAAGCTACAATGGTAAAATCTGGTTTCCTTTCTGGTGCTTACCAGGCATGGTTTTGTCCCACTGGATGTTGCTCTCATTAGCTCCATCCCTCTGTGGGAAGTGGAAGGCTCCATTGGGTGCTCTGCTCTACGGAAAGCAGCTTTGTTTACATGTGTTGTACCTGTGAAAGAGGAAGATATTTTATCAATCTAGAATAGAATAGAATAGAATAGAATAGATTCTTTATTGTCATTACACAAGTGCAACATTGCACAAGTGCAACGAAATTGGATGCCATCCCTTAAAAACAACAAAAGCAAAACAACAACAACAACCAAACAAACCACATTCCAGCCACACCCACACCAACACCCATCAAACTCCCAGGTCACACTATCGAGTTACAGCATTCAAAAAGGCCACAGCTCTTGGATAGAAACTGTTTTTCAGTCTATTTGTCCTTGACTTGATGTTTCTATATCTCCTGCCAGAAGGCAGTAGTGCAAACAGACTGTGTCCCGGGTGAGATGAATCCTGCAGGATGTTGTTTGCTTTCCTAAGACAACGGGAACCGTACAGTTCTTCCAAAGATGGGAGAGGATGACCAATAATCCTTTGGGCTGTGGTTATGACCTTCTGGAGCACCTTCCTCTCCCTAGCTGTACAACTGGAGAACCAAGCACAAATACAGTATGTAAGAATGCTCTCTATGGAGCCTCGGTAGAAGGACACCAGCAGTCTCTCACTCAGATTGTTCTTCTTTAAAAGTCTGAGGAAATAAATTCTCTGCTGGGCCTTCTTCACCAGAGCAGTGGTATTTGCGCTCCAAGTCATGCCCTGATCGATAGTTACTCCCAAAAACCTGAATTCCGCCACCCTCTCCACCCGTTCCCCGTTGATATACAAGGGCTGAATGTCCGCCTTTTTTTTCCTGTAATCCACCACCAATTCCTTGGTCTTAGCCGTATTAAGAGCCAGATTGTTCTCTCCACACCAAACACAGAGCCGCTCCACCTCGTCCCGATAGGCGGACTCATCCCCTCCTGAAATGAGCCCTTTGTTTACATGTGTTGTACCTGTGAAAGAGGAAGATATTTTATCAATCTACCTGTCTCTGCTAAATGCTGACCTGAAAGCAGGATCCTGTAGGGCATGGAAGCATGGGTGAGGTATCCACTCCAGGAGCCCAGAGATGAAGAGAGAATATTTTAGTAAGTGGGCTGTCCCATGTGTCAAGCAAGACACAGAGTTGCTTGGTTCTTTCTGACATTTTCTGTGCACATAATAACAAGGTGCATAGAATCAATGTCCCTAACAATGACTGCAGTTCCATCTAATGTTAGTATATGAAGGAGAAGATGGGTGTGCCTCATTGAACAGGACTTGCTTATGTTTTCCTAGGCAGGCGGGCCTTCAGCTGGGCATTCCCTGCCCTGGTGTATCCCATAAGCATATATATTACATTGGCTGGATGCAACCTACTGGTATGAAAGGAACTGTCAAGTCATCCCTCCCATTTTTAAAACAGCATCTTGATGGCACTAGCACAAGAGGACTATAACCAGGAAGGTTATCAATGCAGCCATTTGACAAGACAGCTTTGCTTCTAAAGATGACATCATAAGCAGACATTCAGAAAGGTCCTTTGTCAGCCACAAAATGAGCAGATATTCTGAAGATGCAATAATGTCATGTAATGGGGAAATTAGAAATTGCAGAAAATATGGCCACGTGGGGTATGTAACACCTGCCCCAGTGACTTGAGGGTGTGACAGCTCCTATAATATTCAAAATAATCTCCTGCTAACTATTTGAGAAATCCTACCCTTCTGAAAGTGTGAATTAAATGTTAAGTGTTCTGATCACATAACACCACATATTGGTGAGGCATAAATAAATAAGGAAGTTTCAGTGATCATTATCAAGGATAGTTTAGATATGTGTAACCGTTTGGTTTTCTCAGAAATCCTCATTAGACTGATAATTACCATCATTGTTATGGTCTACCTGATGTGAAAGTCAACATCGTGCATATTTCTACCCTAACGAATGATGATTCAGTAAAAGATACCATTTTATAGGCATTCCATCTTTTTTAATATGTTCCATTACCAACTCTGCGATACACTTTAATTCTTACTGGAACAGCAAAATGTCCTCCTTAGTTATGGCAGCTGTGAATGGCAGCTTTAAATCACAGCCTTTGCATTTTAAAGCCATATTTCATTACAAAAATATCATCAAGTAAGTGTCAAGGATGTTCTTCAATTAACACTTTTTTCCTACTTTCTTTTGCAGTTGACAGTAGATTTTGAAATGACGTGCTGCTCTGGAATATGGCTTTCAATATGGCATGTGAATCTGTGGTTGCTATATGTTGTTAAGCTGCAGCTTTCCATGAGTTTTCAAACCAGAATATATGATATATTTAAAAAGTTTTGTGCAGTAACTCAAATAATGTTTTCTGAAAGAGGTGATTTCCCCAAAGAGAGATGAACCTGCTAAAAATGAGCATAGCAAGCATTAAATATGAAGTAGAAATGCTATTATCAAAGCATTTCAGAGAAGAAAGTTTGGGGCAGAAGCAGTAGGATAGGCATCAGCGGTTGGCACAGTTGGGCATCTGCTGATGGCCCACTAAAGAAAGGCCCTTACCTTTGCATTTTACTTGCTTGTTATTCACCTCTCCCTCTGGCCCAGTCAATATTAGCTGAGAGAAGGATGAACAGTTAGTGCCATTGGCTGTTTGCTCCTGGGCTCTGTGTCTGGCAAGCAAATAGGTGATAGCAATGATGAGGACGAGGAGCAGCAGTTGGCGATATATTGCAGTGAGGATGTAGAGTAACTGAGAGAGGTGAACCAATGAATGTGTCTTGCTCCAAACCCTGGAGCCGACACTGGAAACCAGTGATTGAAAATTAAGTTCTGGACATTTCCCACAGGATTTATATGAGTGAGAAAGATTAAGTGAGCAACATAGCTTGCGATCCTGACTCCATTTAGGAGTAAGCCACATTGAATTCAGCATGACTTACTTCTGCGCAGACATAGTTAGAGTTGCAGTCATAGCTGGCTCTGGGATGGGCCATAAGCCACTTCATTAACTTTGTATTCAAGGCACAAGAAGACTCTTTGTTGGTTTTGCTACAAGAAACTAACAGGGCTACCCCTCTCCCTTGAAGGGGAGCACAGAGAAGGTAGGCATCTGTTTATAGTTGTTGTTGCGGTGGTGGTGGTGGTTCAGGTTACTTAAAAAAGAAAAAGACAACAAATAGGAACCTGTCAAGTTTGGCAGTAAATCTGAAAGGTTCCTACGGATGTGAATTCCCTCTTATTTCAGAATACTGAACCCAAATAAATCAGTTTTTCAAACTTCAAACTCTCTTCTGAGTTTTCTTGACTCAATATTTTATATTGTTTAAAGGGCATAAATTTATAATTAATTTTATTTTACCTTTATAACCTGATCAAAGTTTAGAAACATCAGTAAGTAGAGCACTGCCTGAATTATTCATCTACAAATATTTCCCCCCTTAATATTCTGTAGTGCTCTTAGATATGAAACAAACATCAAAGTTACCCAGTATTTCAAAATTGTTTATAATTTGAAGCTGATTTTTAATGTGATGAAAATAATGGCACTACTTGACTCCAAGGAGTACTATATAAGGAGTTGTTACTGATTATACTGAAGCACTATATCACAGCATGCGAGCACTTAGGCAAGATTATATTACAAGCTTCTAACCTTTAGGCTGGATACATATTCAGCAAAAGTCCATGTCAGAATCCTCAGGGAGTGTATCACTAGAGACTGCAGATGTGCTTTGCTTTTTAAAAATGTTTTGTTTTGTTGTGTGTGTGTGTGTGTGTTTAAAAAAACCTCATTGCATGTAGAAATCAAACATATCAGGGGGAAATTATACAACACATTTTTAATGTTAATGTTCAACTGTTAGTGAGGCCTTGTGGGAAAGGGCAAGCAAGGAACCTGATAAACAAACATGCATGGATTTTTCTCAACAAGCAGTTCTCCTCTTTCTCAATATAACTGAGAATCACAGAAAGCCAAGAATTGACCAGGGAGGTTTCCCTGACTCCTACTCTTAATGCCTTAAAAACCCACACGCAAATACCTTTTAACTCTTGAGATTCTTATTTTAATAATGCTATTTTTAATCTTCTGTTGTGCTTTTTTTTAACCTCCTGTTGTTTATTTTATTTCACACTACTCTCGTTTTATTGTTTTGTTTTCATATTTGAATCTACCCTGGAAATATTTATACTGAAAGGTGGGCTATAAATCTATAAAATGAATAGTGAAACTCCTTTCATAAACGCTCTTAGATCCTAACATCAAGAGACCCAATCCCATGTCCCTCATTCCTCTATGAGAGGAATCGCTTCTCTTCTTCCTTCTATATTTTCCCTCAGGCTCAGGATGTCTGGAAGATTGCCGCAATATGGCCTTCAGCAACTCACTTTTCTCACCCCCTCTTTTTTCTTCTTTTTCTATCCTGTTAACTGTCTGATCAAAATCATATAGCTTCAGAGCCACGTGGGTGGGAGAGAGATGGCTGGTGCTGTTTGCCTTTCCACTAACTGCATCTAAGAATCACTAGTTTCTGATCCATGGTAATCACATGAAAGAAAATTCCAATATCAACATATTCAATATTTTGAGGGTTGGTCATTTATTTAGCCCTGTCTCAATAATGATAACACTGGGGCTGGAAGCATTGTTCAGTGAATTGCACCAGCAGATCAAAATAACTGGAAGGTTCAAAGGAACGATTGTAAATGAGCTACTTTCAGAAGATGCTATTTTGAAGGAGTGGGGGAAAATCCATTCAACAACTATTGTATACAAATAGAACTTTAATTACCGTTGGGTCAAAATATTCTGTCTAGGTGAATTTTGTAAGTTTGGGGAATGGGGCAATTTCTTCCCTGCCCAATGGTTGCATTAAACTTTGAACGGGTCAGGTGGATCTTTTTTTTACTTCCGTGGTGGGGTCTTGCTTTTAAAAAGGGAACCACAGATTTACTTCTTATTTTTGCCTGCCCTTCAAATACTACAACAACAACAACAACAACAATTTATTATTTATACCCCACCCATCTGGCTGGGCTTCCCCAGCCACTCTGGGTGGCTTCCAAAAAAATATTAAAATACTGTGATACATCAAACATTAAAAGCTTCCCTAAACAGGGCTGCCTTCAGATGTCTTCTAAAAGTCTGGTAGTTGTTGTTCTCTTTGACATCTGGTGGGAGGGCGTTCAACAGGGAGGGTGCCACTACCGAGAAGGCCCTGTGCCTGGTTCCCTGTAACTTGGCTTCTCGCCAGAAGGCCCTCGGTGCTGGACCTCAGTGTCCGGGTAGAACGATGGGGGTGGAGACGCTCCTTCAGATATACTGGACCGGGGCTGTCATGGCTACTCTCAGCCTCACTGCATTCCCAGGAAAGTGTCTTTGTGGGAACAATAGCACATAATTATGGGACTCACTTCCACTGGAGGCAGGGATGACCACCAGTGTTGGTGGCTTTAGAAGAGGATTGGATAAATTCATGGAGGAGTCGTCTACTAGCCATGATGGCTATACTCTGCCTCTGTGCTTGGATGTAGTAATGCTTCTGAATACAAGTTGCTGGAAGCCACAGGTAGAAGAATGCTCTTGTGCCCAGATCCAGCCTGCTGGTTTCTCCCAGGCATATGGTTGGCCACTGTGAGAACAAGATGCTAGACGAGAAGGCAGCAGGCCCTTCATATTGTTGTTATTATTGGTTCCCAGGAGATTTCTTGAGGACAAAAGATGGCTTCCCCCATTCTGGCCAGTGACAGTAAGATCAAGTCATGATGTTAGGAGCAAGCCAGCAATTAATCACTTGGAGTTAGTGAAGTTAACTCTTTATTAGAAGAAACAAGGTCTGCTCAGGAGTGACAGGCTTGATGAGCACAGTGACTCTTCTCAGTAGGGCTTGCCCCTATGAGGCAGTTGTGGAGACTGAAAGTCTCCACCTTCCCAGAGCTGCCTAGGTCTCCTCCTCTTCTGGGTTCTTCCCTAGCAATCTGAGACTATGCTGGCACTCCTGCCTTTGCTTCTCCCGCTGCATGCCTCTTCTGGTCCTGGAGAGGAGCTTGTCACAGCAGGAGAGGAAGACACCCTGGCATTTTCACCAGCCTGATTGATTTCTGCCTCTTGGCCTGCCTCCTCTCCTACTTCTGCCTTTGGACTTCTCTCTGTCACAGACTCTTCCTGCTCACTAAACCCTGTTACCTCTTCAGCTTCTGACACCTCCTCTTCCCAATCTTCTCCCTCTGACCACTCGTCTTCATCCCACCACCACTCCCCGGACTCTGAGCCTTCTTCACTTGGGGTTTCCCCACTGGTACTTCCCACCATTCCTCTTTGTTCAGCCAGTCTATGATAAATTGCAAGCAATAACTGGACAAAGACTTAAACATCTAGCTCTACAAGGACAAGAGTGGAACCATGGTAGCAGAAAATGCAAAACCCATTCAGAGAACATTCCAGAAAGTGGAAGCAACCCACCCCTATTTCTTATGTTTCCACTTCCACAAACACACCTTGATGGCATTCTGCAGGTAGGCTTGGCTTTCTCCCGTCTTTCACCGCTAACTCTAGATCATTTATGGCATTCAGTTTTCCCCTTTGAGTATTTCATTCTTTTATATGGCATTTAATTATCCAATGAGAAACTCATAATAGATCTTTTTCTACTTGTATGAATCCACAATTGGATTTCTCAAATTTATTAGTTCATAATTTCTGCATTTGAGTTCTGAGCATGAAATGAAATAATGAAAAACAACACGTCTGGGTTATTCAGGTGGCTTGACAAGAGCAATTCTTGCATTTAACAAATGTTCCAAAATGAGCTGCATTGGACAAACACAGGATTTCCCCCCATATGTATGTCACATTTTGAAAATGGTCAAAATCGGCATTGGATTAATATTACAATATTTACACATACATGGAGTGCACACTCCTTTTTAGAGTGTGGCACTCCACACATCGTTGGCTAAACAACGATGAGAATTGGGTTAGTACTTTTGCAATGGTGATATTGTGTAGATATTGTAATTTTAGATATCGTTCCCATTAAGCATATTAAATAAGCTTCTTATGAAGTTAAATACTTGCCCTGTTCTTGCTAAAGTATTTCAGAATAGCAGTCCTTTTCTCGGCATTCGTTTGCATAGCAGACAACTGGACATAAGTACAAAGTACCAAATCAGCACAGATATCAAGTGGTTAGCTGCATCTGCTCTCTTTGATTGTAATTTGTGAAGGGCAGAATGGTGTGATTAACCTCCAATTTTGTCACAGAATGAAATACTGGACAAGATGGATGTACAGCAATTTAAATCATATGGGTTGATTTCATTCACCGATGGGATCAAAATCTTGCCTCTATATGGAGCTCAGAAGTAAAACCACCAAAATCTGTGGGAGGAGTCTGAAGAAGATGGTTACACATGAAATACAGCAGAGGAACAATTCTTACCGATTCCTCCTACAGCCCATTTCTGGTGTTGTTTCAGAGGGTCCTCCAGGCCCCTGGAGCATCTCTTCAGAGGACACCAGGAACTATAGAATAAAGGAGAAATGGGCAAAAATCACTTCCTCTTTTTCTTCCAGTGGGACATGCTGGAAGCAGCTCTGAATCTAACTATGTGTGTGTGAGTAGGGAATAGGATCTGCTAGTACCTTTCCAGGGCCCTGTCTCTTATTCTTCCATGCCATTTACAAAACCAACATATTTTTAATTGCAGCTTGAAATATGTAACTTACAATTAGCAGCTACAGGATAATCAAGTTGTTGGCTCTTTCCATCTTGATTTTTCTTTGTGAATAACCCAAAACACACACAAATAAATGGAAATATCCTTAGAAGGATTTAATATCCTGTGATAAATTAATAGCCCAATTTACTGTGCATACAATCTCCGCATTTTGTCTTCCAATCCGATATAAAATTATAAAGGGTATCAATCTTGGCGCTAGCATAAAATGGGGGGGATACAAATAGAGTTTGCAATCAAGAAAACATATGGAGGAAATGCAAGAGAAATTTAATAAGGTAAAGGTAATATGCTCACAACTTGGCACTGCATTATTTTGATACTGTGTAAATCTCCAGTTATTGCACACCTAATAAACATAAAAAGAGGTGGAGAAATATTTTACTGGAGCACAATGGCCTATCAAACACATGAATTATCATCAGAATTCTAAGAATCTAGGTATTGATCAACAGAGCAAACGGTTGCATATGCAAAGCTCAGTTGTTTCCTCCTGAAAAATATGCAAGAATTTGGATGAAGGTGGTATACAAAAAAGTTAAGATGCACAAGAATCCACATGGCTTAATCTATCATACATCCCCCATGAGAGCACAAGCAAAACACCTGCCCAGTGTTCTTCCCTTCTTGCTGCTCTCCAAAGCACAAGCTTACCTGTAGCAGGATAAACTCAGCTCTCACCTGTGACTCCTAGAAGCTGTCAGCATGCAACAGTGTTCACACTCCTGGAAATGGCCTTGATTGGTTGACTAAACCAAGTGAAGGTAGCTGATGATGGGTCTCACACCCTTTGTGAGTTAGCATGTGAAGACAGGCTCTTGTGGATTTATCAGACGAGACCAATAGTGGTCAACAACAACAATAACAATAACAACAACTTATTTATACCCCCCCCCCAATCTGGCTGGGTTTCCCCAGCCACTCTGGGTGGCTCCCAACCTAATATTAAAAACACAATACAGCACTGAATGTGTTGAATGCATTGAACATGCATGTTCCAGAGTATTTTTCATTCTCATGTATATCTATTCATGATACTGTTGTTGTTTAGTCGTTTAGTCATGTCCAACTCTTCGTGACCCCATGGACCAGAGCACGCCAGGCACTCCTTCACGGTCTAGGACCCTCGTACCTACGGGACCGCCTCTCCTGGTATGCCCCATGGAGGACCATATATAGCAACACCCTAGAAGTCCCGGGCCCTAAGGAAGTTAGATTAGCCTCAACCAGAGCCAGGGCCTTCTCAACACTGGCTCCGGCCTGGTGGAATGCTCTGTCTCATGAGACCAGGGCCCTGCAGGATCTGATTTCTTTCTGCAGGGCCTGTAAGACAGAGTTGTTCCACCTGGCCTTTGGCTTAGAATCAGTTTGACTCCCTCCCCCTCTTTCTTTTTCCTTTCTCCTCCTATGAAGAGACTGCATCCTAATGTTTTAATGTTGTATCTTAATCTTTTAAATTGTATTTTAATCAACTTGTTTTTATTATTGGTTGTTAGCCGCCCTGAGCCCGGTCTTGGCTGGAGAGGGCAGGGTATTAAAAAAAATAAAATATTATTCTTATTATTCGAAAAAAGATTGGTTAATGAAGAAATTACATATCTTTCTACTTATGAGTGTTGAACTAATTGGCTGATGAATAATTCAATGAAACAGTAGGTGTTATCCGGAAACACTGTTCAGAGTTGGACATCAGAATTGGACATTTGCTGATTATACAGAGCTTCACAGCTTGTCCTCCGCTGGGTAAAGTCTGGCACCGTGATTCATTTAAGGACTTTCAGAGACTTCAGTTTGTTAGTTTTGATGTTTTGAATTATTCCATAAAGTTTTTCACATTGTAATTGTTTCTGGCCATTGTGTTGCTTTCGATATTGCTAACTCCTGCAACCCAGCTGGTGCCAAACATATTGTTCTGCTTTCCTTTGGACCACATCAGCGAGGCCAAGATGGGGGGTGGGGGGTCTTGTCATGTCTGGGCAGTCCAGAACCTCCATACACACTGCCCACTCCTGTGCCCCGGAGAAGTCACTTCAGAGCTGCTAACGCAGCAGTTTGTCTTCAACCCCAGAGGTGCACTCCATTGTCTCTTGAGGACAGACAGATGCCAACAACAAACCTACAGGGGAAATATAACGAAATGTAGTGAAAATTAATGAGAACAGACTGAAAGTAAATTTTATCTATCCATCCATCCATCTACCCCATCCAATCCATTCTCCAAGTGGTTCAGGGCTGGTTCAATTCAACAAGAGTACAGTCTTGTTGCCCTGACACATTAGGTAAGAGCATAACAAAGGATTGGGTAGAAACTATTGGAGATCTTGAGTGCTCACTGGAAGGACAGATCGTGAAGCTGAGGCTCCAATACTTTGGCCACCTCATGAGAAGAGAAGACTCCCTGGAAAAGACCCTGATGTTGGGAAAGATAGAGGGCACAAGGAGAAGGGGACGACAGAGGACGAGATGGTTGGACAGTGTTCTCGAAGCTACCAGCATGAGTTTGACCAAACTGCGGGAGGCAGTGGAAGACAGGAGTGCCTGGCGTGCTCTGGTCCACGGGGTCACAAAGAGTCGGACATGACTAAACGACTAAACAACAACAACAAATTGGAGATCTATTTGTTCTCTTCTGAGGACTGCTCAATTAGGGCAGCCATGGAAGTGTGCCATCCATCCATCACAGCTTTAGCTCCATCTTCCTTTCCCTCTAGAAAAAGAAATGGTTGACTCAGTATTATTCTATTAAAGACACTTGTTCAGTGCTATGGACTGATTTTCAAAATACATTATTAATACCTTAATGCGGTGTTAAGTAGTTAAATCTTTGTCTGCAGTCTTCTGGAAACTGTCACAGTTCGCTCAAAGCGTGACCATAAAAACCACGACCTGCCCGGATCTTTTCGAGTAAAATATGACAACTTTGTGGCAATCTTCCTATTGCATCTACTTCAAGCCATTGAGCCCCCCCCCTTTTTTTTGCCAAAATGCAAAGGGTATGTTTGCTTTGTCAGGCATCAGTGATCACCATCACTTAGCAAGTACCCCTGGAGAAAATTTGTGAAGCAATCAACAGTTAGAAGGATTAAATTGCATTTAGTCTTCCACTTTGTAACATTCTTGTCCAAGGCCATTCTTAATTAATTAGAATCATTACCAGCTGTTTCAAATATGCAGCGTGATTACACAGCCCTCCTTAATAAAAGAAATATTGTAGGCTGAGGTTAAGGGCCGTTATTCTTACCCACTGATCTTGACATATTAGGCTACGAAATCCAACATCACATCGTTTTCATCTTGTACATACTCCCATGGTAGTTCATGAATAATAATTACTTCCCCCATTCAGATTTGCTTCTCTTCCTCCAAATATGTCTGGGCTCAAAATCGGACTGCAACTCCCATCATCCCTAGCTAGCAGGACCAGTGGTCAGGGATGACAGCAGCTGCAACAACAACTAGGTTTGAGAAACACTGGAAGCTGTGTGTGAGGTGGTCATACTAGCACAATGACCCTACATTTAGAGCAAGCGTGGGATAAGTCATGCCTGGGGGGGGGGAGGCAAATGCAACCGTCTAGGCTTCTCTCTCTGGCCCTCCTAACTCTCCCATGCTACGCCTCCACAGCTGCACACCTTCCCACAAGGCACACCCCTTACCGGCCCTACTTGGCACCTTCCTTACCTGATTGGAATTGTGTCCTTGAACTCAGAGACTGCTTCTTGTTGCCTGGATGTAGGCTTAAGAAAGGGTGCAAGAGTATGTGTAAAACTAGCCTACTGACATTCGTTGATCAGTCTGTTTTTGCCTCTGGCTCCACTCTCCACTGGCATGTGGCCCCCAAAATGATGCCCAGAAGGGAACACAGCCCTTAATGTGCAAAGGCTCATTGGTTCAGCGACCAACTGGAAAAATGCTGAGGCTTATCAATGACTACTTTGTTTACCACCTCACAAGGTTCTACCTCACGGGGCGTCCTTGTTTGCTTGTTTATATTTGGTAGATTTGTACAGTGGTACCTTGGTTGCTGAACTTAATCCGTTCCGGGAGTCCGTTCGACTCCCAGAACCATTCAAGGCGTGGCTTCCAATTGGCTGCAGGAACTGCCTGTACTCAATCAGAAGCCATAGAGGCTGCATGGGACGTTCGGCTTCCAAAAAATGTTCACAAACCAGAACACTTACTTCTGGGTTTGTGGGGTTCAGGAGCCGATTTGTTTGGGAGCCAAGCCGTTCAACAACCAAGGTGCCACTGTATCCTGCAAGACGAAGAGACTCGCGGAACGGATTAATTTCGTCTTGCAAGGCACCACTGTATAGCCCATGACTCTTCTTAATGTAGCTTGTACTCCATTCACCAAAATAAATAATAGTCATCACTGCCAATAGGTTTTTTCACACCTCCATGCCACCCTCTAGTTGGATAATCACCAGAAAGAGCAGAACACCTGGGCAGTGTGATTCCCCAATAACAGATATCACACAGCTTTGCTTTGGAATATTCTGAATTTGTATCCACTGAAGTTGAAAATCCCACAATAAAGAAACATGTCAGAAAGATAATTGCAATTTAGGTGCAATTTGGATCATATACAGGTGAAACTCGGAAAATTAGAATATCATGGAAAAGTTCATTTATTTCAGTAATTCAACTTAAAAGGTGAAACTAACATATGAGATAGACTCATGACATGCAAAGCAAGATATGTCAAGCCTTTATTTGTTATAATTGTGATGAAAACCCCAAATTAACAATCTCAAAAAATTAGAATATTAAATGAAATAAGCAAAACAAGGATTGCAAATAGAGCAATATTGGACCACTGAGAAGTAGAAGCATGCATATGTACTCAGTACTTGGTTTGGGCCCCTTTTGCATCAATTACTGCCTCAATGCGGCGTGGCATGGATGCTATCAGCCTGTGGCACTGCTGAGGTGTTATGGAAGACCAGGATGCTTCAATAGCAGCCTTCAGCCCTTCTGCATTGCTCGGTCTCATGTCTCTCATCTGTCTCTTGGCAATGCCCCATAGATTCTCTATGGGGTTCAGGTCAGGCGAGTTTGCTGGCCAATCAAGCATAGTAATCCCATGGGCATTGAACCAGGTTTTGGTACTTTTGGCAGTGTGAGCAGGTGCCAAAGTCCTGCTGGAAAATGAAGTCAGCATCCCCATAAAGTTCGTCTGCGGAAGGAAGCATGAAGTGCTCCAAAATCTCCTGGTAGACGGCTGCATTGACCCTGGACTTAATGAAGCACAGTGGACCAACACCAGCTGATGACATGGCTCCCCAAATCTATTTTCTGATGAGAGCAGCTTTTGCATCTCATTTGGAAACCAAGGACCCAGAGTCTGGAGGAAGAATGGGGAGGCACACAATGCCAGATGCTTCAAGTCCAGTGTGAAGTTTCCACAGTCTGTGTTGATTTGGGGAGCCATGTCATCAGCTGGTGTTGGTCCACTGTTTCACCTTTTAAGTTAAATTACTGAAATAAATGAACTTTCCCACAATATTCTAATTTTCCAAGTTTCACCTGTATATGATAGAAGTTGACATAGGAGCCTTGTGAAAATCTGGGGTTCTGTATCACACTGGTTCTAATTTCTTAGGTAGCTCCAAAGTCCTTGCACATCTTAGGTGAAATGTGACATGGGCTTAAATTTCCACCTCAAGTAGAAGGGGGGGAAAGACTCCCCTCCATACTCTGCCTTTGACCTAAAATGGAATTTTGAATAGAAATACCCTAGTTTTCTTGATGCTACTTTTCAAAGTACCTCTCTTCCCCCCCCCCCCCACCTTTGGTGTAATAGATGAATAAACACACTAGCATATCAAAACCTTTCGTGGTGTTGTACATAAAAAGAGGAAGACGATGCACCTTGGTCGCCAACGTGCAAGAGGGCTGATGAAACAGACTGTATTTTTCTGGGACAGTAATTTTGAGCCATGAATTATTCATGAAGACTCTGAAGTAGAAACAAATGTCATAGGAAAGCACCTTATCATTTGTAACCTTACAAACAGCAGCCATGAAGCTGTAATCATTTGCCACATGCTACGACATCAAAGAACAATGTAATATGGTGGCAAGTTTTTGTTTTTAATGGATTCTAATATATTTAAAAGAAATTAGAACTCGGCGAGTCGATAAATACCTACTGCAAATTCTTCCGCTCCATACGGGGAGTTTCCCTCTTTTTTTATGACAAAACAATACTTTTTTCCACACAGAGCTTGCTTGCTTGCTGTGGCATTTAGATTTAGTTAAAGATGAAATGGAAGAGAGGGGAAGATGCTTGCGTCTTATTTAACAGTTTCAAGAATCAGAACGAAAAGATGCCAGGAAATGCCTTTGGAGTTCTCAAAGCATGAGTGAAGAAGAGATGGGTACACCAGTCGTTTTCTGGTCTATCTCTCTTTGGCATGTGTTCACCCATAAAGCTGTTCCTCCCCTTTTCTGTATTAATCTGATGTTTCAGGGTATTGTATTTCTTTTTAAAAAAAATCAGATTTAAATATGAAATATGAATTTTTCAAATGTATTTTCTCGGCAGATATGCCTCTCTAACTATTTTAATGTAATTTCTAAATATAATCTGTATCAAACACAAATATTTAAATGCAGTATCTCTTTGAAGCAATGCATCTCTCTTTCGCTTTAAAAATAAATACACGTTTGAAATGCTTTTTGCTTTAAATATATGCTTTCCTCAATGTATCTGGATACTTTTTTCAAAAAAAGAAAAGAAAGAAAAAAGAGAGAACTGTGTTGCAACATTCAGTAATTAGGTTCTGGTTGGCACATTAATCCAGAAGTTGTGGATCTGGTCTGCTCATACCAGATTTTGCAACAACAACAAAAAAGGTTCCTCAAGTATTCCTAATATACCCCCCGCATACAAACAAGCCACACTGCAATCAACTGAATGCAACCAACCAAGCTCTGGATCACCTAATATCTTACCACTACAACAACAACTACAACTATTATTATTATTTTGTATACCATCCTTTACCCGCAGGTCATAGGATAAAATCACAATATGAAAACACAAAATACATAATCAAAATAAAAACAAAAAACATTGGGCATTCAACTAAGACAGCGGCAAGAGTCTTAATAGCACAAGGATGGAAGAACGAGGAAATCCCGACCAAAGAACTGTGGCAAGAGAAACTGATGGACTACGCAGAACAGGCGAAACTGACACATAAACTACATAGCAAAGATGCCTGTGACTTTAAAGAAGAGTGGGAACCTTTCACAAAGTACTTAAAGAAACCACAAAATGATTTGGACTCCTTGGCAGGTTTTAAATAAACATACACAAACTTTTTATTGATAACACATATATAGATAATTTAAGGATCTTTACAATTTTATAACATGAAGAGAATAACATGTACTAATAAACCAGTGAGAGGAGCTGAGGGAAGTTGGGGGGGGGGGAGAGAGATGAAGTTTTTGTTGTTGTTTTTTTGATGAGGGGGAAGGGGGGGGAAATGGGGTGGGAATGAGGATGATTGTTATTTTGAAACTCCTAATAAAAAATATTTTTTTTTAAAAAAAAAGAGTGGTATTCAACTAAGTTTTACTCAGAGCAAAGCCATTGAAATTACTGACTTTTGATTAATAAAATTAATAATAATAATAATAATAATAATAATAATTGTATCCCACCCTCCCCTGCCAAAGCTGGGATCAGAGCGGCTAACCTCATATAAAACACAATATACGTAAAAACAAACAAACAATTGATTAAAATGCATCCCAAAATTAATTCAAATAAATTAAAATTAAAATTAGACTGGACAAATGGCCACCCTCAAGTTAAAATTGAAAGCGGTTAATACCGTGAATAAAAACAAACAAACATACTGTACGTACAAAGGACCTACCCACGTGATGCTGACACAAATCCTTACACTAACACTATGTAGCAGAACGAAAGAACAATACCCCCCCATCTTTCTCACACCCTCTCTTTCTCTCTCCCCTCTGTTTTCCCCCAACCACAAGATGTCTGTGACAAGTGTCTCTCACAAAATGTAAACGAACTGTGGAAAAGACTCTATGAACTGAAAATGGAGATGACAAAGATAGGTGCGACAATTTAAAAAGTAATAAGGTATCATGATAGGGGTGATGGGAAGTCGTTATACAAGATATGTATTAGGAAATTATTCTATTTAGATGTATTGTGTTAAAGTGTTTTGTTGTTGATTGTTTGGGTTTTTTCCTGTTGGAACTGATAAAGCAAAATAAAAAAAGAAAAGAAAATGGAGATGACAGATGTACTTTTCCCTGCTAATTTGTTTTGTAACACAATAAAATATTTAACAAAAGCTATTTAAAAAAATTGAGGAGGGGAGAAGCAGCATGTGTGAAGATTCTTCAAATACCCTCAGGACTGAGGAGCGAGTACCTGTGGAGGCAGTGGCAAGCAAACTGATGCTGGACTCCTATTTAGGGTTCAGTGCTGCTGTCATTATGCAATATAAGTGGCTGCTTTAAATTCTTAGCTACTGTACATAATTGCCCACTTAACTAGCACTGATTGTTTCCTTTCAGTCTGAATGATTCATAGTCCACAAGAGGAAGGCAGCTCTTCCTTCCTTTGAACCACAATGGCCATCACACTTCATATTTGCCATGTCAAGTCCTGTTTACACCATCTATCAGAAAGATGACAATCTCCGCCATGGTCCAGATCATCGGCCACAGGAACCTCCCCACACCTCGACCCCAAATCACCCATTAATTTCTCTCTTTGACCCTTAACCATTCAATTGACGTTCACGTTCTATAAAGCCCCTGCAATAGCTGACGGCAACAACTACAACATGAAGCATTTTCATTTTTCTCATTTTTAACCAATGGCATGTAGCATTCCTCCCTGTGTAACTTGGACTTATATATATATATTTCCCCACCCACCCACTGCTTGTTGTGGGATCTGATTATTACAGCCTAGTTGTTTCTTAAAAAATGACTAACTTTTCCACTGGGTACAGCTAAAATACACAGAGGCATATTTTAATTGCCTATGAATATTCAAAAGCTCATTATTGTTACAGTCTTATAATTATCCTATTCCCCTGACGAAACATGCAGCACACACAATAAAAAAGGCAATCCATTAAAAAGTGTTGACATCTATGTTCAACAGTTCCTGGAGTTTCATGATTCGCTGGATATCCAACTTTCTTTAAAATCGCACCAGGAAAAGGAAAACTGATGATTCACGTTTGAAGAAGTGGAGCCTTGCACATTGGCAATGCAGCTTCAGTATTTTATACTGAAAAACAAGCAACCCTTGAGCATGAGCTTAAGTTGGGGAGATGGCAGCAGACATAATTTTGCTGCTGCTTCCTATGAATACATGTTTGCATTTTTGGTGCATGGGTCTGGTTGTCTGGATTTCTGGATCTGCTCGTAGTTTCTGTGGTGTCCATATGTTAGTGGTTCCAGTTCATAAAGGTAAAGCAACTGTCAGGGAACTGCCATCGGAGGAACAGGTGGTGGAGGGGCTCAGGGAGGCTGGGGGAGACTCAACAGCTGAAGCAGGAACCAGCCGGGGGAGGAGTGGATCTCTGAGGGAATGCGAGCAGGAGGGAGGGCTCAGAGACGCTTCCAGCGAGAACAGTGGGGAGGTATCTGAAGCTCCCATAGGGAGACCCACGCCTCGCCGGAAACTGTCACGCCGTGAGTCCAGAAGACATGTTTCCGTTAAGGAGCTGTTATGCTGGAAACGATTCCGAAAGCAACCACTGTCGGAATCTGCAAGTGACTAGAGCAGCCATGTCTGAGGGGCTCCGTCACAGACAGAGGTTTGTGAACGTGCACAGACTCTGAGGGACTACGCTTTTACGCACAAGCAGCTCATCATCCCATCACAGCAACCCTGACCATTAAGTCCAATCATGAACAACTCTGGGATTGTGGTGCCCATCTCACTTTACTGGCCGAGGGAGCTGGCATTTGTCCGCAGACATCTTCCGGGTCATGTGGCCAGCATGACTAAGCTACTTCCCACTGCCGTTTACCTTCCCACTGGAGTGGTACCTATTTATCTACTTGCACTTTGGCGTGCTTTCGAACTGCTAGGTGGGCAGGAGCTGGGACTGAGCAATGGGAGCTCACCCTGTCATGGGGATTCTAACCGCTGACCAGGAAACCCAAGAGGCTCAGTGGTTTAGACCCGCGTCTAGTTCATACTGGTGTTTAAAAGGAGATTATATCTAACTGTTATCTGTGCTGCTTTAAAATATGAATTCTTTTTAAAAAAACAAACAAACTGTATTTTTGTATCTGACTTTTATTAGCTGAATAAATGAAATAAACAGAAGCCTGTTGCAAAAGCTACTTCAAAGCAATATGTGAAATCTAGTCTCTACTACCACTTACCCATGGTCTGTTTTGCCCACTTATGTTTGTCAGGGCAAAATGCTGACAGGCCAGGATCTAGACTCTACCAGTCCAATCCTATAAATGGCTACTCAGAAAAAGTCCCATTAGTGAGGAGTTAAAAGATTTCAGCAGGGCTGGTCCACCCATGAGGCAAGGTGAGGATATCGCCTCAGGCGGCAGGATCCACAGGAGCAGCAGATCTCGATGCAGCTCTTTATTCCCCTTTGTTCCTGATTTAGATCTTCACTCACCCCTTCTTCCCCAGTGGGGACTAAGCCGTCATTTTGTGGTTCACCTCAGGTACCAAAAATGCATTGGACTGGCTCCAGATTGCAGGTGAGGCCTGGCAACCCTTACAGCAGGTTTCCTCTATGGCTGAAACTGAGATGGTCCATCTTATTTCCTGTCGGCAAATCATGGGGCTTCTAACCCAGTTCATCAATATCATGCGAGAAAAGATACATTGAAGTGGATTGGGTACCCTAGTGAGCACTTTCAGCCTCTCTTTCCTCCTTCCCCATGGTAAATATTCATTGTCAATCAATCAATTAATCAATAGAGTTCATTGTTCTAGCCAAAGGCCAAGACAAACCTGCAACAACAGTATCAATAAAACAATACAGATCATACATCCACAATATGACCCAACACCCATGAGGGAGAGATTGCCAGAGACACCAACAAACTCAAACCCAGCTTGATATCAGATTAAATTGTTGTGAATCACCACAACAATTTATAGTGATTTTATCTAACTCGTTTTTTCCTTATTTTCTTTCCCCACCCCCTTTTTTTGCAGCTAGTGCATACTTTTCGCATAATGCAAAATGGGTCCTAGATTTATATGATCCAGAGATGCTATTTTACATATATAATGATACAACATGACATAAAGTTTGAATAAAACCACTTTTACGGCTCTCTCGGGTCAGTCCCTTAAATGCTCTGCTTTATTCATGTATGCTTAGTTCTACCATTTGAAGCAATAGCCTGTAAGAGCAACGAAACAATCACATTTGCCAAAGTGTAGCAAATGTCTTTAATTAATGTCATCAAAGCACTTGCTGCTAAAGCCACAAACGTTTCAAATAGCATTTTATAAATGTAAGTGTATTCAAACCCTCCAAAAATAGCTGAGAAAGTTTGATATATTTTTGACACAATTTGAGTATTCGGGAATGCTCAAGTAGGAAGAGGTATGCACAGGACCTAATGGCTCTCAATCCACCAGGGTCCCTGGGGAGCTTGAACTACATCGAGTTACAGAGTACTATCAAACAACTTGAGCACTGAGCGCTGAATCTGGGGATTTGCCTAGATGGTTTTCAAGAGAAAATTGGAGGAAAATATCAACTGACACTTGCCTCTGTGCACTGTAATTGGCGTTTGGGGGGAAAGGATTCTCTGGTAACTTAAAGCAATTGGCTGAAGGGAGAATATTCTGCATGCCTTCTTTATTTCAAAGAGAAATGATGAGTCATGGGTAAAATGTGTTTTACTGAAGTGTAATAGTGTGAGGGGAAGGTTGCAACGTTTGAAACTTTTTAGTTTTTCATGGGAGGAAGTGCACAGAGAAAAGTTTTCTCTCACAACACTAGAACTCATGTTGCCAAATGTGGGGAGGCTCATAACAGTGCATAGTTAAACTATGGAACTCATTCCTACAGGAGGCCACTAACTTGGGTGGCTTTAAAAGAGGACTAAACAAAATCAAAACTGAGAGCCAGTGTGGTGTAGTGGTTAAGAGCGGTAGTCTCGTAATCTGGGGAACCGGGTTCGCGTCTCCGCTCCTCACATGCAGCTGCTGGGTGACCTTGGGCCAGTAACGCTTCTCTGAAGTCTCTCAGCCCCACTTACCTCACAGAGTGTTTGTTGTGCGGGAGGAAGGGAAAGGAGAATGTTAGCCGCTTTGAGACTCCTTAAAGGGAGTGAAAGGCAGGATATCAAATCCAAACTCTTCTTCTTCTTCTTCTTCATTAGGCCCTCCTGGGATGGAAATTCATTAGGCCCTCCTGCCAAATTACAGACAAAGGGTTTTGTGTCGGGTACTTTTAAAGCTTTTGTTCAAAGCTTTTGTCTAACTTTGTTGTTGTGTGGCAGAAATGGATGGAATTTGAAGGTTTGTTAGCCTCTTCTGAAATAACGAACCCTGTCAAGTTTCAGAAATATGCTATTCCTTCAAAGCGAGCCTTTACCATTCCGAGTGTTTAAAAGAGGATACACTTCATCTCTACAATTGTCTTGTATGTAATTTGTCTGAAAATGTTCAGACTACTCTGGCGTGGCTTTGGACTTAGCCATGTTGGCTGGAGTGGATGTGGGTTGTAATCCTGCAACATCTTGAGAGCCACAAATTGCCAATTTCTGTCTTAAATGGTGGAAATCCAGGATCTAATGCAGCCATCCTAATCCCATTTGCCTGTGAGTATATAATCATTGGATTAAATAGGTATTACTGATTAGGATCGCACTATAAATCTCTTAAATACCTATAGGGTTGCATAAAATATGTATCTAAAATGTTATCTGCTGTTGCCAGCTGCTCACATGCTGTCAAAACGATGATATATATGTTGGCTACTTACTTATGTCTTAGTATTACTCTCATTTACCTTGACAATGGCATTGTGGTGTAGTGGTTTAGAGTGTTGAAGTAGGACCTAGGAGAAACCAGGGTTCAAATCCCCATTTAGCTATGAAGCTCATAGGGTAACCTTGGGCCAGTCACTGACCCTCAGTATAACCTACCTGCCAGGGTTGTTGTGAGGATTAAAAGAGGACGAGGAGAATAATGGGGATAATATCAGAATGTGCAAGCCAAGAGGTTTTTTTCAAAAGCCTTAACTTCTTGTTCTAGTTGGTTCAAATTGCATGATGCCATTGTCTAGATATCTTTCAAATATTTTGGATTGATTGAAGATAACTCGTTCATTTAAACATTTTACTGTAGCATAATCCAGAGACCTAATAAATTCTCATAACTTTTCCATTTTAAGTTTGGGTTGTTTTCCCCCCAGTATATAAGGTATGGCTCAGTTACCAGTAATGTAAATCTGTGAAAGCATATAGTAAAAGAGAAGATATGAGTAGCCATGAAGAGTAAGGAACTTAAATTCTGTGAAGTACTTGCCAACCTATTGGCTGGCTGATATATTTTTTACAGTGACTTTGCTTTTCTGGGAAGTTTCATGTAATGGAGCAGATATCAAGGTTCTTTATGGAAGCACTTAGAAAGAGAGTGTAAGGAATTTCATTGCAAATGCCAGACACTCCTCCCTCCACACTTTCTATCTATCATGTTGGTTCAGAAGAGTGAAGTGGGGAGTGAAGTATTTCTTCTCCATTTAAAGGAAATGATGATGATGATGATGATTTCTATACAACCCTTCATCTGAAGATCACAGGGTGTTTTACAGAATAGAACACAAAAATACATACCATAGTAACAAACAAAAACAATGCCTCACAAAAGCAGTTTTAAAGACTGTAGATTATTTAATTAGCCAAAGGCCGGGGAGAAGAGGAATGGTTTTGCCTGGTGCCATAGAACATGTACTGAAGGCATGAGGTGAGCCTCCCTGGGGAGAGCATTCCACAAGCAGGGAGCCACTGCTGAAAGGGCCCACTCTTGTGTTGCCAATTCTCACACTGTCTTGGTCCAAGCCTTTATTTGATCCAACATACACCCTTAAGTTACATACACCCTCTGTGGGTTAAACCACAGAGCCTAGGACTTGCCGATCAGAAGGTCGGCGGTTCGAATCCCCGTGACGGGGTGAGCTCCCATTGCTCGGTCCCTGCTCCTGCCAACCTAGCAGTTCAAAAGCACATCAAAGTACAAGTAGATAAATAGGTACTGCTCCAGCAGGAAGGTAAACGGCGTTTCCGTGTGCTGCTCTGGTTTGCCACATGACCCAGAAGCTGTACGCCGGCTCCCTTGGCCAATAAAGCAAGATGAGCGCCGCAACCCCAGAGTCGGCCACGACTGGACCTAATGGTCAGGGGGCCCTTTACCTTTTACACCCTTAAGTTGGCAGTTCTCACACTGGAGGGATTTAAAAAGTGGAGTCCCTCAGACATCAGTATTGAGATTGGTCATGAATGATGTGGAGATAGGAGTGAGGAATGAGGAGGTGGCTGGGTTTGTTGATGATACCAAATTATTCAGGTAGGTAAAAACAAAAATGCCCCTTGTTGAATACAGTCTCCAGGGCTAAATAAGGCAGAATAACCACCTCAAGAGGCAGATGCTGCAGCTGATCCTCCTGACACCCCCCCCCCGCCGCCGCCGCCATTTCCTTCTTTCACCACATAGCTTCTCTTGGGCTCCCTACACCAGTGTGCTGCCTTAGATGCAGGGAGATATTCTGTCTCAGCACTAGTATTGAAGTTGGCTTCTTGTCCTTATTGAGCCAGCCCTTCCTTTGATCCAACATACACCCTTATGATATCATCAGGGAGATGGAAATGACAACAAAAGCACTTACGAGGAAGCAAGAATGACAGAGGGCACCTACAGCGTGAAACAGACAACCTTAACACCTTAAGTATTCAGAAAAATCAAGGGACACAATACACGTCTCTCTTCTCATGGGTGAATCTGCATGAAACCAAAGCTCTGAGATATTTGTCGTTCCTAGATCATGTATCTCCTGTGAAAACAGCCTTAGAAGACTACCTCTAGGGTGTAGTAGAGACTCTTTTTCTGCTGCTTTTATATAGAGTGTGATGAGAAGCAGGGTGTCGCATTGCATGAGACACTTGTCAGACATTCACAGCTAAATACCACCACTCTGCAGTCTATACAATAACACTGTGCTTTATTTTCTGCATGTTGAGCTGTTCAGCTACCTCAAGCAACTCAACAGACCACAATCCAATTCCCAGTTAAAAAACAAGTTTTTGAATATATATTTTTGGTGGAGAGAAGGGAGAATTTTTATCACCCATTACATTTTTTAAAGTTAATTAAAATGTTTTCAGCATGTTATTTACCATGCAGAATGCTTAGTGCACCAGAGAAGCAAACCAGAGAAGCTGTCGCACAACTTCCATTCACTTCAGCAGCATTCTTTGAGAAGAATGCCCAGCAGATTGCCCCCTTGACTCTAGTTAGTTAGGCATTGTGATGAAGAAAGCCCTTATACATTAAAACTGGTGCTGAGATAACACAGTCAACGAGGGCTAATACCTTCACATTGGGGACACGGGTGGCGCTGTGGTCTAAACAACTGAGCCTCTTGGGCTTGCCAATCAGAAGGTCGATGGTTCAAATCCCCACAATGGAGTGAGCTCCCATTGCTCTGTCCAAGCTTCTGCCAACCTAGCAGTTTGAAAGCATACCAGTGCAAGCAGATAAATACAGTAGGTACCACTGCGGCGGGAAGGTAAATGGCATTTCTGTGTGCTCTGGCTTCCATCACAGTGTTCCATTGCACCAGAAGCTGTTTAGTCATGCTAGCCACATGACCCGGAAAGCTGTTTGCAGACAAACGCCAGCTCTGTTGGCCTGAAAAGTGAGATGAATGTCGCAACCCCATAGTCGCCTTTGACTGGACTGGTTAGTCCAGGAGTCCTTTACCTTTTTTTACCATTTTTGCTCTTGATGCACTTTCTATCTTGCTGCCCAAAAGCTTAACTTTTGAGCTGGCAGAGGTGGTCTTGAGTGTGGTGTTGGATAACACCAGGATTCTAGTTCTGGGACTATTCAAGAGCCATGCTAAGGTGATCTTGACTGGGCCAGCTGAGAACTTCAGAACTTCCATGGCAGTGGACGGCCCCAAGTTCTAAAACCCCAACAGCCCAGTGGCCACAACTGAAAGCTTTGGAATTGTTCATCAGAATCTTGTGTTTATTCAGAAGTCAGTTCTACACTCAATTATGCTATTACACATCAACAATACTGGAGTGAATGGAGAACCAAACACTATTGTCCCATAATTTCCACTCACACCACCTATCCTTTCCTGATGGAGCATAGGATTCCCCCCAAACAGGATTCAATCATAGGTATGCCACCAATGCCATAAAAGACCCCGGCATGGAACCCTCAACTTGGATATTAAGGCTTGTGACATGGGGCCACATCTATCCATCCTATTGCTACAGAAATTGGAGCACACAAATCAGACCTTGTGATGGAAAACTGGTGAAAGGCTTCATTGAACAAACAGCAGAAATACAAGAAAACACACACCAATGGGTCTATGGCGTGTACTCCAAATCCTCACACTTTCTTTTAAGGCTTCCCTGACAGACTTGTTGAGATTTATATCTGACTGATGTCATCCAAGTCAGGAAGTCAGAGGCCTTTAAGATGAAATATGACTGAATAGATGGCAGAAGGATATAAATCCACATTCATCTACCACATGGGATAGGTCTCTATTATTCCCTGTTAATATGGGGGGAAGTGAGATTGTCAGATAGTTAATTTCCCTTGGTCGGCTGATTTCCCTTGGTTAGCCAGTGGCTTCAGGGTTGAGCTGGGACCTAACCCCCATTGCCAGGTCCAGCCCCAAGACCAGACATTTCCCCCAGTTGTGAAATAAGAAGGAAAAAGTATGTGCTTTCTTTATTCAAGTGCCCCTGCTACTATATCAAATCTTTCTATGCTATCTCCCATCTAGCTTAAATAGCTTCATATTTCCTAGGTATGCTGGTCAGAGCATGGCATCACACACAAGTTGCTTGTTTAAACAAGGAAGTAATTTTGGGCAGGATATTAACTGAGGGCTTTTTCTCCATTTGCAGAACACAGTCGGTGATCCTGCATCATCTCGTGCTTATTTCACTGGCTCTTTAGATATTTTGCTGCACACATTTTATAAAATATAGCAGATCTCACTGTGAATGTCAATTAAAACTGGAGCTAGTGGTCCTGGCAATCTTCTTCAGCCACCAGTATGGAGGTCCAGATAAGGTCTGCCTACCTGCCTCTCTCACACACAGCGGGAGGGAGGGAGGGAACAGGGCTGCTGCTTATAATTTCTTCACTCCATGCCTATAGTTTATAATTCATTGGAAAAGTCTCCTGTTCTCTCTCACTGATACCTCAGCCTGATCTACATATGCAGCAGAATGAGGTGTAAAGTGACAGATAGATGGTATATTTTCAGATTGCAGGTGACATATCTCGTGTGTGTGTGTGTGTGTGTGTGTGTGTGTGTGTGTGTAGACAGATAGATGATAGATGATGATAGATAGATAGATGATAGATAGATAGATAGATGATAGATAGATAGATAGATAGATGATAGATGATAGATGATAGATGATATAGATAGATAGATGATAGATAGATAGATAGATGATAGATGATAGATAGATGATAGATAGATAGATAGATAGATAGATAGATAGATAGATGATAGATAGATAGATTATCGAGTCAACAGCTGAACACTTGCACCACTGACTGAGATCACATTGGTCTCTTACACCAGTACTGTCTTCCAGAACTTCAAACCTTCCTCCACGATTGCCATGATGTTTTGCTTAGCAAAACTAGTTCAGTATCTGACATTGGAATCCCTTTCCAGGTTCTTTTTCTTGCTCGTATATGTTCTTTAAACCACTGGCATGCACTTTCATTTGTGGTTTTGGTTGGGATTGATCCAGAGCACCCTGTTTCATTAAGACAATAAATAAATTGTTTTATATCTCCTGGTATTCTATGTGTTTCCCCCCAGTAAATGTGTCAGAAGCTAAACTTTAAGGATTAATGGAACCATTTCAGCAGGCAACAGCTTTGCCAGTTGTTTAGTTTGCATTGATCAAATTGGAAGTGCAACAATGAGAATCCTTTAGTTCGTAATTTAAGGGTTAATTAAGTTATCAGCAAATCACTCAACCAAGGGGGGTGGGTTGTGATGTTGCTTAGGAACCAAGCAGAGTAGCATGATGTTTGCAGAGGTAGCATGATTGGCTGTGTAGTTCTTAGAAAGTTTTTCTTCTGTATATTTGGAGTAATTTCTCCCTGATGTGTACAAGGCCTGAAGTAAAAAATGATAAAACATCTCTGTTCCTTTCTCCTTGGATTGTACACTGTTTTTGTTTAATTCCCTCAGTAAAGAGTTATCAGGCTTTCTTTCCCCTCTGGATTCCATTGAAGGGACTTTGCTAACAGCCCCAAACTGGAAAAGTGGCTTGTTAACTTTCATTGGGTTACAGAGCTTCACAAGGAAGGGGAGACTGTGCTGATGTTCACTTCCTTTTAATATAGACAAGGAAACTAACATGATTTATAAATCCTTTCCCATTGCTGAATACAACTGCAGGTACGACTATGAGACTGTCTTGGTTAGTCCTGATAAGATGAACATGGTTTATGAGAGGTTCTACTTACAGTGGAGGGCTCAGCAACCCAGAGAGACTGTTAACTTTTCTGCAAGGAGCTGAGCACCAAATGTGCTGATAAAAAGAATAATTTAGAGTTAGACTGGTCCCTGGCATTATAGACTAAGAAATGAGCATCTGCAGGTGATAGAAAGCCATGCAGGCTATCAGTTGGTAGCAGCTGCAGCAGCCATTTGGGGGGGAGGGGGAATACAGTTTTCCTGTAAAAATGGTGCACAAGACTGGACCCAGAGGTCCAGACATTTTAGAAGAACACTGAAGCAAATGTCATTTTTATTCAGAATGCTCTGAATATTTAAAGTTCCACAGCATTCCAGGAATTTACCAAGCTACAGCAGCCCTGTTCAGAAAATGTTCAGGAAATGCTATTCTATTTTGTTTGTGTGTTGCAAATCTAATAATTTGTGAGGCAGTTATTAATTTCTAAATAGACATTGGAGTCAATTTCTCAAGAATTCCAAAATCCACCTGCTCTGTGTAAAAAGGTAGATGGCTCTCAATAATCTTTGGGGGGCACCTTTGGTTGGGAAAGGCAATTTTGTGCAAAAGTGAAACATGATGTCCGTATGCAGTGTGTGATGCCATGCTCTGACCAGCAAACCTAGGAAATATGAAGCTTATTTAAGCTAGATGGGAGATAGCACAGAAAGATTCGGTATAGTAACAGGAGCACTTGAATAAATAAAGCATGGAGTAACTGCCAGAATAGCCATATTGAAGAAGATATTGGCCTACTATGGTCTGAATGTTTTTCACTCCATATATGGCATGAAAACTTATACATTTACACTGAAGTAAGTCCCATTTTGTTCAACGGAGTGTACTCCAGGAGTTAGTGTGCATGGGATTTCAGTCTTTAAAAGAAGTTAATTGGTGAGACACTATCTCATTGCCTATCCTGCATGAAGCATTGTAGATTTTGTTTTTAGGCATTATGCTTAATTGTTCAATATAGGGGAAGGTCCAGAAGTTACTAGCTGTCAGGGGCTGGACTGAGGAGGAATGGTAGGAGCTGCTGCCCCTTCTCCTGAACCTTCCCAAGGGCAGGAGGACAGTATTGATTTAGAGCAGTGGTTTGTAGAGGAGCATAGTCCAGAGGGGGAAAGCTGGGAAATACTGGGTGAGGAACAGCTAGAAGAGGAAACACCAGGAGAGAGACAGCTGGCAGATTCAGTGTCCTTGGACAGCATTCCTGACCCCCCCCCCTTCGCTTAAGACTAGACAGGCTTTGAGAGTGATAGAACAGAGAGAGCTGAGGCAACAAGCTCAGATTACCCGATGTAGCAGCGGCGTAGATTAATGGGGATAGAGGGAGTGAGCCTGTACTGGGAGCAATGCCATTTCTAGAGAGATATGCCTTCCTTTGTCTCTTGCTGTGATTATTAAAGATACTAACTGGTAAGAACGCTCCTTTCGTTTGATCTACTTATTTACTGCCACCGGAGGGAGGGACCTGATTCCCTGATGCCTGACACTAGCAGAGCATCTTCTGTTGAATGCACAAGGCCCCAGGATCAATGCCTGGCATAGGACTGAGAAGGTCCCCTGCCTGAAACCTTGGACAGCCATTGCCGGGCAGTGTTGACAATACTGAGCAGCTTGTTACATTACTATGATGTCGATTTCAGAGAACAGGCTGGACGTGCTTTGCATGCAAAGGTCCTAGGTTCAATCCTCAGCATCTCCCAGGTGGAAAAAAACATTTCTCCCTGGGACCCTGGAAAGCTGCTGCCAGTCTGTGTAGACAATACTGCTGTAGATGGAGTAATAGTCGGGCTTAGCGTAAGACAGTTTCCAATGTTCTCCACACACCTCCTCTTGCTAACAAAGTAGAAAGGAAGCAGAAAGGGATGAAGAAACATGGCGGCAATGACCCTAGTCATCCAGAGAAATGGGGAAACAGATGAAGAGACCTTTAAAGGTTTAATGAAGTCGGAGAAAAATATTTTCTCCCAACACTAGATGACCTTTTCCCAAATGACAGGAGCCAAAGTATTCTTCAAATTAAATGCATTGAGTGCTGCCTGGTAAATCCCTTTAGCAGGCTGGGGTGCCAAACTGACTGCATTTATCACGCCAGTTGGGAGATTTGGGTTTTAACATCTGACATTTTTCAGACGGAAATGACAGTGTTCCTCAGAAATATGAAAGGAGTTGTTGTCTTGATGAGTGGCGTCTTAGTATATGGCATGCCAATCAATGAGCATAACAGAATACTTTCCACTGTCCTAAACATGATCGATAACTTGAGACTTAAACTAAACAAGAAAAAGTGTGCTCTCCACCAAAATGAAATGACGTTCTTGGGCAGTGATTGCAGAAGATGCTAAAAGGCTGAGCACTGCAGAGCCAGTTCAACAACTAGGCAGACTGAGGTGGCTGCTTCAGGTGGCAGAAGCTCCAAAGCAGCAGCTCCACATGTACCCCACCTGCCCTCCCACCTGTACCACAGAAGTGGCACCAGTATCGGCTGAAATCCCATGAGATCTTGTGGACTGCGCAAGATCTTGTGAGATTTCACCTGAAATCGACGCCAGTGCTGGCGTTGCTTATCCACCAGCAGTGGAGGCAGTGGCAGCAGGGCGGGGCAAGGGCACACTTCCCATTTCCCCTCAAGCCACAAAACATGATGCTCCACCCCTGACATATTGAAAATCTACTAAATACTAAGAGAGGTGAAAAACTTGCTGTGAATAGGGGAGAGTGGATTTCCCCCACATTCCGTTCCTTTACCGTTGACATTGTACATTCATAAAGTTGGAGAGGACCTTGTAGACCAGGTGGTCCAGGTTTGGGGAACTTTTGGCCTTCCTACCTGTTGCTGAACTACAACCCCCTCCACCATTACAAAGGATGGCCAGTGGCCAGGAATGATGGGAGTTGTCATTCAGCAACATCTGGAGGGCCAAAGTTTCCCCACATTTGTTCTAGTTCAACCTTCTGCTTTATGTAGGAAATGCAGAGCTGGATTAAGTGTTCCAAACAGATGGTTGCCCAGAAACAGCCCACAGCCTCTCTGGGCAACTGGTTCCACTGCTGAATTGCTCTTACCATCAAGAACATTGCCTCACATCTCAGATACATTAAATCTAGTCCTGCCATCCACTGCAGCAGAGAACAAGTCTTTATCCTCTTCCACTTGACAGTCCTCCAAGTGTTTGAAAAATGCTAGCAAGTCTCTCCCTCTCCCACCAGTCTTCTCTTCTCTAAACTAAACATACCCAGTTGCTTCAGCCTTTCCTCAAAGGACTTGTTTTCCACCCTTCAGTAATCTTTGTTGACCTCCCATAGGCCTGTCCTAATTTGTCTATATCCTTCTTAAAGTGTTGGAAATCTTTCAGAGGCATTCAGTTACTTCAGTTGATTTTCTTCCCTCCCTCCTTCCAGTGTTATCAATATGTACGTGCAAAACAGACCTCTTGATGTGATTGTGCACCCGATCATTTTTCCTGCGGTGATTTACTTCCTGTGCACATTGACTCTTGCATATTAGTAAAACACTATGCAAAAAAAGTAGCACCCTGATTCAATCTGATGTGCCGTCAAGTAACTATTTTGCAGGGTCTCACCAAGGCACATAAAATGTTCAGGTGCATCAGTAAAAAACAGGGGTGAAGAAGCTTTTACAACCTTCCACAGATGGCAACCTTCCAGAGGCCACATGACAGGTGGGTAGGTGCGTGGAATAAGAGATGTGACTATTACTTTTGCAGTAGCATACATCCCAGCCATAAAATACTGAACTGTTTCTACATACACAGCCATAACGACAAACTTCTCCAGGCTTTATCCGGACAAACAAGAGCCAATCTTTTAGTATGGCAACAACCATGCTTTCGAACTCCCTGCCTATTGACAGAAGCAGGCACCCTCCCTATATTGTTTTAGACGTCTGCTAAAAGTGAACAAGTCTACCCAGGCATATGATTTCGTAATCTATGTCTGTTGTAAGCATTTTACTATCTTATCTCTCTTTTATCAATAATAATCTTATGCTTACTTTTTGTGCTTTAGCCTTAGGTTTCCATTGTACATACCACTTAGAGAGTTATAAATTGTCATGAATAAAGGAAGGATTATAGTTCAAGGACACATTCCAGTACTTAAGGAGGATTGGGGCCACTGAAAGCCGTAGCATAAGGAGAGGTGGTCTTGCCTTGAAGGAGGCCTTCACACAGGAAGCAGAATTGTGATGCAACCACATAATGATTGGGGTTTGGGGGGGAGCGGGTTAAGGGACAATGTTTTATCAATATGAACATGTGTATTGGTTATATAGAGGGGGAAATAATGACCTGTAGAACTTCAGAGGTAGCAACTCCTACATAACTGGAAAAGAAGTGGAACAATGGAGCATTCCACATGTATTTGTCCCACTTTAAAAATAAGACCAGGCAATTCAGAACTCCAAAATAGGTGGAGGAAGTCAGTTGAGGAGAATTTCAGAAGCATCCTTATCTGGGAGTGGTGAACTGTCTCAGACAGTACTTACAAGAACTCTCAACGCAGCGGCTAAATCCCATTACTGAAGCCCAACAAACCCAACGAAGCAGAAGTATGTGTTCCATGGAGTGTGGTAAATGCCAAAGCACTTCCCCATGTGAAGCAGAAGTATGTGACCTGCCCATTACCGCAAGGGCAGCAGCCCTTGGCAGCCTTCTAATATAGCTTAGACTTCAGGCTAGTCCTGTGTTCTTCTGCTCTACATTTCTGGAAGTCTACTGTCACAACTAGTCATATAATCTTTAGGAAATCACCTCATTTAGAGCTGGAAAGAGTAACCTGGGGTGAGGCAAGTAAGCAGAATTTAGCAAAAGCTTCTCTTTGTATGTGGGCCCTTTCTAATTTTAACAGCAATAGAAAGATGCTTGTATTGATAACTGGAGTCCCAATTATTTAGCCACTAACTTTCTCTTTTATAAGGTAATAAATCTCATTAAATGCCACTTAAGGAATCAATTGATTCATTAACTTGTAATAAACGCTTTTAAAATGCAAATTAACTGCTAATTTGAAACACCTATTTAAAGTGCTGCCAATATACATTGATATGTCCCTGTGGTATTAAAAAAACTCTCTACTTTTGGGCTCATGAAATAGCCGTGATAGTGATACAAACTGTCTCCTTTGTTTCTGAAGTTAAAACATTTCTGAAGACATGTACTGCAAAATGTCTGACACTATGAGAAAAGGGTGGACATCAGGAAGTAGCTGCCTTTATTCTCAACTAATGGAAAACTTGAAGAAACTTTGTTGGAACTTTAAGATAAACGGGAACATATGTTATAAACATTCATATTCTGCCAGAAGAAGTGGAAGCAGAAGCAGGGCTTTCTATGGCGGTACTCAATAGTATGAAATACTGTCACATCTTTTTAAATTGTCCATGGCAGCCATTTTGTGTTGGCACCCCGTGGCATGTTTCTTAATATATGGGTACCAGTACCGCATTTTTTGACAAAAAGCACAGGTAATAATAACTAATAATATTTTAAAACTTCTTAGCCTCAGATGTTGAATTACATTTCAGTAAATTTACATTTTCCTTCTAAGTTAACATTTACTTCTTTAAGCCATTTGTGAGGTGTGGCAGGATCTTCTTAGAATAAGAAAAGATGACTGATTAAATTTAACTTCTAGATAATTTTTTAGCCAGTATTATAGCTCAGGATGTCTAGGTTTATCTACCACTATATTTTGAACCACAATGCTCCAATGTTTTGGGTTCATTTGGTGTTTTTTTAAAGAGCTGCTAAGGATTCAAAGCAACCCATAATTAAAATTTAATCATTAAATAAGTTTTACGAATTCAGAGAAGTGTGTGTCACAGAGTCAGTTATGGTGTGAAAAATGTTTTGGTCTGTTAACCAAAGACTCAATATTCTGGAGGAACAGAAAAGAGCAATCTGATTATTGTGAGGAAAGGCTAAAATGTTTTAGTTCAGAAGGGAAATGAGGAACAAGATAGAGGTTTATAAGGTTATGTATAATACTATAACATTAGTAATTGGGGGTCAGCCAATGATCTTTATGGGCAGTAAACTCAGAACTGGCAAATGGAAGAATTGTTTAATACCACACATGCTTATATTATAAAATTCAGTGCTTCAGTTTGTGGCGATGGCAAGTAGCCATCAGCACAAAAGAATGAGGCAAAATCATGGAGTGGGGTCTTGTGGGGTCCCTCACACAGACAGAAGGCTCTTTATATTCAGTTTCTGGTTGGGAGATGCTGGTAAGTAACTGTGTGACAATGCCATTGCCTTCAAAGTTCGATTGTGGGCTTCTGAGAAGCACGTGACTAGCCATTCTTGGAAATGGGAATTTTTTGACTCTTTGATTTGGTCTGATGTAACAGAGCTCTTCTGATATTAACTGAAATCCAGCTAAGTTTTATTCACTATAGAGTTAGCACCATGCCTCCTTCTTCAGAGGAGGACCTGGTCCTCCCAATGCAAACATTATGGGGGAACAGGTAGTGTCAAGGAACAGCAAGGCAGATTGGGGGCTATGGCATCCTCCACTTCCTCTTCAAGACTCAGGGGGCCCTGATTCAGAATTAAAAGTGGAGGCTGAGCTGCCCCCAAGCCCAAGAAGGTGCCGGCTCCTAAAACTGCAGGCCAAGTCAGATGCTAGAGAGTACACCAAAGCCACACTGGGAGTAATGGGGTGTGCCCATTACCCTCCGGAGGGCGCCCCATGCTTCGGGCTGCAGGCTGCTGCCTACAAGCCTTGCGAGCCCGCGGGAACTCCCACCGGGCTTGCAAGGCTTGCGGATAGCTTCCTGAAGCCTGGAGAGCGAGAGGGGTCGGTGCGCACCGATGCCTCTCACTCTCCAGGCTTCAGCGAAAGGCTGCATTCGCCCCATAGGACGCACACACATTTCCCCTTCATTTTTGGAGGGGGAAAAATGTGTCCTATAGGGCAAAAAATACGGTAGTTCCATAGCTGTCAACTTTTCCCTTTTCTTGCGAGGAATCCTATTTGGAATAAGGGATTTTCCCTTTAAAAAAGGGAAACGTTGACAGCTATGCTTAGTTCCTTGTCTTAGGAACTGTTGTTTATTGGATGTCTGTTTTGACCTTGGACTGCTCTTGGACTGTTGCCCCAGAATTTTAACTTGCACTGTTCCTAGAACCTTCCTTTTGTTTTGCCCTTGACATTTGACTTAGGACTGCTTGCTTTGCTGCCACCTGAAGCAGGGCTGTTAGTCATGAGCATTAATTGTAATGGATCTACTCTGGGTAGGTACAGGCCTGAGAATATATCATTCTTGACCTACTCTGGCCTCTCTCTTTCACATTCATACATATGTACACACAAACACAAACAAACACACACACATTTTTGTAGGTGTCTAGTGCAGCCTTTACTTAATGGTTGAGCTTGCTCCAACTTTCAGTCATAATTATTAAAAACTGGTCTGTTTTGGAGGTCACAGAACCTGTGAGTTTGTCCTTTTATCTGCCTGAGTCACTGATTGCTCTCACCATTTTGCCTTGGCATAGCAAAACCCAGTTGAATTGTTGATGTGACATTGCATCGGATGTGGCATTCCCTGATTGAAATGCTGGGTTCCTCAGACCCACCAATTAATCACTTGCTGAGCTAGAGGGCAGAAGGAGACAGTGGATAGTCAACAGTGATGTTCCCTGAATTTTTGTTTGTTTATCACAAGCATCAAAGCTCAGAGTTACCTGTTAAAGAATGTGAAGTCCATCTGGTTGACGTGATCATGTTGAGTAGGTTGATTTACGTGACAGGAGCTGCCTTAGTAAAAGCAAAATCTGAATATCTTCCAGGGCCCATCCTGTTCAATATTATTACTCTCCTACAGCTTGAGAGGCAGGTGCAAAGTTTCACAATCTAATGCTGCAGCAGATAGATGCTGGCACACTCCCAGTTCACGAATTATGTGAATTAGTTTGGATAGTTTTAGCACATCTGGAACATTTAGAATTTACTCAGGAAGTTCCACTTAATCCCCAGTTTGTGTTACTGCATTAATTAGCTCTGCTTAACTGCCTTCAAATTAGAGTCAAGTGCTATCACTGTTTAAAGGTCACTGGGGTAATAAAAAATTGGTTATATCCAAGTATACAGAATGGAATTTCTTTTCCTTGCTGATGCAAGGTCGCTCTTGCACCAAGTAGCAACACTTGTGTGTGAAATAATACACCTAAGAATTATTTTTTAGAAACAAAATTTATATGCTGCTTGGTTGTAGTCAAACCTCTAAGCAGTTTAGAAGGAATATTAAAAGTATCAATCAACACTTTAGAAGATTAAAATATATTTTAAAATAATTACAATCAAAAGGGATTAAAACATGCTAGCATCTACATGTAACATAGGCTTGCCTAAACAAAAAGGTTTTAAGCAGGTGTTGAAAAAGCACCTGCTTGACACCAATAGCAGAGATTTTCAAAGTGCAGGTGCTACCACACAAAATGATTGATTTCTTACAACTGCAGATCATGTATTATGTGGCATCTGCAACAGTGGTAGTTCCGAAGACTGAAGTGGGCAAGTGGGCATATCTGGGGAAAGGCAATCCTGCAAATAAGCTGGTCACAAGAAATTAAGGGATTTATATACTGTTAGTAACACCTTGAATTTGGCACGGTAGCAAATGAACAGGCAGTGTAGATCTCTGAGCAGAGTTGTTATATGCAATGCTGCAGCATTCTGCACTAACTGCAGCTTCCTGATCAGCTTCTGATCACACACAAGAGCAGCCCCACATATAGTGCATTTTGGTGCCCCTATCTTGAAGTGCCAGCACTACAGTGATGAACCTTTCCCTGTCCAGGAACTGTCAAAGCTGTTGCATCATGTGCAGCTTGTCAAAGGTGCTTCTAGTCACTGAAGGCTCGTCCACACTTCTATTTGTCCTGTGCCAATAATGCACTGGCCCAAGCAGTATTCCCCTTCCCTTGCTCCTTTCCCAGAAAAAAATGCTCTTCAGTGCTTTGTTGTTGTTGTTTAGTCGTTTAGTCGTGTCTGACTCCTCGTGACCCCATGGACCAGAGCACGTCAGGCACTCCTGTCCTCCACTGCCTCCCACAGCTTGGTCAAACCCATGTTGGTAGCTTTGAGAACACTATCCAACCGTCTCGTCCTCTGTCATCCCCTTCTCCTTGTGCCCTCCATCTTTCCCAACATCAGGTTATTTTCCAGGGAGTCTTCTCTTCTCATGAGGTGGCCAAAGTATTGGAGCCTCAGCTTCAGGATCTGTCCTTCCAGTGAGCACTCAGGGCTGATTTCCTTAAGAATGGAGTGGTTTGATCTTCTTGCAGTCCATGGGACTCTCAAGAGTCTCCTCCAGCACCATAATTCAAAAGTATCAATTCTTCGGCGATCAGCCTTCTTTATGGTCCAGCTCTCACTTCCATACATCACTACTGGGAAAACCACAGCTTTAACTATACGGACCTTTGTTGGCAAGGTGATGTCTCTGCTTTTTAAGATGTTGTCTAGGTTTGTCATTGCTTTTCTCCCAAGAAGAAGGCGTCTTTTAATTTCGTGGCTGCTGTCACCATCTGCAGTGATCATGGAGCCCAAGAAAGTAAAATCTCACTGCCTCCATTTCTTCCCCTTCTTCAGTGCTCCATTTCTTCCCCTTCTTCAGTGCTAAATCAGAGTAAATGTCAATCCAGAGGAAACCCGAATTGCTGTTTGCTCCAACTGAGCACTAAAGAGGAAAGCAGTGGGGCAAGAAAAAGTGTGGATCAGCTCTGGTGCTACCTGGGTCTCCAGTGACAAAAGTTGGATCCAGAGGAGCTCGCAGACTGCGAACCTGCTTGTTCAAGGGGAGTGCAATCCCATCCAGGGCAGGCAATGACCAATTTTTTTGGAGACAGGAATCTCTCAACCACAACCTTCCATCTTGGCAGGATTCAAGTTCAGCTTATTTTCCCTCATCCTCCCCATCACTGCATCCAGGCACCGATCCAGGACCTGCACAGCCCCTCCTGATTCAGATGTTTTGGAGAAATAGAACAGAGTGTCATCAGCATACTGATGGCACTCTGTCCCCAAACTCCTAATGACTGGTACCGGCAGCTGCTATTATAGCTATTACACAGCAATGGTGATACAATACCGACCAGCGGCACTTCATAGTTTAACCACCAGCAGACTAAAAAACCTTCTTCCAATGCTGCTCTTTGGACTCAGTTCCATAGGTAGGATTGGAGATGTGCTTAGAAACTGGGCTTTTGGTGTTACATCTCCAGCCCTCTGGAATGAGAGACTCACTGAAAATAGGCAAACATCTAGCATTTTGATATTTATATGGCAAGTCTTAAACATTTTTGTTTAAGAAGAGTTTCCTTGAAGTATGGCCAAGTTATTTTCTGGAATCATAATTATACAATAATAGAAATGGGTTGATGTTTTCAAGTTCACTTAGTTTGTAATCTTTTTTATTTTGTATTTTATATGATTATGTTATTAAAAGCATTGCTGCTTCTGGATAAGTGCATGCTAGGAATGTTATTAGACAGAGTATCAGTTCAGTTTCTCATCTGTGGTTTTCCTCAACTTGAATTATTTCACTTATGTCATATAATCAATTCCTAGTGTGTAGATCAAAGAGGTGATATTCTATCCTGGACAGCCTACCTGGAACAAAACAACCTAGAAGATGATAGATGGCTTCTGAAACTTCTAAGTGTGAAGACTGGATTTTATGGTGAAGTCAGGGGAGGAGGCATTCAGTTAACTCTTTAAAGCTACATTTCCATAAATGGCTAATGAACATATTTATTGGCTTTGCACAAAAGTGTTAACTTTATTTTTACTACGTGGATGTTAATGTTAATCTCTGTTGCAGGACTAAAGAGGGAGCTATTGACTAAGCATGTTATGGTAACATTATAATTGACAAAGACTTCCCTTCTTGATTACCACTAAGCAATCATGCAAGTCTCCTGCCAACCTAGCAGTTCGAAAGCACGTCAAAGTGCAAGTAGATAAATAGGTACCGCTCCGGCGGGAAGGTAAACGGCATTTCCGTGTGCTGCTCTGGTTCGCCAGAAGCGGCTTAGTCATGCTGGCCACATGACCCAGAAGCTGTACGCTGGCTCCCTCGGCCAATAAAGCGAGATGAGCGCCGCAACCCCAGAGTCAGCCACGACTAGACCTAATGGTCAGGGGGTCCCTTTACCTTTACCTAATCATGTAAGTATCACCAACCAGTGCTCAAATCCTGCTTGCAGGCTTCTGGTTGGCCATTGTGAGAACAGGATGCTGGACTAGATGAGTCATTGGCCTGATCCCATTTGCAACAACTCTACCTGTGGCATGGGTTGAGGGTTTTTTGTTTTTGGTGTGTGTGTACTTGGCTGTGTGGAACTTCTGACATTTTGTCTCCAATAGGTCAACATGCCCCTGGAAGCCCCCTTGGTTTCAAAAGCAACTACAAACCCAATATAGGTGTCGTTTTACTCTTTTAAGCCAGTTCCTATTTGGTCTCTGATCTCTACCTACTTTTAAATAGACTTTCAACTGCAGTTTGGTGATGCAAAACGTGCTGTAGATGACACATTGCAGAGCTTCTGTGGTTTCTGCTTTGAAAGAAGCAAACTGCTGTTCCAAATTTCAGTGTCTTTAATTTCACCATGCAGCAGATAATTTCAGCAAATTAACTGAATATTGAGAAAACCCACACTGAAATACCAGCAATCACGAAGTACGGATCCCACTGGTGTTGAAATGTTTTCAATGGCTCTTAGTCTGTTTCTGAGCATAATTTTGCATGCTGATGATAACCCAAAAAGTCTTGGAACCCAAGTATTTGGCAGGCTCATCTTATGTTCTTAAAGTGTTGTTCTGTTTTTTTCTCTCCTGAATACTACACTGATGAAAACTCAGGCAGGCCTCTCATAAGTCCCCAATGGCTTCTTTGCTTTTAAAGGTGCCAGGGGACAGTGCACCCCCACAGGGGATAGCTAAGAAAAGTTCCCAGACCTTGTGAGCAAGGAAGCTGTGACATCCCTAAGCTTCTTTGAACCAACTTGGGCATCTCACCAATTCGACTGAGCTTTATACTCCCAGTTTTCATCATCTCTGTGAGGCTTCTCCCCACCCAACCCATGCTACCATAGACAGATGTGGGCCAGCCCTTCTACTAGTCACATTATGCTAGGAGTATACAGAGCATTGGATAAAGGAATTCTGCCTGTGCTTCAGATGTCAGGCAAAGGTGCTTAAAAAGCAGCTGGGTGAGGGGAGGCTTTGCATTTACATTTGTGTCTGCTTTCCGAGGAGTGATGTTATGTCAAACCCTTTTTAAAACTTCATTATAGAGAAGGCACAACATCAAAAGCTGACAATCATTTTAGGCAAACCTTTCCGGCTTCAAATTGCGGTGTCAGTAACCTTTAGGTTTAAGCAAATGTATACAAGGTCACGATTCTTCCGCTGACAACCCTGTCCATCTCTACCTATGCCTCTAGGGCAGGGGTCAGCAAACTTTTTCAGTAGGGGGCTGGTCCACTGTCCCTCAGACCTTGTGGGGGGACGGACTATATTCTGGGGTGGTGGACAAATTCCTATGCCCCACAAATAACCCAGCGATGCATTTTAAATAAAAGGACACATTCTACTCATGTAAAAACATACTGATTCCCAGACCGTCCGTGGGCCAGATTTAGAAGGCGATTGGGCCAGATCCGGCCCCCAGGCCTTAGTTTGCCTACCCATGCTCTAGGGAGTGATGTTTTGTGGCAGATCAGTTATTCCAGCTTTTTAAAATAATAATTAAAGACCTAAATGGCTAACATAGCAAGCTGCTACCACAAAAAGCACCATGAGTCTTTTCTGAGTTTCTAACATATTCCTCATTACCCGGTGTGAGGCATTCCATTTTGCCCAGAGTCACTGTTTCTATTGCCACCATCACATCTCCCTGTGGCTTTGTCTGAAGCCAGAAAAAGCTTCTAGAGGCATGCTCAAAGACTACCACCTACCACAAGAGATTATTGGGTTGTGTCCAACAAAATGATTGACTGTGTGGAATGACTTTCACAAGCGCAACAGAATTTCCACCACCATCCCTTTCTCCCTGTGATCCCCGAATCTGCTTGGAGTGTTTCCCTAAACTTCTGGAGCAGATTTGGGTATGGTGCGTAGCACACACTGAGGTGGGAAAGTTGCATAGCACTGGCAGAACTCATGGAGTAATTTAGTGGGATACAATCCTGCTGCTGGCATCTTTCTGTCTTATGAGACAATGGAGTGCACCTCCGGGGGTGAAGTCAAACCGCTGCGTTAGCAGCAGCAAAGTGACCTCCCTGGGGGACAAGCCTGAGCAGTGTGTATGGAGGTCCTCAGTTATTATTATTAAATAACATCTGCTCACCCCCCGCCCAGTGCTGTAGCACAAAACACTTTTGACACTTTCCTATACAGTGGTACCTTGGGTTACATATGCTTCAGGTTACATACGCTTCAGGTTACAGACTCGGCTAACCCAGAAATAGTACCTTGGGTTAAGAACTTTGCTTCAGGATGAGAACAGAAATCGTGCTCCGGCAGTGCTGCAGCAGCAGGAGGCCCCATTAGCTAAAGTGGTGCTTCAGGTTAAGAACAGTTTCAGGTTAAGAACGGACCTCCGGAACGAATTAAGTACTTAACCCGAGGTACCACTGTATTACAAAAGTTATTTGCCACACAGAATGGAGATGTTCGAGAAACATACCTTTAAAGCATTCATGTTGGCATGAGGATCTAGTCGTCCAGTTCTTTGGATCCTGGCCCTAGATTTTTATCAGCCTATAAACACTTATAACTGGGCTGCACTCTGTGGTTCCTAATTCATGCACACATTTGCAGTGCTTTGCTTGTACATTTGCAGGGCTAAACACATTCCAGGATAATAGTTTCAGTTTAGATAATAGCGGCGATGTGAAATGCGGCTTCCTTCAGCCCATAAAGCACACCGTATGCTGTGCCATGCTTCCTCAAGCCCAGAGGGCTATGAATAGACAAAATAAAAAGCAGCCTTCATTATCCAGGAGTGCAGCAGGATGAGTGGGAAGAAGTAGCACACCAGGGCTTCACTGAGAGCACAAAAGCCACAATAATGGAGCTTTGCTTAAGCAGTAAGTGGCGCTCTCCCCCCCCATACTTCTCTCCTTTACACTAAAGTATCTATTAATTAAACACTTTCATTCCAGCGTTTGAAAAAGAAGCACAGCTTGGTTAATTAACTAAGAATAAAAAAGGACACAAATGAGGAAAAATAAACTTAGAAATGATGGTGTTAAGAGGTATAAAAATGAAATCAAATAACAAAAATAAAGTAACAGTGTGATCCTAAGTAGGCCGACTTGGAAGTATAAGTTGCATTGCATTTGGTGGGGTGTTTCCTATGCAAATATGCACCGGATTCACAGCCTAACAGCATAATTCTACACTTATCTGCTTTAAGGTCAGTTCCACTGAATCCAAAGAGGATGAAAAAATGCAGCTTAAATCCCATAGATCTCAACCCCAAAGGCTCTGTGAAATTAGCAGTGCCTAAATGCCAACGGGTCCTGCCAACCTAGCAGTTCGAAAGCACATCAAGTGCAAGTAGATAAACAGTGGGAAGGTAAACGGTGTTTCCGTGCGCTGCTCTGGTTTCGCCAGAAGCGGCTTAGTCATGCTGGCCACATGACCCAGAAGCTGTCTGCTGACAAACGCCAGCTCCCTTGGCCTATAGAGCGAGATGAGCACACAACCCGAGAGTCGTCCGTGACTGGACTTAACGGTCAGGGGTACCTTTACCTTTTTAAATGCCAATGGGATGGGATGGGATGGATAGTGGCAGGATGAATCTCAATCAGTAGGAAGTTCTGTAATCCTGGTGCAGTGGCCTAGAATATATTGCCTCTGGTAACCCTTCATGGAGCCACAGATGGCAAAGGAATCCAGAATACAGCATATGTGGTTAAAAGCAGAGGCATAGGAAGCGGGGTGCGGTGGGTGCGGCCCACCCTGGGTTTCATGACTAAAGGGGGTGGCAGGCAAGTGGGAGGCACACTTTGTGCCCAGAGGTAGCAGCTGTTCTGACCTGGCGGCAGAGAGAAGCCCTCCTGAGCCGTGGCGAGGCGCACCTGGCCGCAGCTGCTCCGTTCCCGGGTTATGTCTGACTTGGCTGCAGAGAGCATGAGGAGACTGAGCAGCAGCTTCCAGCCTCTCCTACCCTGAACTGTGGCATGTGGGAGGGCACCCTCCATGCTCCGCCCCCCTCAGGAGCACGCCCACCCTGGGCAGCCCGGGAACATGCTCTGCCACTGTTTAAAACAGCAGCGAAGGGGGCTCTAGTCCAGGAAAAAGTTTGCTGCAATAAATCTGTAAAGCGCAGTAAGGCTGTATGATGTTTCTGCTGTAACAGAGTAACATGAGCACCCTTCTGAATGGTCACGGAAAACCACCTGCATCACTTTGGCCCAACTGAATGCATGTCGCCTGCAGTGGTGCCATGAGTATAGGACTTTGGGACAGACATACTTTCCCCTCCTCTTATTTCCTGTCTTTCTTGCTTATGTTATTAGAAGGCAAGTCTGTCACTAGGAAAATACTTAGGGTTGCCATACGTCCAGAGCCTCCCCCGCATAACGGAATACAGCAGTCGGTTACAGTGTCTGGGAAAATCCAGACTTATGGCATTTTTGCAAAAATAACGTATAGATTTTGCAAAAATAAACAGCTCAACAACCTTGGGCAAAACTAGAAAATAAAGCTTAACAACTTTGGCAAAATAAAAATAAAAACTCAACAACTTTTGTGTCCGGATTTTCACTTTTTGAAATATGGCAACCCTAAAAATACTAACTATCAGAACAATCCAAATTGCTAATAGAGCTGTGTATGTGCTTTCAACTTTTTCAGTGTGGAGAGCCAGTGTGGTGTAGTGGTTAAGAGCGGTAGTCTCGTAATCTGGGGAACCGGGTTCGCTTCCCCGCTCCTCCACATGCAGCTGCTGGGTGACCTTGGGCCAGTCACACTTCTTTGAAGTCTCTCAGCCCCACTCACCTCACAGAGTGTTTGTTGTGGGGGAGGAAGGGAAAGGAGAATGTTAGCCGCTTTGAGACTCCTTCAGGTAGTGATAAAGCAGGATATCAAATCCAAACTCTTCTTCTTCTTTCAGACCCAGGATCCACTTTTAACTCAAACATGCAGTTGGGCGCCCATTTCTTAACCTTTTGCCATATATCTGCAGGGTGGTAATGCTCCTGTTGAGATCCACCTTGGGTCAGGCTGCGACCTACTAATGGCTCCCAAACCACCACCTGAAGACCAGTCTGCTAAACAATACTGAACAATTTTATTATCACGCCACTCCTACAAACATCTGTACACATAAACACAGCATAAGGATTTTGGAGAGCTCTGCTTGATCCAGCACTGGCCAATGATGTATACAGGAAGCCTACAAGCAAGTATTTGATTAAAAATTATCAACTTAAAACAACTATATTGATGTGAACAATGAAATACACCAAGCCACAGGGGTATGCTAATAAAAGAAATTCATTCATTCCTTTATAGACTGGAAGATTAAAAGATCTACAAATAATATTAAGGAAACTAATATTAGGATAAAGAGATTTAATGGATTATCTCTACAGCATCACTGAAGTTGTCCCCCAGGAGACTAATAATGCTTAGTTTACAAAACAAAATCCCCACCAGCATCTAAACCTGACAGATCGATAGGAAGAAACTCCCCCCTTTATTTATTCCCCTTCTTTCATTGTTCCTTGTGTCTCAGTCTGTTTAAAGACAGAAGTATATGCACAACAGACAGGGACTTGGCATGGGATACTAATGGAATGGAAGCGTTAGAGATGCAGAGAATTTTAATTGGCCAGAGTTTGCCATTCTCTCTCGCCCTGGTCCAGTGATATTTTGTGGATGCATAGAGTTAATTTGTTCTTTGGGGCATATGATTTCCATTGAAGTTAATATGAACCCTTGTACATGACTCCCTTGGGTTTTAAAATACGGTTTCAAATAAACAAAAAAGAGCTGCTTGAGAGTTGCTCTGAGCATGTTTGGTGGCTTTTCTGACCAAGCACACATATTACAGAAAATTCAAAGAAAGACTAATTAAGTTTGTTGAAAAATTGAGTTTATCCAGTCGGAGGAGCAGGAGACTGTTAATCTGCAGGTTGTGGGTTTGAGCACCAAACTGGGCAAAAGATTCCTGCATTGCACAGGTTTGGACTAGATTACCCTTGTGATCGCTTCCAACTCTACAATTCTAAGATTCTATGTAAGGTGAATATGCATTGCTTTCTCTGATATAAGTTTTGGTTCTATATACTGTTGAATATTGAGTATTTTTGCAATTTTTTAAAAAAACCACCCTAGGTAGATGTGATGAATTATTTGTAGTTTTTGTATCCCTTCCTTGTTCATAATGTATGTGTATGTTCTAACTTCATAACAAAAAAGTTTGTAATTGTTTTGTTCAATTTTGCCTAGTTCATCAAGCAATACCAATTGAATATTATTTTCATCTAACACTCTTCCATCTAACATGCATGGAGAATATTTTCAGCTGAAATCTATTGATAGTCTTGGACACCAACTACTTCTTTAAACAGACTAAGCACCCCAAGTGGGATTTTTAAGGCTCCGGGTCCTGTGGGTAGCTCCAGTAACATTCCTGAGCTTTGGGCTTTGCCCACTATTACTTATACAGTGGTACCTTGGGTTAAGAACTTAATTCATTCTGGAGGTTCATTCTTAACCTGAAACTGTTCTTAACCTGAGGTACCACTTTAGCTAATGGGGCCTCCCGCTGCCACCGCCGCACGATTATTTCTGTTCTCATCCTGAAGCAAAGTTCTTAACTCGAGGTACTATTTCTGGGTTAGTGGAGTCTGTAACCTGAAGCGTCTGTAACCCAGGGTACCACTGTATTGTTATAAATAAAATCCTAAGAAAACAAAACCACAATGAGGCATCTTGCCTATCAACGTAAGTATTCAGCTCTTATAATAAAAAAGAAACTGGAGAACATTGAGCAAAATATATGTAGCTTGAAAAAGCAAGCACTCCCATATGATATGGGCAATAAGGTCACAGATCAAAGTAACAAAAGAAGAATGGATGTTGAGTAAAAGTGCATCACTAATAAGAATTCATTGACACCAAGTGCACCTATGGAGAGAGACCAAACCGCTCAGATATCATTAGAAAGTAGGGAAAGTGCTATTCATCTCAAACAAAAGGTGATGCACTGCAGCTGAACTGGTAGCATAAAACAATGGAGCTAGCCAAGGTAAGAAGATTAGCAAATTATAATGCCACATCACTATGTTTGGTAGATCTGACTAGCTGTGATGCAGGATCTAATTCCTCCCTCTTATCTGCAGCCCAGTGCACATATTAAGCTGGCTCCTTTCTTGCCCTGCCTGTGTAATTCTGAATGAGAAAGAGCCTGTGAATTCAGTTAGTTGTACTAAATGTGACAGCAAGCACTGCAGAAAAATAAACCTCCAGTTATAGATAGCATACTAGATGTAGGATTAAAATTGGTGGAGTGTCATGAAGATATAGCCTAAGTGCATTGGTATGATCAGGAAGTGTGAACGACAGGACAGGCTTTGGACACGATCTGAGATGTGGTTGGAAATTAGCACACATTTTAATACAATGACCACACTTCAGCAAAGTCCTGCTGTGCTTTATCTTGGACAAAATTGTACCCAAGGTACAGAAGTTCCTGCTGGAACTTACCAAAAGTCTAGTTATTCACTCTATGCTCTTGATGAGATAATAGTGAAGAAAAATGGGAAATTGTGTGTAGATGCCACATAGTGCAAACTACCATGAAAATGGAATAAAGTGGCTAAAAGACCCTGTACAGGTTTGTGGGTCTGTTGAAGCAAATGAGGACCATAATTGTTTCCATTAAGAATAGTAACTACTGGCTCTTTTAGACGACTGCACATTATAAAATGATACCATGCTGGTAGTGAAGTACAGAAGAATGCAAAGTAGATGAAATGGTAGCTTAACTTCGTAAATAGCCTGTTGATGTCAATGCTTCGTGCTTTGTAAAAAAAATCTTTTATCAGCTCTGCAACTGCTGCAAAATATGCTGCTGAAGAGTGCTTCTTAAATTCAGCACCTCATTGCTTACTGGAGCCAAGAGTTTTGGAGAGGAGATCTGCAATCTGATGGTGACATTGACCCCAGAGCTTTTGAGCTCAGGGCTGGTGATACTTAAAGGTACACATTTAAAATGTGTAGGGAGTGAGAAGCAAAGACCAGGACCAACACTGACCTGATGTCAGAGGAGGGATGATCTTCCAAGGATCCTGACAGGAATGGCGGTCAAACCAGCATTTCCTTACCTTTGGTCTCCAGTTGTTTTCAGACTACAATTCCCAACATCCCTGACCACTGGTCTTGCTAGCTAGAAATGATGGGAGTTGTAGTCCACATGGAGACCCAAGGTTGGGAAACACGGGTCTAGGCCATATTTAGTAGCAAATATGTCCATACTGAGGGACGCAGGTGGCGCTGTGGGTTAAACCACAGAGCCTAGGACTTGCCGATCAGAAGGTTGGCGGTTCGAATCCCCACAACGGGGTGAGCTCCCATTGTTCGGTCCCTGCTCCTGCCAACCTATCAGTTCGAAAGCACATCAAAGTGCAAGTAAATAAATAGGTACCGCTCCGGCGGGAAGGTAAACGGTGTTTCCGTGCGCTGCTCTGGTTCGCCAGAAGCGGCTTAGTCATGCTGGTCACATGTCCCAGAAGCTGTTTGCCGGCTCCCTCAGCCAATAAAGCGAGATGAGTGCCGCAACCCCAGAGTCGGCCACGACTGGACCTAATGGTCAGGGGTCCCTTTACCTTTACCTTTACCTTTATGTCCATACTAAGGGACTGGATTTGGCCTTAATTAGTTGAGTGCTCGTTTCTAAATAAAGTTGAGCACCTGAATATGTTTTTTTAAGGTAAGTGCAGGCTCAAAATGATCTAATATTAAAATAAAAAGGGATCCAAACTATGCTAGAAAGATAGTTTGTCAGTCTTTTAAATCAACAGAAGAACTGGAAGCTCACTGTTGAAGGTTTGGCCTCTTCAGTGTTCGCCTCAGTGCTGTCTCCCCCTCTACACATTAGCGTTCAGTTCAGTTCAGTTCCCCCTTCCACAACAAAGCTTTGCAAGTCACAGCAAAAACAAAACACTAATATATGTTGCTATCTCCCACTCCTTTATTAATTTGCCTTGAATACAACAGTGATTATCATTTACAATTTTTACCAATTGCTGTTACTGTTTTGTCTGATTGTTCCTAAAGAATGGGAATCCAGGAGTCAAGAGGTCATATTAGCACTATTTGGACATTCCTCTCTCATGTGATTATGGTCATGGGAGGGTGAAATTAGGGCTGGACCCTCCCTCTTTGCAGCATCACCAGCAACCTGGCTTCACTGCCATTCATAAATATTGCAGATATTAATATTGCACAACTTGAAGCACTGGGATGAATAAAAAACTGACTCCTCTTGGTATAAAAATTGTCCAGACTAAAATATGGTTTCAAAGCTTTACTAACAGAACTTTCTTCACAAGAGACACAGAACAATAATGACACATCCAAATAGTTGCATAAAATCATGTGCTTGTCCTAGCACAGATTCAGCATCTTCTTACAAATATAAAATAACAAAGAGCTTAAAACAAAGCTCTGCCTCTCCCAGAGACTCTGTTACCCTGAGGCTGTGTTTTTGAAGAGATCACTAGCACACCTTCCTTCCAAGGTGACTTGAGAACAAAAGGCAACTCTCTTAAAATGGAGATTTGCAATACTTACTCATGTGATCTAAGTTAGATACCACATGAAACCTAGCAGAGACACATGCTAAGTTAATTAACAACCCATTAGGTGCTCAGAGATCTCTTCTTAGCTTCAGTAGAATTTCCCCAATGTTCCCTTTAGCAATACTCATACAGAGCCATTTTCCATTTCAATGTAGAATTAAAAAATTATATTTAACAATGTGCTGTAGAAAAGGTCTGGTGCCAAATATATTGCTCTGCTTTCCTTTGGACCACATCAGTGAGACCAGTAGTCCAGGACCTCCATACACACTGTCCAGGCTTGCACCCCAGGGAGGTCACCAGTGTGGCTAACACAGTAGTTTGACTTCACCCCCAGAGGCACACTCCATTTGTTGAGACAGACAGATGTCAACCAGCTAAGACTCTCCCGGCATGATTTAGAGCCCTGATCTACCTTTGTAGAGCAGGTTGCCCTCTTCATACCTTCTCCTCCCGACATGTGGATGTTAGCAAACTGTAGATAAAGCTAGCCAGGCTGCCTGGGTTCAATTTAGTACTCCTAACTGGAGAAGTTAGGAAAACAAATGCTTCGAGTTTGAAATGCCTCACCCCAGTATGAGGCCAGTCTAGAGATCATCCAAAATCTGGAGGCAAAACCAGGGCCAGAAATAGATATGGGGGGGTTGTTGTTTGGTATCGTAACTGTATGAATTGGAGATGGGATCAGGGTTAAGTCGTGGAAACCAGGAATAGCAGCTGCTGATTAGGCTTAATCTTAAAGGCTGCAGGGGGTTGGGTTGGTGGCATGCGTACATGTATCTGACACTCACTGTGGGCTGCAGAGCTGCTCTGGGGCAGCAGAATACAGACTGGCAATATGAATTCCAATTGCTATGTTCCGCTGGGTCTTAAAATGGCTGAGTTATAAACAAGCCACTGAAGAGCCAAGATATTAATCTTAACTATAATGCTATGCTAGCCGATGCAACCTCAGCATGTTAAGATAAGGTTATTCCAAACACATATTGTTAGCTTAAACTAAGTCTTGTATATCAATAGGAACTGCAATTACCAATAGCTGGACATGCGCCCAGTGCTGACACTATAAGCAAATACTGCGTTAAGAGAGAGAAGCTATTAATCACATTTTAAATTAGAGGTAATATCCACTTTCCAAATTAACAGCATCACCTTAGAAGAACCAGACTGCAAGCTCCAGGGTTGTGAAGGGCTTGATGACTGTTGATTATATAAATCCTGTCTTTCTTAGATATATAAATTATATCTATATAGATACAAATTTATATCTATATATAAATTATAAATTATATATAACCTGCTAAGATCTGGAATGGGGCAAGAAAGGTTCTCTTCAAATGGTGTTCATCATCACCACACAATCAAAGGAGTGTTGCCAGGGCACCACCAGAGATACAAAAACAGACTGTGTTTTTAACTATCTCTGACTTTTATATCCCAAGCTTGCAGACACTGATACAAAATGGGGTTGTAACACTGGGCTCTAAATCCCATTTGTCCAACATCCTTTCTTCAGTCCTTGTTAACAGCAATAGCCACAATGAAGCTTAATCACATAAGCGCAATAAATATTTAATATAAATCAATGCTATGCCCACATTGGGGGCTGGTGTGTGCTACATTTCCCTTTCTGTGACCTACAAAGCTCCACTCTTCCATGCTAAATATCTCTTTCCCATGCCTTCAAAATTTCTGGGAGTGGGGGGCGGGGAACCCAATTTTTTAGGCAGGGCCCAGCAATCAATGGGCAGTCATCTTTTCATTCAGTGTATGTTTGATTAATTGGATTCACTGTATTAGGATGATTTAAACTGAGTTACGAATGCTATTCTAAATATGGATGTCAATACTGGCACTAGTTGGAATAACTCGTTTTAATTCTCTGAAATAATTATGATAGCAAAAAAGGCCCCAAAATTCAATGTAGGTGCGCACATGGAGGTCCTGTGAGGCCTGGTGTCACCACTCTCCATACTTGGGCAGCTGTGAGGGCTCAATGCTGCTGCTAACATCTATTGGGGCCCACCACTGATAGTGGTGTCTTCCAGGGTTTTCTAGTAGTCTCGGTTGAGAATGCAATGTTCTGGAAGCTCTGGGGCATTGTGGGTTATATGTGTGCACGCGCAAGCATGCGCCCATTCAGGTGGGCACCATATTTTTTTATGATAGCCATGCTTTTGTGACACACACACACCCCAGACTAGAAGAATGTGAATTCTGGGGCATGATATTTTGGGGGAACTAAGGTGCTGGGAAACATCTGATGACATCCTGCAGAGGCTCCACTCAACCTTGGTGTCATCCCCAGGTCCTGCACAAGCAAGCTGGCCCCTTTATGTGGGGTTGGCTACTCCTTTCTAACAAATTACATTAGGGACAATTTACGTTTAGGTAAGGAGATGACATATACAGTATACATGAATGTCTTCTGCACCTGACTCCCCTGCAGATTGTTGCAAGCCTACTCTCTTTTTTTAAATGTAACCTTTCATTAAAAATCTGCATTTGAGCAGTTAATTCTAAGCTGAAGACATCCATGAGATTGCTAACTTTATTAAAAAAATATTTATGAAACAACCCGCAAGGTACAACGTACCTGCTGCACATACCTCAGTAACATTTTTGTGATGCTACCATTTCATGCTTTCTGATTTCAGTGTGACCATTTTTATAATAAAGAACTACCTAACTTTAGTCTTTTTGCTAAGATGTTCATCCTCTTTTCAATTTATTTCTCAGACTGAAGCATTCATATATATTATTTCCAAGAAGAATCATTCTATGTAACCATGAATTTCTCCACCAAGAAATCGGTACATTATCTGTTTGATGCTGAGCAGCTACATCCAACCAATTCTGTTCCTGCAAAGCATGTGATAATAATTCATAAGACCCTGTTCCTGAAGCAGAACCAATCAACACTTCTATACCAAATGACAACTCAAAACTGGGAAATCTCTCACAGCGATTTTTTACATGGTCAGCAACTGTGTCATTAGAAGAGACAATTGCAATATGTTACCATCAATCAATATTATGATTAAAGCCTCACATCATGAGGCATGATGGCTTTGACCTACTGAGACACTAATTCTTCCATAATCTTTTTAGATAGTGGAGCAAAATCCATTATGACAAAGATTTGAAAGCAAAGTTAATACTGCTGTGGCAATGCTTAAGCCACTTACTGTTTAAATTAATAATCTGCTGGAAATTCCATCCTAAAGACATTTCATCTGGGATTTCTACTTGGAAAACAAGTTCTCATCTTCAGACTGCACATTTTTATGGGTTTTTGAGTGGGGAAAGTATTTTGAATATTTGAATAGTGCTCAGTATTTTTAAATCAGCTTAGCACGTTTCACATTTCCGAGTGTCTACAATGAATGCACATGGATTGCTAAAGTTTCAGACAGACCCAGGAGAAATTGGAAAAAAATATATGATAAAGGCTTTTAAGGGGGGGGGGAGAGAAGGATGATATCAAACTAAATTTTACTTAGAGTAGACTATTGAAATCAATGGGCTTAATTGACTTCAGTATGTCTGCTCTGAATACAACTGCTGGCTATCATCCAGTCTTTTTTTTAAAAAAAAACTCCTGATTTTGCACACTATTGGTAAATAATAGGACTGGTGCAGGAACCCCAAGATTTGCCTTATATCTATAGCATTTAGGAGCAGCCCAATCTGTTTTACATCTGCTCTGTGTTGTTCCAATTTGATTTATTATTCAGATTCAAAGCTGAACTGTTAAAATGAAAGCTCTGCTCTTCCCTCATTGACTATAACAGGGAATCTAAAAATGACTATTTCCCCCCCTTTTCACATAAATGAATAGAATTTGCATGTAAAACCCCCCCACACCCCAAGTGAATTAAGCCTGCCAAAGATCAGGCAAATCTACTAATCCATCCATCCCTTCTGAGTGGATGAAGCCCGCCAAATCTGAGAAAGATAGGTGCAGTAGTTCTTCCACAATGGCAGACTTTGCCAGTGGGAAAATATAGAATCATAGAGTTGTATATTTGGAAGGTACCACGGAGATCATCTGGTCCAACCTCCTGCAGTCTTTCCCCAACGTGAAGCTCAAACCCATAACTCTGAGGTTAAGAGTCTCTGCCAACTGAGCCATCCCTCAAAGTTTGGGGAGAGGGGGGGAATCACTTTGAAAACTGAAGACATGAGTGAGCTTTTCCTGGGTAAGAAATCTCTCAAGGTTCTGACCGAGAGGTCCAGGGCCTATGTTGCTTGGTGATTGTGTCTTTTCCAGTTTTTCTCATTGTATCCCATCCCCTGTCCGTGCCCACAGCTCCGTTTCCTGGAACTACTCTCCATGTTGAAAAAAGTTATATGTGATTTTTCCTTGTTAAGGAAAGGAGCAATTGGAAAATATCTGCAGGCTAGCCTAAATTCTAATTTTTCTGGCGATGCCCTGCTTTCACAGTCAAAACCTGGAGGAGAATGCCAAGCCACATGAAGAACAACTCTGTTTATTTTTACTTCAATATCCCTCCTCAAAACCACTGTGATTGGAGTATTCTTGGAAAATAGTTCACCATGATTAAAAGTTATACCTGTCCGTCAAAACGAAAGAGCACCTCTCAAACTTGGCATTTCCTAGTCATCTTGGTTTAATTTCTCAGAAAAGAGAACATGGGCAAAGTTTGTGCATTTAACTCGATGGAAAAACTTAAGGAGTCAGGAGCTTAGAGGGTTCCGGATCTGCCTTGCAGACTAACTTGGGAACATGAGATCATGATCTCCCTGATTTTTCTTGCTATTCAGGGTACACACAGAGTAGATGCACACCACTAGTAAATAGCAAGTAAATTACTATTCCCAAAATATTACTACTGATTTGTGAAGCTATGCAACTATTTTAAAGCCATACTTAATTTGGAACATAAAAAGTAAAGCCCTCTATTGACAGTATGGATGTTTAACAAGTTTAATGCTGACAGCTATAAAAAAGTGGTAAAAAGACTTCTGTTTCACACATTTGACTTTAGAAATACACAGATGTTAGCAACAATCAATACTAGTTTATGCAGTCTGAACTTCATTAAAATCATGTCAGCCAGTCACCAACCTCTCTAGCAAAACATGATTCAGCTTTCTATGCATACAGGTGTATAAAAAAACTTAAATACTAACCCTATAAATCCTACTGGATTAGCTTGAACCCTTTGATTAGTTGTACTGCTAGCAAAAATACGCACTCCATCTTCCATTCTCCTTTTTGCAATTCACCACAGAACACTGTATCTGTTGCATTTCCTAATAAAATACATTGTTGTATATAAATCTCTATCATATCTTAAAGAAAGGATACTTGTTAGTGTAGACACATGGGAATGATTGAAACTCTGCCATCCATTTAGGATCAGAAAAGATACTGACAAGAAACCATTCACCCAGTTTTCAGCCAAACAGCCCTTATTTAAAATCCTGTACTGCACAACTGAGCTGTTTGGGTGCTTATTGGATTTGTTTTCTGTCTGTCTAGAAGCAGTCATTGAATACTCATAGCGTAAGGGCCCATTGGGTCAAATGGGGATTTTGATACAAATGTAGGAAGGATATTTAGGAGGGCTATGAAGATCTTGACTTGGTGCAAGGTAGTCCTCAGTCTACCATCCTAGATTGGCCAGGCAGAAGGATGCCTTGTTACCAGCATACACAACAGGGAAATGATTTTGATCTGTCTTTTCTCTATTTCTCCCAATGTAGATTAATCCCCCCCCCCCCAGTTTTTTAAAATAATTTTTATTAGTTTTACATAGTTATACATAATAAACATAACCATTCCCAAAAAAATAAAAAAATAAAAAGAGGTTCTTTCGAACCTTCAGACCTTCTTCCCACCCTCCATAGGTTCCATTTATAAAGATCCCCCCCCCCCGCATCTTTTACCGTTATCCATCTATTATATAATCATAGTAACCAAAGTTCATTTTACTGTCATTGTATTCCTGTCAATGATTTCAACTGTCTACAATGGTCTTTCAAATATATTAAAAAGTTATTCCAGCCTTTAAAAAATATTGGGTCTTCCTGGTTTCTGATCGTTCCCATCAGTATTGCCATTTCTGTATACTCCATTAGCTTGGACTGCCACTCTTCTCTGGTTGGTACTTCTCCTTCTCTCCATCTCTGGGCACAGTGCCGGATTTATGTATATGCTAAACCAGCTATAGTTTAGGGCCCTACTCTCTTGGGGCCCCCAAAAATTTTTAAAGGAAAAAAGAAACTGGATGTACATCTCCAAAATATAAGATAAAAAACAAATAAAATAAAACCTACCTACAGCAACAGTGTTTTGTGTTGCGTAGGCTCCTATGATGTAAGGAATGGACCCCGTCTGCTAGCCTACTCCCTAAAATATTATGGTCCATAAATTACCATATAGCATATATTCAACACAAAAAACAGCGACAATTTGTTGTTGACAAAGGACAGCTGGACATATAAAGGGCCCCATTACCTTCAGTAGCTTAGGGCCTCGTCAAACCTAAATCCAGCCCTGTCTGGGCCAGAAGCATTCTTGCTGCCGACATAGATTAATCTTTTGTGTCAGTGAAATATACTCGGAGTCGAGTGTGGATTTCATGCTCTTTATTCAGCTCATAGTAGTGAGGAAATGCCAGTTCCCCCAAAATGTCTGCTTTATATACATTATTTACACAATGGGCCCCAGATGAGTGGCTAATTCCGGGATTCTCCTGTAGTCCAATCAGGTTGTGGATTCACTTCCACCTGGAGCTGGATTGGGTGGCTCCTGCGGACCAATCCGACTGCTGCATTCTGGATCCTATTGTTCTAGGACCAATCAGACTGAGACTGCTGCATTCTGAATCCTATTGTTCTAGGACCAATCAGACTGCTGCATTTTGGATCCTATTCAACTCAGTACATAACACCCAGTGATCCACCTTTATCCCCGATGGGTTTCAAACACCTTCCAGATCACTTAGCCAGTAGTGAGTGGCAGGAGGAGGGGGCAATGGTGCTGACCTGATCTCTTGCCATCTTGACCCTGTAGAAAGATCTTGCACTGGAGACAGAAAAGAATAACTTTGTTTGGGCTGTGTTGGGGCTGTGAGCCAAACCTGGACCTAGAACCAGACAAAGAGAAGATTTTCACCCAGTGCAATACAGGTTGTTCACAGAAGGTTTCCCTCCACTTGAACAGTTAGTTCATCACCTTCTAGCTTAAAATCGTTCCCTAGTGTTCATTGGCACAGAGAATACATTTTATCCAGGTCATTAGGAAGCTGTGCATTTCTCCTCAGCCCAATCCCAAAATAGTAATAAAAGGGGGGGGGAATATTTCAAAGAGCGCCAGTTTTCTCTCTTGCTTTGATTAATGATTATTTGAGGAGTTCTGTCTCAACAAACAGAGAGCCCATTTTTACATTAATATGCATACATTTTCATTCATCCATTTACAAATGTGATAAACAGGCCAGTTTTCTCACTGACGAAGAACTGGAAGCTGGCTTGAAACACCACTTATTTGGAATTCATAAATAATTCCTTTCTTAATTCAGGATTGCCCCCCCCCCTTTCATCAGCTGTCACTCAGGAAAATGTCAAGCAGCCAACAACATACCAAGTGGGCTCTCCCCTCCCCCATTCATTTATTGCCCCATCAAGGCATCTGAGAGCTGTATTTTCTGTACTGTGCTTAAAAAGTTTTGAGAGACAGACAAGCAGGCAGACCATTTTTTAAAAAGCATCAAACAGCACTTCAGACAAGTTTCTTCTGCATCCTGGAAGGATACATTTAATTGCTAAAACCATATCTTCGTTACAGTGGAAAAACAGAGATCTTGAAGTTTTAAAGTCATTTTTCCCCCTTCCCCTTTCTTTATCTGCTACTCTGATGTAAATCAAAGGGTGTGGCAGAAGCAGAAACGTTTAAGACTTTAAGATGTCTGCTCTGTTAAACCGCCGATTATCATTATTATTTTGCTTTTATTATTTATTATAGCTGTTTACGGCCTTCCACCCAAGGATCCCAGGGCAGTTCACAACTGGGTAAAAAAAATACAAAATGCATAATAAAACAAACAAAACAAACAAACAAACAAACAAACAAATCAATAACTCCTCCCTCCCCTTCCAAAAGCATTTACTGGGCGTCCCATCCAAAACACATAAAGAAAAACATTGTCCACAGTTTGGCTCTCGGGACCAAACACATTTGCAACAACAAAGTTAAATACCACAGAAGGATTGGTGAACTTAAAGAACACTTTGTAATTGATTGCAACATCCGCAGAGCTTCCATTCGGTCTAGAGAAGATAGATAGATAGATAGATAAATTTATTGTCATTGTCCATATATACACTGTATACACAACAACGAAAATCAAACACCCACCCAAAGACCGGGTTCACATACACATTTGCACGTATCTCCATCACTCTCATCCTATTCAGACATAATCTATAAAAACATAACATAATCCAGAATATAACATAACCTATTAAAGGCATAACATAACCTAAAACCTATCTCATTCCTTCCTACTCCCTGCTTGCTATTCCTTGCAGCTGGCCCTGAGATCATTATTTAGTGCAATCAGAGCTCTTGGATAGAAACTATTCAGAAGGCGTGTGGTTCGTGTTTTCATTGTCCTATATCTTCTGCCCGAAGGCAACAGTTCAAAGAAGTTGTGAGCAGGATGGGTGGGATCTCTCAGGATATTGTGTGACTTCTTCAAAGTGCGAGACGTGAAGATCTCATCCAGGGTTGGTAGTTGGAGCCCAATAACATTCTGGGCAATTTTAATTATTCTCTGTAAAGCTTTTTTATCCGTTTCAGAGCTGCTCCCAAACCACGATAATATACTATAGGTTAAGACACTCTCGATGGTACTGTGATAATAGGACAGAAGTAGGTGCTGAGATAGATTCAGTCCCCTGAGCATTCTCAGGAAATACAACCTCCCCTGCACCTTCCTCACAACCATATTAATATTTGCAGTCCATGAGAGGTCCTCAGAGATATAAATGCCCAGGTATTTAAAACTACCAACCCTCTCCACCTCCTCGCCATTTATGTGCAATGGTAAAAATACACTTTTCTTTCTCCTAAAGTCAATTATGAGTTCTTTGGTTTTTTTGGTGTTAAGCATAAGATTGTTTTCTTTACACCATTGAATTAACCCCTGTACTTCTTTCCTATAAGCAGTCTCATCGTTCTCACTAATGAGCCCCACCACTGTTGTATCATCCGCAAATTTGATGATTGTGTTGGACTTATACAGTGGGGTGCAATCAAATGTGTACAGGGAATAGAGAAATGGGCTTAGCACACATCCCTGAGGGGCTCCTGTGCTTAATACTAGAGTAGAAGAATAGTAAGGTCCCATTCTCACTGTCTGCGGCCTATCAGTCAGGAAATTCCTTACCCACAGACAGATCTTCTGATGTATACCCAAATTGGTCATTTTAAGAAATAACCTGTCTGGCAGAATTGTATTGAAGGCAGAACTGTAGTCCACAAACAACAGCCTTGCGTAGGTTCCCTGTCGTTCTAGATGACTCAGTACAGTATGGACAGCGATGGAAATAGCATCATCAGTAGATCTGTTTCTTCTGTATGCAAACTGGAACGGGTCTAGAGTGGATGGAAGACCAGCCTTAATATGATCTAGCACCAATCTCTCAAAACATTTCATAACAACAGATGTTAGGGCTATTGGTCTATAGTCATTGAGAGATACCACCACTGACTGCTTGGGAACTGGCACTATAATCGATGTCTTCAGGCAGGTAGGGACAGAACCCTGCAACAGGGATAGGTTAAAAATGTCCGTAAATACACCAGCTAATTCTGCAGCGCAGTCCCTAATAACCCGTCCCATGATTCCATCCGGTCCAGCTGCCTTCCTAATGTTAATGCTCCGAAAGGCACGTTGTACATCACAGGTCTGTAATAAAAATGGTTGTCTATCAGTAGTAGTTTCTGATGATGTGCTGGTAGCCAATGCTGTAGTGACGGTAGTTCCAGTTCCCTCCTCAAAGCGACTAAAAAATTGATTCAGTTGATCAGCCAGGTGCGCACTGCTGCTAGCCAGTTCGTTTTTAATATTTTGCCCTGTAATTTGTCGCAGGCCTTGCCATACTCGACGAGGGTCGGAGCTCTCAAAATGTTTTTCGATCCTCCGGCAGTACATAGCTTTGGCGTTCCTAATGCCCTTTTTCAATTTGGCTCTGGCTTCTCTATACTGTTGCGCATCACCAGAGTGAAAAGCAGCATTTCTTGCCTTTAACAGAAGATACACATCCCTGTTTAGCCAGGGCTTGTTGTTAGGGAACACCCGTATTTGTTTGGTGGTAGTGACAACATCAATGCAGCTTTTAACGTAGAACAGTACTGTTGAAGCGTATGTGTCCACATTATTCTCCACAAAAAGCGACCACTCGGTGCTCCGAAAGCAATCTTGAAGTTGCTCAGATGCACCTACTGGCCACACTCGTATCTCTCTAGTTGATGGTCTAATTCTGCGTACGAGAGGTCTATATGATGGTATCATAAGTAAAGATATGTGGTCTGACTGCCCCAAATTGGGCAAGGGCTTGGTCTTGTATCCATGCATGATGTTACTATATACTTGGTCCAGGGTATTTCCCCCCCTAGTGGGACAATCAACATATTGGTGGAACTTAGGGAGCACAGTCCTTAAATCGGCTCGGTTAAAATCACCAGCAACCACAAATGCTCCATCCGGGTGGGCCCGCTGCTGTCTGCTAATAGCAGTTAGCAGGTGGCCCATAGCTGTAGTAGTGTTTGCATCGGGAAGTATATACACCGCTGTTATTATAACAACATTAAACTCACGTGGCAAATAAAAAGGGCGGCACTTCACCACTAGGTACTCCAAGTCAGGAGAGCAATGCGTGTCCATTTGTTTAATGTCCGAGCTCCAGTTGTTATTTATATAAACGCAAATTCCTCCTCCTCTGCTCTTCCCGGATTCGGCGGTTCTATCCGCTCTAATTACTGAGCGTCCTTCTAGCTGCAGAAGTCCCTGTGGAAAGGAGGGATCCAGCCTCCATCCTCCATCAAAGCATTGTGTCAACTAACACAGAACAACATATCCCATTTGTGGAAGATGTCCATCCAGCATCTCCTAACTATCACCTGGCAATCAGAGAAAGCTACCCATTGTTGGCAAGCTATGAACAGCTTGCTAAAGCTATCAGCCAGCCTCCTGTTGTAGTCTCTATAGGGAATTTGTTCAGTCTCCAACTCATCTCTCCCCCTATCGACTCACAATTTATAGATATAACATAGTTGAGCTTAAAACTTCCAAGCCTCAAAATCAGGAGTTCTCAAGTTTTCTATCTCAAGTGCCCACTTGAGATGGCTAGAAATTAGTGATGCCAACCAGTCACATAGTGGTGTAGGGAGGGGGCAGAGTCAGTCACAAAATTGTGGTAGGTGGAGGCAGAATTTGAGATAATCACAGGCAATTGCTGGCACCACTCTTTTGTTGATCTTTGGAAATTGCTAAATTCTTTGCCACCACATTTTCTTGTTGGCAGCTCATCTTTTCTCAACTTAAGGTCAGGCATTTGCTCTGTAGGTATTGTGACCCAAACTCCCAACTTTAGGCAGAATTTGCTTCTTCAGATGCTCTATGTGGATAAAGTTTTTCTTTTCTTTTATGTTTTCCCCTTTTCCCTTTTCACCTTCAAATGCCTCTCAAATGTCTTCTTATCCATTTCCTGTAACTTCTCCCATTCTTCTTTGGCACTCAACTTGTACCTTATCTCCCCACACTCTCATGGAAAAGTGCCATTTTCTTTTATCCCTCCTCCCTGGTCCTTTTACATTCACTTCTTCCTCTTATAACACCTTTCCTCTCTTGTCCCTAGTTGGTTTTCTTACTTTGTTTTTAATAGTTAATAGTAAATATTAACCTTCCCCTGCCTCCACTTTCTGATTTCCTTCAACACTTCCTATGACCCCTTTTACCTCAGAGGAGGGAGACCTTCCTCCCATCCACCCCTCCTGAACATCTCTATCTCCCAGCCGACATTGCTTAGCATACAAGGAGTTGCTAGGGCTGGCATTGGTCAAGCCAAAAGACTATGGGATGGGTAGCAGGCAGGCAAGTGAGGAGGCAATAAGCAGGATTGGCACCAAAGCCTGCCTGAAAATGGACCACTTATGGGCCCTGGCCCACTCCTTGGGAAACACTGCTCTAGAGCTTACCCACTTTTGAAACTCCCATCCCCCAAGACCTGAACAACACTCACCTTTTAAGAATTGGCTGCCGCTGGATCAATCCAATGGCCCATCTAATCCAGCATCCTATTCTGACCAGAATAGGCCTGTCGGAAGCTCATATATGCAGCACCTGAGAACAACAGCTCTCTGCCCACTTGCAATTCAAAAGGCTAGGGATATGGTTATTGTATTTTGTATTGTATTTTATGTATTTCTACCCCATTCATCTGCCTAAAAGGCTTCAGGACTTGGCTGCAACCTTATGTGGCTGGCCAAGAAAGCAGAACTGTTCAAGTCTAAGTTGGTGCGTATTAAAAACTTCCTTATCCTTGAATCTCAGACACAGCCTGGCTTCCTCTTTTACTTTAAGCTTCGTGGCCATGGATGCCATCACAGGGTTATGTGAGATTTGTCATCCATTTACTCGTTAGTTTCTGCCCCACTCTATATGGAGAGGAAATGTGAAAACATGAACTAATAAAAATCCACTTTTTCCAGGCATCCCCCTCCTGAGACCTACTAACCTTGTAATGGCTGTTTCACATGCATTACTTTTTTTTCTGAGAGCATTCTCAGGCTCAGAAAAGGTCTGCTGTGCCCCTCATTTTCACTCCAGGGAACTTGTATTGAAAAGCCAAAACACGTGAAGGCTTTCCAGTTAACACAACCAGACTGAAATGCCCTTATTTCCACCGAAGATACATGAAGAGGCAGACTTTTGTTTTCTGGAAGTAATTAATCTCTAAGTAAGAAGCAGTAATATGTCAAGTAGCCCCTAAGTGGCCATCATTTAAAATGGGCAATTGTGTAGTAATTGGGACCTGTGGAGGAGATTGACTGGGTGTTCAAAGTCACAGCATGGTCAGCCATGAAGGAGAGCTGAGGGGGAAGTGAGCTAAGCCAAGGCGTTTAGTTAGAAGGGGCAACCTGCTGGCAAGGTTCATCCGACAAAGCAAACCCACAAGGCACAGAAACCGTGGGCCAAGGGATCTGCCTTAATTGGAGTTTGGCAATCAAAACAGATATAAAATGTGAGCCAGTAACACCCCTCTATGGCTAAGTGCTCTCTGCCAGATTATTCAGAGGCCTGAACTCTGCCCAGAATACCCTAAAGCAAAAGCTGCTTATATATTTCAACATTTTCTATAATCCCAAAAGGAAACAAGCTATACACGTATATGAACCTATACAAGGACACTAATTGCTAAGAGTCCTGATCTCCCAGCCAGTTTTGAAATGAATGTAACTATCACCATGAGCCAAAATGGACCTGTCATCTGTATTCTAGAGACAGGAAAGGTAAAACTAGCATTCTAAAGTATCTCCTGCTGCTAATGTGACTTTCCCCCCCAGCTCTTATTCTTTGGTATCATTCTCAGATATAGAACACCATGGACCTATCCACTTTTACAAGATGGGTTCTGCTTCCTGCAGAGTTCCTCAGAGCTGTGGGCCAATTTAGGCTCCCACTCCATATGCTGTTCTTCTTTGACTGGTGGGACAGGAAGAACGACCTGAGGCTCATACCCATACAGGCTCACATATGCACACACTCCTATGGTTTCCCTTAAGCCACTTTTTGACATCAGTTCACAAAACATGATGGATTACTTAGCTGAAAGAAGGAATAGCAGCCATTATGCCGTTGGAGGAAGAAGGGCCCTGATATACATCTGCCTTAGGAGACATAGGGTGCAGGAAGAAGAAAAAATAAGGAAGAAAAGTATCTCAGGGAGAAAGATAATAATAAGGAAAGGGATGGATGCAGCTAAGAAACATGTCAGTGTGGGATGGAGTTTTTGCCTTAAAAAATATTCTGTCTTTTTAAGCAACCTTGGTGAAACAAAGGACAACAATATATAAAAGCTTTCTTTACAGTTTTCTTCCTAAAACTCTATGGAGTCCATGACAGATGGAATGGTGTGTGTGTGTGTACACACACATATATGCACCTCTACCTATACCATTATTTTTCAAATCACAATTGGATTGTGTATCTATCTACTCCATTAAAATTCATTGGATTGTGGTCACTTAAGCAAAAGTCCCCATTTATACATACAATTTACGGTATAGGGGAGAAAGACCACGATTCAATGGTAGAGTATGTGCTTTGCATGCAAGAGGTCTCTGATTCATTTTTATCTCCAGATAAAATGACCAGGTAGCAGGTGATAAGAAAGATCTCTGCATAAAACATTGGAGAGCTCCTGCCAGTCGCAGTAGACCAGCCTTCCCCAACTTGGTAACCTCCAGAAGCTGTTGGACTCTCACTCCAAGCAGCATGTCAAGATCATGCCAGAGTCAATGGCAGCAATACCCAATACAGACCATGAGAATGGTCCAGTGGTGGGTGTTGTGGTGGGGCGATGAGGCTCACCTGACCTCAAGTTGCATACCAGGACCAAAATTGGGAGGCAGCAGCAAGGTCAGTGTGTTTGCACCACATCAACCTTGGCCCGTCTTCTCTCTATCCCAGTATACAGCAATAATGCAAATGACTGGAGGTCAGCAGAGCACCACTAACCCATCATCCACGACTGGTGTGGTCCCTGTACAACATGGCATCTTGGTAGCCAGTTGCTCATGCTGGACTTGAGGGGTGGTGATGAAGCTAAACCCTGTGCAACTCTGTTGACTTAAGATGCAGGTGTATTGACCAGGCAAGCGCCAGGCTCCTATTGTTTATATTAGACCTCACCAACTGCAGAGACTGACACTGAACGTTCCTTTTCTGTTCAAGGATAACGAGAGCTCTGAGGTCACCCAGTTAGAGCTGGTTCACAGGCATTTGCCCCATTTGCCTCAGACTATAAAGTACTTGGTTCTGTCCCCAGGAATGCTACCCATCTGCAGACAATTGTTGAGTCTACAATTAAAAAAAAAGGAGCACGTCAGCTCAGCCTGCCCATGACCTTTAGAGATTCGAGGTCTGTTTACATAGAGGCCTTCATAAATACACCTAAATAAGTGTTAACTTCCTACAATTGATCTTCACCCTGCAAAAACACAGATCCTGCTTAGGTGCATTTGGACATAAACACAGCCACTGAATTTGCTTGAGGAATCAAGATTCAAGGCAATTTATAATATTCTTATAAATATATGCAGCTTAGTTTTAAAAGCTAATGAGATTCCTTCGTCCCAGAACTGATTTAGGGATGCTTTATTTGTTCCACTATTAAATTCTAGTTCAAAATAAAATACATTTCAAACACATTTTACACAGCCAAGCAAATTAAGCAGTGCTTAGAGGGTTCCACCATAAAGACTATTAGCTAATGAAGGGTCTATTCCTTCTCATACCGGATTTACTGATTCAAAACCTGAAGGTCATTGGCTTCAAATCTGCAGGGCAGTGGGGATTATTTCTCTCATAAGCGACTACTTCTACATTAATAACATTTATATTACTTCCTTAGCAACATCATCCAGCCTTTCATGCCATACTTATTGGTAGCCACTGGTAGCCTGGGACGCAGGTGGCGCTGTGGGTTAAAACCACAGAGCCTAGGACTTGCCAATCAGAAGGTCCGCGATTTGAATCCCCATGATGGGGTGAGAACTCCTGTTGCTCAGTCCCTGCTCCTGCCGACCTAGCAGTTCGAAAACATGAAGTGGAAGTAGATAAATAGGTACCGCTCCGGCGGGAAGGTAAACGGTGTTTCTGTGCGCTGCTCTGGTTCTCCAGAAGCGGCTTAGTCATGCTGACCACATGACCCGGAAGCTGTATGCCGGCTCCCTCGGCCAATAAAGCAAGATGAGCACCGCAACCCCAAAGTCGGCCACGACTGGACCTAATGGTCAGGGGTCCCTTTACCTTTACCTTACTGGTAGCCTATGATAACTTTTTGTAATTCATAAACTCCAGTGTTGCAAGGAGTTGTTGCAGGGAACTATGCAGAGGGAGTTATTCACATTTACTCATCTGGACATTCACAAACAAAGGAGATCCCAGAATAACATTCACAGCAGAAACATCGCAAATAATTAACTACTAGTCAATTATCAGGTGCACGTGACAAATAGAAATTAATTCCTTAGGTGAGTTTGAGAACATTTTTGGAGGCATACAAGGTTTGTGTAGGTTTTACTCCTTAGCTTTTTATTCTCCTGAATATGTCCCGCAAGGCAGCAGGTATGGTTTCCCCCAGGGCTTACTCCTGAAGCCTTTCTCGTGAATGAGTATCGCTGCAAGGCTCCCAGATGGGCTACCTTCCCAGTCTGATAAGCCCCATCTGCCCCTATAGTAAATTACTATTAAGAGCCCCTTATTTTATTGTTGACACTGATGATCTAACATGATTGAGGATGTAGCTATAAAACAAGTATTGAACAACACAATATTATTGGAAATACTCTTTCGATAAAAAATTAATAATATTTTGGTTTGCATCCAACATTGGAAGAGAACTGGTTTCCCCACCTGCCCATCTTCCCCACCCTGTAGCCTCCTGCACCTCACCCAAAAGCCTCTCCAGGTGGATGGCATGACTTGCTGAACATTGTGCTGTGTCTTATGGTAGGATGGTAGACTCAAAGAATCACAGAATTGTACAACTGTAGAGCAGGAAGTAATCCAAAGATCCCCTGTAATGCAGGAATCACGGCTTAATGTCGGCCCAAACTGAGAAGAGGAATTTTGTCCCACTCTAACAGAGTTCTCAATTTGGGGAAATGCTTTCTTCCTTTAACACCCCTCCCTTTTTAACAAGACATCCATCCCTATATACAAACCACAGCATTATCATTCGAATGTTAGGAGAGATTTAGGCTCAAATCCCAACTCAACCATGAAGCAAACCGAGTAACATTGTTCTGGTCACACAGTTGTGAAGATAAATGAGCAGGGAAAGGACTGAGGATGCCATCTCAAGCTGCCTGAAAGATAAAAATAACATAAATAAAAGTAATCAGTATTTGTTGATATTTTGGGGATACTTTTTGCTTTTTTTCTGAGGGTACGCAGGGGTACGCACAGCCCTAAAGATTTTGTGAATCTTTGTGCTTTTGTCCATTTACTATATTTATTTTCCCCAATTTGAACTATAAAATGGTGATTTCCTTGAGTCAAAATGAGAGTAGCCCTAAGCATTCTTTTAAAGAAAAAAATGCACTGCCTTTTGCTGATATTATTCTTAAGTGCTGTCTCAAACAATTCCCTTATTCCAAATAGGATTCCTCGCAAGAAAAGGGAAAAGTTGACAGCTATGGCCTCAATATATTTTTATGAAAGTATACATTATACACAAATAATGCTTTTGAATTGTTATTGTTTGACTTTATTATGAATTATGTGGGGGCTGTTTAATTCAATTGTTTATCTTTTGAGATGTGTTCATTAGTTTATTGTTTGCGATTCTTTAAATTATTATTCATTGCAACTTTTGGGACGAAAAAGTTATAAACCGCCTTTAGTATGGTTTAACTGTGGAAAAGTGGCATACAAATAAATGATGATCATGATGATAATCAGAATTTCAGTCCAGCCAATAATACTAGAAAATCTTTTCTCCTAAAGCATTTAGTCTAATTTCAAACAGGACAAAGAAATACACAGAACAAAAAACCAGGACTTATTAGTATTAATGGAGGAAGTCAATGAAGTTGTAAAAAACTGCTGAGAAAGTGATTGTTTTACGGTAGTCCAATAAATGGCTAAAAGAATTAAAATTACAATATAATTGTTCAGTAAGATTTTATGAAACCTATCTCCTATCTCTGTTGCAGAAACTAACTATATAGAAATACCATTTAACTTGGTGTGCAGAGCTGTTGGCACACAAGATTTGCTGAGAAAAAGGAATTTGGGACGTCAGATTGTACGTCTTAGAGCTCTACAACATTTCTTTCTCATCAGATATTCCCAAAAGCTATAGTCAAAAGCTTTTGGCAATACAGTACTGAGAAATCAGACTCGGTGCCACTGACTTCATAACAATTACTTTATATACAGTTGCAAGGTGCTACTTTTAAATGAGTCTCAGTGTGGAGAACACTTTATTCTTCACAGACCATGACCAACTTAAAGGGCACATATCTGTATGCAGATGCCCCCAGCAGTACCACTCCTCCAGGAGACTAACCGTTGTTTTTTCTAGGAGTAATGACTGTAGAGAAGTGAAAACTCCAGAGACGTGGGGGGAAATGTGTGGCTTTGCACTGTTGACTGAACAGTTCACCCCTGAGGAAACCTGGCCAGAATGCTGCATGCTCTTAACAAATGGACCTGTTTGGAACTACCTATATAGCAATTTACTTAACACTTTCAGTACTAGCTTTGAAAAACATTAAAAAAACAAAGCTTAATCCCAGGAAACAATACATATTTGCAGTGATTCTGGTCCTAATTAATTGGGCACAATTCTATGCATTGCTGTGCTGCTCTTTGGGTGTGGGGGGTCATAGTGGATTAATAGTGCATTTTTTGGAACCCAGTGGGAACATGACTGTAGAATCTTCTTGAAGTTGTTGCCATCCATCCACAATGGGAACAGCACCAAAGTGGTGCAATGCTTTTGGTACCACTTAGTTGCAGCAGTTGCCAGAAGGAGGTATACAAGACACCATCCAACCATCTTAGGGACTCCACTCTAGATTTGTGTAGCATTTCCTTCTTAGCCTTTTCTGTTCCTGAAGATATCCTGTAAGGTTTAGGATCAGAGTTTTCCTTCTCCTAGAAGGGCCACCATCCCAGGTTGACGAATCCCATCTGACTGTCACTTCATTCTACAGCATGTGCAGAAACCACCTTCTTGACCGTTGGACCCGCTATTGGTCTCATTCACTCGATCCACCAGAGCCTTTTTTTACATGCAGGGAAAGTCCCCAACTCACCAAGGTCTGAGACCCAATATACCACTACACTAAGCCCTAAATGGCCTCGGTCCAGTATACCTGAAGGAGCGTCTCCACCCCCATCGTTCTGCCCGGACACTGAGGTCCAGTGCCAAGGGTCTTCTGGTGGTTCCCTCCCTGCGATAAGCCAAGTTACAGGGAACCAGGCAGAGGGCCTTCTCGGTAGTGGCACCCGCCCTGTAGAATGCTCTCCCACCAGATGTCAACAACTACCGGGCTTTTAGAAGACATCTGAAGGCAGCCCTGTTTAGGGAAGCTTTTAATGTTTAATAGACTATTGTATTTTAATATTCTGTTGGAAGCCACCCAGAGTGGCTGGGGAGACCCAGCCAGATGGGTGGGGTATAAATAATAAATTATTATTATTATTATTATTATTATTATTATTATTATTATTATTACCACTGGAAACTACAAAAAGTTCATGGTAAGGTATTCCTGTGTAGCTGGTGTGTAGCTATTAGTGTTTTGCTTTGCTAATTTGCTACTTAGAATTGCTTATATCCTTTCTGATTATGCCTTTGAAAAGGTAATTGTCTCTCATTTCTCTCATTACATTAATTCTGTAAAGTTACAAATCATAACTGCAAGCAACTTCCAAATACAACTCCCTGCCCCACCCAGTGGTATTTAAGAGGTTCCAGAGAAAGGAATAATGCTACAATGCTAAGTTTTGGCATCCCAGATAGGAATAATATTAAATTCCTGTAGTTATTTTATATAAATGCTTCTTCATTTTAATTTGTCAGCCAAGCTAAAAAAAACCAGCTGATAACAAAATGGCCAGCTATACCTTCTCCCACAAAGGGACCATTTGCCATCCTTATCACATGAAAGTAGGCTGGCAGCTCTTCACTCAAGGGACTTCGAACTCCTACATTGAGATAAATGTATCTTTCAAAATACACAATCAAACAGCTTGGAGATTGTTTATCAGAAACACAAAATAGCTTTGCCTTTCCACACTGCCGCTGAAGTCAGACTTGAAATACTGAAAGTAAAGTCATCCCTATTTCTTCTTTAGATCTGTCTGTCCCCATCCATACCTGATAAGAGAGAGATTTCTATTTTTGGAGGGGGGGGGGGCAAGGGAATCAGACCTCCATGCTATCAGGAATTCAAGTGGAGGGTTATTGCTGGCACCGGCAGCTAATGGTGGTGACATGACAGAAAGGACTTGTTCTGTGCCCAGTCTCTCCATAACAGTCTAGACCTTTTTGTGAATCTCCCACTGCAATATGGGAACTGAAGATGTTACAAAACCAACCAATGCTAACCTTTAGATTATGAGCACTCTTTTGATTCTGTTAAGGGGCCAACATCAGGCCCGAAAGTACCTTCAGAGAAATAGTGAGGGGTTTTTCTTTTTCTTCTAAAATCATTTATGGGGGGAAATAAAATGTTAGAAAACACATGGATGCCTTTCAAGTTTATTTTGATGAACATCAGAACAGAACAATTCGTGTGCAGAAGAGAGTAAATATGCCATTTTTAAAAAATTACCTGGGTTGCTGTTGGTTAGCATTCGTCTATTTCAGGAGACAATAAAGGAGTGATCCTTCAGGGGTGAAGTCAAATCATTAGAGAATTACCACACCTGTATGGGCTGTAGAAACCAATACAGGAGAGACATGTTTTGTTGCAGCTGGGGCAAATGAAAGCATCTAGTTGTTTTGATACAGGTGTACCATGGTGTTTTTTTCCTCCCAGTGGTCATTACTCATCTGGTCACTGCTGTGGGTATACGACCTGTTTCCAGATGCTGCAGTTATGTGCAAGGAATTCCCACATGGCATGGTTAACACTGACAGCTTTCATTTCATGTTTGTAGACAACACCACACCTTGAATGAACACAGAGAGGACTGGGTGGGGCAGGAGAGAAGAGCCCCACCCACCACAATTGTCACACACTCTTGCCATGCTTCTCTGCCTGATGTTCATCTGAAGAGTTCTGGCCAATCAGATCTCTTCTGCCCATATTGGAGCTTGCCACATCTGTGGCTGGGGAGAACTGTTTCCAAGGAACTGGAAATGGGTGCTTGCCAGCGGTGGGTGGCAAAGGTGCCCCTCTGGAACACCCAAATGTTAGGTATCATTCGTCACGAAACAGGAAAAGGGTGCAGATAACTTTAAGGACATTTTCTATGAGTTCTGGGTGGGGTTTTCCCAGCTAATTAGGCACAGCTGGTGATGTGTTTAAAGAGAGAAGAAGTTGCTGTTTGAATTTGCCTGCAGATGGGGAACACCCACATGCTTTGTGTTTGTATAGTCGTAATAAAACTCTTGTTTGAGTATTTTACATCAGTCTCATGGTTCTGTCATCTGCTGCCAGGGAAAATTCGCCTCCAACACCAAATTGGCTTGGGCCAATGCCATGATTGCTCTTGAGCACGCTGTCCTGCTTCATGGACCCTGTTTGGCTCCCTGGTATACTCCAGAGCTTAGGGCAATGAAACAAGCTGGGAGAGGGTTCAAACATGAGTGGTGAAAAACTCTAGTCGAATGCAGTCGAACATTGGTGAAGGCTGATCATCAAGCCTACCTAGTGGCAGTGAAGACAGCGAAGAAGGCATTTTTTGCTGCCTCAGTTGCATCCAGCAGAGGTTTTCTGGGTACTGTGGGGCCTTCTAGAGTCTGTTCCATATTTTCAATAAAGGGCATTGTTTCTCAGAGCTGCTGGAAATGTTTTCCCCAAACCTGAGAAGTTTGAGCTTCGCCCTAACCTAATTTCTGTGTACAAGGTGGTCGCATCATAGATATAGTCTCAAAGATGTGTTCCACAACATCCAGTGCCTCTTTTGTTCTCAAGGTGGCCGGGGGAGAAGAATTTGAAGTACCGGTAAATGGAATCACCACTGCGGGATTATATACTATAGGAACTGCACACTTAACAACTGTGTCATACAACTATGCATTCAACAGTGAGGAAAATAAGGTACATGACATATGGATGCCTAATAATGTCTTGGAGAAGTCACATTCACAGTCGTAGTCAGCAGATTAACATTTTAACAAGTCGCTGTTCCCAACGGGATTACATCCCTCAGACGGCTGAGAAAACACTTCAAGCTGTGATAAGCAATAAGAAAACCAGGAATGGAAATCTCTCTGTTAGATCCTTTAATACCAAAGGGGTCCGTTGCACTTTATTTGACAGTAATGCTCATCATGCCAGATTTTCATTCAAGAGAAAGAAGAGAGAAAGTGAGAGGACTTCTAGAGTACTTGAACATTTCTTGAAATGCGCTCTGTTGTCGCCCTGCCTGATGTTTTTGCTAAAGATAGTGTTTTATTTTAAACGTTGAAATGTAGCGCATCACACAAACAGCCTCATTGCTCAGGCTCCATCTGCACTGCACATTTAAAGCAGCACCATACTATCAATAGCCATGACTCCCCTCCCCCCCAAAAAAAAAATCCTGGGTACTGTAGCTTGTTAAGTGTGCTGAAAATTAGGAGCTTCATTTCCCAGAGGTCTCTGAGAAGAGGGATTTGCTGTTTAGCTACTCTGTGAATTTTATTGAGGTTCTATGGACCCCTTGTTTCATTCTGCACGAATTTCTAGTCTCTTCTCTCACCGCCTCTCTACACCACTATAGCCATAACAACCCCACCATCTACATATACAAAATCACTTCCTTCTCTTCATTTTATCGCAGCATCAGGATATGAGATGCATCAGGAACATAAGAAGACCCCTGCTGGATCTGACCAAAGGCCTATCTGATCTAGCATCCTGCTTCTTGCTGAGAAATTATACTTCCTCTGGTACATAGGACATCAATACTCTAAGAACAGAGTAGGCTCAGCACAGTCAGAGGAAGTATCCTTCTGGCTACTAGTTGCTGCAAACCACAGGGAAGGAAAGTGCTCTTGTACTCAGGTCTTGCTTGTGGGTCTTCCACAGGCATTTGGTTGGCCAATGTGAAAACAGGATATGGGACTAAATGAGCCATTGGGCTGTTCCAGCAGACTCTTCTTATGAACGTATGTTCTGAACTGTACATAAGCATCCAAATACTATGTTAGTTTACTCAGAGGTAGACACTATCACATTCAGCTAGTGTTGAATGTATGTGTGTAGGGTTGCAACCTTTTTGTGTGTGTTTCCTTTAAAGGTGGAAATCTAGCACACACATTTATGCTATGAGTTTTCTTTTCAGGAGATCTCAAGCCCAACCTGGATTGTGAACATTCTGCACTATAAGACAGCATTTCATTGTCTAAAATAAAGGCAGTGGTGGGGTTTGTTTGTTTTTTTCATTTCATAAACTTTACTGCAAGGCTCTGTGTTTAAAATCTGGTTCTGGTACATATTTTCCCACACATCTGACATGAGAGGCTGAAAGAAAGGCAATTCATTACATTGTTCCTCTCAAGTACTCACCAAATAATTTGTAATTTGATATTTGATCAAATATCCTACATTTATTTGAACAGTGACTGTAATGCAGTGATAAAGAGATTTGTTTAAAGCTTAATACCCTTGCAGTCAGAGCGTTCTGATGCCTGCTTCTTCATTAGATGAATTTAGGGGGGCAAACACTTGCTGACTGCACAGCAGAGATACCTTCATCAAAACGGAGGAGGGAAGCGGAACAAATTTTTAAAGACTAATATTATTTCACATTTATGGGGAGAAACTGACCTTTATTCTTAATGCTTAAATGTAGGACTTTATAGTAAAGACTTTGTAATAAAATCTCAAAGGCTGCTGAAAGAGAAAAAACTATATGAAACTATGAGTCACTCATTTGGAAAATGAAAGAGAACAGATTGATATTTGAAAAGCTAATATTTCTTACATTTTCAGGAAAAAAAGGATTTTGATCCCTTTGCATAAGATTTATAGACTGCTGCTGGGAAGATGGAATATTTTAAAGAGAGGGAGAAAAAAAATCCTTCATCTATAAATTGAAAGGAAGCAGAACAATTTTTTCGAAGGGTAACATTTGACTTTCAAACCACTGAGATAACTGGAAAATCTATTTCATACTGAAGAGTTGTCAATATTTGCTTAAGCTCAAGACATATTAAGTAATCTTTTAACTATTATTGTTTTAATAGAAAAAATGCAATGTCTTTGATTTTTTTCCTGGATGTCTCCATGTCTGGATCCTCTTCCAAGTGAGGTGTCTGTTTTGTCTCTACAGGTGTAGACACTGGGGGATAAAACTTCCCCGTGCATCCATCAGTCCCATACCCTTATCCTGGAAGAGGGTCCAAATATCCTCATCCTCATTGTCAAGGCAACCAGGTTGATGTACCTGATGTTTTCACACTGAACTGATAATTTCATTGCTCACCAGGACTGTGTGGTAATTAATCTCTAATCACACATAGTAACTTGGTCTTTCCTTCTTGCGGCCGGGGGCGGGGTGAGCCACCCATGGGGACGGGGTGCACTGCGTGGAGCCTCTCCACTGTACCCGCCCCTCAGCTGTAGGGCCGCTGAGGGAGAGGCGGAGGGCAGACACAAGCCCCACGCGGAGCCTACAAGCGCTCAAGCCACCACAACACTCCCAGGATAGACGTGTGGCTCGGGCATGCTGCAGGCCCCAGGGTAAGTGCCGCCCCTGCGGTGTGGCGCCTGGGGCCAGCCATGTTTTGTTACATTTGTTGACTGAACTAAAAAGTTTTGTGAGCCCATTTTAAAAAACAACAGCAACTCATATTTTTGTCATTTTGTCACACACAGCCATCAGCGATGACACCTGGGTTGAACCGCACCCCCTTCCTCCACCACTGATTCCCATTCACATTCTGACCCAACTCGTCAAATACATGCAACTGCATCAAGGTGAGGGAGTTTTCTTAGAAGTCATAGGGTCATAGAATTGTAGAATTGGAAGGGATCCTGATGGTTATTTAGTCTAACCCCCTGCAATGCATGAATCTCTACTAAAGCATCCATGACAGATAGTAATCCTAACTCTGCTTTAAAAAATTCCAACGAAGGAGAGTCCACAACCTCCCGAGGGAGTCTGTTCTACTGTTCTACTCTTTCCGTCAGAATGTTCTTCCTGGTGTTTGGTTGGAAACTCCCTCACCCTTTCTTGTAACTTGAAGCCATTGGTTCTGGTTCTACCCTTCAGAGCAGGAAAAAATGATCTTGCTCCATCTTCCATGTGACAGTCTTTGAGATATTTGAAGATGGCTATCATATCTCCTCTCAGTCTCCTCTTTTCCAGGCTAAACATATCCAACTCCTTCAGCTGTTTTTCATAAGGCTTGGTTTCCAGACCTTTGATCATCTTGGACACATTCCAGCTTGTCAATATCCTTCTTAAATTGTGGTGCCCAGAACTGAACACAGTATGGGTGCAAAAAGTATCCAAAATGGGAAATGAATTTTGCAGGGGGGTTGTCCCCCCCCTTTTAAAAATCTGTTATACACTAGTACACTACTTTTTCTGCCCTTCCCTGGTCCTTAGAAGCTGTGGTTAAGCTTTTGAGAATGAACAGACTGAAGTTGTATCCAGACAAGATGGCGGTAATCCTAATAGGAAAAGCCTGTATTCTGAAAAGGATTGCTCTCATTGTACTAGGGCTCCTGAGCAGGCTAAAAGCCTACAGCGCTCTTGAACCCAGTTACCTGACACTCAGGTGAAAGTTATTACTAGGGGCATCTTTTACCATCTGCACAAAGTCCTCTTTCAAAAAGGCTGGACCTTTTGATGGCATTGATGTTTCCATGACTTCCAGGCTGGACTACTACCATGTGCTTATAAGTAAGGCTGCCCTTGCATTCAATTTGAAGATTTCAAGGAGTGCTGAAGGTAGCTGTACTCCCTCTGGCAGTTGTCGGGAGCAGTGATAGACTGTATTCTCTGAAATGCTTTTTTTCCCTGTGCACAACAAGAATGCTGTTTGATCTGGGGGAAGCCTTCAACAGATCATTGCCTTCCTTGAGTATGAAGCAAGGCAGTCTGTCAGGAACTGCAGCACATGACTTTGAACACTTTTCCACACTCCTAAGCCAATTCTAACCTTTGTGCTTGCCTGAACAGTATTATCAGCTGTTGCGGTTCTTCTATACCAGCATGCTCCGGTTTTGCCTTTCCTTCCAAAGGAGAACAGGGTAGCAAACAGCAAAAGTTAAAATAGGAATACAATTGAAATTTTAAAACACGATTAAAAATAAGAATAGATTTAAAACATTTTTTTTAAAAAAATCTAGCAATCTTTTAAAGCCATCACATACTGTCACAGCTAATCACAGCGTCAGCTATGTTTTTGCAATCTGCACCAATGTACATTTCAATAGCAGTCTCCTCCAAAACCTGGCATGTGCTCTGATGCTCACACAGAGCTTCTGCATAAATAGAGTTACCAATTCTGTTCAATAGAAGAGGTAGTTTAGTGTTTATCTCTCCCATTGTTCTCACTTCTGTAAAGGGAATGGGCAAATTAGGTTTGATGGTAAAAGTCAAGAAATAAAAGCATATGATTTAGCACTTTAGGAGGCAATCCTATATAGACACTTTCCTTGGAGTATGTCCCACCAGACCCAATGGGATCTACTTCTAGGTAGCTATGCATTGGATTTGTACTGATACCCAGGTGTTTTTTCCCCAGTGGGAATTAGGCAAAACAGGCTTTTCTGGGTTATTTAAGTATTGGGTATGTCATGTAGCCTTTTCCTAAAAAGGTGTAACTCATTCATCATATTTGTAAGATACTAATTTATGATGGCATAATTATCAGAGCAATGTGCAATATTTATGATTAACCTGAGCTAGGCCTTATAAATCATGTATCCCCAAGGAGAGGATAGGTTCTATAATTTACCATTATCCAGTTTTCATGTTGACAGATATTTAGCAGAATGCGTATCATCCGATATAATTCATTCTGAGTTCATATATCTTTAGGCATTTGAAAGCTCCTGCTGATTCATTGCCTCCCCTTGTCTCATTGATTTGTCCTTACAACACCCCAATGAAAAACAGACAAGGTTCAGGAAAACACACACACGCACACACTGCTATAACTATTTTCAAAAAGAAAGAAACGAAACTACCATATTTACAAATCACCCACTATTTTAATCGCGAAAAGAAATCAATGTTATTTACTGATGGTAGATAAAAAGTCTGGGCATTTTGGAAGACTATGTGTACTTAAGCTTAATTATGCAGAAATCTCTCAGCCTTTTCTACCACATGTTTGGGCCACGGCATCTTTGCTAATAAATAACTGGAACAGAACTGATCATTTCTAAGCCACATTAATATCCAGTAGGATGGAATACAAAAAGTTCCCATTGCTTTCAGGACGTGGATGTTCAAGAATACATTCATATATTGTCATCGACTGGCTGGATGCAGAGAAGGCACCAGCCTCCAAGGGAAGAAGACTCAGAGCCAGGGGATTGGTGGCAGCACAACAATGAGTGGTCAGAGGGAGAAGAGGGAGCAGACTGGGAGGAGGAGGTGTCAGAAGCTGAAGAGGTAACAGGGTTTAGTGAGCAAGGAGAATATGTGGAAGAGAGTAGTCCAGAATCAGAGGCTGAAGAGAGCAGGACCAAGAGACAGAGATGAGGCAAGCTGCTGAAGAAGCCAGGGGGTCCCCCCCTCCTGCGATGGACAGCTCCTCTCCCCCTGGTCTCCCAGAACCCAAAGAGATATGAAGAGAGCAGAGAAAAGGCAGGCAAGACAATGGAGCCTCGGATTGCTAGGGATGGAACCATGGAAGGAGGAGGCTTAGGGAGCTGTCAGTGGGTGGGGACCTTCAGTCCTCACAACTACCAGGAAGAGTTGCTAGGCCTGGCCTGTTGAGCTGTCTTATTTCTTTGAATAAAGAGTCAACTTCACCGAAGCTTCACCGTATGAGTTGTTGCTGGCCAGCTCCTGGCACCTGCTCCTAACATATATTTTATAACTCTGTATAGAGTTGGGTAAGCACCAAAGGGCTCTCCCTGAAAACTGCTTGCATCCCTCAGGAATTAATGGCAGAACTCTCAAGGGGGCTCTGAAAATATTTGCTTTCAGTGCTCAAAGATTGCAATGCAAGTCATCTTATGTATACTACCAAAGGGTGGAAAGCCTAAACTTGGAGAAGGGGCAGAAGGTGAGAGGACGCTCTCTTCTTGTGGGAAATGAAGCCAAGAAGGGTGAGACTAGACTATAAGAGTATCATTCTCTGCTGGAAGTGAAGCCCTTCAGGTTTCTCCCAAAATTGCTGGAGCCCTCCTCCACCTGCTACCAACTTGCCCGAGGTGAGACTCTTTCCCTCATGAGAGGGAGCAACAGGATGGGTATGAACAAGCTTTCTCTGAAGGTGCCCTGTGTATGTACCTTCTTCTTGCATATATTAAAGGGCATATCTACAAAGGAAGCTTAAATTAGTGGAAGCCATTCCCCCTCTGCTGTAAACCCAGTTGACATTGTGCTACAGAAGTGCATGGGGAAAGAGTGACCCAGAGGCTGGAAATGATTCATCTATGCCATCCCTAGCATTGTTTATTTATTATATAATAATATAATATTATATAATGATGGTCCTTCTTAACCAGTGGACCACTCTCTGGCCTTGCAGGTAAGAAGGGACAATCTGTCAATTTTGGTTTCTCATTTTCCCCGATTAAAATACTGCTAATCACATATTCAGTCTTCCACATTTCCACATCAGTTTGAGATTTTATTAAGACATTTCATCAGCATTGTAATGCACATTTCTCCTCATATAATCATGTTTGTATGCAGTTTTGCCTAATATGCACTGGAAACAAATTTCTCCTAATAGAATGCATTTTTCTGTTATTTTCACACTTTGTCTCTCTCTCTCTCTCTCTCTCTCTCACACACACACACACACACAGAGAGAGAGAGAGAGAGAGAGAGAGAGAGAGAGAGAGAGAGAACCTGGCTGGAGCACTTTGCTGAAATATTCAGAGAAGCATGAATTTCAAAGAATTTTGGTCTGCATTTTGTTTCAGAAAACGCAAATTAGTTAGCTTCACCTTTAAATGTGAATTTAACAAAGAGCACATGGGATTCTTTTATTCTTTTTGGCCTTGCTGTTCTTATTTTGGTCAGTGCAACCCTGTTTTGCATTTCCCATCAGTTCCATTCTCCAGACGTCTGGCCATTTCAGCAGCCTTCTGAAAATATTTTGGCTTGTCGAAATGAAACTATCACACATTGTCAAATGGCTGGAAGTGAGCTGCAGAAATAAGGAATGAATATAAATATTCCATTACTATGTTCTAAGCACTGCAGGTTCAGGAAGTCTTATTACTCAGCTGGTGCTAAAGTAATATCTCTTCCTCCCGTGCAGATGGTCTTTGCCCAGATTTTCAGGGTGCCAAGCAGATGGTTGTGTTTAGTAAACTTAGTTATTTCCTCTCCATTCTCTGATTCATCGAAGGCAGCCAAAAGGGAAGATGGCAAACTGGGCAAGATAGCCTAGTGGTAATGTGCTAAGAACTTTCTCATATATGGAAGCAACTAGAGATGGATGGATTCCGTTTCTCTCCATTTGCCAGTCCTGAGTTCAGTTTATCCTATTTCTGCATCAGTTTATGCAGAAACAGAACAAGAAAACAAACAAAAACACCATAAGATTGTAAGAAGAGCCCTGCTAAATCAGGCCAAAGTCCATCTAGTCCAGCAACCTCTTCTCACAGTGGCCAACCAGATGCCCGTGTGATACTGTCAAGCGGGATCTGAGCACAAGAGCACTCTACCCAGTAATGATTTCCATTAACTGCTATTCAGCATCATGCTGCCTCTGGCTGTGGAAGTAGAACATAGTGGTGGCTGGTAGCTGCTGTCCAACCCCATTTTAAAGCTGTCCAAACTGTGGTCGTGAATTCCATCATTTACCGTATTTTTTGCTCTATAGGACACACTTTTTCCCCTCCAAAAATGAAGGGGAAATGTGTGTGCATCCTATGGAGCAAATGCAGGCTTTCGCTGAAGCCTGGAGAGTGAGAGGGGTCGGTGCGCACCAACCCCTCTTTCTCTCCAGGCTTCAGGAAGCTATCCGCAAGCCTTTGGAGTGCGGCGGGAGTTCCCGCCGGGCTCCGAAGGCTTGTGGATAGCAGCCTGAAGCCCGGGGAGCACAGTGCCAACTCCCACTGCACTCTCCGGGCTTCAGACAGCTATCCACAAACCTTCGGAGTGCTCCCCCAGCTCGCAAGCTCCGGGAGCGGCGGCAAGTCTGCGCAACCTTGCCTCTGCTCCCGAACCTGTTCTGGGGGCTGGGGTCAGGGGAAGCTTGGGGTTCCCCCAACCCAGCCCCGTGGCTAAAAACGAAGCCATGTGCAGCCTCTCCCGGCTGGAGAGGTTGTGCGTGGCTAAAGAGGAAGCCAAGACAGCCAGCGGGATGGTTTTTTTTCCCTTTATTTCCCCCCTAAAAACTAGGTGCGCCCTATGGTCCGGTGCGCCCTGTGGAGCGAAAAATACGGTAATTGTGTGCTGTGTCTCCGGAATTTCCAAACTTTCTGTTGCACTGGATGGCGTTCCCATAACCTGGGAAGATGGAGACACTGTGGGCTGGTGGCTCCATGTCTGGGAAATTGGCCCATTGCCTCTGAAAGAAACAGGCTCAACATTGGGGGTTGTTCCTGGCTCAGATAGCTTCAGTGCCTGGCAGTGCCCTTTGCCATCAACAGCTGGTATGTCAGCTACAGTCATTCTTGGACAGGGATGGTCTGGTCATTACAATTCATGCAAGACTCTATTATTGGAGTGCAATAATGGACCTGGTCAGGAGGTTCCAGCTGGTGTGAAATGCTGCAGCTAGACGGTTGACAGGGGCAGAGTATTGCTAGCACATAACTCTGGCACTCAAGCCAGACCTTTCTTTTCCAAGCAGGCTCTGACCCAGTGATGCAGGCCTTCTTCAAACTGGAGGGCCCCACTGACAGTCAGCCATCACTGAGAGGACCACAGTGTTAGACATAGCCATCTCATGTGTGCACACACATACCTTCACACACATTCTGACTAGCAAACAAACCACACACACTCAAGGATTCCACCCCCACCCCACCCCTTCTGATGAACAGCAGAGGAGTAGAGGTGTTCTTCCCCCATTGCAACACTATGCTGGGAGGTGAGTTTCATTTTCTAGCACAGTGCTGGGACAGGAAGGAAAATGCAGGAGAAGGCACAGGTTTCATTCCCATCACAGTGCTGAGTTAGGAGGAAGTGGACCTCTTCTCTTAGCACAGTGCTGGGAGGAAAGCTCCACTGACCATCTGCTTACCTCAGCAAATGTACTTCTTCTCGGTCTGGTGTGAGACCACTGTGAGGAGGCCTTAGTGCTGAGGAAATAGTAGGGAGCACTTCTAGAAATGGCATCAAACACATATAAAAGAGGCACCTGATTTTTCCAGGGACTAATGAACCACTAAAGGTGATCAAGGTAAACCCTTCACCTATGTATTTCTCTGTCTCTGTTACAGAAACTGTTTAAACTTATGGTCCCAGCAATGAGGGTGTTATGTACTGAGTTGAATAGGATCCAAAATGCAGCAGTCTGGTTGGTCCTAGAACAATAGGACTCAGAATGCAGCAGTCTGATTGGTCCGCAGGAGCCACCCAATCCAGCTCCAGGTGGAAGTGAATCCGCAACCTGATTGGCCTACAGGAGAATCCCGGAATTAACCAATCACGTGGGGCCCATTGTGTAAATAATGTATATAAAGCAGACATTTCGGTGGAACTGACATTCCTCACTACTATGAGCTGAATAAAGAGCATGAAATGCACACTCGACTCCAAGTATATTTCAGAGGGTTTGCTTGGATAGCCTGAGTAACTTGTGCGCATCTTGCTAATTTATATTTCTGCTGCTTTAGTGATCTGGGTTTTTTGTCATCAACTTAAATCACTGAGCAGTGTATAGGAAAGTTTGGATAATGCTCTGCCTGTTTGTTTGAGAAATGGGGATGAGGGCAAGGCAGAGAGAGAGACCAGGATCACATTCATGGTTTTTCCTTTTGTATAGGACAGTAGGGGAGAAAGTTTTGTGAAGGGCAGGAAGCGAATCTTTCTAACAAGGTCCAAGCAGGAGCTGCAGTGCCAGGGGAAGCTGTCGGAATCTTTCTGCTCACTGTCCTGATCTTGCAGCCTAAAACAGCTAACCAATGTCTCCCTGGAGGGAGGCAGCCAAGAGAAGATGAATCTGACCACTGACGGAAACAACGTAATTATGTCCTCTGTGCATTAGTACTCCTCCTTCCTTCACTGTGTAATGTGAAGCTATTTTCACCTTCGCCCTGTGTTGCAAAGGAAAGCTGTTCTTTGACTTACCATCACCTCTGCATCACAGTTGTGCTAAAGCCTGCTGGTGGTATAATATCTAACTGGTGGGAGAGCAGGCGGGGGAATCGGCAAAGAACCAAAGCAAACATCACTTATTATGGGAGTCCTGCCTAGATAACCATCCCCAAGTAGCCTTCTGAATCAATGCTGCACTTAGATAAAAGGATGGTGCTGGTGCAGAAATAAGTTAATTTAGCTATTCCATTTTATTGTATGAACCATGCGCCGATAATGTGCTCAGAGATTACAAAATGCACAGTATTTCTGGCTGCACAATGCTATCTGCCTAGAGCATCTGAAAGCCGATTCTCAGGAACATTTTCTATATATGCTGGATCATATGTATACTGCTCACTGGGCTTTTGGAGAAGCATTTCTGACAGTGCTGAACACATTGTTCTCTTTCAAAAAAAAATTTTTTCAAATGCCTGCGAAATTGGATCCATTCTACCAATGTCGCCTCTCTCTTTTTACAGTCTCTCTCTCTCTCTTCTACTAAGGGCAACAACTTTCACCCTTTAGAGCCATTCTAAATGGATAAAATGAATGCACATGCAGAGGGCTGGCACCACAGCAGCACATTCCTCCACCCTGACCTATGCAGCTTTGTTTCAGTATGTCGAAAGTGAGCCGATGTGCATAGAAACCTATGCATGTGACCTCACTTCAGATGCTGAAACAAGCTCAATGTAACACCGGAAGGAACCTGCTGCTATAATACGGCCACCACCCCTCTGCATTCATTTTCACTCTGTAGAAAGCCTTTATTTGCCTCGGGTGACTTCATCACATAGCCACATCTGCTTGGCTACATTGCATAGAGAGGGATCATTCTAATCCCTGACCGATGTGACTTTGAGTGGGATCATTAATACGGAAAGGGGAGAGATCCTGTCACCAGTGCTGGTGGGGAGTTGCTAAAGCAGCTGCAGGGAAGAAACAGCATTGGAACAGGACTGGGAAATGGTGACTATTCTCAGGGGAAATAGTTCTCTTTCCCAGAATCAATTATATTTGATGACTATTTGGTGCAGCTTCAAGATAGGATTAAAGTTAACAGCCAGGTTTTCAATTGTACCCAGAAGATTTGGACATGTTGAATTGGTTGGATCCCAGATATGCTCACAATCTATGACCATACGAGACTTTTCATTTATGCCAATTCGTGGTGAAATTCCATTTGTATTGGCTTCTGCCTATCAAAATATGTTGTACTTGTGAGGGCTTATCCACACTTACCTTTTCTCCATATTTTCCAGGCACGGTCCACATTTTAAAGCTCCATGTCTGAGCATCCTTATTTTGCTCCATGAAAACCCACTCTTTAATGAAAGGCACATTGCTTGAGGATTTTTCATCATTTCATTACTGAAGATCTGAATGTGTGAACTGACTTTATGGAATAGTGCTGTGCTGTGCTAGAGGTGATAGGAAAGTGTCAGAGCCATAGCTCTGTGGCTTAAGAAGGTTGCAGGCCAGATTTCTGGCATCCTCATTTACAAGCAGTAATACAAAACCTGTTGTGAAAGACTTTTCTCTGAGACCTGGATAGTATCAATCAAAACCTTTATTGCATTAGCATACAGCCATAGCAGGATAAGACAAAAATGCTAGAGACAAGCAACCAAACAGAGTTCAAAACGATATTGCTGGCGTTATGACATTTAAATTACCCTAAGACAATAATGTAAAAATTTAGTTGCCGGCGCCGGGAATCTAAAAAGCGGATGTATATAAAACATATAATGGCCCCAAAATAGGCTCGGCACAATAGGTTAAAAAGGTAATAAAAGGTAATAAAAAGAATTAAAACAGGTCCAGGTCTAGGACACACTACCCAGGCAGAGTAGCCCTGAGTTTCAAAGCCTGCACTATAAAGATTGCCACCCCCCGTGAAATTTGGGGATTTGCGTCCACAAGAAGCGATTACAAACAGTCTTCCTTAGATGTGATGGTGGACGAGATCAAGAGGAGGAGCTTAGTTCTTATTAGCTCATAAATAGGGCAGTAGAAAAAGAAATGTATGAAGTCCTCTACTTCATTCATTGCGCATGGACATAGAGGCTGATTAATAGGGGTCTTAGAGTAAATCCCCTGCAAGAAGGCCGTGGGTATAGAATGGAAACGGGCCATAGTAAACGCTCTTCTCAAATTGGGCTCCGTCAGGTCTGTCAAGTAGTTGACAAGTGATCTTACCACTTTCACTTTAGGGAGCCACATGGAGAGGCGAGCTGTGGTAGACTGTGCCCGGTCCATGGCCTTGTCTCTTGTAAGAATCCAGGCCCGGATTTTATGTTGGTCCCAAGATGACAGTGTGTCAAGATCTGGGAGGGAGTAGCGTGCAGTAATAGTCTCCATGGCCTTGGACCATTTGTTGCTGTGAGAACAAGTTAAAAAGGCTTGCCTGGCTAGTAGGGAACCTGGGGCTTTGATTAATTTACAATAAAAACTAATAATTCTAATGTGGGCTCTTGCAACAATGGAAGGGAGGCCCAGTTCTGTTCTTGACTGTGCAGCAACCGAGCCCTTGGGGAGACCCAGTAACTTTCGTGCAAAAGAGTTTTGTAGAATCTCGAGCCGTTGTAGTGTTTTTATATTCCACCCCCAGATTTCAACCCCATACAGTAACATCGGGAGGACTTTGCTGATAAATGCTTTTCTGATTGGTGGAACCAACTGGCCGCCTTTTGCATAGAAGAATTTCTCCAAGGCTTTGATGGTTCTACGGGCAGCCAGGATGGTCGTATTTAGGTGTGCTGACCAGCTAAGCCCATGCTGAAAAGTGATACCCAAATACATGAATGCTGAACAATATTCAATAGAGTGGCCCTCAAAATTCCAGAATGGCTTCCGAGTTTTCGTGCCAAAAGTAAGAATTTTGGTTTTGGCGAAATTGATTTTGAGGGAGTTGGTATCACAGTATGTCATGAGCCCTCTGAGCATGTTGTTTAAGCCCTGCTTGGTTAAAGACAGTATCACCATGTCGTCCGCATAGAGTAAGGGTGGGCAACATTGGGTTTTATAAATGCTCTGTTCAGTTCATAAGCTTATTGTTCTAGCCAAAGGCCATGACAAACTTGTAGCAATAGTAAAAGGTAAAAAGGTAAAGGACCCCTGGACGGTTAAGTCCAGTCAAAGGCGACTATGGAGTTGTGGCGCTCATCTCGCTTTTCAGGCCGAGGGAGCTGGCGTTTGTCTGCAGACAGCTTTCCAGGTTATGTGGCCAGCATGAGTAAACTGCTTCTGGTACAATGGGACACTGTGATGAGTGCCAGTACACACGGACATGCCGTTTACCTCCCCGCCACAGCGGTACCTATTTATCTACTTGCACTGGTGTGCTTTCGAAGTGCTAGGTTGGCAGGAGCTGGGACAGAGCAACAGGAGCGCACCCCATCACGTGGATTCAAACCGCCAACTTCTGATCAGCAAGCCCAAGAGGCTCAGTGGTTTAGACCACAGTACCACCAGCGTAATAGTGTTAATAAAATAATACAGTGCATCCCCCATAATATAAGCAGATATCCATAATGTTAGAGAGAGAGAATACCAGAGACACCAACAAGCTGAAGCCGAGCTTAATTTCAGCTTAAACCTCCAAATCACCAAAGCAATTTATAGTGATTTTAGGTTAGACAAATGAACAGTCTGCTATGAGGCAGTGTCCTTTGTCTGCAGTATGATGTCTGCTGTAGTAGTGACTTATTCACACATCCAAGTCACTGTGTGATGCTGCCATTCAGCAGACTTTTCCGTTTGTAGCCTGTAAGACATTAAGTCTCTGCAAATGGAGCTGAAAATAAAATTCTTGTTCATGACATTATACCTTAAATCAGAGTTTCCCAAAGTAGTGTTGCCTGATCATAACATATACAGTGGTTAGGAAGAATGCATGAATATCTTGCAGAACAGAAAGATGATTCATTCTGCTGATGAACCTACTGAAGAGGTAGACTGACTAAACCCAATCTTTGGAGACACTTCCTAAGACTGTTCTAATGAGCGGTGAGAGGCAGAAATTATTTTTCATGGAGAATAATTTTGCAGCTCCTTATCATAAATTTTGTTTTTATTGGTTCTGGCGTGTCATCCAAAATGGAGACCCTGCAATTTATTAGTGTTAATGACCCAAACCACCTGGCAAAATTGCACTAGCGGAGCAAAGACAAAAGAAAAGAAAACTCCTTGATGTTTCTCCATCGCAGTGACTTCAGAAGTCAGTGTATTGGTCCTGTTTTTACTGCACCATGAGCGTTCTTTGATGAGAGAGATGAAGGCAGGAAGTGGAGAATGGGTGCAGGACCGGGAGAATGGCAACACTTAAATGCCATTATTATTTCATTCTATGAAAGCAAGGAAGTAGGACTGCACTAGATAGAATAAAGTTACAAAAGTTAAAGATGAATGCATCCCTCAATGCATTTGCTAGGTACCAACATATGACTTCTACAAACCTACTTTGCTGACTTACAACTAAGTCAGTTGATAACCTTAGTCCAATATTGTGACTCTACTTTTGGGGTGAAGATGAAAGACCGCTACATTTTCTGTTTCCATCAGCGTTCTTCCTCTTCTTCCTTTATTTAGGAGCCAGTCGAGCCAGGTATATAACCTTTCTCCAGGTATATGCAGATGACATAGTTCAAATGATCTAAATATATTTCTTATTCCATCACACACACACCCCGCTCGTTCTTCTTCCTTTCCACCCACTATTTAAATTGGAAGGTTAGATGGCCTTTTCTTGTCCCCATTGCATCTTGATCACCCTAAGTGTTGTGAACCTAAGTTTGATTGTAAGGCTCCACTTTCAAAGGCCCAAAGTCTAATTCCAAAATGGCTGCTCAATTGGACATGCATGTGCATATTGTAGTGATGCTTGTCCCCTGCAACCTGAATTAGGAAACCTTCATTAGGCAAACACTTCAGTAGACAATTCAGATTACATACTAAATTGTGCATCCTTATAAAATATTTCAGTTCAGGTGTCCTGAATTTTTTCCAGTTAGCACCATTGCCCTGTCATTGACACATGTTCCCTCTATGAAGCGGATCTAATGGATGGGATGGGATCACATCACTTTTTCCTTTAAAACTAAATGTGTGTTTAGCTAACAACATAAAGCTTCCTTCTTCTGGTTTAAATAATGTACATTGCTGATCTTCAATCAGTAATTTAAACATCATGTCATGTCAAAGTCATTGTTTTTAAGCAGTTCTTCATATCCTTTATTTGGCAGTTTGGCATGCTGTTTTTAAAACTATGTTTTAATAAAATGATGCAATTTAATAAATAAATAGCAGAAGAAAAGAGGAGGCAGCACATCTAAATGTTGAATCTTTGCCCTTCTGTATTTCCCCTAAGAAGGACCAGTAGGGTCCAAAATTTGTTGGCTCAATAAACATCTCTTTTTACTCTTTCAGGGTTTTTCTTCCCGTCTCCAGCATATGAACTCTGACTTTAATTGCATTCCAGTTTGATTAAGCTGGCCACAGACTAGGGGACTGCAGAATCTCCATGTTTCCCTATTTTCCAGGAACAGTCCCGGATTTACAGAAGCTATCCTGGTTTCTGATTTGATCCCAGAAAATCCCTAATTTCCTTAGGACATCCCTGTTTTCGTTAGAGAGTATGGGATTGCTTATTCTTATCTCACTTGGGTTTAACTAAATTAGTTTACAGAAAGAACAAGGGTCCTAACAGCATTGTAATAGGGAAATTTTTTACTAAAGACACAGTCCCAGATGACCTCCATGCATGGGACAAATGATAGCAGAAATCTCACAGAGACTTCAATTGAGTAATCAATGCCTCCACATGGGGCCTATACTTATGACCACTGAGATTCCCATGAGTGATTTTCTCAATCATGGTGGTCCCTTTTCTGAGCCACCTCAATCATGCAAATAACAGCAGCTACATGAACAGGCACCACGTAGAGGTTCCAAATCATATTACTGATGTGACCTCTGCCAGGTTTTGAACCTGGCTCTGGTCCCATGTGCTCCGACAGACAATCACCACCCGCAGCTGCCCAGCCACTAGACGCTACTTGTCTGTCAAACTTCAATTTGATATTTAAACACCCTCAGAATCAACTGCCCGTGCTTATTCCAGGCTAGTTTGCTATTATTAAGGAAATCTGCTTAAGAAAGCAGGATTATGGAGTCACATATTCCAAACCAAAGATAAAGCAAAATCATTGCGAGGATCAGACACTCTTACAGTAGCTTTTCTTCTCATCCGATTTAAAGAATCACTTCCTCGTAATCACGAAGTAGATCATTCTCTCCATCTCATCAGACATGTAATTTTCATGAGAAAAGAAATGAGACCTTCTAGCCAAGAGGCATAAAACTCAAGCTCTCATAAGCAATCGTGCCTTACTCTAAGCCTGAATGGTTTCTGACCCTTCTGCAAATATATGCATTTTATAAAAGTTAGATAAATTTAGAGAGATACTACTTTGTGCCATTTCCTTATCGAATAGGTCTGCCTTTGCTTTTTTTTAAATGTTCATAAAAAGGGATTTTTAAAAGTAAGCAGGATTCTAATTGTTTCCAAAGCCCTGGTATGTTAGAGTAAAATGTACATAATGAAAGTTTTACAAATCAGGGCTGCTGACTCTCAAATTCAAACAGAAGTTGTAGACTCAGCAGCTTCTCCATAGATTACAGTGGGGGGGGGGACACCTCAGGTCTGGGTACAGAACATGTCCCTATGACCTTGCCTGTGACCCCTAGACCACCACCCCCATTCAGGTCTTACTCTTCACCAGCCCTGCTGTGTATCCACCTCAAGAGCTTTTGCCTAGCTAGAATGGGTCCTTTCTCATGCCTTTTGCTCGCCTGGATGGCAGATGGAAATACATGGGCATGTGTACAACCCTTTGGCTTTCGAATGGCTGGGAAGGAGCCTACTGCAGCCCATGGAAAGTTGCCCAGAAGGGCATGCCTTACCCTCTTACATTTCCCCCCAATGAAAATAGGGATGTCCTATTCCAGCCAGATGGGTAGGGTATTAATAATATAAAAAAATTATTATTTATACCCCACTCATCTGGGGGGTATACCCCAGCCACTCTGGGTGTCTTCCAACTTATATAAATATAATAATAAAACATTAAACATTTTAAAACCTCCTTATAAAGGGCTGCCTCCAGATGTCTTCTAAAGGTTGTATAGTTACTTACTTATCTCCTTAGCTCGGGGGTCACATAACTCAATACACTCCAACATTTCTCTGATGAAAATAGAGACATCCCTACCAACATTTCTCCAATGAAAACAGGGATATCCTATCCTAAGAAAAAGCAGGACATTCTGGGATCAAATCAGAAACTGGGATGGCTTCTGTAATTCCATGACTGTCCCTGGAAATTAGGGACACTTGGTGGGTCTGGAAGGCTGAAGAAAGCTCCCCCCTCCTGCTTCACAAGGCAGAAAATGCAAGAAATCTCAACACACAACGAAGAAACATATGACTGTTTCAGTTGCACATAGTTAGGTTTAGTTTCTGGTTTTGTTGCTATTAGTCCCAGTGTGGTAAAAATATTGACGGTGTGTAGTCTAAGGATTCAGGCCTAATTAAGGGTCCCTCAGCGTGCCTGGAAGCCAGGCAAAAAACAATGTTTGGTGCTGCTCAAGAGATAATAAATGGAAAAGAAAGCAATGCATAATGTGAGCGGCAGAAGCGAGCTTCTCAGCATTCCACATCTAAACAGATTCCCCAAACTGGGAGTGTATCAAAAGCCACTTGATGCGGAGAGACATGCTGTAGTCACACTTGCCAGTTGCCAACAGGAGAGGAACCGAGAAGTGCTGAAATGTGCTTGTGCCGTGCAACTCGAAAGATGGTAAATACTTGTTTATCAATAATATTTAGGAAAAAGGCCACACACCATTTTGCTCTGGCTGTGAAGTTGTGTTGGAGTGTTCTTGAGCCTACAGCACCAGTCACACAAATGAGTTCCATGTCAAATGCATTATTTCCAACAAAGCAGCTTGCTGAGAGGCACTTGATATGCATTTATGTTCCCCCGAACACCATTCCTTCTGTGCACTCAATCCTCTCCTTTTTTTTAATGCTCAGTCAGGCATTCGGCGAGAAAAAATGCTTTATTTCTCCACTGCTCTGTTTCTCTGCATTCAAGCATACACAGTTTGAGGCTGCACCTTTATTTATGAAACTGGACTGTTGTGTCTTTCATAAAGCCACTTCCGTGCTCGACAAAGGAGGTGGGGTTGCGGGCTTCACCCCCCCCCCCCCACGAATAGAGCCCGAAAGATCTTGCACCGTACTGTGGCGCGTAGAGTGGCGGCTCTGGGGGGACGAGTCATTGATCACCCCGAGATCCAGTATGCCAAGGTGGCCCTCTACAGAGATGATGGCGTGCATCTTTCCGACGCAGGAAATGATGTTTGGCTGAGCGATATTTCTGCAGGGATTAAGGATTGGTTACAGGTTTGAGGGTATTGGCGGCGAGCCTGTGCTCGAGTGGCGGTTAGGCATTGGTCAGGGTACAGACCTATTGTTATGCAGATGAAGGGGGGAAGGAGCGCCATCATCTTCCCCAAACAAGGGTAGTCCAGTAAAGGATTCTGGGGGGCGTGGCCTTGTCCTAAGCCTAGGGAGGTGTGGGCCCCCGGCACGCCCCCATGCGGTGACATCGGGGGAGGTCCTAGTTGACATGCCTCAGCAGGACTCCTCCACCTGGTGATTAACCCTTCCGGCTTTTAGCCGGTTAGTAGTTAGGACCAATGCCTAAGGCAAATACCACTCAATTCCTGTAATCAATAAAGTTGTGGCCTAATTCGACCCATTAACCTGAATTCTTGTGTCCTGTGTCTTTATTTCTCTGGGGGGAGGCAGGAAATTGCCACGCAATCCGTAGCTAGCAGGGATTGTGCAAAACGCAAATAAGTTGCGCATATTTCTGCAAGTATTTCTATAGAGGCATAGACCAGATTGGCACCCAGATGCAATTGTGTGGGTACACGAAGTTCTCCCAGTGCTGGAGAAGATAGCAATCAGTGGGGCAATTTTCATTGCGAAAAGGGTTAAGCTCACCTTTCCAGGTGCTATGGTTCCCTTCCAAATTGCCCCCACCTGCCTTTTGCAACATTTTAAAGAGACAGGAGATAACATCACAGGATTCCGCCATGACACCTAGTCTTCTGCCTGCATCTAAAATGGTGTTTGCTACAAAACCTGAGGTTTTAGGTACTGCAGCAAGAAAATCCATCTTTTGCCATAAAATCCAATTTTCAGTTCTTCTAAAAATTGGAATGTTCTGATTTTAAAAAGCTGAACTGTGATGTAACCCTCTTCAGGGATTGAGTATGTGTAGATGATGACTAATGCATGAGGGAAGCAACAGGGTCCTTTCTGCTACCAATACACACTTAATAGAATATCTGTTATGAGTCCAGTGATAACCTTGAATATGGGGGGGGGGGGGCATCTACAGAGAAGTTTCTAATGAATTGCTCCCCGCTTCAGCCATCCCCATATGCAGAAATACATACTTATTATCCACAGATGCTGAATGACTGCAAAGAGCTGCTGCTTTCATTCCTTTTCAATTTTATTGTGCCAGCCTTGCACAACTTGTCTCCTGCCAAGTCAAATACAGTCAGTCAACCATCTATGGTGGACTGCCAGAGGCTCAGTGAGCACCCTGGTTTAATTTGCCTGCCTGGAACCATTCTCCATATGTTACATCACTGGTATTTTCAGTATGAGGAGCAGGTATGGTCTTTGCTACAATCCCATTAAATGTCACTGTTCACCGTCCCCTTCTTGGCTTCCTAGAGCCAGTTTAAGAACTATGATCATCTTGTGCACAGTGATATGTGCATCATGCTTCTTTTTGGCCACTTCTTCACACATCTTCACCATCACAAGATCATCCCCTCCTGCCCCCCCAAAAAAAACCCAAAAAAAACCCAACCCCAAACAACTCACACAACAACAGTGGCTTGGATCGTGGTTTTCCTTCTATGGAAACAAGTTCACAGAATGCAGCTTTCCCTCTTCGCCATTCTGTCCACATCCTCCCACTCAAAACCTATTTCTGGGGCTTGGGGAACCCTTGGAGAGCTAGTGTGGTGTAGTGGTTAAGAGCGGTAGTCACGTAATCTGGGTAACCGGGTTCGCGTCTCCGCTCCTCCACATGCAGCTGCTGGGTGACCTTGGGCCAGTCACATTTCTTTGAAGTCTCTCAGCCCCACTCACCTCACAGAGTGTTTGTTGTGGGGGAGGAAGGGAAAGGAGATTGTTAGCCACTTTGAGACTCCTGAAGGGGAGTGAAAGGCGGGATATCAAATCCAAACTCTTCTTCTTCTTCTTGGTAATTGTGTGGGATACAGTACGGGGGGTGGAGATGAAGACGAGTTTTGATGGAAATCACCTCCCTCCTTATGTGGATAGTGGAGCAACTTAGGATACTAGTCAATACATTTTTGACCAATACACCTAAACAATCACACACATGCAGTCATCATGCATGTTGTCTGCTAGTAAAAATGAAGGGCCTTAAATTTCAAAAACAGACCACTACTTTACAACCATTTCCAAATCCCACTCACATTCCCATTCTTTTGCCTGAGACACTAGATAAAACACATTGCAAGACAGGTATATGGGTGAAAATGGCACAGATTCCTCATTTCTTTATGTAATAGCTGCATGTGCAAAGATTATTTTCCCATGTACTATGAGTTTGTACATAAAGTATACAAGAAACTGTTTGATTACCAATTCTAACAAAACTAGGTAAACTTCTTGGCTAGCATTTGATCCTTCATAGGGCTCATGCCATTGCGCCTATGGGATTCTCATTTATTTCTATGGCCTTCTGCATTGGAGAAAACTTGGAACACTTCCACAGTTGGTTCCTTAAGTTCCCCGTGAAATAACAATCTCCTCTGAGGATGTTTGTGCAGTGCAATGAATGGCTGAATAAGGAAAATGGAGAACAGGAGTCGTGCAATAGGTAGTCCCAAATGACCTCCTGCATTAACTGCCACTGAGACAGGCTGCTGTGGGTTTATTCCTAATAAACAAATTCCATTGGTTTCTAAGGGAATAGTCAAGAGGAACACAGTATTTCCTGATAGCTGTCAGCATGTGGTCCTAAAAGGCATTCGTCCAGATCCGGAAGAGCAGCGTCAAGGATTCTACATGTCCCTTTGTGAAGATTTTCCCCAGCACCACTGCTGTTAACCAGCTGTTTTATGAACCCAAGAGGGAGATGCAGTCTAACATTGAGAGCTACCATGGGAAAACTGATGTGGAAGGCCCAATTACACATGTGTCATCAAAGCGCTTTGTTAGATTTCAAGGGAGCTTTTAAGGTTAAAAAGCGTTCGTTTAGAATGCCTCCAGATCTGCAATAAAAATGGGATGTCCTTTATCCACAGAAGTTTGCCTTTTTACCACCTGCCCAGCACTGTGGGGGAAATAAGATAGCCAGAAGCACCCCATATGGTCTGATTGACTTCATCCCACCTCCTACTGCCAGGAAAAGCACAACAGTGCTCAGCAGACTGCAGATGCATTGGGATAGAGAGCATGGCAAGATCTTGGCATGGAGTACTACACTGTTTCTGTCTATCTGCTGGAAGCCTTCATGTACATTTCTGGGTGCAAATTGCCCCCAAAGGTGTGTTATTTATGTTGAGTTCAACATCCCAATTAAGTTACTAGTCATTCTCATTCACGCCCCCCGCTCAAACTTTGACCTTGTCAAAAGGGGAATAAACACACCTTCTGTGGTCCCCCTAAGCTACCACATTAATTTTTGCTCAAGCACTTACCAAGAGATACTCGGGATCTCATTATGTTGTATTCTCCCTTCTGCAACCCCAGCATCATCCACATTTTTCCCCACACAAAAATGTTGTGGGCAGAGTTAAAACTGTCTGGCCATGCACGATTCTCCTCTTTCTGGGATAGAGAGAAAATGAGGAAAAAGAGGTTCCAGTATTTAGAAGAGGGGGAAACCAAGGACTGCAGTGTGATTTTGAGACCAGATGATATGCAAAATTGTGACATTAGGAAGTTCTTTTTTAAAAAGACTATGAATAAGACAGAATGGGTACATCAATAGTCTAGCTCCTTTAACTGTTACCTCCAGTGTACTGTTTTATTCAGAAGTCCCACTCAGTTAGGTGCTTGCTCCCAAGTAAGCATGCCTAGGGACGCGGGTGGCGCTGTGGGTTAAACCACAGAGCCTAGGGCTTTCCGATCAGAAGGTCGGCGGTTCGAATCCCCATGACGGGGTGAGCTCCTGTTGCTCGGTCCCTGCTCCTGCCAACCTAGCAGTTTGAAAGCATAAAGTGCAAGTGGATAAATAGGTACCACTCCGGCGGGAAGGTAAACGGCGTTTCCGTGCGCTGCTCTGGTTTGCTAGAAGCAGCTTAGTCATGCTGGCCACATGACCTGGAAGCTGTACGCCGGCTCCCTCGTCCAATAAAGCGAGATGAGCGCTGCAACCCCAGAGTCGTCTGCGACTGGACCTAATGGTCAGGGGTCCTTTTACCTTTAAGAATGTGTAGGACTAAAACCTTACAGCATGGGTAGATAAACTATGGCTCCTCAGATGTTGCTCTGTGACAGCTTCCATCATCCCTGACCACTGGCCCTGCTGATAAGTGCTGCAGGCAAACAACATCTGGAGAGCCCCAAGTTGGGTATTCCCGGCCAACCTAATAAGGTGAGACAGTACACCCATTGGGTTGTATTCAAAGGAAGTGCTCAGGAGAACATTTCATCAGCACAAGGGTTTCTCCCAATCTCCTCTTCTCCCCCCCCCCCGCCCCGCTATTATGTGTATCCTCAAGACACAACAGAAGTACTACTCAGCATGGTGGGTGAAGAATTCAGTTTGTTTCATTCTTTAAGCTAACTAAATTGCACTTCCCAGAGCAGAGAGAGAACTGAAACACAGCTATCCTTCAAAATACTTGGCTGCCTGAATTTTGCAGTACAGTTCCTCAAACCTAAACATATCCATATGTACATAAAAGTGCATATGTTAGTAGAAATAACATAAAGTTGCTCACCAAAATGTGTGCATTGGGAAAAACGGCAAAGAAAAATGTGTGGGTTAAAATAGATGAGCACAAAAACTTGCATGTTAGGAAGACATGTACATCTAAATGTGCGTGGGGCGGGTATTAGGAGAAATGTGCACTGCTGGATTTTTCTAAAGTTGTTTTTTTATTAAATAGAAAGCAAACTGATGCAGAAGTGTGGTGACCTGAATTGAAGATTGGAAAAACAAGAAACAGAGGGTAAACTTGGTACTGATAGGTTCGTTGCTCCCTGCCTGCGACTGAGGGTTCCTCCACATTTGGTAGGCAGCTTCCCAGGCAGACTAACAGACAGGCTGCTTCCCAGGAGGAGAGGATTTGGCTTCCAGAATGCGACATGTGCAGAGATCGCCACCAGGATTAACAGCGTCGCTTTACAGGACTATAGTTTTTATTATTATGATTATTTAAAGCAACAACAACAGAGCTCTCATGGGCAGCCACAGAAGATAGCACTTAGAAAACTAAAATGTTTCAAATCCCCCAATTCAGGTGCTGTTTCTGCTATAACTTTTAAAGGCAGAGGATATATGGGACCTGCGTGCGGGAGACACACGTTTGTGTTACCTAAATTAAATTTGACAGCGCTGCCGCAGCTGAACATTCAAGGGGGAGGCTAGATTGGAAACTTCATGTCAGGAGGCGCTTGCTCGTATCGAGTGAGTCTCCCTATTAATTAATTAATTTCATTTATGATTTGCTTCCCATGAGGCATCCTGAAGCAATTTACAGTATAATAAAAAATATGTAGAAACAATTAAAACAGTAGTATATGTAATGCATATGTAAACACAGTTTCTCTCACAATCTTTCCAGTGCTATTTTTCCCTAGAAAAAGTGATGCTGACTATGAAGCCTCCCTTGTTCTCTTATAATGGCAATGGCACCCACCTGAGTTCCAGGGAGTTCCGGCTGGAAAAAAGTCCTGTTTGTACCACACACACACACACTTTAAAACAACAACATCACATACATAAAATTCATCTAATACAAAGGTATCCCATGGTGACCCTAATGCCCATCTCACAGAACTGGTTCAGGAGGACATCCTGGGCAATGCTGTGCAGTCATCAAGAACAGTGGTGAAGTTGCATGTTCTGGCACTGGGGGCGGAGAGCAGGCGAGGGCGTGTTTGGCAGGCATCCTGGGGGTGTGGCACGCCCCCCACAGGGTGTGGCATGCGTCCCGGGGGCATGGTATGCATCCTGGGGCGTAGCACACTGCCCGCAGGGGCGTGCCGCCTGGCGCAGTGGGGGTGTGTGCCACGTGTCCGGGGGCAGCTGCAATGGTACCCCCTTCCCCAATGGTGCCGAAGGCGGTATGCTTTCCCCTTCCCGCCCCGTTCCTCTGCCAGTGATCAAGATGTACTATGGCTAGGAGATCATATGTTGTCTCTTCGGGGGTGGGAAATATCTGCTAACTACCCATACCATGTTTTATGCTGTAGCAGGGCCAGATTTCGGTTTGATGAGGCCCTAAGCTACTGAAGGTAATGGAGCCCTTTATATGTCCAGTTGTCCTTTGTCAACAACAAATTGTTGCTGTTTTTTTGTGTTGAATATATGCTATATGGTAATTTATGGACCTAATAGTAATGGGCAGGGCCCATTACTTACATTATAGGAGCCTATACAACACAAAACACTGTTGTGTTACAAAAACACTATGTAGGTTTTATTTTATTTGTTTTTTATCTTATATTTTGGAAATGTACATCCAGTTTTTTTCCCCTTTACATTTTTTGGGGGCCCCCAAGAGAGTGTGGCCCTAAGCTATAGCTTGTTTAGCTTATACGTAAATCCGGCACTGTGTTGTAGCAATTTGGAGGGGGAGGAGTGGGGAAAGAGAATGATGTGCAAATGGGAGCTACTCATAAAGCCGCAATGCAGATGGAGTGAAAATTTAGAGAGGTTGGAATGCTGAGTCATCAGTCATAAGGCCCAATGGCTCAAACTGTTCTCACTGTGGTCAAGAATTAAGGTGAGTTCAGATGTTTCCTGCGTTGTGATGGTATTCTTGTAGTGAAGGATAGTTGGTATGAGGCACCCTTTGACTCCAGCATGCATTCTACAAAGGATTTTTTGGGGGGTGGGGGTGGGAGGAGAAGATACACCTATTTGAGCCTTTGGGTCTTGAAAGGTATACTGGTATTTTTAGGACCCACCTTGTTATTGTGTCAGTAATTTGCCTGAAACTGCATTTGATATTACTTCAAGCTATACACCTCCAAGATAAGATAAACAAATAAGCAGATAAAAAAAATCCTCACAAAGCTTTCTCTGAAAATCTCAGAGATCGCTTTTAATATTGTATTTTTAATTTCTATAACCTGCTCTGGAACCGTATGGCAAAGGATGAGTAAGAAGTCAAATTAATAATAATAATAATTTTTAAATTATAGAACATGGTAGGACCCTCCCCTACCTCATAAAAATCCAAGCTTTTCTTTGCAAGGAGGAAGTTTCTATTCACTGTGCCCCACCACGGTTAAAATGACAATTCATGGAGTTGGCTGGAGCCCATTTTCCTATCACCTGCTCATTTCCAATGTACTTTAAAATTATTTCAGACTCAGTGGGGGGAAAAATGGCATTAGCAACTTTGTGAAGTACAGCAAGGTTAAACTCAGCTCCTTGAATAACCGGCATAAAATGAAAATGAGACTTCAATAAAAAAAAAACGCAAGAGTGAGAAAAGGGTAGATAAATACATAGTAGAGAAATGAAACATTAAAATTAAATGCCTATCATGGGTGGGTGAACCTCAATACAGGCAAAGTGTTTCAGATGGGAAGTCTTTTATCTGATGGGGAATTGGTTGATGAGAATATTAATGCAGTATCCCACAGTCCATTAGGAAAGCGCATGTCTGACGACTGGAGGTTACTATTGTAATGTGACCCTTTTGAGAACGATCATCAAAATATGTATTTGCCGGTGTGCATAATTAATCACTGGCTCCCCCCTCCACCCCCTCTTATGTCTCCCATTTAAACTTAGTGGTAATGTTTTAAATCCATCTGCGCAGAGTGTGGGAAAGCAGCGTTGATGCAAAACAGATTCAAGGTTATTGCCATGATCTGGAGGTGCTTGGCTTCCAGTTGCATCTCACACAAGCGGTTCTGAAACGCTGCTTTGTCAGCTCATCCAGATTCAGACTGTGGATTTGGCCCAGGAATTGCTGAAGGAGCAAGAGCAGGCAGCAAACCTCTAGATTTCAGCCTCCACTCACAGCACCTCCCAACATTTCTGATAGCCTTGTTTCTTTTCCTGTATTGAAATGAAGGCACGGTTGTCTCTTGCCTTCAATAAGGTTCGCCTTTAGAGCATGTGAGGCTAATAATAATTACCTACCCTCAGAGGAATGCACCCTTTTGTTTCCTTGTGAATCATAAGCCTTCTTCAGGCAATTAGGGTAAAGCGAACATATGGGGGGGGGCAGGTGGAATCAGAGCACTAGACAGAAGGGGACAGCATGTTTTGCCACTAACCACCTGACCTCCTGCCTGCTACATTGCTGCTGCTTACCAGGAGATTGAAGGAGAGGGGTGAGATAGTGGGGAGGTTGGTGCAATGCAAACACATTGTCAGGCATGCCAGATTTTGTGTGTTTGTACCACACTGGTCTCACCACTGCCTTGCTCTCTATTTCCCAATAAGAACTGAGACAACAGACCAGACGCCAGGTGAACAGTGGCACCCCTCCCCTCCATCTGCTAATAGCACTAGTATACCTGAAGGAGTGTCTCCACCTCCATCGTTCTGCCCGGACGCTGAGGTCCAGTGCCGAGGGCCTTCTGGCAGCTCCCTCATTGCGAGAAACAAAGCTACAGGGAACCAGGCAGAGGGCCTTCTCGGTAGTGGTGCCCGCCCTGTGGAATGCCCTCCCATCAGATGTCAAAGAGATAAACAACTGGGTACCTGACATTTAGAAGACATCTGAAGGCAGCCCTGTTCAGGGTAGCTTTTAATGTGTGACATTTTAATGTATTTTTAATCTTTGTTGGAAGCCGCCCAGAGTGGCTGGGGAAACCCAGCCAGATGAACAGGGTACAAATAATAAATAATGATGATGATGATGATGATTCTGCCTCTCCTCCATCACTGTTCCCACCACCTTCCAACTCATGGAAGATGAAGGCCTGAAGCGGGAAGCAGACCTGATTTTCCAGGGTTCTAAAGCATGTTGAGAGCCTCCCTTGTGGAGGTAATAGTGACAAAGGGATTGGCAGAGCTACTGTGCTTATCTCTACTGCCTGCCTCTCACATATTTACCCTATAGACTCAAGTATAAGCCGACCCGAATATAAGCCAAGGAACCTAATTTTACCACAAAAAACTGGGAAAACTTATTGACTTGAGTATAAACCTAGGGTGGGAAACGCCGACAGAAGCAAAGGAGGAGGACGGAGCAGTCCAAAAGGGCTTTCGGGCTGCTCGTTCTTCCTCCTCCGCCAACAACAGCCTCTGCCGCTCGCAAGGGCAGGCACAGAAGCTGCACTTGGCAGAGCGGCGGTGGCACAAGTGGCGGCAGCAAACAGTAAGTGGGACCCTCACTCAAGTATGAGCCGAGGGGGGCTTTTTCAGCAAAAAAATGTGCTGAAAAGGTCGGCTTATACACAAGTATATATGGGACTTCACTCTCACTGTAATGCCTGAAGAGGGATATTGTTCCCAGTGGATGTGCCTCCTGGTTGGAAGGAATCAAGGCCAAGTACAACGACTCATCCAATAGCAGCCTGAGGGATACATCTATGCACATAGTTTTGAAATTGCCAATACATTGGCTCTATTATGGATAGTCAGAAAAGGACATTTTGACAAGGTGGAATTTTTCAAATCACTCGGAGTTATGGCACGTCAAGTTGCATGTGATAAAAGTCCCTAAGTTTACATGGCTATTAAAAGCACAAGAGCATAAAGTTTGGCCATATTAGAAATTTACAGAAATTCCTGTCCGGTAAAGTACAGCGATTGTGTAGGGCTCAGCAAATGCAACACTACAGGACATACCTTTCTGGAATGAGGAGGGGGGGGGATATAGAAGTCACCACAACCTGCTGCAGCTAGACAGCCTTCTCCCTCACAGGGCCAACTGCCACCAACTGCTCTTTGGAAAGGAGAATATGAAAGCACATAGCAAAGTTACCACAACCTGGTCCACATTGATCCCCACACTGGATATCCAGCACCCATGAAGTCTATGGTGAGTCTATGGTGAGAGAAGGCTGGCAGATTTCTATTCTATTTCTATTTGTTTCATGCAGTGATGGTCACCATCTGAGTCAGTGCATGCAGCAGGCATATCTAAACAAGCTTCCTTCTATTTCCTTCAAACAAGCAACCCTTGGAAACCAGCTTAATTTAGGGATGGGCCCTAGTGGGAACCATGTTGGGACTGGTTTGTTATAGGATGAGACTACAGACCGTTCCATCTTGACTCCATGAAGTTTTTAAAGGCAGATAGGTATTTTGCTTTCAGTATCTACACAGATTTTTTGACATAAACGGGGCCCTCAAAGAGGAAAAAACAGATTCCCAAACTTCACTACTGACTGGTGGGTGATGCAAAATGGCTACATCTAAGCTTCGTTAACCAACATTTGTCCCCAAAACAGTAGATTCCACAACCTCTTTTCAACTTTGTTCCAGGCCATGCTAAATGAAAAGATTATAATCTCTGACACCCTCAAATCCATTAAAAAAATGATAATAAAATAAAAGCATGCAACCTCTTTCTGTAACTTTTAAAAAAAAAAGAATGTTGCATAAAAAATGGACCTTGTGGTAAAGGAAGAGTAAATATAATGTAATATAAAGAAAATTAAAAATTCCTAGCACTGCAATAGTCCTAAGGAACGTGTTTTATTGCATAATAGCTCTGTCATATGAAGTCGGCTCAGAAGCAGAGTCATGAAAGAGTAGCTGAAGTGACCTTTTCTTTAAGCTACGCAATAAAGTGTGAACCGTCAGCACAGTACATGGGCATTTAGCTACATGTCTCATTAACTTGAACAGAGACCTCACCTCTTATCTCCAAATATCACACTTTTAAAAGAATTCAAATCAGAAGGCCTTGGGCAGCGTTGTTGTTTGTCCTAAAATGACATGAAATAAAAGATCTGTGAAAGAAGAATATTTTTTTTGGGGGGGGGGGGGTTAAGCCCCGCAATGGGTTGGGCTGGGGTGCATTATTATTTAGAGTTTCACAGTGAAAAAAGTGCAACCAGAAAGGGGGGGGGAGCTGTTTGGAAATACTCGTTATTGTGGACCGCAAGGTGAAGAAACAGTACCTAGGTACTTGAAGAATAATCAAAAGGCTTGTCTCATTAGCTTTTGTGGGAGAAGCTAGGAGAAAAACAGAACGGAAAGTATGAGCAATATTACTCTCTCATATCCCACGGAGACATTTTTATGTTTCACTATAATTTAAAAGAGATACGTGGACATCTAAGCATTCAATATAAAGTATTCATGAGTGATCAAACAATACAGATTTTGGCTGCTCACATATTTTATTCAAATTATTTCAAGAGTCTCCAAAGGAGAAAATTCAGAATTATAGTTGGACTAGGGAGGATGGAGGGAGGGAAGAAGAGTCCATTACAGCTACTCAATCTGCATTAACTTTTAACGGCTTCTTTTATTTCTGCCTTTACACATTATACATATATTACCAGAACATGATTGTATATAGAAAATGTTTATGATTGCCAAAATCATTTACAGCGTTTCTTACAGAATCACCATTTGTATTTGAAAAAGAAACTCTTTCTCCCCTCTTGTTTGCAATGTTTTAACTTTATGCCTACAATTTTCTGTGGCTGAATTTCATATGGTTAGACTCTGAGTCCTGAATCAAACATTCCACAATTAGTGTAATAGTTTCAGAGAAAGCAAAGGCGTGTTGGTTGCTTTGTTTGTTTATTTGTTTGTTTACCTCCCAGCTTTTCTCCAAGGAGTTTGAGGTGGACACCCTACTCATTTAATCCCTACAACAACCTTGTGCATTGTTGGGAGAAAAACATGGCGGCTCCCTTGGCCAATCCGGGAATGCTCCTGAGTGAGAGACTCTCTCAAAGTCATGGCTGCCAAACAGCCCCACTATGGCAACAAAAAGTTAAAGTGAATAAAGAAAAAGGGAAAACTGATGTCTAGTGGGACGCTGTTTGTTGACATGGCTGCTGCATGGTTTAAGTGAATTTTTATTAGTAACATCGCTGAAATGCCTAATTCTCTGGGTTGGAAAACAATTTTGTCCAACTCATAATGCTCTCTGATATTTCGCTGATTGAACATCATTGCATGTACTTTTGCAGGTTTTTCTTTTTTTTTTAAAGAACAGTCTTTAATATAACTGCATGTATTTATTGCAAAAGAAGTTATTCTGCATTTGTCCTTCTTCCCTCCACCCTGCAAACTTGGCTTTGATTGCCAAGGTCCTAATTGCTCATTCTATTGCCCTTCCTTCAAAATGCCTCCTTCACATCAAACGCAGTATCACATATTTCCATCCCTGGGCAGATAACATCTAGGCTAAATTGCTTGTCCTCAGGGAGAGTTTTGTTCATAGCACTCCACAGGGGGCAATGGAGAAAGTCTTGTGCTCATTAGCAAGGTACTAAAGCTTTTGATGTAAGGAGGATATTAAGCTTAAGAACCACAAAAGGTCTGTGCTTCCCAGAGAAGGAACATGCTAGGATTGGTCGTGCCCAAGTTTCTATATTCTAACTAAATAAAAAATACAGGGAGCGGGGAGGGAAATCACTGGAATTCTAACAGGATTGTCAGATAGATTTTTATATTAAAAGGTATGTTCCACTGCATTGGGGGGATGCTGTGTGAAATCCTCTCTGCATTTCCCCTGAACACAATTTCATGTTGCTATCCTGAGGCCTGAAACCAGCACAGAAGCCTGCTCTCCAGTTTGGACTAACCAAGATCTAATATGGAATTGTGACTTCTTTGACATAAATAAGTAAAGCATGTGTTGGAGTACTGCTCATCAGGTAGCATAAGCATAGGGTTCCCTTGTAGACGACCTCAGTGCCTGGAGACAGGCAGTCAAGTCATGTATCCATAGCAGTGACCAGAGAAGAAATGACCGCTGGGAGGAGTGCAAAGAAAAGAAACGCCACGGTGCATCTGCAGCAGCACAACTGGACGCCTTCATCTGCCCCAGCTGCAACAAAACATGTCTCTCTCACAACGGTCTCTAGAGCCACAGCAGGAACTGCAACTGTCCAACAGCTTGACCTCACCTCCAAAGGCACACTCTTCCATTGTCTCCTGAGACCGACAGACAGATGCCAGCCCATTTGAATATTAATATAATTCATTCCATTTCTGTACCACATTATATTTTTTTTGGGGGGGGGGATCTCAAAGTGATTTAAAACACAATAAAACAACCCAGAATAAAACATTGCCGAATAAAATCAAATCTGAAGCATACATTCAAAGCCAGCTAATTAACAGGAAACTAAAATATTATCTTAAAGATTTCATAATAAAACATCACAAAAGGGTGCCAGCTACAGAATGCACATTTAACGCAGCAAAGTTAACAAGGAAATTGTCTTAAACATTTCAAAAGAAAACATTGCTAAAGGAAGTAAAATATAAAAAGCACATTTAAAACAGCATAATTAACAAGAGAATAAAATATCGTAAGCATAGCACATACCTGCTGCTGTTGTCGCCAGCCCTGCCAATGGTGGTTCATGGCAGGCAGCGGCTGTGGAAGCTCAGGCTTGGTGACCTGGGTCTGCACTGAGAGACAGCCAAGATGGTCTCTGGCCTCCTCAGCAGCCTCAGCTTTTGTAGTCAGAGTCAATAAGGTTCCCGCCCTCCCAGGCCAGGTGGGAAAAGACCTGCAATGCAGGGAGCAGGTCTTCCAGGACTCACAGTCAATATCGCCAATGTCTCAAGTAAAAAAATGTATGATAGCTCAAGTAATAACAATTAGCGTGCAAATGGTGCAAGGGTGAAACTTCTGAATACACACCTTTTCTTATTCCCTATAATAAGGCATTGCCTACTTACCAGGGAGTAAGCCCAACTCTACTCAGTTTCTGAGTAGACATGTAGAAGATTGCACTTTAATTTAGTAATTGCTCATTTTTGGCTCTCATTATCACATTTTCAAATTGATGTTTAGAACCATGAACATACACCTTTATTTTACAAGAAGACGGGGGCTTTATGACAACCATTCAGTCAGCAATAGCCCTTCCTGGCATATAAATGTTCCACATGGGCCATATTTTTACACCACCCTACACATACCTTTCCTTAAAACGGTTTTAACAACCTTTTAATGCATCTCATTTCATGGCTCAACTACTATTACAACTTAATTCAATTTAAATTAAATATAAATTAATTCTGTTTCAAATACCTTGCTAACAGAGTCTTATATAGTCTGGGAATAGTAGCGACTAACTAACTAATGGATTCGTCATCATGAACACTTCATCCCTCACTCTTCCTTTCCCTCCAGTTCTTCTGCCCAAGAAGTCCTACCAGCCATCAAGGAGTAGGAGCCTCTTGCTTCTCTTTCTGTTTCCTAAAAGAGGTCAGATATGATCCCACTCACTTTGTCAGGACAATGGCTTTTAATGAATCGGTGTCTGCAGTGTAGCCGAAACTTCAGGGCAATTAATTCACTAAGTAGACTGGAAAAGTGAGGGAGAAAAATCCAAATTTTGTATTTTTATATTGTGATTTTTATCCTGTGAACTGCCTTGAGACCTGTGGGCATAGGGTGGTATACAAACTTTAACGTTGTTGATGATTATGATGATGAGAGGAGGAGGAGGAGGAGGAGGAGGAGGAGGAGAAGAAGAACTTGGTTGCTCTACATCTAAAACAACAGCTAGGGTGGCCATCTCCCCCTAGCTGGTATTCCCCCAGAGGTATTAAGAGTGGTCCTGTCCTTCAGCACTTTCCAAGGTGCCACTGTGATGAATAGATAAAGACCAGTGACTAACCGAAAGTATGTTCCAGCTAAGGGAACTTGAATAAAGTGCTTGAGGCTCACTTAGTTTCTAGATAAGCAGAAAGTACAAGACGTGCATCTTCTCCAGCTTTTTACATAGTTGCTAGTGTCCAGCCAACCATGAAGAGAAAGCATGATGATATCAGAGACATCTTATGAAAGATAGCTCATTCAGATAGTGACCATCCAAAAGCAGCATTTTCAGCCTTCTGCTATGCTGATTAAAAAATATATGCAAGGAAATGAAACATCAGCATCTTCCCTCAAGTTGTGTAAGTTTGATGAAAGCTACCGGTGGCATGACTGCAAGTCATCAAAAGCAACTTTTAGCAGTGATTTCAAGCTTCTCCTACCTTACATTGTTATTTATGTAATTGGTACGCAGGACAGTGAGCAAAATACGAATATTTGTATACGTTTTCAAACTTGACTGCTTATTCCTCCTTCCATCCCATGAGCCCAAGCAGGCCAACTTAACTCACAGCATGGCTTGACCCAATTCACACCGACCTGTCCGTCTCCTGGCGTCATATGACATCAGACACAAGACAGGTAAACCAGTGGAGCTAAACTGACAAGGAAGAATTGGGAACATGTTCTAAGTGTGCTCCTGATTGCTCCTGTGCCAGTGTGGTGTAGTGGTTAAGAGCAGTAGACTCGTAATCTGGTGAACCGGGTTCTCTTCCCTGCTCCTCCACATGCAGCTGCTGGGTGACCTTGGGCTAGTCACACTTCTTTGAAGTCTCTCAGCCCCATTCACCTCACAGAGTGTTTGTTGTGGGGGAGGAAGGGAAAGGAGAATGTTAGCCGCTTTGAGACTCCTTCGGGTAGTGATAAAGCGGGATATCAAATCCAAACTCCTCTTCTTCTTCTTTCCAGCCTCTGGTAGAATTTGGTGCTTTTCAAATCCAATGCCTTTTCCCATCACCTTGCTAATATTATTTGCTTCACAGGCACAACTTGAATTCAAGTCACAATGGCAAGTGCACTCCAGGTGTGTTTGAGGAAGGACTATAACTCACTGGTAGAGCATCTGCTTTGCATGCAGAAGGTCCCGGTTCAATCCATGGCAGCTCCAGGGAGGGCTGGAGAGAATCCTGCCTTAAATCCAGGAGACATTACTGAGCCTACTGAACTAGAAGGAGCCGTGTTCTGACTCAGCAAAAGGCTGCATCCTAGGCTGCTATGGGTTCTCAGTTCTTCCTGTCCAGCTGTACTTCAGCGCATTGTAAATCTGGTGCCTTTTCTGTCACCACAGTCTTAAAACAATGCTTTGGATAAATACATATCCGTGTTTTACACAATCCAATTTCCCTTTTGCCCCCTGTGTAATGATTTCCAGAATTATCTTGCATGTGAGGAATCGGTGTCTGATTTTTCACATAAAATGGACTGAGTGTCAGCAAAAGAGGAACAAATATTTGTAGTCTGAACATGTCAAGGTAGAGGGGGTTTTTTCATAAAAAAGGCAGCAATTAATTATTATTATTATTATTATTATTATTATTATTATTATTATTATTATTTCTTCCTTAATGTATAAGCTCTTGAAACTCTCAATCCCCCACTTTTCTTGAAATATTATTTTTCCTTCAAGCAAATGTGCCCAACCCCATTTTAGCTCAATATAATTTCAACAAGTAAAATGAAAAGCCAAGGCTGCTAGCTCTCTCTCTCTCTCTCTCTCTTTTCAGTTCTATTTGGTTGCAAATTTATTCTCGCTATCCATCGGAATGTTTTGTCTAGTGCTAAGCAGAGCTCAAGACAATGAATGTAGAACTCCTGTTATATTACACAAATTATCCTTCAAATAGAAATAAAGGCATTTTTTCCCTCACCAGAGAGAAAGAAATCTGTTCTAAAAATAATGTTCCAGAAAACATTTTGCTTTTCCTTTGCTCTTCATTTTCTCTTTTATTAACAAACTATATAAGAATGCAAATGGAAGCCATACCTGGACATGAGGCATCAAAATTCAATGATAATCAGACGTGGTTTCCTTCCTTTGACACTGATTAAACATTGAGCACAAATGAATGCAACAAAATCGCACAAGCAGGAACATCTATTGGTGCAACTTGTCCCATTAGGACTTAATTCACTTTTTGATATTTCCCCCTCAAGAACATTGAAATGTTGCAATTTGTGGGACAGGAGTCTTCTCTGGTGGCTTGCCAAGGCCAAATCCCCTTTAAAGGTGAAGACGCTGTCATATAGAAAATAGTTTGGTGAATCAGACAAAATAAGATTCTAATCTGGGTGTGATAGCCAACTAAATCCAACCCAAGAAAAATAACGGACTTAAGTTTTCTTTTATTTCATTGGGTCTACTCTGAGCATAACTTACATTTGATACATCTTTAAGGCTACAGTCCTATACTTGCTTATTTGAGAATAAGCTCCATTGAACCTAAAGGCCCTTATTTTTGTGTAGACTTTAAGTGGCATAAATCAGGAAAGCTCCAATCAAATTAATACATCCCCATTAATTGAAAGCAGCTAATTATCTCGCTCTCCTAGAACACGCATTGCTTACAACACAGCATTAATGAGGACAGTTGCTCATCCCCTTTGGAATGTAGCTTCTGATGTATAGGCCCCACGTCTTCCTATTGCTTTAATATTTAATAATTCCTAATTGTCCTGCTTCTTCATTAGCGATACTAAGGGGGAAATGGGGAAATAAAACCATCTCTTACATATTTGCCTGGATCCGGCAAACACAAACAAAACTCTTTGATATTATTAGCTTTCTAATAAGGAAGAATGGATATTACTCTAAATGGGTGGCTCTCTATCTCGCAAATTACCTCTGCTAAGTAATTTATTTTTACTACTGCAGGATGCCCAGACATAATGAGCACTTCTTCTTTTTTGCTTTGTTATTCCGGCTTATTGTGCAGCTTGCCTATTAGTGAAAGAGGAGCTGCTTTTGTTGCCTATATTATTATCTATTCATATTCATAACCCATGGTATGATCACAAAATATTTCTCTTTACAAATGCAGGCACATTCTGATCTTAGATTCCATCAAGGCCTGTTTTTGTTTGCTTTCTTATACTAGGAAGTTGGCATTTTTCTACACTGGCAGAAGGCTGTTCCAATTTAGGTAATGAAATATTGAGATCATTCTCGCTGGGTGAGGGAAGATGACCAAACAGAGGCAGGTAGCTGTAGAACAGGGGTAGGCAACCTAAGGCCCGTGGGCCAGGTGTGGCCCAATCGCCTTCTCAATCTGGCCTGTGGATGGTCTGGGAATCAGCATGTTTTTACATGAGCAGAACATGTCCTTTTATTTAAAATGCATCTCTGGGTTATGTGTGGGGCATAGGAATTTGTTCATTTTCCCCCCAAAATATAGTCTGGCCCACCACATGGTCTGAGGGATGGTGGACCGGCCCACAGCTGGAAAAGGTTGCTGACCCCTGTTGTAGAACATTATGAGGTAGTTAGAGTGTGTTGAGCAATCTTGGGCATCTTTAAAGGTGAAAGGTGTAGTCCTGGGCTGTGGAACTCGCTGGCATGAGAGCACCAACCTGGAACACCTGCCAGGAGTTGTGGGGCCACAGGAGGAGATTGGGCAGGAAGGCCTCCCTGCTCACCAGAAAGGACTTAAGGGAAGGAGTAGAAGAAAAACTGTGACTTGCCCTCGGCATGGTTTGCTCACCCACAGTTTGGTTTTCAGTTACCGTACCTCCTGCACCTTGGTTCCCTGATCCATATCTGTTTTGAGTTAAGTAACTAAATGTGGCCCAAATTCACCCAGTCTTGGTGTCTCATCTGGTATCTCATTTCCTTGTCGCAAATTAGGACAGCAACAGCTCCAAGCAATACATTCATGATTCATCCACTTGTAACCCCTAGCATTGCCTGGCCCTGCTCCTCCTTGCTTTCACTCTCCAAGGCAGGCATCCCCAAACTCAGCCCTCCAGATGTTTTGGGACTGCAACTCCCATCATCCCTAGCTAACAGGACCAGTGGTCAGGGATGATGGGAACTGTAGTACCAAAACATCTGGAGGGCCGAGTTTGGGGGTGCCTGCTCCAAGCATTTGCTTGCCCTCTCCAAGCATACAGTATAGCAGTGACAGGAAGAGCAAGGAGGAGGAGGAGGAGGAGCTCCTTACCTGCCTTGATCCCTCCTGGAGCTACTGAAAGAAAGGAAGAGGGTGGGTCCAGAGGAAGATGGCAAGTGCTAAAGTACCATGGCACTTAAGCAAAGCATTCCATCACTTTGGTCGGGCCATAAAGCTGGACTTTGCATTTTGCAGCCTTAGATATAACATGTATTTAGTGCCCAGACCCAGTGCATAAACACCATAATCCTGGCTCATGCAAAGAAAAGACAGATCTTCAGATGAGGAAAGGGAAATCTCAGTTCTTAGAGGGCCAGGACTGAGGAAGATTAGGAAATGAAAGTGGCCGAGCTAGACTGCAAGCTGTATCTACAGTACCATGGAGAGCAGCACAGACGGGATCTTGCCTAAGGGCCTCCTAAAATCTGGAGCTGACACACTGCTGCTTTTGTATTCAGGCAAGCATCTTTTTTAAAATAAATAAATAAATCTCTGTATGATGTACATTCTGTGAACCACAGTAGCAAGGGCAGTAAAAAAAGGAGCCTAATGTAATGTTTTCCAGACTTCCACTGCCTCTGCATAAAAGGAAATGGTGTTCAACACTTTAGCTTGACGTGATTCAGAAGCAGCTCATTTTGCATCAAAATAGATCTGAAGATGAATCCAAGCCTTAGGCGAATAAAACCCTTGAATAGATCCAGATGGCGAACTCCATGTCTTCCCATCCTTTCACTGTCACAGGAGGTGCTCTCTTCCTTACTCAAGCTACCTCCTAAAGTACATCTGATTGCGAAGATCATTTGTTAAAATTCATGAGAGCAGAAGTTGGGATTATGTCTTGCTAATAGCAAAGCTGGGTTTTTCTGTGGGTCTTTTTACTTCCGCTGTGAAAAATGAATAGCCCCCCACTGCAAGCAACTCTGATCAGGTGGAGCAGACTCAGCGGTAATTCCACGCACAGGCTATTGCTGTGCCTTTTTACAGATCTCTGCTCAGTAAACACAATGTGACGGCTCATAAAGTTTTAGAACTTGGATGCTAATTTGGTCTTCACATCAGGGCATAGATAGGGACACTTCAGAGGTTTAGGGAACAGCATTCTGCCTAGCTAGCAGTGATCCTGGGGGCTTTTGCAAGCCTACATGCAAGTCTCATCTTCCTGGCCACTGCCAATGAGATGGACTATCTGCACACACCTCCCTGGTTGCCTGGCGTAGCTGCCAAATTGATGATGATCCGGTTCCAGATATCAGCGGTGCTTGGTTCTGGCTGGCACTTTTATGTTGCAGCAATTGACAAGAAAACAGAGAGGAGAGGAGAAAAGGGCAGACACCTGCATAGGGGCTGAAAGATTACATAAAACGGCCCATCTAGTCCAGCATCCTGTATTCGCGGTGTACAACCAGATGCTTGTGGGAAGCCTGAAAGCAGGATCCGAGGGTAGCAGCAGTCTGCCCACCTGAAATTCCCAACAACTGGTATTCAGAGGCATACAGCCCTGCTAGGGGATATTTACCTGTACATTCACAGGTGGTGCAGAGAGAGAAGATTGGCATCCAATGGAGGAGTGTGCCTTCAGAGGTGATGTCAAACTGTTGGAGAGAGTTACAGTGCCTGCTGTGGCTGCAGAGACCAATAAGGGAGAGACATGTCAAATTCTCCCTGCACAATTGGAACTCAATTATACAAACGAAGCAAAACTGAACGAAAAGATTGATGATGAAGGAAGCAGGATAGAGGTAAGAAAGGGTTAAATGGTGGTTAGTCACTTTCCTTCTGTTTTGTAAGGCTACAGTGGTCCAAGACAAAGACTTTCCTGAAGAGCCTGGAGGGCAAAAGGAGGCAGAAAGCAGTTTACCAACTGACTCAAAAGTGCAATTTCTCTCACCACCAAAGGAACACAAGTGAATAGCAAAGAGAACCTACACAAAGGACGCTGACACAAAAACCCACACATACATTAAGCAAAATAGAAATATCGCCTCCCGACCCCCAGCATGGCCGCCTCCACCTCTTCCCTCCTTTTTTCTTCTTAATGTAACCCTAATGTCTCAACAAATGAAACTGACCTTTGGAAAATGTAACTTGAAAAAAGAGACTTTGTGCATACCTTTGTTAACCAAGAAAACTTTAATAAAATATTTTTTAAAAAAGAAAGAAAGAAAGAAAAGAAACTGACCCAGCCTACTCCGAAGCTTTTCATACTGTGGAAACAATATAAATATTATTACCTACTCATGTTTTCACACTAGTGGTCACATCTATTCCATAAATTGCTGTTGTTGCTTCTGCTGTTGTTGTTGTTTTAAAGCACATAATCCTTCTCCCAAATAATCCTGGGAACTGTAGTTTGTTAAGAGCGCTGGGAATTGGATGGGGGTGAACTCTAGTTTCCATCAGTGGCACCGAGCTGCATCCAATGTTGTGGTGGGGCCTGTTGTGCATGCTTGATACATGATGTCATACTCCCCCCCCCCAACCCAACAAGGCCTACTCAGCCCACCATCCCCCACCCAAACCAGCCGCTTTACCTCTTTGAAAGGGATGCACAGAGCGAAGACGCTTCGCCCTGCTTGATCGCTGGAGATCCTCAAAGGGACACAGCAGGGCCGAGTATCTTTGTCCAGGCACATCCTTTAGAGGATTGCCACAGAATTTTGAAAATATTGGGGGGTGTCTGGCCACATGGCTTCCCTCCCACAGATGGCGCCCCTAGTTCCTGGGGTTCTTTGGGAGAGGACTTGTGCTTTAAATGCATTGTACAGCCGCAGAGGCTAGTTGTGCAGTTGGCATTGTTGAGGAGAGGGAGTTAGCATGTCAAGTAATAAAGGGGAGAACGTCCCTATTATCACCTCACCTCCTATATATATGAACACCCTACATGCATGATTTATCAACTATTTAACCCTGGCATATTGAAAATGTTATTTTATGTGACCTTGAGATTTTTTTCTTTTCGAAAAGACACAATGCAACTTCTGTCTAACGCAATTGTTAAAAGTGCAGATAGCTTGATTCCCTGGGGTTTTGCACCACTAGCTGCAGAGAGATGTCAACTGAAGCCAGCAGCCCTATCCTCATGGCTTAGGCGCTAAGCAAAATTACACATGAGCTTTGTGAAACATTCCAAAGTGCTGCGCAGGAGTGTGGAAAGCGTTAGTGCCTTGCTGCTATTCAATTTTCAGCCTCAAAGATCTTGGACGTTCTCCTCTAGGCTCATCTGGGAGCAGGAATCCAAGGCCTAGTCACAGAGGGTGATTTTCTTAGGCTTGCAGATTTGCAGTCTTGACACGAAGGGAGGTGGGTGGGGAAAAAAATCTTATGCAAAAGGAAAAAGGAACAAGGAGGGGCTTTCCTTCTGTCCATGTGCCATGACATTTCTATTATTGTTCAGTGGAGAATAAGGTGCATTTACCTTGCAGAATATGAATGAGATGGTTATTTTATTGTGACAACTAATCTGCTTTTCACTAAGCCCACTGTGAACTTTCAAGCTCCGCTGTATATTCTTTATGGCCTTTGTGTTCATCATTGTTTGAGGAACGGCAGGCTCCACTGGCTGTGGACAAGCTGCAAGCTAATGGAACAAATCCAAACACAGCACAGTGAATGAAGTCACCCAAGAATAGGATGTGCTGTGTGGCTGAAACCATCACCAATTAAGATTGTCTCTTTCCCGACACAGGTTCTGTGCCTCTCATAGTTGCAGGCAAACAGGCAGGTAGAAATGTAGCAGCTGACCTTTTCCCATCCCTGCATTTTTGAGACAAGTCATCTACACCTGGTGAATTTCTGTCTGTCGTGCAGCTGCTAAAGGCAGAGAAAAGGGAAGCAGGTGACAACTTTATATTAATAGTTCAGCATAACATGAAATGGCTCTTAGGGTGCACCATACGACTGTGCATTTTAACTCAGAAAATACATGACTGTGCATATGTGACTTTAAATTCCCTGGTGCCACAGGGCAAGAAGCATCTGAGACTCACCTACCCATCTACCCTGCCATTTTGAGCTGGGCTCTCCAGGTGTGCTGCAGCGCAGGTGGCAGACGTCTGATCCTCTTTTCATGTGGAAATGTAAAGCAATGTACAAGTGCTCCAAATTGGGAACTGTCAGGTTGGGAACTAGAGTTCCCAGGGTTCTTTGGGGGAAGTCAGGTGCTTTAAATGTATGGTGTGAAACTTCTGTGCAAGCTTTGTGGAAGTAAGTCAGGATGAATGGTCAGTAAACAGATTGTCTGGAGGAGCTTGTTGATGGGGGAGAACCACCAGTGAGGGAGCTGCACTACAATCCTTTCAGAAAACTTATGAGCTATGTGTGGTCAGGATTTGTCACTCATAGTTTTTTGATCGAGACAGCTGGAAGAGAGCTGAACATGTAATTTCTTAGCCAGCAGTAGTGTATCCACTCAGAAATTACATTTTGATGACAGCACCAGGATGTAGCATTTCAGGACAACCAAGATGCCCTTTCCACTCTCTCTGATCAATGAGGAAGGGAGCATAATTGCCATTCAGAGGGTTTTGTTTGGGTCAGGAGCGGGTAGAGCTGTGCTTTAAACAACCGAGCTTCTTGGGCTTGCAGACCAGAAGGTTGGCATTCAAGTCTGTGCAATGGGGTGAGTTTCCGTTGCTCTATCCTAGCTCCTGCCAACCTAGCAGTTCAAAAGCTAACCAGCGTGAATAGGTAAATAGGTTAAGGTTACCAGACGTCCCCATTTCCCAGGGACAGTCCCCAGATTTACAAATCAGTACCCTGACAAAATCCATCTATTTAGTAGGAAGTTGAAAAGTGTCCCTGGATTCACTGAAAAAAATCTGGTAATCTTAAAATAGGTACCACTGTGGCGGGAAGGTAAACAACGTTTCCATACACTATGGCACTCGTCACAGTCCTCCGTGCACCAGTAACAGTTTAGTCATGCTGGCCACATGACCCAGAAAGCTGTCTGTGGACAAATGCCAGCTCCCTAGACCTGAAGCGAGATGAGTGCCGCACCCCATAGTCAAATTTGACTGGACTTAACCGCCCAGGGGTCCTTTTGCCTTTGTTTGGGTTAAATTTTTGCTAGGTCCTATTAATGTATTAATTAACACCATATAGGCAGATATGTTAAAGAGGGAGGGAGACGGAGAGATATATAAAAGCAGAATCTAATCATCATTCCTGGACATGTAGCTTACACACACTTTAGCCAGTGAAACACACAGCCATTTCAAAGCAACACTGGCCCAATTCTTGGCTGGACTAAAGCATCACAGTGTCATTTTAAGTGTTCCAATTAACAGCAATTGCCCACAGTCCTTCTTACTCTTTCCATCATAATAGCCCATTGACCCCTTCCTTATTAGCTCCTGCATTTAAACAGGCTCCTTACAAAAGAAAATGAGGAAGTGCTGAGAGAAAGAGACAAGGTAAGACAAGGACAAATACACAATTGTCTGGGGGGTTAGGGAAGGGAAGACACCTGAAGTAACTGGAGTACAGGTTCCTTTGCCTGCAATGTATTTCAGCTAATGTACAATTTAGATGCAGTAGTTTTCTCTGGCTGAGGAATTAGTCTGATTTGTTTGCCAGCTCATCGTTCTAGCAGTTCTCTTTTCTCTCCCTGCATTTCGTGGGGAGTAAAATGATGCAAGACTCAAAAGCGCAGGGAGCTTCATGAATTCATTAACAGCATTAGCAAAGAAATGACTGCAAACATGTGTGCTAATCCCACAAACAGCACCACAAAAACCCTGATGGGGCTATTCAAAACAACAGCACAACGCCACTCCAGCCTACTCAGTCCAAAACCATTTGCGAAGCGCTATCCAGATCAGCACACTTTCTAACCACCAGTCCTTCTGTTTTATCTGGATTAAGCTTCAGCTTGTTTGCCCTCATCCATGCAAAGCGACTTCCAGACAACTGCCCAGTATTTCGAAAAGGCTTCCAGGGTGGGAAAAGAGAGGTTGATCTGTATGTTATCCTCATAATGATCAACCTGAAAAGCATATTCCCTTGGCACTGGGATAGCCTGGACCAACTTGCTAAAGACTTTACAAATTCGAAATGGACTGTTAATTGGCTTTTCCATTGTGCATTTCTTGTTTTACATGCTTGCATGACTTTCCCAATTGAGAACCTCGCCATTACAATTATAGTCACATAATTCTGAGTCTTGAAGTTGGTTTCTTATGCCGTGCGGGTACCCCCATTAAATGTTGCAGTGTATCCTCCTAATGCTCACACACTGGAACGAACATCCAGGGGTTTCATGGAAATATTTAAACATGAAGAAGACAAGGTGAAATCTCAAGGCATTCAAAAGGCAGAAAAGAAGTTCCCTAGAACCACTATTTGAGGCCATTCCTCACAAAAGGACAACAGTCACCATAATACTGTGTGTCCTGCTCCCAGACCAAGAGGATTCCATAGTCTATGTCTATGATACTGAAAGTTGGTGGGAGATCTAAGAGAATCAGCCAACAAGGTTGCACTCAGTCATCCATTTCCTGCATAAGACACCCACCAGATGCTGTTCTGGCTGCATCTACCGTATTTCTCAATTTCTGATAACTGTGGCCTCCAAGTCAGAGCATATGCAATCAATTGTATCTGCTAAGTGTAATGGAAATTGGCTCCTGAGGGCTTTACTAGTTGATCTTCTGGGTGCCCCTCACCACTTGAAAGAGCTCTGGTCACATTAGTACATTGTGCACATGTAATAGCGTTGGTGAAGTAAGTTTTAGAGCCACTGAGTAGGCCCTAGAATTGGTTCTAGCTTGTGTCTGGTCATATTTGCTTTGGTTCTTCTGTTATCTGTGCTCCCTCTCATGCTCAAGTTTAAGATGTGGTTGGTGTCAGCCTAAGCTGTTGGAATATAGAAGCGAAAGGCAAATATTGCAGCAAAATAACAGGAACATGGGTGAACCAAGTTACAAGGACACTTGCAGGCATAGTTTCAGGTGCCGAAGAACATAATTCTTAGTGTCTCGGCTACACAGGTCCTGATGAAACATTAAGAGTTTAAACACATTTAAATAAAACATGGCAGACTGTTATAATGAACATCATTACATTCACTCTCATGTGCTTAAGCAACCTAGTCCTGAACTAATTTATTCAGGTGTAAATCAAAGCGATGTTCGTTTAAGAAATTACGGCAATGTCAGGTCGAGGCAAGGGAGAACAGTCTGTACATTACCAGTAGAGGTGGATCCACTGTGATAGTGATTAAAAAGCAGGTCCTTAGAATCTATTGAGGAATTCCAGATGGAATATTTAATCAAAGTTAATCATATAGTCAATTTATATATATACCACATTTTCCAAAAATGCATTGGTGCTCAAAATAAACGCCCTAACTACAACAGTAAAATAACCATAATAAAACTATAATGTCACTGCAACATAACACTAGCAATTCAACAATTAACAGCTCATTTACAATTAATATATTAATATTATATTATATTAATATTATATTAATAAATGAACATAAAGCTTACCAATAGGTCAGTAAAAAAATCCAATACCTTCTCATTCCAAGTAGCCCAAAGGTGATGGAACTGGTGCTTAGCATATTCAAGCACACTTCTGGTGGAATGAAACTATAAGGAGGCTTACAAAAAAGGAAAGTGCGGGGGGGGGGGCGGGTAAGTGGGTATGAAATAAAATTTTTACGTGTCCCTTAAAACTATGCACTGTGGGGACTGGTTGTATTTTCCAGGGAAGGAGTTCCAGTTTCACCACTCTCATGGTATATCATGCTGGTGGAACCAAGAGTGGAGTATATGGAGAGAAGGCATCTTTTCTGGTACATCTATAAATACACCACCACCACCTTTATGTGCCACAGTTTGCAGCATCATGCTATGTGATGTGTCCTGCAAGAATCAAGCATTGGGGAGACACACAAAAGGGAAGGAAGTATTTTCTCTTGGATTCGAAGATCATCCTAGGTATTGGTGTAGAACTCAAGACTCCATTGGCTCCTGGTGGCATCATTGCCACACTCACAACCCTATCAATTGATTTCGACTTTTGTTTTTCCAAGCCCAGTTTCCATGCCTAACTGGAGAAATTCTAAAAAAACATAATGTCAATGCTATTTCAGCAAAGCATGTCATTATTCAAACTTGTGTAAAGCAGTAGCCCAGACTTTTATTACAGTAGCCTCTGAGGTTGTAGTGATTTAGTTTCAGCTAGGACAGTATTTAGCTAGCTCTAAGCAGGCAAATCAATGTAACCCAGTGCTCCTGTTCTTGTAGAAGATCCAAAATTATACATCCAGATTTTTTTGTCATAGAGCTACCTAGGAGGCACGTCTATGCTGACAATAAAACATATTGGGACAAGATGGGAATGATGGCATCATATTTATTTCAGAAAGAGGACTAGATCCATGCCAAAACCTAGGAGCATAGGAAGCTGCCTTACACTGAGTCAGACCATTGTCTAGTTGATTGACAGCAGCTCTCCAGGATTTCAGGTAGGGTTCTACCTGGAGATGCCTGAAATTGGGACCTTCTGCATGCAAACCAAATACTTCACCACTAAGCTATGGCCTTTTCCAAAAATATGTTGGAATCCATCAGCTGGTCACAGAACAAAAGAGACATCAAATGGACCATCCTGAACTAAGCATATAATAAATTATTTCTAGTGTTTTTGTTTCCCTTATACAGTCATACCTCATGTTGCGTTTGCTTCAGGTTGCACATTTTCAGGTTGCATCCCACGGCAACCCGAAAGTACCAGAAAGGGTTACTTCTGGGTTTTGCTGCTCGCGCATGCACAGATGCACAAAATGATGCAACGCGCATGCGCAGATGCAACGAATCATGACCCATGCATGCGCAGACGTGCAGGCGTGGGTTGCATTCTGCTCATGTCTGGAACAGATCCCGTTTGCAACTATAGGTACCACTGTATTACTTTCCAGACCAGAAACTGAATTGATTTTTCTTCATTTGGAATTTTTTAGCGCTGTTCTAATTACATGCCACATGAAGCTCACTAATGTTCAGTGATAGCATCCACACTATGAACACCAGGGTATAGAGATAACGATGGCAGAACATGCTCTATAATTTTCTGTCCATTGAGGAATCAAAGATGGAGGCAGGTAACCAAATCCACCAGCAATGGCAATAGTTGGACAAAAAACTGGAAGAAACCGTGTTGGGGGCTACCCAGTGGGTATGTGGCAAAAAATTAAAGCAAAATCTTTTACATATCATGGAACTATCATGGGACAAGCATTACATCAAGAGCAAGGTATGATGGGAGTTCATGGCTGCTGAAGTGGGGAAATGTTTCTTAATGTGTTGGCAGGAATTCTGTATTTTCTTTTTGACTCTGAAGCTAAGATAAATCTCTGGCAATTCCTGATTATTCAATTCAAATCAAACATTTACAACAACAAATATTCAATACATCCTTAATATAAACCTAACTGGATTTCAGGGCCGTCCCAAAATATTTCGCTGCTGAGGCAAAGGACAATATGGCACCTTCCCCATTCCATACACATAAAGCCAATATGACTGGCAGTTGAATTTTATTTCAACAGTCTCAATGAGACAGCATTCTTTATTGCGCCCAAGGGCAGCAGTCTAGGTGCTGGGCAAGTCATATGACGCACACATTTCAGAGCCCTCAGTATTTGCTGTCTGTGGTGGCGACCTCACCCTGCCTAATAAATGGTCTGGTCCTGACTGAATTCATTTTTAGACATATAGACCACATGATGAAAACATACTTCATACCACTGCAGACACTCAAGTTCACGTTACTCAATTTTTAATGCCTGTCAAAGAAAAAAACCAGGAGCAAAGTTCACGCTGCCAAGGAGGTCAACTGTTTGCCTTCAACTGGTCCTGTCACATCAAAAGCAAATATTATTTATTTAGGAATTAATTATTTCCCTGCTTCCCTAATCAGATGGTCTAATTTCATCAAAATTTTCTAATTTTTGAAGGGCAAGCCTATAGGTTTTGAGGTTGTTGTTTTTAGACCATTGCTCATTCAACTCCTTTCTCTGAAAAGCACCTTCTACTCTCACTTTTTGTGAGAACCAAGCATCTTCAAACATGAAAAGGCAGACTTTGGGTGTTTAATACTTAATTGTGCTTATGGTTGTATTACTGTAAGAAGGAGCTCTAAAGAACTTAATATTTCATAATACCATATGTGACGCTGAGTTGGAAAGGAAAAAATAGTGCAGTTCCATTTGCAATTAGTCTTTAATAAAAAATATATGAATATAGGAGACAGTACTGTTCCATGGAGTGGATGGGTGAGAGAGGGAAAGAGTTTGCTAATTTATTTTTAGCAGTTCTAAACTGTTCCTTACAGTATTTTATTATGACACAACCCTGGCCCATCTTTACGCAAATAAGCACTGGCGTGATTAATTTATTTAATATTCTGCACGTAAGTGCTTTCAGGGTGGCTCAGAGTTCAAACCAGAACCAGTGCAATCCAGCGTAATAGAAAAGGAAAACTTCAAAAGACATAAGACAGAGGGAGCAAGTGATAAACACCAACATCAGATTAAAACAATATAGCAATCCTTATTTGAAAGCCTTGGCAAATAGAAAGGTTTTCACTGGCAGCAAAGAAAAAAAGGATAAAAGGACATCAGTTTCAGTACCAGATGAGCCTTCTTGGGGAGAACATTCCAGAATCACGGTGCTGTGACTGAAAAGGCCCTTACTCCAGCACACAGGAGAAACCAAGGAAGGTATTCTAATTGCAGTCTGAATAACCAGGTAGGTTCATATGGAAGGCAGTTCTTAAAGTGGCCGAGTGCTAAGCTGTGGATCTCAGAAACAGAGTAGAATACAATGACAGCTGTTTTAAAACTGATGAGAAGTGTTCAATACGCACAGTCCCAATAGCATTGCATCAGTAATGGCCAACTTAAAGGGCAGAGATTAATGTTCCTAAAGCCAAACATTTGGTAGGTTATGAGGGAAGAGACCCAAAAACTGTTCCAAAAGATGTGGAAGAGGGGAGTGGCAACTGAAGAGGACACTAGCTGGTTTACAGTAGGCTGAGGTGGTCCAAGGACTTTTTCTGATTTTCCTCCTTCTTTTCTTCAAAGGTAAAATCACTCCTCCCATGACTCACTCCTCATTGTCGTTGGGTTATACAGACTCATCTTAAAGGCAAAGAGAAAAGTACAAAACATATTGTTGAGTTATGGGGGGTGGGGTAGGTTGTATGCCTGAAAACCCTTCTGATTCCTGGTTCCAGCACAGATCAAATTGCTTGAATAGTCAGGCTAGCTTCCTGGTGAGGAAATGGCCCTGTAAATATGGGCCACTAAGGGAAGTGGCTCTGTGCCAGATGACAAATGGGTGGGCTCCATCTTGGATGGGCTCTGTCCCTCAACTTGTTGGTAGTTAGAAAGACAAAGGCCAGAGTAGAGACTTGAGTTACATGAGCTAGAAGCTAGTAGCAAGGCTGCAGGCTGGGCAGCTGGGAGACAGAACCATGCCTGATTTCTTCTGGAATCAAAAGCTGTGGTTATGGGATGTTCATGCTGAGAACCACTGCATCTTAGACTTAGGTTGTATATTTGTGTAAATAAACCATATATCATAAAGACACCACAAAGATCATTATGGACTCGAAACTTGCTTGAAAGGAATAAGCTGTTACTGTACTAGTGTTGGGTTAAAAGTGCAACTATGTTTGGCTATCTGTTTTTGATGATGTGACTTTATTAACTTCTCTGGTATTTTCCCACAGGGATGCTGTTATTCTGTTGTTCATTTGTACATCGGGAGACTCGTGTCTGGTTCTTCGAGGGAAGCAGTGATGTGAGTTTGTGGCCAGCAGGCCATTGGCTGTATGCCTGAGCCTCACTTCTAATTCTGGATCCAGCACGATTCAATTCCTAGACTAGCCAGGTTAGCTTCCTGGGGAGGGAATGGCCCTCCATGGGCACATCAGGTATCTCTGCATTGGACATGCCCCCCCTCCTTGCTGGCAGAGAGGCATCTCTACTCCATCCTAGCCCCACCAAAGAGTCGATTATGGGGGTCAAACTGACAAAGCAAAATTACATTTTAAATTCAGCAAATTTTCATTTATTATTAAAGCATTTTTGAGCTGACTGAATCATTCTGCATTTCTCTAAAGCTCAGTGTCTCTTCTAGCACACATATATGCTTGTGTTGTATTTCAATAATTGGCTTTTGGGTGTGAGTCCCAAGGTATGAAAGGGTAGAAAGAATAAGAGTTGGAAAATGCCCCTTCCCAAAAATCTATGGTATGTTTCCCCGAGTAAGTTGAAATATCTTCTTCCAATTAACATTTCAAAAAGAGATTATTTAAGAGGAAGTTATTGAATTAGGTCTGGAGTTCCTGCACTATATGCATGTTCTAGCAATAAACTCAATTAAAGGATTTATTAATTACATAGTCCCTTTTTCTGAAAAAAACAGTCTACTTCTGGTTTCTATGACAACTACTTACAATCTAGCCTATTAATGCAGGAGAAATATGCAGGAGATAAAGTATACAGATTGGTTTTTAAAAGTGTGCTTCACTTCTACATAAAGTGTGAACTTTAGCTTCTAAAAAAACAAAAGTCCTCATTTTTCTGATGAGGATAACCAAGCTCTATTGGCAAAATAAAAGAAGGTAATAAATAATAAACAAATATGAAAATCACCATTAGTGATTTATCTCACATGTTATATATTCATTTAGGCTTTGTGTTACATATTTTATGATTCACTCCTTCAACCAACCAATGTTTACAAAAATGCATATATTAGGGGAAAGTACGCATTAAAATGAATATAACAGTGAAAATAACATACAAAATGCATTGCTTTAGGAGATATCACTTGCAAAAAAACTGTACACTAGTCAAAAGTGCATACAAAAAAACTGTTTATTATGAGAAATTCACTCTATAATACTGAAGAGTTTTCATAGGGATTTAAAAAATCCATAGATTGCTGCACAAATGTGAACTGAATTTCAGATTGAGAAACTGAGAGAACCAAAATTGACAGATCCTTCCATCCCTGCTCCCAGGTAAGCGTGCCAAAGATTGTAGACTCACTCTGTTAACAATGACCATTTTCTGAAACCCAGCATGCATCTTTCTTAGAGGAAAATTGTAGGCATATTTACTGGGAAATAAGTCCACTGTGCTCCATGGGGATAACTCTCTGGTAGCTGTGTTTCAGATTGCAGCCGTTGTTTATGCCAATATTCTTAATTTACCTGCCAAAGTCAAAAGGGGGGCATCAAATTGAACAGCGCTCCAATGTCCATATGCAAAAGGAGCAAGCTGGGATTCATGTTTCCCACTCACTTCTAATTAGATATGTTCTAGGAGCAAAGCTATTGGCAAGAGTGCCTTTTATTTTAACTGTAGAATTGGAAAGGGGGGGGGGTCACTTAGATCCGAACTCCAAGCTCCTTGGGACTTATTTCTTTAACAACAGGTGGTATTCCATCCATCTGCCACTCTGAAGGAACGGTGCTGATTTTAGTGATTGCTAGACTTGGCCTGTAATAAATTTTAATTGTTTGCCAGCATATAGTTAACTCATAGAACAAAGGAGGATATAGCAAGGGAGAATAAGGCTGGAACAACACACTCTATTAAATACATGAACAAAAATGTCAACAGTTTATTTCATCTTCCCTCCCATTCGACCACAATGTGCATGGGGTCTGGTGTCATAGCACTGTGCACCCCTCCAGCCCTTTCCAGACAAGGAAATAGGAAAAGTAAACACACCAGTTTGCAGGTAACACCGAGCCAATCCATAGCTAAGTGAAATAGGTGCTCACAGTTAAGATTGCAGCCTCCCCCAGCCCTGCTGCACCACAATGGTTTGACTTAGCATAATATCTAAACTTAAGGCTGACTTATGGTTTGTCTTTGCGGAACCACAAGCATTAAGCCAAGAGGAAACATGGGCTATAGGTTTGTGACAAGTTTATGAGAGTGTCATGCACTTGGGGTGCAGACATCAGATGTGTATGTTTTCTCTAAGTAAATTTACACAATTCACGAAATCTCATCTGGATTTCTCCCAGGGCAGCTCTGATGAATTAGTGAACTGCTGTTCCTCCTCCAGGTTTCTGATGCCCCCAACAAGCCACTGCATATGTGAAACTGTGTGCACTGAAAAACAAAGTTCTGAAAAGATTCCTGACATGACTGCCTCAATATTTCAGTTGCCCAGTGTTTCAAATCAATATGTGGGCATGTGTTCATGAACTAACCTGAAAAACACCGGCAAACTGCATTTGACAATTGCAAAAATTAATTTTTAAAAATCTCTCAATTTTAGGACAGAGACCTAGTATTCTGTTTTCCCTATCTAGAACACTGAGAGGTGCTTAGCTGTGGCACAGAGCAGGTGCATTCAAAATACTGTCCCTTAGACAACGTAAGTGGGAACTTACTCATGGCAGCTGGGTTAGCCTGGACCTGGGGTACCAGAAAGACTCTCAGAGGTTTTGTTGTTTCTTCTACGGTGTGGTGTAGTGGTTAAGAGCAGTGGACTTGTAATCTGGTGAACCGGGTTTGATTCCCTGCTCCTCACATGCAGCTGCTGGGTGACCTTGGGCTAGTCACACTTCTTTGAAGTCTCTCAGCCTCACTCACCTCACAGAGTGTTTGTTGTGGGGGAGGAAGGGAAAGGAGATTGTGAGCCACTTTGAGACTCCTTAGGGTAATGATAAAGGGATATCAAGTCCAAACTCCTCTTCTTCTACTACTTGTTTGCCAGTTTCCTCTGCTGCAATCCAAAGACAGATAAGTCACTGCATGTATGGACTAACAAACAATTTTGTTTTAACTTAGAGGATCACCTTTGCCTCTCTTGTCCAAAAAATGATAGATGCCGATCCTGCAGAATTATTATGGGGTATTGATTCCAAGCTTTCCTATCTTGTTTTGAGAGGAAGGAGTAAAATGTAGGGAGTGCAATGTAAATAATGTAGCAAGTCCTCTTATAGTGAGTCTATCCATTGTTCCATCTAGCTCAGTATTTTCTATACTGCCTGGCAGCTTTCCAGGGTTTCAGTCACTTCATGTTCCCAGCCCTATCTTGAGATGCCAGGATTTGAACCTAGGACCTGCTTACATGCAAAGCAGATACTCTACCACTGAGCCATGGATCTATATGGAGCATTCCATGCCATGGGTATATGTTCCATACATTGCCTTTCTGTAATATTCTTTCCCCATAAACTAAAGATGATTACAGGAAATTAAAATATCAGGAAACCTGTTGAATTCAGTTGCCTTCATACAAAAAGGCTTCAGACTTTGTTTGTCTTGAAAAGTATTGCCCGGCAGTAGTTCCCCAGATCTCTCTCATTGAACTGGAGTGAATAGGGATACTTCTGTGTGCAAAACATGTAGTCTGCCCTCTCCGATTTCTAAATAGAAGATGCAGTTGTAAACAAGATGAACATAAGATGAACAACAAGCTGAAAGGAGATCCAAAAGAAAGAGCTACTGAAAAATATCAACGTATTTTACTCATGAAAAATATTTTTAAAAACCAATGTGGTTCACGCTGGTTTGCAGAAAACAAAGTATAAACAGAATTGCTCCATACTGACTTGGTCCCATGCTTCCTATGCTCTTAAGAGGAGAGCTGTAGCTCAGTGGTCGAACATCTGCCTACCTGCAGAAGGTCCCAGGTTCAACCCTGTGCATCACCAGATAAAGGTAAGGGCTGGGAGAGAACCCGGCTTCTAAAACCCAGGAGACCCACTGCCCGTCAATGTAGACAATGCTGAGCTAGATAGGCCAATGGCTTCTTCCTGTGTTCCTCCTGGTTTGAGAAAGAGTTTCTCCATTGCCCTTGAACTTCCTCTTATTCCTTAACTAGCAATTGATTATGAGAGATTTACTGCAATCTGTCCAATGACTTGCAGAACAAACTGGTAATGTCCCATAAATCCACGGCAGAACTGAAACGGAAGACCTGCTGGTTTCTCGCTATTTATTCAATTGAACAGCCCCATATGGTGACTAACTTTCAGTGGACTCCTTCTGTTTTTCTCTTACATGTGTGGGTTGTGATGTGTGTGGTGTTTTTTTTAACTACAAGCTTTCCTGGCCATCTGAAAACGTCCAAGACCTGGGGTTTTCTTATCAGTATTTTTCACAGGTGGGTGTATTTTCACTGCAGCCCTTTCCTTTTATCTTGGCTACAGCATTCATTGTTTGGGAAGTATTCTTCCGTCGTCAATCCAACATAAATTTGTCACTCTATCAGCTTCTGTGTGGGAGGGCTCTGATGCTGTCGCTGCTTGATTTAGTAAAATAAACCTCACACTCTCAGTCTCTTGGGTGCTGGAACTATGAATACTTTGCAAAGATCAGGATGCGATTGCATACCACAGTCTGTCTTCCCTCTCTAGGCACTGCATTATTGCATTACCCATACAGATAGTAATTTAGAAAATAAATCAGAGTGCTGTTTCTTCCTTCCCATCAAAACGGTGACTTCTTGTTGCATGTAAAGAGAAATGCCTCAAGTTAAGAAAGGCATCTGTTTCAAGGTATGCAAGACTCTCTTTCCTTACGGCTCCCTGAGCCTTTCCCCACTTGACAACCAAGGACCCCTATGCCAGGCATAGGCAAACTCGGCCCTCCAGATGTTTTGGGACTACAACTTCCATCATCCCTAGCTAACAGGACCAGTGGTCAGGGAAGATGGAAGTTGTAGTTCCCAAACATCTGGAGGGCTGAGTTTGCCTATGGCTGCCCTGTGCCAATGTATAGGATGCACGGGACCACCGTTGGTTTGACATGATGGTATAAATGATTGCCACCATGTGGAAGATGCACATATGTGTGGGATGTGAAACACATAGCAGTCAAATACAACATTCTTAGAATGGACATGCTAGTGGATACTTTGTATGCAGTCCTCCTGAGCTCTGACAAACTTCCTCTGCATGTTACTTGAGGCATGTGTGTGAGAGGCTTAAACTGGGCAAGGGAGCACAGGTCCTTCCTTTGTTCTCTTCTCCATTTTGCTTTTCCATGCGTGAGGAGAAGTGACTGCCTGTCTGCAGTCACTTAGGAACTAACTCCTTTATGGGATAGTTCCACATGCCTTTATAGTTTTGTAACTGAAGTCTGCCTTCAGGGATCCAACTGTGAACTGAATGATGGTGAGTAAACTACTTTTCCATTGACTTTAATAAGACTGTCATGTCTATCCTTTTTAAGAGGGACAAGAAGGGATCTTACCAGGAATCTTATTTTGAGAGGTTCAGAGGAGCCTGCAACAAGCAAACCGCTGTGCGTTTAAAGGGGAATGTTACTCTGCTAAGATATAGAACTTGCTAACGCAAGTTAGGAGGGATATAATTAAGCAATATATCCTCTCCTGCCTTCCTGAACATTTCCACACTATGACTCCTAAGATCTGCAGCATCATGGCAGCTGGAGTTGGATGGGGAATCATGGGATACTCAGCAGCTGTATATTACAGCCCCAATGTGAAAGGGCTGATTCTCACCAAAGGCACACCACATGGATGCAGCCAACCCATGATCCCTGCACATTCCCAAGGCATTTTGTTTTGTTTTCGGAAATGGACACATCGTAGATTGTTGTAGAACAGGGCCCGCAGAGAGGAATGGCCTTTTGTTCTTTGTTTTGTTGTTGTTTAGTCATTTAGTCATGTCCGACTCTTCATGACCCCATGGACCAGAGCACACCAGGCACTCCTGTCTTCCACTGCCTCCCGCAGTTTGGTCAAACTCATGCTGGTAGCTTCGAGAACACCATCTCATCCCCTGTCGCCTCCTTCTCCTTGTGCCCTCCATCTTCCCCAACATCAGGGTCTTTTCCAGGGAGTCTTCTCTTCTCATGAGGTGGCCAAAGTACTGGAGCCTCAGCTTCACGATCTGTCATTCCAGTTTTACTGAGTGCTAAATGGCAGTTAGATGCTATTTGCAATGCCAATAGTAGCATTACAGGAGAGATCATAGAGTACCTGCTTTACATGCAGAAAGTCCCCAGTTCAATTCCTGGCATCTCCAGTTAAGGGATTTCAAAGATGATGATGATCATCATCATTAATAATAATGGATTTCTAGCCTGCCTTAACATACCAAATTTAAAACAACCCTAAAATGTAACAATTTAAAAGCAGCAATGGAGAGGGGACCAGTTCTTTTTTAAAAAAATATCAATTCAATACTCATAATACAAGAATCTGGGGCCATCCAATAAAGCTGAATACTGGCAGAATCAGGGCAGGCAAAAGGAGGCACTTCCTCGTAGTTCACAGTGATGAACTTCACCAGTGCAAGATTCAATGATGACCATCAAATCCAATGGCTTTAAAAGTCATTACAAATTAATGGAGAATAAACCTGTCCATAACTACTAGCTTACTGGCTCCCTCTAGACATCTGGTTGGCCACTTTGAGAACAGGATGCTGGGTTTGATGGACTTCTGGTCAGATCCAGCATGGCATTTCTAAATGCTGTTCTGTTGGTTGATTCCATTAGTATGAAAAAAAGCAAAGAAAAGAAAGACCATTTTATTATTTAGAGTTGGTCCCATAAGTTTATTCCTTATACCTCTGCCCATTCATTACAATCTGGTGGTGCTTAGCAGTGTCAGAGTGTCTTCAAATAGAACATGTGGTTTTCAGTGTGGTAGCATCTGGGTTACAGAACTCGCCACCTAATGAAATCAAGCTGGCACCATCTCTAATGACTTAAGACGGTTATTTCAGCAAGGCTTCCGAGGAAAATGATTTACGGCATTTATTTGTTAGTTTGTTTACTCCTCGCTGAATATTTTCAGTCCCAGAGTGAGGAACACGGTAATAAAAATAAACAGAGAAAAACAGCAATATATTAAAAAAATTGCAAGATCGTATAAACAGGCCCAATAAACAACAAATTAGCAATTATGTCATACGTGGAAACAAGCAAAGCTACAACGACATAAATTAAACTTTCCAGCTCAACCAAACACCTAGGTAAAGAACAAACAGAAGACATTCAGCAGATTACGCAACCAATTGTCTTTGCAAAAGGTTCACATTCCATTTTGTCTCTACAGAATGAGGGCCCCACTCTCTGGCTTTTGAGCAAATTTATATCCCCCACAGCCCTTTCTTCTCAGATGACCCATTCTGCTACTTCTTCTTTATGCATGTATTTTGCTTTGATTTCATTATTACATTTTTTTTGCTTTTACTTGAGATTTTGCACACCGCATAGATGTATTTTTATATGTGGTATAGGAATGAATAAAATAATAAATGGTGGTACTATATTTTATATATAAAAAAGCATTGAAACACCCATGCTAGCTTCATAAAACAAATCAACAGGTTGTGCAGAAATCCCAAGCTAAAGAACTAAAAGAATGATCCCAAGAGATGAGCAGATACTTTTGTGCAAAATATGCAGGAGATGGTTCAGCGAGGATTCTTTGCCAAGAGAAGAAAATGTAGCACAAGCAATGAGTGCCTTAAAAATGATTTTTTTAAATAAAAAGCAAAAAAAAAAAAAAAAACCAGCACCAAAATCTGCCAAGAAAAAAACTATCCATTTAAGTGTGTTGCTTCCCCAGTTGCTGCTGTCCTTGCACATGGATGAAAGTTATGTCTTAGTGACGTGAGGGAAGATAACAGGAGAGTGACAAGTCATTTGGAAAATAACTGAACATGCTTCGCCGCTTGTTCTAAATAGTATTTTAGGGCAGGATTTTAAGGGTTGAACTTTTGAACTCATAACTGACTGCAAAGCTTCATGCAAACCCAGCCCAAAATTACCAAGGAAAGTTGAACAGAAAAATAACCTCAAAGCCCACTGGTAAAAGGGGGGGAAGGAATGGTAATGTGATGGAACCACTTATGGAAGTAGGAAAAATGCCTCACAGGTCGACATTCACAGAGAAGGTCATCGTACTTTGGCAAATTCCCACCTATTCTTCAATAATATTTTATTTATACCTCTAGATATCAATTCATATCTATATCCATATGCCTCTGGAGCAGGCTTCCCCAACTTGGTGCCCTCCAGATATTTTGGACTTCTAGCTCCCATCTGCCACAGTCAGCAATGAATGACACTTATAATCACTTACTTCAAAATCTAGCAAGCCATCCCTGATGTGTTTGGGTGCTCTCTAGTTTATTTTACTGAATGAGGCCCCACAACACTGCCCCATAGTCCTGCCTGGTGGTGTCACTGTTTGCACCTGTGTTTTAGCCAACAGAGGAAACAGCTCCTGAACAGGCAAACCAGCTTTAATCTAAAGCTTCCTCAATTGCTTCAGCTTTGATCTGAGTGATGCTTGAGAACTCTTATCCCTGGAGTTTTCATGTCTAGTAAATGGCTGGTCACTTGCTGCTGCTCATGAGAATCCATGTACAAAACAGACAGTCAGCACTCTCAACTTTAATAGCTCTGATCACATATTGCGGGTGAGTGAGTGCCAGGCACCAAATAGGTGGTTGGGGCTGCCCATCTGTTTGAGAACGCATGCAGGATTTTTCTCCCTGAAAGAGCTGGAAAATGTACAGGAAAGAGCAACTGAGATAAGGAAAGGAAGGGTTAAAAGGGTGGAAGTTTCATTTTAGAATAAAACAAGAGATGTAACTGTATGTAGAATTATTGTATGTACACATCCACATTACTGTAAATGAATGCAGAATAATTTTGTACACCAAGAAGTGCAGAGACAACATCACTGAGATACATAAAATCAGTGTTCTTTTCGGGGGGGGGACGCCAGGCACACCCCTAAATATTTTGTCAATCTTTGTACTTTTGTCCACTTACTGTATCTATTTTTCCTGATTTGAACTATAAAATGGTGATTTTCTTGAGTTAAAGTGAGAGTACCCCTAAACATATTTTTAGAGGGGGGAAAGCACTGCATAAAATCTATCATAATGACCCCAGCAGTGCATGGTAACCTCCAAGGTTAGAGATATCATAACTTCCAAAAAAACACACCACAGTATCCCATTTCCATTAATCCTTCTGGGATGCCTGCTCACTCTCACGGAGCCTATGTGCCACGCTAAATCTGATCCTGAAGTAGTTTGCCAACACATTACTCCACTGTTGAAAGAATTGCATTGGCTGCCAATTGGCTACTGAGATAAGTTCAAACTGCTGGTTTTGGTGTATGAAGACCCTATACAGCTTGGGACAAGGATTCCTGAAAGATAATCTCATCCTTTATATACCCTATCGGTCATTGCACTCTGCAATGTACCATTTTATCAGAAGTTCTGTTCTGCATTATGTAGGAATCAGGTCTTTAGGGTTGTGGCACCTTGGAATTCTGTTACATAGATGTCATGTCCATTGCCTTTTCAGCACCGACTTCCTCATCCAACAAGCCTTTTAAGGTGAGATCTCTCCCTTTCTGCAATGGAATTGCTTTTAATATGTTTTAATCGCTTGTTGTTTGCCGCTCTGGTCTCCTTTGGGAGGGAGGGTGGGGTGGAAATTGAATAAATAAATAAAGGAACAAAATCAACCAGTCAATGAAGTTGTAAGGCTATGGGGAGAAATGATTCCACTTTACTGAGAAAATGGCTGCACCATCTTCCCGGAAACAGACAGAACTCAGAGTTGTTGTTTCCCAACATTTGGCTGATAAGGTCCTGAAACTGATATTACATTCCCACAAAACTGTGTAAGTTTACAATCACGCAGCTCCCGGATGACTCTAATAGAAGATGAAACCACTGAAACACAGCTTCTTGCTTTACAACCTTAGCCTGAATCCCTAATAAAATAATGAACAAACATTTAGAGAAGAACCTCTATAAAATCCAGAGGGCAATGAAAATGGAGTCGTAAACAGCAGCGATGCAACAGACAGCCTTAGCCGAGCTTGCTTCTGTCAGACATCCTTGCTTGTCTTTCCATAACAGGGAAGTTCCTGTTGAGTTCTGGTCAGAAGCCTTTCCACCGAGGCTGCCTCCCTGTCATTGACAGCCAGTCACCTCTTCATAACATCACCATGTCACTTGTGAAAGGAACATGCTTTTAAGAACAGCACTCAAAATTTGTCAGGGTTCCCCCCCCCCCTATCCAGAGCTATAAGCATAAAAGTGTCGACACCACCACCCCTTGTTGTGCGAAAACATTTTAGTTGCTTCCAAGCAGCAAGTGGGGGAGGGGGGAGGGGGAAGCACACAAATCAAACTATATTTCCCCCTACATTTCTAATAAAAACATTATACTTTGACAGATCAAGTGGAGCTAGTGGCTAAGACTGGAACAAAGGGGCAGAGAATACCACAAATTCATAAAATATGACATTTTAATCAAGCCTCAAGCTGTTTTCTAATTACATTTGACTGCACTTAAAAGGGAAGCTGGAGGTGTCAGGTTAGTGTAGAGACAAGCAGAAAATTGTCCTCAGTACATCACTGATTATTATGAATATGCTGGTGTCAAATTACCCAGAAAAAGATATGGTAGTAAAGCCTTCTAAAAGTCATATTTCCAATTTTCTTTTCAATTTCATCCTGAAGTAAATTTGGCCACTAGTTTATTCAGAAGCTGCTTTTCTGCAGTACATCTTTTTTATATTTAAATATGTATAATGGATCTGCTAAAAACATCAGAGACCATTAAGCTACAGAAGCATGAAATCAACTCGAAATTATTATTTTAATTCTAGCCACTTGTGCATAACAGTATGAGCACGGTGCCAAATAAACATTTATCAGGGCACTAGCTAGTATTCCATGCACTAATGTGATTCCGACACACACATACATACATACACACACACACACACACACACACCCCTCAACACTTTGCAAGCACAACTGCATAATACAGCACCAATATATAGAGCCGTGGGCAAAGGGTTTCAGTCTTGTAGGGCAGGGGTAAGAACGGTCATAGCTGGTTTATACCGGGTGGCAAAGACGTTTTACAAAACCAGCTGTGTATACAGTGTGAGATACTTACATTGCATGTTCTGGATACTTTCTCTGACTGTGCTGTCCATCGAACCAATGAACCATTTGCTCTGAAAGCTCCTGGCTCTGTGGGGATGGCGTGTAGCCAACTGCCAGACATTCGCTCTGACTGGTGCTTTCACCCTTAGAGCAGTGTTAGTTTTCTATATAGATATATAGATATCAGAGACATCACCTTGCCGACAAAGGTCTGTATAGTTAAAGCTATGGTTTTCCCAGTAGGGATGTATGGAAGTGAGAGCTGGACCATAAAGAAAGCTGATTGCCGAACAATTGATGCTTTTGAATTATGCTGCTGGAGGAGACTCTTGAGAGTCCCATGGACTGCAAGAAGATAAAACCTATCCATTCTAATGGAAATCAGCCCTGAGTGCTCACTGGAAGGACAGATCCTGAAGCTGAGGCTCCAATACTTTGGCCACCTCATGAGAAGAGAAGACTCCCTGGAAAAGACCCTGATGTTGGGAAAGATGGAGGGCACAAGGAGAAGGGGACGACAGAGGACGAGATGGCTGGACAGTGTTCTCGAAGCTACCAGCATGAGTTTGACCAAACTGCTGGAAGCAGTGGAAGACAGGAGTGCCTGGCGTGCTCTGGTCCATGGGGTCATGAAGAGTCAGACACGACTAAATGACTAAATGACTAAACAACAACAACGTATACCCGTGTACCCCCAGAAAAAAGCACTTTGTGTGTGTGTGTGTGTGTGTGTGTGTGTGTGTGTGTGTGTATCTATCTATCTATCTATCTGTCTGTCTGTCTGTCTATCTATCATCTATACAGGGTGAGTCCTTTGAAAGAGGCCCCATGGATACAAAGTAGATATGTTCCATGGGGCCTCTTTTAAAAGACTCACCCTGTATAGGTAGGTAGGTAGGTAGGTAGGTAGGTAGATGATAGATAGATAGATAGATAGATAGATAGATAGATAGATGATAGATAGATGATAGATAGACACACACACACACACACACACATACACACACACATACACAGTGCTTTTTTCTGGGGGTACACGGGTACGCATATCCCTAAACATTTTGTGCATCTAACGGGAGACGAAACTAAAAAAAGTTTTAAAAATAGTTTCTTCTCTAGCACAGTGAATCATCACTTCCGTTGCTACCCCTGATGGCGGCCTTATTTCTGGTCATAGTGTTTCCTGAGTCTCAGACGGAAGCAAGTGTTTAATGTGTGAAGCAGTGTGGAATGTGCATGTGTGGTGTTTGGCCTCATTGAGGGGCAGTATTTCAATATGAGGTAATGCATGTTCTTTGTACTTTTGTCCATTTACTTTATTTATTTTTCCCGATTTTTAATATAAAATGGTGATTTTCTTGAGTCAAAATGAGAGTACCCCGAAACATTTTTTTAAAAGAAAAAAAGCACTGTATCTATTTAAAAATGGCTGAGAATGAAAATAGCTGTAGGCAATAAGGAATGGAATGGAGACTGTAGATGGCTTTAAAAGAAGATTAGACAAATGTATGGCAGTGAGGGTTACGGATAGCTTCTAGCCATAATTGCTATGCTTGCCTCCACCGTTCGAGGCAGTATTGCTTCTGAACCCCAGTTGCTGGAAACCACAGGAGGAGAGAGTATTCTTGTGCTCGGGTCCTGCTGGTAGGTCTGTCACAGGGATCTGGGTGGCCACTGTGAGAAAAAGAACCAAAAACTTGTGTAAATAGACATATAAAGGTAAAGGTAAAGGGACCCCTGACCATTAGGTCCACTCGTGACCGACTCTGGGGTTGCGGCGCTCATCTCGCTTTATTGGCCGAGGGAGCCGGCATACAGCTTCTGGGTCATGTGGCCAGCATGACTAAGCCACTTTCTGGCGAACCAGAGCAGCGCATGGAAACGCCGTTTACCTTCCCACTGGAGCAGTACCTATTTATCTACTTGCACTTTGACATGCTTTCAAACTGCTAGGTTGGCAGGAGCAAGGACCGAGCAACGGGAGCTCACCCCGTCGCGGGGATTCGAACCGCCGACCTTCTGATCGGCAAGTCCTAGGCTCTGTGGTTTAACCCACAACGCCACCCATGTCCCCAAAATAGACACATATTTGCCTATAAACAAAGAACATAATGTTAAGATCCATTTCCACAGCGCAGTGGCCCATGTTCTTCTGTAGTATTCTCAGCATTACTTAAAGACAACATGATGGCGAATCTATATCTGCCCTGTACACATACCTATCAATATAATGCATAACTATGGCATGCATATTTATAGAATGCATGTTTTCAAACATGCATATGTCACATCTACATGTATTACTTTTGACAAATACACACCTACTTTAAAAAAAAAAATATAGTATGTTTTATATGTACCTGTAGAAAAGTGTTGGATTTTTAATGCTGTTAATTCTTTATATTTTGTTTTATTTAAAAACATATTTTAAATAAATATGCATTTAATGGCGAAACTTACCGGAAAAATAAGAAATCAAGATAACAAACTTAGGGCCTAGGACCCTTGTACCTATGGGACCGCCTCTCCTGGTATGTCCCACAGAGGAGCTTACAGTCTTCAAACAAAAACAGCTTGAAGGTCCCAGGCCACAGAGAGGTTAGGCTGGCCTCAACTAGAGCCAGGGCTTTTTCGGCTGTGGCTCCAATCTGGTGGAACGCTCTGTCACAAGAGACTAGGGCCCTGGGGGACTTGACCTCTTTCTGCAGGGCCTGCAAGACAGAGCTGTTCCACCAGGCCTTTGGTCAGGGCACAGCCTGACTCCCTCCTTTGGCAATCTTCACAGAACTCTAGCCCAATGGCTGCCATCAATTTGATTTGAATTAATTTTTATAATGAAATGATTTTAGAATGTTGTACTATTTTATTGTTGTTAGCCGCCCTGAGCCCGGCTTTGGCTGGGGAGGGCAGGATATAAATAAAAATTATTATTATTATTATTATTATTATTATTATTATTATTATTATTATTATTTAAAAAATGGAAATTGTTTATGGAGTATTTACAGACAAATTGCAAACAGATAAGAACATTGGCAGGATTATTGTAATAACCTGCAGTTTGATAAGAGTATATATTTAAAGTAGATGAATAAATGAGCAAATTTAGTTAATTTGGCTATGCAGAAAATATTTAAAAAATAAATTTAAGGAACCGCAGACAGAGGGGGAAGGAAGTCAAGTTTTGAAATGTTAAAATGATTGTAAAATTATTGAAATGTATAAAACTGAAAATAATAAATGAAATAAAATAATAATGCATTTGAATACCAGTTGCTGCAGGAGGGAAGAGTAATGATGCTCTCAGTTCCTGCTTGCAGGCTTTCCATGGGCATCTGGGTGGCCACTGTGAGAACAGGATGCTGGACAAGATGGGCCACTGGCCTGGTCCAGAAGGGTTATTTGCATCTTTTTATGTTAATTGTGGACGCGGGTGGCGTTGTGGGTAAAACCTCAGCGCCTAGGGCTTGCCGATCGAAAGGTCGGCGGTTCAAATCCCCGCGGCGGGGTGCGCTCCCATCGTTCGGTCCCAGCGCCTGCCAACCTAGCAGTTCGAAAGCACCCCCGGGTGCAAGTAGATAAATAGGGACCGCTTACCAGCGGGAAGGTAAATGGCGTTCCGTGTGCTGCGCTGGCTCGCCAGATGCAGCTTGTCACGCTGGCCACATGACCCGGAAGTGTCTGCGGACAGCGCTGGCTCCCGGCCTCTTGAGTGAGATGGGCGCACAACCCTAGAGTCTGTCAAGACTGGCCCGTACGGGCAGGGGTACCTTTACCTTTTATGTTAATTGTATTGTTCTTACTGCTTTGTTGCTCCCTGGGCTCCTTTGGGAGAAAGGGAAAGAGAGAATAAATACGCAAGTGGGTCAGCTCTGGGCATGGCTAACCCCGGATCTCACCCGACAATGTTTGGGAGCAGCACTCGTGATCTGTCTAATCCATTGTCATCCTTAGGAGTAATCTTGCCTAACAAACTAGCATGGCGAGTGAGTGGAAAAATGCACTGGAATGGACACTTAGCACTCAGGGAGATTCTCTGGGATCAAGCAAGTCCCTGTATATGAATTCTAGTGTCCCCCATCCATTAAAGAGGAGATCAGCAGACGGAAGGAAGGAAGGAAGGAAGGAAGGAAGGAAGGAAGGAAGGAAGGAAGGAGCAAGTACATGGATGCAAGCCAGAAATAAAATGAGGACTGAACAGCTCTTTCATCACAGGAACTTAGATCTTGATGAATGGCTGTCACGGTGACTAGAGCAGCCTAGGCCAGTGTCATTACAACAGTGTCCTGCCTGCTGATGTAATTTCAGGAGAAACACTGAAGCACATTCTTATATCCTAAATTAGCTCACTAAAGGAAGTTTATGGAGTGGAAAAAGTACCATCCTTTCCTCTGGGCTCCCAAAATGTGGATTGTGAAGTTTCTCGAACAACGTTAGGGTGCAGGAAGTTACTGTGGAAGGAAAAAAATTGGTGAGCCTCCCTGTACCTGGGGCAATTGTCTTTCTTCTCAGCTGATCTCTGCACCCAACCCCACATTTCTCCAGTGAGCAGCCCAACCAGCTGGAGAAGCTTATTGGGGCTACTGGTTGCTGCAGGATGTCTGGAAATTATTGCTAACCTACCTTCTGTGAACTTGATGATGATGATGATGATGATGATGGCTCTAAGCAACTCCCTGCCTAATAATAATAATAATAATAATAATAATAATAATAATAATAATAATAATTTATTTGTACCCCACCATCTTGGCTGGGTTTCCCCAGCCACTCTGGGTGGCTTCCAACAAAGATTAAAAATACATTGAAATCTCACACATTAAAAACTTCCCTGAACACTGTATAACACTGTAAAATCTAAGTTTCCGTAAACCCATGCAGCCCAATCCAGTGATCACAAGTATCTGAATTCAGCACAACTTTCCTTACATTTATACCTGTCTCCATTCAATTCTCTTTCTTTCACTGTCTCCCTTGTGTTGAACTAGCGATTGTAAGCCCCTCAAAACAGGGACCTGCCGTCTTTCTAAATCATGGGGGGGTTTTTCCTGCTGCTCCAGATGATAGGGCCCAAACCCATGGCTTCAAATTACAAGGAATGAGATTCCTGCTAAACATTAGGAAGAACTTTCTGATGGCAAGAGCAGTTGGTCAGAGGAATGGACTACCTCAGAAGGTGATGGACTCCCCTTCATTGGAGGTTTTCATGTAAAGGTTTGATGGCCACCTGTCAGGGGGTCCCTGCAGTGCAGGGGGTTGGGCTAGACAACCCTTGATATCCCTCCCAACTCTACAATTCTATGATTCTACGTACAATGAAGGTATAAAAGCAGCAGCATTAAGAAAATATTGCTGCCTTCAATCTTTAGCATGTGAGCAAAGGGCTGAGCCTTATTTCTCAATTTCAACGTGTCAAATAGCAGATAAGAATATCTAAATAGCTGAGGCAAGCATACTGACTGCAGAGCAATGCAAACAATATTCCTCAGAACGACGTGGCAGTTTTCTCTTCTTATACATTGTAAGATATGCCTTTGGACAAGAACAAGAACAACAAAAAGCTTACACACGAATTGGCCCTGTGTGTCAACTATATAATTCCATTTCATTGCAAATCTTCGCTAACAGTGCAGCTGTTTTTCTCTGAAGATTATGGATATCCCCAAGACCATTTTGAGGGGGAGCAGGATTGCTTTATATGGCATGCATTCTAATAATGAAATATTATGTCACATTCTGCTTTATCCAGTCTCTCAAGGTAAGGAGCGTTGGTGAAGTTTGCTGAGTTTTCTCCTCTATTCTTCAGCAACTCTCTCCATATTCATGTCAGCAGAGGAGCTTGCAGTTGGAACCACTGGCGTATGAATAAAATATTCTTGTGTGTTAAAATATATAGCAACCCTTAACCTCCTTGGAGAGGAGATGCAGAGGGCGACGTGGAAAGCAGGGAGAGGGAAACGACCGAGAGATTAAAATTTTAAACGTCATCCCTGTCGTTTTCATACACAGCATCAAGCAACATCGAACATTCGCTAGCAGCTCCTGCTGAGCTGGCTTCGACTGTGGTTTGCCTTCTTCAGCTCCTTTTTCTGCTCTTCCTGATTGGTACCATCTGAAAACCAGGTAGGGCCATTAAAAAAAATAAAAAATTGAAAGGAGCGTTCAATATTTCCAGGCAAGGATACCGAAAGCATTTGTGAAAGCAGAGTCTGTCAGAATCAGTTCTCCTTCTGGTCCACCTGCCATGGCCTTTCCATTGATCAAGCTTGGCTTCAGGGTCGTGGTCAGATGGATGTCCTCCGGGCTCCATCTTCCACTTACCTGGCTTCGTTTCCAACTTGGAATTTCCCTCTGAACTGCCCAAATGGCCAACTCTTTGACTCTCCAAGTTATGTCAGTGTGTTGCAGGTCGAAGGAAATGTTCCAAGTCTCTCAGGTGAGTTCTGGTGACATCATTTAATGACATGACGTCAAGAAAGCCAACTTCCAAGCTTCCAAGGTGCGCTCTTCATGGGTCTCCAGAACAAATGAAACCATTGTTGTTGTTGTGTAGTCATTTAGTCGTGTCCAACTCTTTGTGACCCCATGGACCAGAGCACACCAGGCACTCCTGTCTTCCACTGCCTCCCGCAGCTTGGTCAAACGCATGCTGGTAGCTTCGAGAACACTGTCCAGCCATCTCGTCCTCTGTCGTCCCCTTCTCCTTGTGCCCTCAGTCTTTTCCCAACATCAGGGTCTTTTCCAGGGAGTCTTCTCTTCTCATGAGGTGGCCAAAGTATTGGAGCCTCAGCTTCACGATCTGTCCTTCCAGTGAGCACCCAGGGCTGATTTCCTTAAGAATGGAGAGGTTTGATCTTCTTGCAGTCCATGGGACTCTCAAGAGTCTCCTCCAGCACCATAATTCAAAAGCATCATCATGCCAAATGACATGGACTATTATCACTCTCTCACACAATATGTTCCAGTCTGTTGTTTACCCCTTTCAGAAGTTGAAGTTGCTATTTCCATTTCCCCAATGTTTTGTTTTTACATCTGCTAGCTTGTTCTAAAGGTCCTTAGGGAGCTGGGAAGCCCACTTCAAATGTTAATGAGATCTTGGGCACCCGCTTCCCTCAGGGTACTTAGAACAATTCAGTCATTATGTACTCTGAAATATTGCAAACCACTGGTTCTCTTTCCTTTTCCTTTTCCTTTTCCTTTTTACAGACTACTTCCGCTGGTATAGTGGCATTAACCTCAGTACAGCCCTTAAAGAACCTGTCTTTTTTCATCATATCCCCTCTTATGTTCATGACTGGATATATGAATTCATGAGCATTTATGAGGAAGATTGTTAATTATAATATAATTAAATATTATAGTACATTGCACTTAAAATAAAAGCAGTTTCAAAGATTATACGTTACATTTATTTAATTTTTAGAGCAAATACATATGGAACCTGGGGTGCTGTCTTATGCTGAGTCAGATCATTGGCCCATCCATCTCAGTATTGTCTACGCCAGGGTTTCTCAAACTTGGGTCTCCAGCTTTTTTGGACTACAACTCCCATCATGCCTAGCTAGCAAGACCAGTGGTCAGGAATGATGGGAACTGTAGTCCAAAAACAGCTGGGCCCAAGTTTGGGAAACCCTGGTCTACACTGACTAACAGTAGCTGTCTAGGATTTCTGGCATTCCAGCCCTACTTGGAGATACAAGGAGTTGAACATGGGACCTTCTGTGCAGTGCAGATGCTCAACCCCATAGCTACTGCCCCACCCCATATCTCAGAATATCTGTAGTAATAACATCAATACTGTAAAACAGGCATAGTCAATTGCTTCTAAGAGTAAACAATTTGTATTCCAGTGATCTGGACAGAGATCAAAGTGCTATTGAGAAGTAATCATGTATGATCCCATCTGGAATAGGGAGGCGGCCGCATATGATTAGATTAGATGAAAGAGCATCTTGAGTGATTGATCATCATGTTGCTAATTTTAATTATTTCTAACTGGTTTTTATTGAATAATTTAATATTTCTTGTAACCCACTTAGATGTTTTGCTACAAACATGCGGTATATAAATTTCACAATTCATAATAATCACTTTGTGCTAAACCTGCCCTTTAAAATTCTGCCCCCAATTCTGAATGGACTTCACAAATAACTTTAAATAGTTTGCTTAAGAGTAAGATTCTTGAGACTCTGCTGTTTCTGTGGCAGTGTAGCTTGTGTCAGGCAGGAGAGAAACCCAGACATTCAGGGGATGGAAGAGCCAGAAGCAAGCAAGAGAAAAAGAAGTGAGCTGAAAGGTAAGGAGGTGAAGACATGGACATGGGAACATCAAAGGCTGCAAAGGCACCCAACCTTCATGCCTTCCTCTTGTGCTACAGGTGAGTACTGGAGACTGGGGCCTGCCTGTGGTGCTACCCTCCACTATCAAGCCCATCTGCCAGGTCCCTGCTATAGATGTTCACCTCAGAGAAGGTGTCTCTGCCTACTTTTCTGAAATCCTTCCATCTCATACCCTTGCACCACAGTCCACCTTGTTCATCAAGATCCCCAGAACTTTTGGGAGAGACTTTTTGGGACATCTAAGTCACCTTCCAGCCATTCCCTTCCTTGTGCAGTTATCTGGATGTGGATTCAACCTGTCATGTGCAGAAAGCCACAGGGTTCAGAAAAAAATAGTTTTGAGTTTTGTACTGTTCAGAATATTCAGGCACTACTATCAGGATAAATGTTTATCTTTGAGAGCACAGAAAATTTCACATTCTTGGAAATGACTGTTCGGAAAGAATTAGGAAACCTACAGGTAGCTTTAATCAGAGAGCATCCACAATGTCACCAGTTCACACACCACCGCTCCCCCAAATCTTCATGGTACAAAACCCTCTAAGTATCAGTACAATTCTTGAAAGATCAAATATAGTAGCTGCTATATCTTAATGGCCTTCCACTACAGAGGCTAATCAAACACAAGCACAAATGTAAGTACTTGATTTTCTTCCTGATCAGTAGCAAATGTTAGAGGTGAAGTGAAGTGAAGGAAAGGTCTATCATCAGAAAAAAGATAATATTATCTTTTCAAGGATGGTTTCTCATTATAGCTATTGTGGGATTTCTAATAATTACTGCATTTGTTATCAGCAGACTAGGTACTGCAATAGGAAATTATAGGCCCCAACATTGGTTAAAGGTTATTGTATTCTTGAATTATCTATACATTCTGATTTTATTTCCACATATAACACTATAAGGCTACCACCCTAAGGCTGGGGATGAGTAGGGTGGGGGGCAGAATACAGTCCACTTCCCTTCCGGCAACAGGGATAGGAAATCCAACATCAGAAGTGGACTCTCTCATCACTTTTGGAAAGGAGTTCTTGTTAGCATTCTTGCTCCATGCTTGCAGTCATGGGATTGTTGTCTATCACGTGACGGTGTATGTTTTAATTCCACAGTGTGGAAAGTGACGGAGACAGGATGTTTTGGTAATACTGTGTTCCGTGATGTGGGACTATTGTCCTTTGTTCTTTCTCTCATTGCTGTCTGATGAGAAAGAGGAAGGAGCTGAGTCAGAATGCTCCAAGTGTATTATATGCAAATAAAGTAGATTAGCCAAAATGCTGCGCTACTGAGTTTGTTACATGAACCGCTAATACTTTGCAGGTTCCATAAGTGTGCTAATGCCTCTTGGTATCAGTCGCTGTGATGTTCAGGCTGGAGAAAGCTTTTGAAGCTCCCGAACAACCGACCCAGAACAACTGACCCAGGAGGGAAAGAACATGCCAGTTGGGCCCTACACCCAAGTAGGATGATCCTAACAGTTCTAGCGCTTCCTCTGGGCCCTGGGATGCCCTCTGAGGAACTGCAGGATTGCATGGTACCTGGTTAATATATATGCTCTACCAAGAAATGCGTTGGCCAAGAACAAAATTGCCACTTTAGGCATTCCCCTAGGTGTAAGTGGGATTTTTGGCGCGGGTTCTTGAACAACAAACCCAATTGCCATCTCTCAAAACTGCTTGTGAAAGTCCCACCACTTTCAAAAGGTTCTTTGCAAAGGTCAGAGGAGCTGCAGTCCGTGTGGCTCACACCAGCCTGCCATGCCACGCCCTGCAGCACCTGCTGCTTGAAACTGCTGCCTCACTGTGCCTAATGGTAGTGCCAGGCTTTCGTGACATGTTTTCCTATAGGTGTGAACCACAACTCAGATACACAAACAGAAAAAGCTCAAGGATGCACAACTCAGATGTTGTAGGAACACAAAGAAAACGTCTTCCAACTTAGTTGTTCCAGGGTGGCCCAAGGGGAATGGATTATTCTCCTCAGATCAATATCTGAAATATCGAATGTGAATTTTTATAAAAAGATACCACTTCAATTTTATTATAACTGTTTAAATACTTGATGGCTGCAGATACGTTTTTCTTCATTTCCCTGATTTTGTGTAGCTTGACTTACATAGTGAGTGACTGTTCCAGAAGGAACTAGTTTATCATCCTAATTTAGAAATATCTGAAATCAAAGGCTGAGACCTACTGTGCTGTTAACTCGCTGCCGTTCATTTTTCAAATCTTTTCCAGATAGCAACATAAATTCTGCCTAATACTGTATTATAATTTTATACCCTTCCCTTAAAAAAAATATTGTGTTACTGTCTGAATTAATTTGGTATTCATTACAAATACTGTAGAGATCAGTGAATCTATTAAATTTACATAGGCTTGTCATATGTATTTCTGCTATAATTTCATTTTAATCTAACAGTATTTAATAGACACTTCAATGATTTCTGCTCTTAAATTTAACAGGGGAGGAAATATATCAATATTAATCAAAGAGAACTTGTCACGTTGTGTATGGACTGTGTGAACGCACTTGCTCAGGTCACACAGGCCATGTTCCTAGCTTTGAAAAAATTACATGCTGCACTAGTTGTGCTGAAAACATCTTTAATCCAAGGCTCTCCTGTTCCAGCTCTACTAGTTCACATTTGAGGAACCTTTGGTCCTCCAGATGTTGCTGAACTTCTACTCCCAACATTCCCAGCTGGCATGGTAAAGGCGCAGGGATGATGGGAGTTGAAGTTCAACAACATTGGGAGGACCAAAGGTCCCCCATGCCTGCACTAGCTAACATGGTGCATGGAAGTCACGGGCATGATCCTACTCCTACACTATTTTAGGTTCCATCAATGTCCAGATCAATGGAAGTAATAGTACCACTCTATTCTGCCTTGGAATTCAGACCTGGAATACTGTGTCCAATTCTGGGCACCACAATCTAAGAAGGATGTTAACAAGCGGGAACATGTGCAGAGGAAGGCAACCAAGATGATCAAGGGTCTAGAAGCCAAGCCTTGTGAGGAGCGCTTGAAGGACCTGGGTATGTTTAGCCTGGAAAAGAGGAGACTGAGAGGAGATATAATAGCCATCTTCAGATATCTCAAGGGCTGTCACATAGAAGGGGGAACAAACTTCTTTTCTCCTGCTCTGGAGGGTAGAGCTCAAACCAATGGCTTCAAGTTACAAGAAAGGAGATTCCAGCTAAACACCAGGAATAACTTTATGATGGTAAGAGCTGTTTGACAGTTGAACGGACTCCCTTGGGCGGTTGTGGACTATCCTTCCTTGGAGGTTTTTAAGCAGAGGTTGGATGACCATCTGCCATGGATGCTTTAGCTAAGATTCCTGCATTGCCGGGGGTTGGACTAGGTGAACGTTGAGTCCCTTCCATACGATTCTATGATACTCACTCCTCTAGGTGCACTCAGACAAAACACCTGAAGACAGCTATTATTACTTTGAAAGGAGAAAGCTTGAAAAATAGAAGTTTGGAAGTATCAGTCTGGTAAAGAAACTGCTATCCTCTGACCAGTGATTCCCAATCTTTTGGGTATGGTAATCCACAAGTCCAAATTTACTTGGCATGCTTACTCAAAATGGCCAAATAAACGGAATCATTGTATTGTGTTTGTGTGGTGATGCTGGTTGCTTTGTATTCTTTGAAGCCACCAAACTAACAAGACTGTATATCCAAATATAAGAGTTGGGACACATAGCGAAATTTCCATGGTCATTCTATTCTACTTTCTTGGCGTACCAGCACATTTTCTTCCAGCTGTGTATTAACGTGAGTGACCATAATATCTTACTCTTAAGAGCTTCTAGACTCACATAGTAATTTAGTTATAAAGCCCCTTGTGAGTTTAATAGCTATACGGCTGCAATTGTCAGTTGGGGATACATACAACCTAACAAAAGGAAACCGAACCTCCTAGTATTATATATTTTATTTTTTAAAAAAGGCTTCCTGACATTGTACTTTTCTTGTCTATCCCAATTTTACAACCAATTTACTCTGCAACACTGATTAACATACTAATAGCGTTCTCTGTAGCTCCCAGAAGGAATTCCAGTTGAGATTATCCATTAAACCTACTGTAAAAGTGTCTGCTAGTTTAATAGGGAAAATGCTAACCTGTTAAAGGGCCCTTTATGTTTCTTTTTGAACCTGGTCAGAAATTGCAACTGTACTACTTGCCTTCTACAACCATTTGCAATTCCTTCATTGAAAAGTCTTACTTTCCCCACATAGGCTTTTGTTTATTTGTTTATTTTTAAAACACACACACACACACACACACACACACACACACTGGGATAGTTTTCTTTGCTACTCTTCATCTCCCTCATCACCTTTTCCATTTAGACCAGCATTTTCTAGGCCAGACACCTGAAAACACTCAGGCAAGGAGCCACCATAGACTGGGGCCTCCATATCTGATTACTGATGTGGGTCTTGTTGCTGCTGGGCAGATAAAAAGAGGAAGATGGCAAGGAGAAGGAGAAGGAGCAGCCCTGGCCACCATCCCATAATAGGCATTAAGCCAAGGAGCAGAGGGGTAGATGGCCACAGCTGCTTTTCCCCATTGGCAATCCCCACAGTTCAGTGGTTTAACTCTCCACTGGAAGCTATATCAGCATGCAGGTGGAAGTAGGATCCCTTTGCATGGAAGATGGCGGTTGCATTTCTCAGGAGCATGCCTATGACCTCCTTATGAAATCTTACTGGATGGGGATCATAACTCAGTGGCAAAGAAGACATGGTTTGACGTACAGAAGGTCCCAGGTTCAAACCCAAGCATCTTCTCAAACCATCAGGTAACAGGTTAAGTGGAAGAACTCTGTCTGAGAAAGCCACTGCCATTCAAAGGAGACAGAACTGAGCTAGGTGAGCACATCATTTTTCACAGTAGGAGGCAGCTTCCTATGTTCCCGTCTCCTCCATGATGTAGTGTTGCTTCACTGAGCTCCTTTGGACCAACAAAGATGCACAAGGAGACATTTTTGCATCTTGTGAAGTTGGTGAGATTTCAGTAGATGCTCATTCTTACAATCATTCATGATAACCCTGGAAGAAATATGCCTCTCAGCTGTGCTCTCTTAATCTTAGGTCTGAACTAGACATTAAATGCAAATACATGCAATAAATCCTAGGCATCACATCCTTAAAGAAAAAAGGAAGAAAGGAAGAAAGGAATGCTGGCTTTGAGAGGCTGTACAAAGTGGAGCTGTGGCACTGAAAAGTGTGCTTGATCCTATTTGCATTCCTGAACTCCAAATCACACACCCCATTGGATCCTCTGGGGCCACACCCTTTATAAACAGGACAGCTGGTTGGAGAAAAAGCTGAAGAAGACTGTTCTGTGGCTGGCTGACAGAGAGGCCTGCTTCTGTGAGGTGGTGTCCTCTCCTAGGTCAGGAGCTGGTGGCGGGTTGTGGTGGGGGAGAAGGAGCTGAAGAAGTTCACCAGGGTCATGTGGAGAATGCAGTGTTAAGAGGCAACAACATTCCCACCACCACCTGCAATATATATTTAGCTGTGATTCCTGCATTGCAGGGAGTTGGGCTCGATGGGCCACTGGGTTCCTTCCAATTCTACAAGTCTATGATTCTGTGATTCTACAGTACTGCAAACCTCTGCATATTTTTCTCCACTTGTACCAGTATTCTGATTGTATACCTAGATTGCAACCATATGCCTCCTTGTCTGGGAATAAGTTCCTTTGAACTCCACAGTTCTTATATTTGAGTGGACACGTATAGGATTGCACATATATTACTTATTTATATGTCCACCCCAATGATCTCTGTATTATCTGCTTCCATAGAAGGACAGTAGAACTTGGAAATACATAACAGGAAATTTATCTGCCCCTGAAGGATTATTCTATATAATACAATTTAGATTACATGAAAGTATTTTTATGTCAGCCATAAAGGAACCATGGGAGTTCCCTGAGAGGCCATTTCACAAGATGAGAGGGAGAGTTGCAGGTTTTCAATCTGTCCATCACATTCTCCTAAATGTGTCTTCTTGTTGAACTCGCCATGCAAGACCTCACTTAAATAGGCAAGATATAAATGGCTGCTGGATTATCCTTTAAATAACAGGGGTAGCCAATAGGCAACCTTCCATATGTCGTTGGACTATAACTCCCATCATCCCTGATTACTGCCCATGTTAGCTAGGACTGTTGGGAGTTGTGATCCAACAGCATCTAGATGGCACTGCATTGGCTGTCCCACATTACTGTTAGGGTGGCTAGATGCAAAAGAGGACAGCGATCTTGCACCTTTCATAGTTGAGTAAAAGCACCTATGACTCCTTATTACACAAGTTGCTCTCACTATCCCTTGCCATTGTATGCTTACTGGGGCTGATGGGATTGTAGTTCAGCAACATCTGGAGGAGCAACGGTTTCCTCACACCTTCTGTAAGAGAATCAGGCAAATCCTGGGAACCCTAGATCAATCCCACTGCCTGTTACCAGAGAGAGCAAGGTTTCATGCTTTTGTTTGTTTGTTTTTGCAAGCAAAGCTAAAAACACATGTGAAAGGACAACAGGCTCATTCGTCATGTAACCTAGTTTAACAGAATTGAGCGATCACATTTGTGTATCACTTTTTTCCAAGGAGCTCCAGACAGCATGCAGATGGCAATTATCTTCATAGCTGAGCAAGGATTTTAACTTAGGTCCAAGTTCAACACCTTGGATCGAGTGCAATGTTCACATGTGCAGCTTAATTTGAAGCAACAGCTCCCTTCTTTTGCTGGTTGTCAAGTCTCATTTCTCACCTTCTCATTGTATCTTGAAAGACTGCATACAGTACCTTCATGAACAGGAATGGACAAAAATGTCCATCTTGCTTTGAAAGGCTAAGGATCAAAACAGATGTAATGGGTGGCCATATTTGTATTCATACCTGCCCTGCTTACGTATAAAGCAGGGGCTGAAGGCTTTGTTTTCTCACCAAAAGGAGAGAGAGGAGACCTGGATCGCCTCCTCCCCTGCTATAGTTGTCTATGTTTCATCACAAGTCTTTTTCTCCCAGTCCAACTCTGATACTGGAACTATGGGCTCATCCACACTTTCACTTGGCCTCTATTTTGATCATCATGTGTACTAATCAATCCCCTGCTTTTCTTGTTGTTTTACAGCTGTGCCTTGCAAAAATCCAGTCTCACCTTCTGAACTGAACCTTGGTTAAGCAAAATTTCTCTTTGGATTTTCTGCACATCTGACGAGATCTGATTCAGGCGGTAAGTTTAGATTTTTGCAAGGACCCAAGGGAATTAATTGATACATGATACAAGCAACATGGGACACAGGTGGCGCTGTGGGTTAAACCACAGAGCCTAGGACTTGCCAATCAGAAGGTTGGCAGTTCGAATCCCCGTGACGGGGTGAGCTCCCATTGCTCGGTCCCTGCTCCTGCCAACCTAGCAGTTTGAAAGCACATCAAAAGTGCAAGTAGATAAATAGGTACTGCTCCAGAGGGAAGGTAAACGGTGTTTCTGTGCGCTGCTCTGGTTCGCCAGAAGTGGCTTAGTCATGCTGGCCACATGACCCGGAAGCTGTCTGCGGACAAACGCCGGCTCCCTCGGCCTATAGAGCCAGATGAGCGCCGCAACCCCAGAGTCGGTCACGACTGGTCAGGGGTCCCTTTACCTTTACAAGCAAAATACAGGTCAAACAAAAGTGTGGACAGGCCCCAAGCTTACCTGGGAAAAAAGGTGACTGAAGCAGTAGAATGCAGGGAGGAAAAAAGGGGGGGGCTTTGGTTCTTGTAGATGAGGAATTTGTGACTCCCAATAGGATGTTGGGCTACAGCCATCAGCCATGCTGGCTGGGCCTGATGGGAGCTGGAGTCCAGCAACATCTGAAGGGCTATAGGTTCTCCAATCCCAGAATGCACCTTCCCACTCTCCTGATTTGTACATGAGCAGGGCAGTGTGGTGAATAAACAACCATGACTGCTGCTTGCTTAGCCAGAAGTAAAGTGTAAACAGAAATGGAACAAAAAGGGATAATTAGCATTTCTCAAGGAAATGTGGATAATCTTGGGGAAAATATAAAAGAGCATCCTGAGCTTTGATATGGCTTTAAAATCCTTAGCATAAGGAGGATGCTGTGCCAAACGATATCATTTCTCAGCAGCAGAGAATAACTTCTTGTGAAACTGGCTGAACATAGAATTTGAGTCTAAGGGAGGGAGATTCAACAAGTGAATTTGTTGTGTTCTTCGAAATAAAAAGCTAGCAAGATAAGAAGGGTGGGTTTTCCCTTGAGGTAGGGCAAGTTAACAGCTTATTTTTCAAGTGTGAGTCATGAATCAAACCTATTGAAGATTCCTGTCTTTCATAGCCAGGAGAAAGTTTCCTTTTGCCCAGATAGTGCAAAGAAGAAATGGAACAAACAGGCAGGGACACCCCTCCCCAAATGCATGCAAGTATCTTGTTTTTAAGAAAAAGAACACAGTGCTCTTCAAACTATATTAACATGCAGTTCAGTCATGACTATGTAAACTAATGTAGACAAATTCCCAGGAGCATGTGGAATTAGCCAATGATACCCAATGTTTGAAGTAACAATTCTGCTAACTTTCTGCTATAATACAGTGGTTTATCCAGTGGCACCCCTCGCCTGACAGAAGGCTCTTTGATCCAGTAGAGCATGGGTAGGCAAACTAAGGCCCAGGGGCCGGATCTGGCCCAATCGCCTTCTAAATCCGGCCAGGGGATGGTCCAGGAATCAGTGTGTTTTTACATGAGTAGAATGTGTCCTTTTATTTAAAATGCATCTCTGGGTTATTTTTGGGGCATAGGAATTCATTCATTTTTTTCTCCAAAATATAGTTCGGCCCCCCACAAGGTCTGAGAGACAGTGGACCAGCGCCCTGCTGAAAAAGTTTGCTGACCCCTGCAGTAGAGACTTCCACTGGTGAAAGAAGAAGAGAGGTGAATTTTGTGGCTGCTGCTTCTCCACTGTAGCCCCTCCCCATTCCAAATTATTGATGGATCCTCTGGAATGGGGGGGGGATTATAGACAAAATCACCTCTCTCTCTATTCTTCTGATGGAAGCCTCTGCTGGATCAAAGAGCTTTCCATCAGCACAAAGGACATCTTTGATATAGCCCTATGATTATTATGCCTTGACTGTGAGAATAAAAGGAGTGTGGGAATTAGCAGGTTAGTCCATCTGCATTCAGGTTTTGAGTGGTGATTCTAATCATTCTTAGTCTCTCTGGAGACAGGAAGATGAGCTGATTTTCTTTCAAGATCAATTAATCCAAAATAAATACAGTGTGATCTAGTTAATACCTCTTAATTAGAACTTGGTACCTTAACACCGTGCATGGGATTTCAGATCTTTAATGTTTAAACTTCCATTGTGTGAAGCGAAATCCTGGCCTTTTTGAGATCCACAAGAGCTTTGTCGTCAGCTCCAATGGGCTCTGCAAAGTTTCTTCCTCTTGGCCTCAATTAACATAACACATAGCGATAACAAGTTACATTGAATTGATCATTTGGCGCATAAAACTGCCTTGTTCAGCTACCCAGTTCACAGCTTCTGCAGTATGGTTCCATGACACATTCGAGCCGCAGCAAAGAATTGTTTGAGCAAACCCTCCCCCACAAGAATCTGAATTTCATTGGGGTGAGTAATATGGGAATAACCTATTTGTAATTAAAAGAGATAGATATCTTCAAGTTGAAGGATTGCAGGCTCATTACTTTTCTCAGTCTCATGTGTAAAACAGTCTCATTTATCTTGTCACAAGAACAATGTAATCCTCAATATCTGCCTTGCCCTGGGGCCAGCAGTGGGAGAGGAGATTGGGTTTAAAGGAGGACACATCACACAGGGCACGTGAAATATGTCCACACACACACACACACACACACACACACACACACACAGGTTGTTGTTGTGCAGCCCCCATGGGATGACTTGTTGTGCCACATCACATTCCTGGATTTGCATGAAGTCAGAGATTTGAAGAAAGCATGGATGGAGGGCTGATCGCCCAAGAATTGATGCTTTTGAATTATGGTGCTGGAGGAGACTCTTGAGAGTCCCATGGACTGCAAGAAGATAAAACCTATCCATTCTTCAGGAAATCAGCCCTGAGTGCTCACTGGAAGGACAGACCCTGAAGCTGAGACTCCAATACTTTGGCCACCTCATGAGAAGAGAAGACTCCCTGGGAAAGACCCTGATGTTGGGAAAGATGGAGGGCACAAGGAGAAGGGGACGACAGAGGACAAGATGGTTGCACAGTGTTCTCGAAGCTACCAGCATGAGTTTGACTAAACTGCGGGAGGCAGTGGAAGACAGAAGTGCCTGGCGTGCTCTGGTCCATGGGGTCATGAAGAGTCGGACACGACTAAACGACTAAAGAACAACAACAAATGGGTGGAGGGACTTGGACCCAGTGCAGAAATGTGTCAGTGGAAGTCCAAAGATGACAGCCAGAGTTAACTGCCAAATTTCCACTACCCAAGCTCCTGAAAGTTTAATGTAGGGCCACAAACTATACAGCAGTGCTCTCAAACAGGAGAGCATAAGCGTTAAAGGCATGAGTAACGAGCATAGGAATGAGACTGCTTATCTTGTGTAACATCTTGTAATATCTTACAACCTGAGATATGTGCATTCTGCAGGAGTTGACCTTAGAAGGTTAGGAGCAGAGGAAGCTGCCTTGCAGTGAGTCAGACCATTGGTCCATCTACTGCAGTACTTCCTACACTGACTGGCAGCAGCTCTCCAGGGTTTGAGAGAGGGAATCTTTTCCAGCCTCACTTGAAGATGCCAAGGATTAAACCTGTGACCTTCTGCAGGGCAGATGTTCTGCCACTGAGCTGAAGCATTTCCACAAATTCAGGTGCTTTCAGCTAGGGCTGACATTAAATCTGAGAATAAATTCCCTAGACATGTCTCAATCAAATCCTCTGCACCTATGACTCAAAAGGCTGTCAGTAAACATTACACTGGTATGCTTACAAATTCGTGATCTCTCTCCCCCCCCCCCATTTCTTAACAGGAAAAAAAAAAATAGTCAATGATGCTTTGCTTTTCTCCTAACAAACCCAGAATCTCTTGTCCCATTTTTATAGCCCTTTTAAAGTTGGAACGTAAGGATCAAAAAGGGAGGGGGAAGGTAAATTTATAAAGCAAAGGGAGGAATCCATTTATGACTCTGCACTGTAGAGCCAAGTACGCACTGAGTCATTGGAGACATTTCCGCACCTTTTGTGTAACCTCCCTCACGTTAAAGTAGTCTGCCTTGTTTGATTTTATCTATACTGTGGATAGGATTTTCCATCACCATCATCACCATCACTCACTTTAACATCAATGCACTGTTTGTACAAGGTGCTTTTAAAAATACAGCTGTCCTTCAGTGGTTGTTACTGCTTCCTCCAGTCGCACCCATTTAGTGCCATTTAATTGTGTGCGCCAGACCTATTTCTGTGGCAGGGAGGGTAGTCCCTATTGTTTTCGTGCATCCATAAGCACAGAGGTCTTTGTGTTGAAGGCCTGTGCAAATCAGTGGGTGGGCCATGGAGAAGGGGCAAGGCCAGAATATCTTCGCAAGTCTTTAAACTCTGGATTCAGGAGAAGGGCTCACGCAAGACTAAAAAGCAAGTTGCCACGCTAACAGAACCTGGACCTATGGTTTTCTGTTTGTCTCTCGTTGCGGCAGTGTGTGCCTTACGAGGAACCAAAAGGATTTCCTGGCGGCTTTTTAACTCAGAGCCCAAAAGCTGGTTAGTCAAGTTCAACATAGTCTTTGACTGGGGGTGTGACCAGGAAGGAGAGAAGATGGCTGCCGAAACTCTAAGTTCTGCTCCAAGGCCCAGAAAAACAGATTGGAGCAAAAGCACCTGCTGTCTAAAAAACCTCCAAACTTGAAGAAAGGAGAGGGGAATGCAAAAGTATTGTGAAAAGCAGAAAATAAAAGAACTTACTCAATTCTTCCTGCCCTGAGATAGAAGGCTCACTTCAAGGACAAAAATGCAGGCCTCAGCCAAGATGGCACTGCCTTCTTGGCAAAAGAAAAGGTGACTGAGACTTGCCACTAACTTCCTGTTGTTGGAATAGTTCTCAAAATCACTTCAAATTTTGAATCTGAAAATATGATGGAGTTAGACTTCTTCTAGATACATGATTGGCAGCTCAACAGTGTTTCATTGTTGCTGCTGTTCTGCAGTTGGCATAGATTATGCTTGAGTTGTGTTATTTTAGTCTGAACAGCAGATGTAGACTTTCATTGTCGTCTTTCCCCTCGCTCCCCAGTACTCTTCTCCACCTCGCCAGCTGTGCTGGCTGCCTAGATATCCTCTCATCACAGCAGCCACGATGACACACTTTTGTCCTTGCACTAGAGCAAGGGAGTCCTTGCTTATACAGCACTGGCAGTGGCTACTATTGTTCTGGCACTGATTCTGAGGTTGTTGCCAAGCAAGACTGCAAGGCCACAAGCTGGATTCCGGCAGAGCTAAAGTGCTCCTGATTCTATGTACCACTCATGCACTGACAGACACGCTCATAAAATAAGACTTGTTAGCCTGTAGGTGGATATGCAGGAGTGGAGGAGGGGAGTTACTTGTTCTCAGAAACATCACAGAGCTGCTTACTGCATTTCAAGACTCCCAGTCAGAGTCTTTCATCTGTAGTGCCACACTGTGCATGTGTATGACTTGAGCTGGAAGCCAAGTCTTATTGGAGGGTTGGGGAAGCTATGGTCCTCCAGATGTTCTTGAGCTACCATCATCACCAACCAGTCATCATACAGGCTGAAGCTGATGTGAGCTGAAGTCCAACAATATATTAAGGCTCACAGGTTTCCCATCCTTGGTTTACAGATTTACAAGCAGAACACTGTGGAAGCAAATAAATACTCCTGAAGCACACAGTGCAACTGCTAATTGTACTGTTTTTGGACCATCTTGGCCAGGGGTCAGCAACCTTTATAAGCCGTGGGCCGGTCCACTGTCCCTCCGACCATGTGGTGGGCTGGACTATATTGGGGGGGGGGGTGAACAAATTCCTATGCCCCAGAAATAACTCAGAGATGCATTTTAAATAAAAGGACACATTCTACTCATGTAAAAACACGCTGATTCCTAGACCGTCTGCGGGCTGGATTGAGAAGGCGATTGGGCCTCATCCAGCCCACAGGCCTTAGGTTGCCTACCCCTGATCTTGGCTGTGAGTCCTGGAAGATCTGCTTCCTGCCTTGCTGGCTTTTTCCCACATGGCCTGTCAGAGTGGGGCTCTGACTGACTCCCACTACAAAAACTGAACTGACTCCTGGGCTGGGGTATTCTTTAGGAGTTTTTGTTTTGGCGGTAGGTTGTTGCTATTTTTGACTTTATTGTATCTTTGTTTCGTCTATTGTGATTTGTGTGAAAATTGTTCAGTTTGGTTGTGTACTTTTGGTGCTTGCTTTGTTGTTTGTGACTACTTTTAATGTGATTTTTGTTCATGTTGTCAGCAGCCTTGAGCATGGATTTAACTATGGAAAAGCGACATACAGATAAAATGATGTGTGTGTGTATTTTATATTTCAGTGTTTCAACTTATTTTTCCACTGAAAATCACAAATCTTTGCAAGGTTCAATGACTGAAACTGGCAAATTAAACCAAGTTGTTTAATTTCTTTTTACTACCCCACAGCTTTCCATAAGATTGTCAGCTAACTTACCCTATAAAGGTGAAAAAGTCTAACAATAACTGGTTGACATCATTGCACCAGAAACCTGAAACTGAATATACAGAATCAGTTTAAACACTTTTAACAGTAGATCTTGATATTTGATGCACTGGTGCTGCAGCTTTTGAGTGGGTATAAGTTTGGCAAGTAGGGTGATTAAGAGTTCTGCTCTAAATGTAAATCACAGAATTTGGAATTCGACAGAGCATTGCTACAGAAAAGCCTTCAGAAAAGGCCACCAAAAGGGCACAAAATGTGAAACACTATAATTAAATAGACTGAGCTGTCCTATGTACTGAGCTGCCTGCTCCTGTGACTTGAGTTTTAGTTTCCAGGGCACAAACAGCAGCTCACTGTTATCAAGTGCTCAACAATCAGGACATATGTGTTACTTTTGCCACACTTGTCACAATATCCTCTCACCTCTGAGAAAGCAATGCAAGGATCTGCAGTGGAGTTCTTCCCTCTCCAATAAAGAGCAGCACATAGGTAAGGGAATGGAAGAATAATAGTACCAGCTCAACACCTGACTCAGTAAGAAATGGCAAAATGGAACTCTTTGATGATAAGGGTGGCAGCAGCAATCATGACCAGTGTCCAACCAATTTTGCTAGATCTTCCCTTGCAGAAGCCCAGGAATCCAGGTAATACTAACTGGGATACTTTCAGAAATAAAGAGGACCCTAATGCATCAGGTTTCTAAAATGAGGGAGGGTCCCCCATAAGTCCAGGAGCTGCATGGTGATGGGAGGAGGTGCTAAAGTTGCAGCCCTATTCTACAAGTGATCATCTTTCACAGCGGTCATGCCCAAAGCAAGTCATGGCATCCTCTGTTTGGGGGGGCCGGGAGAGGCACTTTATTTTAATGCTGAAATTCTGCATCCAGAGTGAAACACACTGTACACTTTTACTTTAGAGCAACTGATAGTATTTGTTTAAGCCAGCTCACTCCTGCCCCTCCTTCTCCACCTTTCTCAACCAACCAAACACATGCATTTAGCTAGCTTGGCTAAACAGCAGGGGGTTGGGGAGTCTGATTCTGTCACCAAATAGAGCACTAAAATGGAGCAAAACCTACCCAACCCCCACCCCTAATATTCCCGCCGACTACTGCTTAAATACCTCCCCACCCCATCCATACCAGATACCAGTTGGCTGGAGGGGGTGTCTTCCAGCAGCCAAAATCTGTGTAGTGATGTAAGGTGGGGAAGAGGTCTGATGTCACTCTCATCATCCGGTTCCCCCTGCCCACGCCTGCTTTACAGCCAAATGGACGAGTGTGTGTTTAGAAAACATGTGCTTGCTTGGCTCGGCCCTCACTCTCTTCAATCAGACACACATGATTTTCTCATCTGTTTTCCTGGTATCATTTTTCTATTTTCTGCAGCAGCCCCTCATCTACCTTCTGCCTCTTTCTGTTGTGAGCCAAATTGCTGCTGATCAGAGAGACAGAAAATTTCAGGCTATGACACACACAAAAAAGCTTTATTTTTCCTCTTCTTTGAGGGTTCCCTGCGGAAGGTCATAATGCCTGAAACGCAGGCACTTGTTATTTCTTTAAAGGGAATATGTACAAGTTCTCTGGATACCTGGAGCGGATGTGATTTTATTTTTAGAAAGCAGGTATTTATCTTTTCACTTGCACACAACAAGGAACAACTGGCGGTTATTGAAAATGTATTGGCCTAATCTCAGTGTAGCAGCAGCAGCAACAAAAAAGACCCCCTCCCAAGGTATCAGTAGAATGGCAACTTTTTCTACTTGGTAACTGCAATGCATGTGAACTTTAACTAGAGCCAGTCTGTGGTGTAGTGGTTAGAGTGCTGGACCATGCAGGTGGCCCTATGGTCTAAACCACTGAGCCTCTCGGGCTTGCCATTCAGAGGGTTGGTGGTTCGAATTCTTGCTACGGGGTGAGCTCCCATTGCTCTGTCCCAGCTCCTACCAACCTAGCAGTTCGAAAGCATACCAGTGCAAGTAGATAAATAGGTACCGCTGCGGCAGGAAGATAAACAGCATTTCCTTACACTCTGGTTTCCGTCACAGTGTTCTGTTGTGCCAGAAGCAGTTTAGTCCTGCTGGCTACATGACCCAGAAAGCTGTCTGTGGACAAACGCCGGCTCCCTCAGCCTGAAAGCGAGATGAGTGCCACAACCCCGTGGGCACCTTTGACTGGACTTAACCACCCAGGGTCATTTACCAAAATGACACTTCCCTTTTACTAGGACCTGGGAGGCCAGGGTTTAATGCCCCAGTCAGTCACAAAGCTCACTGGGTGACCTTGAGCCAGTCACCATCTCTCAGTCTAACTTACATCATGTGTATCTGAAGAAATGTGCATGCACACCAAAGCTTATACCCAGAACAAACTTAGTTGGTCTCTAAGGTACTAGGGACCCAGGTGGCGCTGTGGGTAAAAGCCTCAGCGCTTAGGGCTTGCTGATCGAAAGGTCGGCGGTTCGAATCCCCACAGCGGGGTGCGCTCCCGTTGCTCGGTCCCAGCGCCTGCCAACCTAGCAGTTCGAAAGCACCCCTGGGTGCAAGTAGATAAATAGGGACCACTTTCTAGCGGAAAGGTAAACGGCGTTTCCGTGTGTGCTGCGCTGGCTTGCCAGATGCAGCTTGTCACGCTGGCCACGTGACCCGGAAGTGTCTCCGGACAGCGCTGGCCCCCGGCCTCTTGAGTGAGATGGGCACACAACCCCAGAGTCTGGGAAGACTGGCCCGTACGGGCAGGGGTACCTTTACCTTTAAGGTACTACTGGACAATCATTTATTTATTTATTTATTTATTTATTTATTTATTTATTTAATTACCTCACAGGGTTGCTGTGAGGATAAAATGGGGAGGGGAGAAACACATATGCAACCTTGAGTGCCTTGGAGAAAAGGTAGAATATTAATGTAATAATCAATCAATCAATCAATCAAAACTGTCCTGCCCTGGGTTCATTTGGCACCTCCAGTTAAAAGGACTGGGTAGCAAGGGGTGGCAAAAACCATCATGGCTTTCCCATCCCTTCCCAACAAGCATGGAGGACCACTGCCAGTCAGATTAGACAGTAGTGCAGAATGGACCACTTTTCACCATTGCTGAGGCGTTTTTATATTCTCCAGATCCCTCCCATCAGGCCGATGGATGAGCGTGTCCTGCCCTGCTCCTTCTAGCACAGGTGGAGCCTCCAGACAATGTCCACATATGGTCTCCTCAGGAGCCACTGCCTGCTTGGGCCTTGCTGGTGTATACTCTCCAACATTCCTCAGGTGAAAACAGAGACATTTCTCACTCTCGCACCCCCCACCCCAACTGACTCTCCTCAACCTGTTTTGTGTCTGCCCCCGCTGCAGAGCATTTCCTGTCAGAATTTGAAGATCTATGATCGTCTTATTTTACTTTTTTGGAATAGTTAGGGGAAGGGAAATAACAATCTATGTAAATTAACTATATTTATGCCTATTTCTATATAGGGAGGGGTATATTTATGTTAGTCTTGAGGGTTTATATGTACATACATTGTTATATACTTTTGCCTTTTCTCTTCTTTCTTTTGGTATGTGGATTTTCTTTTTGTTGTTGTTTATATGCATAAGCTCAATAAAAACGTATTGGGGGGGGGCGGGAAGAAGATGGGCAAGTGCCACCAACACAGCACAGCACAAACAGCACACACGCCTTCCACCGTCCTGAGAAAACCCCTTAGTCCTGATTTTATTTTATTCTTTATTCACTATGAGCTGCCCAACGGAGGAGGCCAGCAGCACTGGCAGGGGAAATAAAGATCAGATCAGAAGCTGGGGTGGCTTTGGTCGTTCAGGGATTGCCCCTGGAAAATTGGGACACTTGGAGGGTATGCTGGTGTGGATTGGGGCCTGCTTAATGAGGCAAAGGACCAGCAAATCTTAATGGCCCATCACAGCTGGATGTACAAGTAGACTGACCTAGCCTGAGGTAGCTTTTTGCTTTCCACTCAAAGAAGTTTTTGGAAATTATAGGGCTACAAACAACTTCTGGAATCCTCACCCACATTAAAGGGGTAGCATAACAGGACAATGCGCATTTAAACATTTTCATGCTCTAAACTGACAGAAAAATTAAACTGGTTTATTTATTTAAGGGGGACAGCAAGCTTGTTTTCAATTATACAGCAACCTGTCAAAAACTGCAAACATCAGAAGGAACAGAGAGAGGTTCAAATATGGCAGCTAAAAAAACCAAGACAGACACTAATTATTGGCAACAATGTCTAGGACTGTACAAAAGTGACTTGAACCAGGAAATATTCAGTGAAGTTCTCAGACAATCTAATGGCTAGGCTTAGAGCCAATCAGAACCTGATGAATTCTTGTAGGAGCAGAAAATGAGGTTTCCATTTCCAAGTTCATCTTTGTTGGTTGGCTGAAGTGTATTCCTGAGAAATCCACGTCCTGGTCTCATGGGGGAATAATAACTCACGCTAACTATCAGGATCTGTCTCTCTATAAAAAAGTAAGGAGTTGCTGTTGAATCTACCATGCACTTCTAACACAATGCTAACTTTTAGATATATATTCCCATCCACTGGGGGAAGAAAAATCAAAATTCTATTAACAAGCTGTGTCAGTGTAATGATGAAAAGTATCATCTGTTTTACAACAGATGGTATTGTTCTTGGGGGCATGATTCATTGTTCACTGCTTTCTGCGTCACCACAATATAGAGGAACTGTATGGTATCAGCAGGATTTACTAACTTCATTTTTCTGTTTCTTTTGAATTTTGGCTGCTTTCATATTTCAACATGAATTTCTGAACAAGACAAAGTGATGACTGGGTGGCATAGCACAGAAATGAGGAGGCCAGAGATGAAAGAGGCAGAATAAATGCCATCTATTGTTGAGCAGGGGGTGTGGGGGAGAGAGAGAGACAATTTTCTTGCACACCTAAAGAAGAGCAGCACTACAAACACACTGGGAACGATTGAGGCATTTTGCCACCAGCTATTAATTAGCTATCAATAAGCTTGAATAAGGCCTTGCAGCAGACTTGTAGACGAGACAGCAAGACCACAATACAATGAGACCACAATTCAAAAACCAGGAAAATTATTGTGGTGGGATGCATATCTAGATACAAGCAGAGGAACAGGAAGCTGGATTTGGAGACTAGGGTCACATTCACACTATGATACCACTTTAAACAGTCGTGGCTTCTCCCAAATAATTAAGGGAGCTTGGGTTTGGCAAGGGTACTGAGACTTGTCAGGAGACCCCCATTTCCCTCACAGAGCTACAATTTCCAGAATGCTTTAATGGTCAACTGCTCTTCACAGGGAACTGAGAAATATAGCTCTGTGAGGGGAATAGGGGCAGCTCCCAAAATTCTTTGGGGATGAAATGGCAGCTTAAAGTGGTATCATAGTGTTTCAAATGTGCAAGGTGCATGTGACCTAACTGGCTACAGCTGCAACAGGCTCATTCACACATAGTCCTAGTGACCTTGGAGTGCTGGCCTGGTGTCTGAGTATTAGAACTCTAGGGATGAGGCCAATTTATTGGACCCAATTATGTGAGATGAACTGATGCAATATACTTCACATGTCAAGACCCCCAAGCACCAGGCCCGCACACTATCCTGAGGAAGATACAGAAGAGGAGGAAACACAAGATAGTATACACTCAGGGGAGAACACTCAACACCTTCCCTGGGTTGTTTTGGCCTGGGGATATAGCTATCTCACCTTCCTCAATATTATCTCCTTTCCTTTGACTGCATAACAGTCAGTGCCTGCAGATTCCAACAAGCTGGCTCCTCAAAGAGGGCCAACTGCAACATAGGCCTTAATGACATAAGGCCTCTGATGCCGCCAGTTCTTTTCTGAGACAGTACCTTCCAAAGCTCAGTTATAGCAGGGCTGCCGGGGAGCTGGCCAGGGTCCTGACCTGCTTAGGAGACTTGCCTTGACTTTTTGCTTGACTTACATGTTTCTTGCTTTCACTCCCAGCAGAACACAACACCACCTGTCTATTTCAGGTACTCAGTAGCATTTTTTGTGTGATTCTGATACTCAGTGGCATTTTTTTATTCCCCATTATGGTCAATGAAGGTAAAACAGAACTTTTGAAGTTAACAGGTCAGATGTGGATTCAAATAATGAATCAACACAGAGTCAATCTGAAAACAGACTGGGCTGCTTCCAAAGTCTCCAGATACAGATTCAAGGTGAACCTTGTGGTTGCTGCACAACCCTGGTTTATGCTTACAATGTTCAGAGCATATTATATGTATAATAATGTGTATTGTGTTTGCTGCCCTGGGCTTCCTTGGGAAGGGATATATATTAAATAAACAAATACATGGGATACAGCATCTAATAGACCATACATATGCAAGAATTGTTCACATCTTTAGTGGAACCAGTGGGGGGGGGGACAACAACAACACCCTCTTCTCTTCAAGATCCAGGAGTGAGATAGGAGTTTGGGGGGAAATATCTGTGTGGTGCCAAGATCTTCAGAAAATTCCATCCTTAGTGTGTTTCCCCACACCCTGGTTATGGACCTTTGCTTTTTATTCCACTCAAAAAAGAGCCTTCTTCCTGAATGTCAAGTGCTTTTGTAAGATTGAATAGAATCTAATGTTACCCTGCAAATAGTATCTACTAATTACATCTTCATTTCCTTCCCCCCACACCCTTAGGGAAATTGGAGAGGTAAATGTGGGACGTCAGCAGAGCCTTGTCAACTCCCCCTCTCATGATTTTCATGTGGGCGGAATGTTCTATATTTATAAAGCCGTGTCACAAATCATCCCTCAGTATGTGATCAGTCTGAGGGGCTGTGCACAATTTAACCATTTTTAATTAACTGGCCACCTCTAGGACTTGTTTTACACCATCTCACGTGCTCACCACTCCGGGAACCATTTCTTTTCACCTGCCGACTACATTGTGAGGGAAGCATTTCAACACCACTTCCCCCCCCTCCCCCAGCTGTACATCTTACTATTATTTTGAGAGCAAATGAAGCAACTGGGTGGAGAGAAATGTGTGCGCTATGCCATACCCAAGCTGCTGTTAACATTTTTATGAGGGAATACAGAGTATATTGTGCATGAAGGTGGCTTGTAGGTGTTGGGTCTCCTCATTTCACAGTTGATTTTCTTGCCTCCACTTGCGCTCCTCCCCGGTGAAATCAGTGAGGCTATTCACAGAGGATGGAATGGGTTTTTGTCATGGGTAAGAATTTACCTCAGAGTGAACATCTTCATTTCAGCAACAGAGAGAGAGAAAGAGGACAGTGGCAGCATTTGGCTTCTGTGCCGCATGTTGAGAAAGGAACTCTCTTTCTCAACACATAGCACAGGTACTATGTGATCTGTCCCAGGAGAACAAGTGCAATTTCTCCATAGGCAGATTGCTTGGCTTCTGTGCTGTGTGAGGAGAAAATGGGCTCCTTTCTCTCCACACAGCACATAAAAGGCAATGGGTGGTGCAGGCTAGGGCGCTAGGTCTACTGGGCCACTAGCCCAAGTGAAATTTCAAGCTCCCCCCCCCCCAAAAAAAAAACACCTCTCAAAGTCACACACTTTCTTGCCCCCTGCATGGCATTCCATGTCAACTTAGAGAGACTCTAGGAAATATTTCTGTCAATCTTCCTTTCTTTTGCCAATCAGATCTCTGCACCACCCAGTCAATGAACACCCAGAACTACATTGCTATGTCCAGGAGGTCCCTCTCATCATATCCAGGCAGGGGGGAAAATACATAAAAATGATAGGTGACTGTAATCCTGGTCTGTTGTGATTGAAGCTTCCCTGCAGTCGACATAAAGGCTTGATGGTCTTAGTGTTTGTTTGTTTGTTTGTTTGTTTGTTTGTTTGTTTGTTTGTTTGTTTATTTGTTTGTTTGTTTGTTTGCTTGCTTGCTTGCTTGCTTAATACTGCTGATTTTTGTTTAATGATGCCTAATCTCACTTCTCTGGTATCAGGTTCAATGACCAGCCAAGCACCAGATTGTGCTATCAGTATTCTGGCTGAAGTCAACACCCAAAAGCTGCTGTGCTTTTCAACATCTTCCTTCTTTTGCAGATGTTCATTCCCTGACAGCTGCCACTTCTTCAGTCCCTTTGGGACTATCTCACATTCACTTGCACCGTGGGATCTCATGCTGGGATCCTTTGATTGTCCCTCTCACCTTAAAAATCTTCAGAGCTGGAAGCATGAAACACTATTTCCTATAAAATTCCCATTTTAGCTTCAGTTACCAATATAGATATTGGCCTTCTCTGATTGCAGAGGCACTGCTTAAATGGTATATACAGGAGAATCCCTGGAGATGCCTTACTGAGCTCACTTGGATTGAGGAAAAAACCTTATGTGTGTGGCTTCTTTTTCTTTATTTACATTTGTACTTCATCCTATCCCAAGGGTGGCTAGTGTCACAGAATATGAAAATATTTCTCCTTCCTGACAGCTTACGTGACATACAAAAGACCTCCATTTTCACAGCTTTATACTTTCCTTTCCTAATATAAAACCATCCCCTCTGCCCTAATAATATATAATATACTCCCTACAGCCATTTCCAAATTGCTAAAAAATAAACCTATCCAATATGCCACATCTAGCATCACTCCTAAGATGGTCATTATTTTTGAAAAATACAAAAATTAAAAATATTTTTACTACCATCTAGCACTGCAAAGAACACACCAATAACAATAACAATAAACAATAAAGACAATAAAGCATTTCAAATATACATAAAATAAGTTTGATAATGATAACACACATGAATCTACTGTAGCAGCAAGCATAACCCAAAACAATTAATGCTGATCCCACAATACAAATTGAGAAGTTATAAAAGTCCTCCAAGTTATTTCCCCCCCTCCTCCAAATGACAAATGCTGCAATTTGCCTTCTTGTAAATGAACAAAATCAGTCAATTGTGTCATTAAGGCTATGTGCCTTGTTTTCTTCAATGATGGAGGGTGTTGGGACTCTGCCATTCAGAAGCAACTGAAATTTGTTAACAGATACCATAGCAGATCAAAATGTTCAGGGAGGACAGAATCTTTTATATAGCCTTCTACCTCACATCAATAATGCCAAGCCCAAACTCCCACCTAACTCTACCCTTCAAAATCACTAAGGACCAATTCCTGTTTCTTAAATGCATTCTGCCTTAATCCTATAACCCAGTGGTTCCCAAACTCCACCCCTTCCTCCACACACAGACCACTTGAAAATGGTTGAGCCTTGGGGGGACTCTTAATGATTTTTCTTCCTGCTGCAGCAATTGTAATGTGCTGTGTTAGATGCTGTGTTATTTTGAATTGTAATTTTGGAGACATGCTGTGGAGCACCTGAATGAAGGTTGGTGATCCACAAACCACAATTTGGGGAATCTCTGATGCAGACCAATAGCCAGTTTCCAAGCTTTCACGGGGAAGGGAGAATTATAGCTACCATCATTATTACTAGCCAACTCCAATCTATTCTATTTGTGAGTGACTAACTCATATCACTGACATAATGTGAAGACAGTTTAAAATAGTAGTGAGCTTGTCTAAATCTCAGTTCTCACATTTTTTTGACTTCCTGTGGTGGGAAAAGGGAGACAACCTCCAAGTCCCAACATTTTGCAGTGGAAGTAAACATACGCAGAATTGTCCTGTGATCCTTGAAGTTGGAGTAAAAAAAAATAAAAAATGGAAAGGGCCCTTTGGGACCTGCTATTAAAAACACTTGCTTCATGGAAAAGTTCATTCATTCATATAAAGTGTCCCCTTTCACCAAACAGTGCTAAGGTGCTTGGGTTGTTTGCAAAAAACAAAATACACAACAAGAACAAATTAAAAAGCTCATATTGAAAATAATTTTCTACCATTTATACCAGCTGTGAAACAGGTAGTCGTGACTCATCCTAAGAAATGAAGTTGACTCAGAATTTATGATCCAAGGGCCTCTCTGCCCTTCCACAGTTACCTCTGTCACCTGTGAGTCTGGCTACATTCTGCTCACTCTCTTCAGCAGCTGTGAAAGGTGCTCAGAAAATGACACCACTGATTTATCTCTCTTGGTGCCCTGTTATCCAGTTGCCATAACAGAAACATTGAGGGAGGTGGGGAGCGAAGAGTTCTGTTTTAGCTTTCAGGGACACTCACTTTAATCATAGCTGTGAAAGCCATTGTTTGTTTTTGCTCTCATCTTCCCTCTTTCCTACCAGATTATTAGGCTGCTCTCGGGAAGGCCCCGGTGATCGAATTCTCCTTGCCTCCCATGAATATTAATAGCTCTGTTTATCCTGAGGGTGAGCTGCATAGTCACTTCAAAAGAGAATTCATAAAGGACAAGTCCCCTTCCCCCCCAAGGAGGCTATAATGTACATGATACACAAAGCAGATATGGAAGAAGACCACAAACCTTCACAAGGAGACAGGTAAGGATGGATGGGGGTGACCACAGGGAGAAGGCCAAGCTTAGCAATATACCACATTGGAAACAGGGAGGTTTTAGAAAGATACAAGGAAAGGGCATGTCTGTCTTTTGTGGAATGGTTGCAAATAGGGAATAGGGAAAGGTAAGGCTGGATGTAAGAAGAGGCAGTTTCTATCCCAGATGAGCGGGGTAGAAATAAAAAATTATTATTATTATTATTATTATTATTATTATTATTATTATTATTATTACTATTATTATTATTATTATTATTAAAAATTATTATTTTGTGACAGGCAGAAAGTACTTTCCATCTATTCTCTTGTGCTGTTACTTCTTAGGCACGAGGAACATTGTAGCTAGTGGAAGTTTTGCTATCCTAAAAAATGATTAAGAGTTTCTTTATTTATCGCCTGTCACCTTAAGCTTATTAAGCATCTTAAACCAATCACCTCTAGACAATTTACAATACAAAAAATTAAACTAATTAAGAAAAAACCCAGATTACAAGTCCATATAAAAATTTAACATATAAAAAATTTTTATTTTTTTTTAAGGAAACAAACAATAAAACATTCACTTTTGGTGAACACACCAATAAAACATATTGCAATTTACAGAAGGCTCTCTATTGGCATGGTCACCCCGTGTAGGGTTGCCATATGTCCTCTTTTCCCAGGACACATCCTCTTCTTCATGATGAGAGTTGTCTGTAGGAATAATGGAGACGACAGGAGGTTGAATGCAGGTGAGCTGTGCAGAAGCACGCTGGCAAGCATGCTCCAAGCAAGCTGCCGGCTAGCTCCGCTGAGGCTCCTTTTATTAGCAAAGTCAACAATTGGAAACAGTAGTGAAACCACCCTGAACTTAACGTATTTCCATCTAAGCACATTTCCAGCATTAGCAAATACACGTGTCAACAGGTGCTTCCCTCAAATGTTCCCCCCGATACTTGATTATGTCTGCGTCCCCCATCATGCTCCAGCCAAGCGATATGTCTAACAAACAAATTGTGAGAGGACAAAAGGTCAGGGCGGAAACCCTGTTTTCTAGCCAAGAAGGGAAAAGGTCAGGGAAAGCAGGTGCAACACTCCTTGACATGCTGTTGCATGTCTGGTGCAAGGTTTGCCTTTACAAAGTGGAGCGTTACCTCCATAGTCATCATAGAGATCCATAGTTTAAAGTAGAAGTCGGCAAATGTCTCCTCTATTTTGCCCTTCAGAATATGGCAACCCTACATATAGTTAATATGTGTACCAGGCATTTCCTGACTGTCAATTAGGGAAGGACACATCCTGAAACCATAGAGAGCCACTGCCAGCCTGTGTAAACAGTAGTAAGCTAGATGAACTAGTGGTCTGACTTGGTATAAGGCAGATTCCCATGTTCCTGAAGCACTTTCATGGAGAAGAGGTGTATAAATAGCCCTTTGACATGAGACATCCTGCTCAGAGACTGTATATATCTGAATTGTAGCAGATGCTGGGACAACAGGAGGTGGCTGCCGCTTTCATGACTGTTTCGTAAGCTTCCCGGAGAAATGTACTTGCTCACCCTGAAACAGGACGCTGACCTAGACGAGACCTTGTTTTGATCCATCAGTGCTAATGTATGTTCTTATTTGTCTTTGTTTTCATGAACACAGTGTTAAGCAGGGTTCCCGGGTCGTTTGTGCAAATTAATAACCAACCTAATCCCGCGGGATGAGAAGATGATGCAAATTACTGAGCGAAATTCCACCGTCCCTGTCGTTGTGCATTTTGCCTCTCTTTGTCAGCGTTCCTCACAGCAAAGCTGAAGTCAAAGTGTTAAGGAACTGGGGGCAGAGAGCCTTCCAGAATTTGATTCAGAACAAAATGGGGGGGAATTCTTCAGCAGTGTAAGGACGAGGCACAGAGAAAGAAAGCAGGGGGAAGACATGTAGATGAAAAGTTAATTAAGGATAAAGCAGATATGGCAGTCAGAACATTAAACAGAAGGAAAAGGAGGGCGAAGATTATACGCATAATTCAAAACAACCTCACACCGGTGAGAAAGACAGCAAAACGGGAGACGGCAGGGGGAGGGGGGAGTTTTCGCTCAACGTTAATAAAACATGCTTCATGTCCATATGGTGCAAGAACCTAATAAATGAGAAAGCGAGGCCTCCAGGAGATAGCAAGGATAATTTATTGACAGCAGAAGCAGCCCTTAATAAATAATTAACGGAATTATTTGCCTCATTGGGCCCAGGGGAGCTTGAGGGACAGATGCCAGAATCCGATACACATTTGCCTACCATAGACGTTTCAGGGAGAGGAGGACAGGAGAGCAAAGTGGGTACTTCAGCTACTGCAGCTTTTCTCGGCCCTGTTATGATTAAACTACAAAACTGAATAGGGGTGTGTGTGTTGGTTGTTGTTTTATGACCCCTTTGGTTTTGACCTGAAATGGTATGGCCCAGAACTTTACCATCTCCTCTGCCTACCACCTCATTAACGAATGGGGTCAGCTCCAAGCGAGTGGCATTCACCGCACCTTGGAGCAACGAATTCCATCGGTTAATTATGCGCCGAACGAAGAAGCGCTCCTTTTATTGTCCTCAACCAACTGCAATTCGGTTTCATTGGATGACCCCCAAATTTTAATGCCAAGAGAGAAAGGGAAAGGGGGTAATTGCTTCCCGCACCATTCGCACTGTTATAAACCTTTAGATTGCAAATTGCTATAAAACGGAGCTAATTGCTGACTCCTTTGATATGTCTGGACAGCAGCCATCAGTGAGGGCAGTGCAAGGGCATCGCCAGGGCTTTTGTTTTTTAGCCAGAGCTCACTGGTTCAGCTCCAGCACTTCTCAGGTGGGCACCATTGCCATCCTAAGAGAACAAGGGGAAAGTTCGTGGTGAGATCTGGTGCCTTTTTTTCTAGAAAAATAGCACTGGGCACGACTGAGTGGAAACCAAGGCTCATGATACCACTGATATTATTATTATTATTAATAATAATAATAATAATAATAATAATAATAATAATAATAATTTATTCTTTATACCCCGCCCACCTGGCTGGGTTTCCTCAGCCACTCTGAGCGGCTTCCAACCGAATATTAAAAACAATACAGCGTCAGACATTAAAAACTTCCCTAAACAGGGCCGCCTTCAGTTGTCTTTGAAAAGTAAAATAGTTGTTTATTGCCTTGACATCTGCTGGGAGGGCATTCCACAGGGCAGGCGCCACTACCGAGAAGGCCCTCTGCCTGGTTCCCTGTAACCTCACTTCTCACAGCGAGGGAACTGCCAGAAGGCCCTCGGCGCTGGACCTCAGTCTCCGGGCTGAACAATGGGGGTGGAGGTGCTCCTTCAGGTATAGAGGACCGATGCCGTTTAGGGCTTTAAAGGTCAGCACCAACACTTTGAATTGTGCTCAGAAACGTACTGGGAGCAATCAAGATTTTTCAGGACCAGTGTTATGTGGTCTCAGCGGCCACTCCCATTCACCAGTCTAGCTACTGCATTCTGGATTAACTGCAGTTTCTGAGGCACCTTCAAAGGTAGAGTGCATTGCAGTAGTCCAAGAGGGAGATAACTAGAGCATGCACCACTCTGGCAAGACAGTCTGATAAGGTGGTGGGTCAGGATAAAATGGGCAGGGATGCCACTGGTTATCTGTATGGTGTTTCCCATGCCATTGCCTGGTGGTGCCACCAAGTGACACTCATTGGAAAGTATTCCAAGTCTCTCTGCTTTGTCCTTGTCTCGGTGGCAGCTGCATTTACTCCCCTGCAGCTGCTGCTTCTACATCTGGATATTTTCTTGAGCAGCCTGAGATGATTTATCTAGTTCTAATATCATCTTGGTGTACCTTGTGGGAAATGAAGACATTTAGCATGGTGGTGCTAGGACAAGTGATGCAAAGATGGTTTTTCTTTGCACACCTGTAATTAAAAGGGTACAGAGAGAGATGCCCTGGATGTGTTCCAATTGGATTCCTGAATCTGTAAAGATTTAAATAGGCTTGGCAAGCCACTCTGTTGCAAACCGCTACCTGGGGAATTGCACGGCAGGGATAAGTGAGCAAATGCATGAGGAATGAAATGAAGCTGAATTCAACCAGGGCTGTCCCTGGCCTGTCTCATCTTGAGATGTCCTCCTCAGTGAAATCTAGCTGCACCACAGCCGTTTTGCCTGATGACGATAATTATGATATTAGATCGGACAGCCGAGCTCAGAAGCACTAAATCATTAATTCAGAGAGATATAATCTTCTTCTTTTTATGCCTATCAATATCTTGGCATTGCTATCTATAGACATGCACGGGCAGAATACATAAGATGGTAGTGGGATAAAATAAATAGCTTTCTCTGCTGAAGGGTGAACACATGGCTCACGGCTGGTGGAGCAAAGCATTGGTAAAAAGGCGGGTGCGCATGATTATCTTCAACAAGGGGAAATAAATTGATTCCACCCTTTCATGTTGTCTGCTCCATTTTCTACTATAGCCATCGTTGTTGTTGTCACTATTTGTATGCAGTGGGCTTGGTCTGTGCAACTGGGAATGGACAGAATGGTCTTAATCCAGTTTGTGTCCACTTTGCATGTATTCATCAGTAAAACTGTTTCAGCTTGTTTCTTTCTGACTATTTTCCGTAAAGAATTAAGTATTTTAAAAAAAAAATAAAAAAGGATTATTAATAATAATGTACTCACAAGGTGATCTATGGTTTACCAACCTGGCATTTCTTTTTTTTACATAGAGCAGTTAGCTGGAACCACTAGGAAGCACTGCTCTTGCCATGCACACTGAAAATGGAACATCAAATGCCCCCATGCATTATGATGCATCATCACTCTCAGGGAAACTAGATGGGGGAGGGAAAAAATTCTATACCTCTCCCTGCTTCTCCTAGAAGAGATTGCAATGCCCATTATCATGTGGCAAGAGCTGCACTTTCTAGCCACTCCCGGTGGATAGTATCTGTAAATTTTGTTTGTGTGTGTGTGTGTGTGTGTGTGTGTGTGTGAGAGAGAGAGAGAGAGAGAGAGAGAGAGAGAGAGAGAGAGAGAGATGTGAGTCGTGCCCCAAACCACCTCTTCATGGAATGCAGAAGGACTTTGGGTTCTGAAGTTCAGGCAGGATCAGATCAAGTGGACTTACTGAACTGCTCAAACTTAGTTATGGGGAACAATGTGAACCCACCATACTGCTTAAGAGATTGATCTTCTGAAATGCAATGCAGATTATTAAAAGGGCTCTGAGTTTGTGTCTGCCAGGAATGGGTGAAACTGTCAGTTTTGCTTTCTCTCTGTTTCTCATTTTCCCAATCTTAAATTCAGTTCATTTCCACTTTAATGTTGTTGTGTGTTTTTTTATAGAAAAGTCACAATAAAATTCATCAGCAAATTTCTCCTAATATACACATTTCTGTATATAATTTTACCTAACGTACACATTTTCCAAGCAAGTTCCCCTAAATTAATGAATTTTTGTATGTTATTTTCACTAATATATGCATTTTTGGACATAGTTTGCTCAAGCAAATACCTTTCTGCACACATTTTTGCTGCAGAACTGCATTGCAAAAGTGCAAAAGTATGGCAATGTTCTGGTTTGCATATTGTTTCAGAAATGTGCATTAGGTAGGTTTGCCTTTAAATTCAACTTGCAGTTAATTTCTTCTCCATCCCCTAGTGTCTGCCTATGTGCACACATATGCAGAAGAACAGAGAAGGAATTCGGACTTGGAGCCTCTAATTGAAGCCTCCAGCCAATTTCTACAACCAGCTAAATTGATTAGATATGTATCCCTCAGCTGCGGTAAGGCCCGTCTCTCCTCCCTCAGACTTCTCAGCTTTACTCATGGCAACAGCAGCTAAAGAATTGTGTGCCCTTCCCAATTGCCTCTGGAAGGTTGGCACCCCAGCAATCTGAGATCGTCTCTTCTTAGAAAACTATTTGGGCTACTAACTGCATGCAGTTAGTAATTTACAGTTTAAGCACCCGAAGTCAGGAAGCTGGTTATTATTCCACTTTTCACTACTGATAGCTTGAAACACTTAGGATCAGATCAAGAGCCTCTTTAAGTAAATGGTAGACACACAAGTGCCGTGCCCGAAAGGCAACATGCTGTGATATACCTGGGAAAATACCTAGATTAAGGACATTAAATTGATCCTTCTTCTATACAACTTTATTTCTGAGCTTTATTGCTCCATTTGTCACCCTCTGGTAGCAAGATTTGTCAATGTTCTACCACAGTGTATCACTTTATATAGCTGAAGTGGTCAAAGGGAATTTTCCTTGATAAGCCATCTGGCCAGTTTTCCCTATTGGAAAAGGCATTCAAACATTATAATCTGTAAATTATGAATCACACGATCAGCCAATTAAGTTTCAAACATTGAACAACATGTGAAATAATATGTAGGGAAGGAGCAGTATTTGAATTCCAGAGGGACTTGGTCCGTTCATTATTTTCATAGAAGCATGGAGTTGCGTGTCGAGGTCCCCAAGCCACCGCCCAAATAACTCATAACGCACACTTAATTTTTGTTTAAGGTTTTTGGCATAATTTTGGCCACAACTTTATTTAAATACAAAACCGTGAGTGGTTGTTTAGGCATTGGTTAAGACTATCTGTCCCCCCGCCTGGGGACAGAACTGACTTCCAGGCACCACCGAAAGACAGTGCGGGGGAAAGCAAGTCGGGGAGAAATGGAGCTGAGTCACAGACCCTCACTTCTCATCCGCATGCTCCCCGAAGGCTTGCCGGCCCTAGTCCCATTCCAGGGATTGGACGAAAAGATGGCAAGCCCCAGGATTCCTTTAACGGAATTCCCTTTCCGCAGCAACCATGGAGGGGCAGGCCCAGCCTATCCTAACCCCTCCATGGAGGGGCAGGCCCAGCCTATCCTAACCCCTCCTCCACCAATTTATAACCAATGCCTAACCGCAACCTTACAAGTTGTGAGATTTGCTACGCAGTAGGCAAAAACCAAATGGCCCAGCCAATCAGCCAGATGGACAAAATTCCTACCAGGCCCCTGCCCCAACGGCAGACAACCCCATGACAGGCATAGCAAGGTCAATGCAACAACCCCTTACTCAAGGGCGGGTGGGCGGGTGATCCGTTGCACGCAGCAAAGAGAAAGCTCCAGGCTGCGTGCAGAGTATTTAAACATTTTACCCCTCCCACCAAAATTGCAACATAACTTTTACCCCAGCAACCCAGTGAACCAATCACTGCCCCAGGCCATCTTTAGAGACCCTGCAGAGGGGTGGCTCAGCAGACCCCACCGCAACACGTGCTCTCCATGAAGGAGAACACGCTTTGTAGAGTTGGAAGGGACCTTGAGGATCATCTAGTCCAACCCCCCTGCAATGCAGGAAACTCAACTAAAGCATTAGTCTGCCTGAATAGCTCAGTGTGGCGCTGATAATGCCAAGTCCATTTGGGACAGCTGAATATTCCTGCATTTAAGGGAGCTAGGCTAGATGGTGCTCCGGGTCCCTTCCAACTCTACAATTCTATGGTTCTATGATCCATGGCAGATGGCTATCATTTTTTTTTATTTTTATATGTCATTCTATAATATAAAGTATTATATATTATGGAAGCTTTTCCAAACCACCCAAAGTCCCCTTCTCTCTTGTGAAAGCCCATTCATGTAACATATGTTTAGGAGACTAAACACAGATGTTTCCAGCAGATTTACAATGCAGGACATTTGACGGCAGTCTGAGACTCAAAGAGGACCTGAGCTTGGCCTGGAAGAAAGCTTGAGCCAAAGATCCCCTCCCTTCACTTTCACAGGACCATTTGTCTGTTGCAAAAGTGGAAAGCTATCTGCCAATTTTCAAGGTCTGGCAAATTCTAAAAAATAATCCCTTTAAGGGATGCGGGTGGCACTGTGGGTTAAACCACAGAGCCTAGGACTTGCCGATCAGAAGGTCGGCAGTTCGAATCCCCATGACGGGGTGAGCTCCCGTTGCTCGGTCCCTGCTCCTGCCAACCTAGCAGTTCGAAAGCATGTCAAAGTGCAAGTAGATAAATAGGTACCGCTCCGGCGGCAAGGTAAACGGCGTTTCCATGCGCTGCTCTGGTTTGCCAGAAGCGGCTCAGTCATGCTGTCCACATGACACGGAAGCTGTATGCCAGCTCACTCGGCCAATAAAGCGAGATGAGCGCCACAACCCCAGAGTCTGCCACGACTGGACCTAATGGTCAGGGGTCCCTTTACCTTTACCTTACCTTTAAAGATGATCAAGCTGTGGCTTGGCTGCACTCAGCAGACTGGTGGGAGCTTTCAGTCCAGCTGTAGCTGGAAAATCCTCTACGCACCTCTTTGGGAATAAGCCATGTTGAGCACAGGACACACTTCCAAGGAGTGTGCACTACAAGGTAAGAACAGAAGTGATGTTTGAATGCTGGCATGGATGGATGAAAAAAGGGAGGCTGTGTTAACTTAAGAACGTAAGAAGAGCCTCCTGGATCAGGCCTGTTGCCCATCTTGTCCAGCCTCCTGTTCTCACAGTGGCCAAACAGATGCCTGTGGGGTACCAGGGAGTAGAACATGGGCACAAGAGCCCTCTCCCCTCCTGTGGTTTCCAGCAATTGGTATTCAGAAGCATTGCTGTCTCCAACTGCAGAGGGAGAGCACAGACTTCTCTCCCATGAATTTGCCTAGTCCTCTTTGAAAGCCATTGAAGTTGGTGGCCTGTGGTCAATCACGTGTATTTCCTTGTTCAGAATAATTGGGCTGTTATTTGGATTTAGCAGGATTTAAGGCCGAATCAAGGGACGCAGGTGGCACTGTGGTCTAAACCACTGAGCCTCTTGAGCTTGCCAATCAGAAGGTCAGCGGTTCGAATCCCCGCGATTGGGTGAGCTCCCGTTGCTCAGTCCCTGCTCCTGCCAGCCTAGCAGTTCGAAAGCATGAAGTAGATAAATAGGTACTGCTCCAGCGGGAAGGTAAATGGCGTTTCCGTGCACTGCTCTGGTTCGCCAGAAGCGGCTTAGTCATGCTGGCCACATGACCCAGAAAAACTGTCTGCGGACAAATGCCGGCTCCCTCAGCTTGTAAAGCGAGATGAGCACTGCAACCCCAGAGTCATCTGTGACTGGACCTAACTGTCAGGGGTCGTTTACTTTACTTTAAGGCTGAATTAGGCCCACCAAGCCTTTCCATTTTACCTACCAGGCCGTTTTGACCAAGCCATGCCCTACACTTGATGCTATATATGATTCCTGATGAGCATAATGAATGTCTGGGCTTGCAATGTGCCTCACATGGAACCCCAACGATCAGACAATTGTCTGCAGGGGCAAAACCCAGTCACCTGACATCACAGTGACATCAGGTAATATACAGATGGGTGTTCCTGCACACTTGTCACAACTGGGACACTGGCAGGATAAGAAAGAAAGAAAGAAAGAAAGAAAGAAAGAAAGAAAGAAAGAAAGAAATTATCATAAATCCAAAAAGGAGCAATTGTTAAAATATGCCCAGAGCCAGTAGGATAGGGTACCAAAAATGCAAAGAAATATTTTTTTCCTAGTCAATGCCCAAAACACAAAATTCACTGTGATTGCCAAAATTTGCTGCATGTCAGCTAGTGACAATAATCATCTGGGGCTTTCAACAGTTGCCATATTTTAGGCCTTGGCTCTAGCACATGTAAGTTGAATGCCTTAGCAATGAGGCAGCGGGGGTGGGGGGTGGAATTAAATAATTATTCAGTAAAGTGTTGCAGAAATAATGAATAGCTAAGTTCTTTACTGTGTTATCTAATATGTTTGAAGCTTCTTCCGGCCCTCTTGCCTAAGCCTTTTTCCTCTCCTCACTCCTTTTGAGCTATACCAGCAAATCATTCCAAAGCTGTTTGAAGGCATGACCTCCTTCTCCCTGTAATTGTTAGCAAAGCCACTGAGCAATCTCATAAAAGATCACTCAGAACACAGCAGCATTCCCAGTTCTGTTCTCCCCCTTCCATTAAAAAGAATGTATCCAAGTTGTGCTGTGCCTAAATGTCGTTCAATAATAGGAGGAAGGAACGAGTTTGGAAGCCGTGACTTTCAAAATCCAGCCATCTTTAAGCTGAGGAAATTGACTTTTTTTTCTTCCCCCCCCCCCCAAAATGTTTTAATTTGAAGCTCTCTTAGAGGGTCACTCTTTTTGAAAAAGTTACCCATACTAGAAAAATGAGTAAGAGTATCTGTAGTAGGGCTAAGCTGAATGTTCATGGGTTTTGATCTACTTTTCTTTTCATGCTCCTGTATCAAGATAAAGCCTCTTCTCAAATTACAACGCATTTTTGCAACAACAACCAAAGAGTCCCCCCCCCCCCCATGCTGTTTAATGTAGTGATAGTGGTGAAATGCTGGAATTCAAGACTGGATGCAGGAGTATTATTGAGCTCCAAATACTTCTCAAGTTCTAATTAAAATTCATCTGGGAGCCTCATCCATCATGGTCAATGTTCAAACATGAAGGGAGGAATGCTCTTCTGGGGGTGAAGACAAAGTGTTGGAATGTTGCAGCACCTACTGTGGCTTTACAGACCAATACAGGAGAAACATGTTTCGTTGCAGCTGGGACAGATGAAGTCGTCTGGCGTTTCTTCTCTCTGCACTCCTCCCAGCGGTCATTCTTCCTCCGGTCACTGCTGTGGACACACAACCTAAATGTCCATCTCCAGGCACCTCAGTCATCTGCAAGGGACTCACACATGGTGGAACTGAGACTGCCAATCTTCATGTCATGTTTGCAGGCATCTTTGTAACATAGAGTTGATCTGACAACGGGCTTGGTGCCTGAAGTCAGCTCCCCGTAGAGCATGTCCTTGGGGATCCTGCCACCTTCCATTCTATGTACATGACCAAGCCAGCATGGACGTCACTGAGACAGGAGTGCAAACATGCTGGGAATGTAGGCTTGGGAGAGCACACCTTGGTTTGAGGCTCTGTCTTGCCATGTGGTGCCCAAAATCTTCCTGATGCAACACATGTGGAAGGCATTGAGGTGATGCTCCCGGTGAGTGTAAGATGTCCACGACTCACTTCTATAAAGCAGCGTCCTCAACATCCATGCCTGATAGACCCTCTTCTTGGAATTAGTCATTAGCATCACATTCTACAATACCCTTTTGGAGAGGTGAGCTGAATACATGTTCTGGTAGGCTCCACAATCGAATGGGGCACTTTGCACATGGAAGAAAAGGATTCCATTAATCCCTTCCCTTTCATATCATCTTTGTCATATCATATTTGTAGTCTTAGCAAATGAGTGAGAGCTTCTAAGAATAAAAAATAAATACGTTCTGATTTGGAGCTCTAGCACAGGCTAGCTGTAACATTTTTTTAAAGTTACTAAGTTACTAATCTCAGAAAAGTATGTGTTTGAGTATTTCTGTTGCAGGACTAAACCAAATTTTCTTTGGTTCTGATGACCTCTCATCAAGGTAAAACCTTTTGTTGAATCAGTAGGGAACTTATGCAAAAAAATAGATCTTTTTACAGGATCTTTTATGGGAGTACTTTTACAGCCTTAGGGCTTTACACTCTCTGAGGAATTTATACTGCCTAGGTAAGACATTCATCCAACTCCTTGAAGAGATAAGTTTTGGAAAGCTCACCATCTTTATCCCAATTAGAGTTAGAAATCTTTTTTTTAAAAACAGCCACTGAGCACTCAGTGGGAGGGGGAGAATCAGGGAGAGTCATTTATAGAATTTTGGACAGAATGCTCACACAGTAGAAAAACTAAACACCCAAAATTATACACCCTTGCCAAGAATGAAGACCCATTGAACAGTGGGACTTACCTCTGAGCAAACAACCACAGGATTGAGCAGCTGAAAAATCAAAGACATAAGGAGTAAATTCAGCTTGGGACAAGCCTACAGCAGTTCTGTCCTGAACATGCCCGGTCCATCTGAGCTCTGGAGGTGCCCAGGTTTAAGTTGGGTTAGTACTTAGATGAGATCAGTTGGGACAACAGTCAGTTGAGAATGCTAGTAACCAACCTGGGATACAGCAAAGCCCTAAATTGGGGGGAAAGTCAGCCATTACCCCCACTACCTCATAAGGGAGCCTTCAAAAAGGATGGGATCTTATTCCTTATGGGCCCTGTTGGCTTGGTCCACCCAGCTGTCTTGCAACAGCAAGGAAAGCAAGTGTTGAACTGGAAGAACTTGTCTCAATGCAAGAATCAAATGAGATAACCTGAGAATTGCAGCACAGTCTTTGGAGTTTATGAACACTTCCTTGCTCTCTTCATTTTTGTGTTTTCCCATGTTAAGAATTGTGACTGTTAAATTAATCTAGCTAAGTGAATGAAATAAATGTACCAGCACTAGAGGACTGTGGCTTCATTTCCAGGCAGTGGATTAATAGGGAAACTGATGGGCATGGTGCTCCTTCATTAACAAGGATTTATGCTGCAAGACAAGCATCACTAATTCGGAAGACATATGGGTCTTTCATATATATCTATCCTCTTCATATGCTGTGTTTGGACTCTGGATAGCATTTAACACCTAGGAATGATGTGATGTACTGTATACAGAAACACACACACAACCACTGCTCACAGTTGTCTAAATATAAACTTTCTAGGTAGGTGGTGAAAGTGTATTGAAAGAAGGATGTTGGCATTCATTTGTCTCAGTAGACAATGAAGGAGGGTGCCTTTGGGCATGAGGTCAAACTGTAGGAAAGTAGCAGTGCCTGGTGTGGCTGTAGAGACTGGTGTGGGAGAGACATGTTTGTTGCAGCTGGGCAGATGAAGGCGTCCGGTTGTGCTGCTGCAGATGCACCATGGCATTTATTTTCTCTGCACTCCTCTGGTCACTGCTGTGGATACACTACAGTCATCTGCAAGAGGTTCCAACATAGCAGGATAGATGCCATGTCTGGACACGTCTTTGGTTACATATCCAGTAACATAATGAGGAGCATGATGGAAACATTCCAAGCCTCCTATTAGCAGCCATACTAATTCACTCAATGATAATACAGTGTTGACATACAGAAGGACAGATCTCACCTTGCTTCCTGGTGCTTGGAGCATTGCTATGGAATTGGCCCACAGACCCTTGGAAACATAGACTTCCCAGGCTACTGGGACCCCAGTCCCTGCATCTGCCAAGGCTCCTGTAGCTTGTGACACTGCCACAGCAGTATGCCAAAATTGAGGGAGCAAAGAAAGAGAGACACAGTCCAGTCAGCAGCACTACCACTGGGTGAGTAAATTCATGGGAAGACGTTCTTCTATGTCTTGGATTACAATCCAATCCAAGAACTAGGGGAGGGGACTCGCTGAGCATGTTCATATTCATATTTATAACTGGGTGGGGCCAAAGTTGAATGGTATTACTACTTTTAAAATACTATTCCCCTGCTCTCATGTCTTCCCCATGGCCTGTCAGAATACGTGATCTGGCCCAGATAACACTGCGGCATATTTTTCTCCTCCCAAGATAGATAGTTCTGCATAACTTATTCTAAATATTGAACTCTATGCAGTATATTATTTACTAGCAAGAGAACATCATAAATATTTACAGAATTGGAAAACAGCACACACAGTCTCCTTTCTGCATTTGGCAAGTAACCTGAGCACAACTCAGTTAAGCTAATATTGTAGCCATTGGAGAAGTCCTGATTTATGCTCTGACAATCTAGACTCTGTAAATTTAAAAGGGAAAACTCACCTAGTTGGTAAAGACCTTAAAACAAATCATTCCTGAAGGACTGATGTATGTGTAACACCCATTTAATGAACATTAGAAGCCCAAAATAGAAGAATCGGCTAAATAGTTCAAATCTTGGTGTGAGATTCAGGTTTTCCCTGTTTTCTGGTTCTTGATGCTCCCAAGGATGTCAGGTGACAATGCTGCAGTGACAATAAAAGACACAACCGGCAGAATCACCCATTGCCTATTCTGCATACTGCATTCAACTTATTGCCTCTGAGCTCCTTGTTCTTCAGCTTCTTTTTGTCCCATTTGGGTCTCATTCAAGTTCTGAGCCACCCCCCTTGAAAAAGTATCAATCCTAGCCGAATGGATATATTTCCCACTTTTTTCCTGGCAGGTAATAACTGGTTTGAAGTTTATGGTGAAGGGGAAGGCAGCTCTATAACACAGCAAGAGCCAGGGCACCATCTTGCAGAGTATCAGGGTAACTGACAGACCCTCCTTTCTCCGCAAGGAAATGAAGCGCTAACAAGGCTTTCACCTTTTGCTATGGTTGATATAGAGAAGGTCAGATATTCCATTGATGGTGCATTTGTAGATTCACCAGGAGGAGGAGCTTTCATGCTAAGCAGAAGTGCTGCAGATTAAGTGACATACAAATGCACTAAGGAAACAAACAAACAAATAAAACAATGAGTTCCTGTACCTCAAAATCTAGTACTATGCCAGTACTGGTTTGAACACCCTGAGCAATCACAAAGGATTCCATTTTCTCTTTAAAACAAAAAAAAAATCTACTTGAACAATACTAATAAGAAATGTTAAAAATATTTTTTTGTCCTTACAAAGCCCAGCTTCTAATCGATGGAAAAATGGGGTCTGCATTGCTTCCTCTCCTGCATGAGAAATAAATGAAAAACCATTATATTAGTAATGAAGAATTGAGGATGAGGGATGAGAAGTCTAAACAGAACTTGTATAATTCATAATGGCCTCAGGTTTCTTTATAAAGCTCCTCCTATTCCCCCCCCCCACACACAGAGAGAGAGAGAGAGAGAGAGAGAGAGAGAGAGAGAGAGAGAGAGAGAATCATGATAGGAGAAAAGATTAGAAACACAACAGGGAATGTTAATGGCTACTGCCATCACCTCCATTAAAGAGAGTTCAAGGGATATACATATTTCAGCAGCACAACAGATCTGACGTCAAAAATGGGTTGTGCTGTTATAATGGTCTGGTTTGATAGGTTGCTATTCAGCCCATTATTTTTTTCCCATGACTGAATAAATATCTGTATTGCTAAATAACAAGCCAGAAATTCCTGAATTTGCAACTGAAGTCTCTTAGCCACTATTATAAAATTCAAAGCAACCTTGCTTTTAAGACCTCAAGACAGCATATGATTTTGAATATTAACATGCACAATATTTGAATATTAAACTGCATCATATTTATATACCACCTTTTCCTCCAAGGAACCTAAAGCGGTATACATGGTTCTCTCCTCCCCATTTTATCCTCATAACAACCCTGTGAGGTAGGGTAGGCTGAGAGACGGTGACTAGCCCAAGGTTCCTCAATGAGCTTTATGGCTGAGAGTGGATCTGAACCCTTATCTCCCACATTATAGTCCAACAGTCTAATCTAACCACTACACTACACTGGCTCTTTTTAAATAAATAAATAGTACAATAACCACTGATATCCCTCTCCTGCCCATAAAACAAAATTAATTAATTAATTAATTAATTAAGCAACCTGTGAGAATGATATCTTTGCTATACAAAGAAATGATTATTAGTGAGACAAGACCAAGCACTCATAGATTTTTTTCAGCCTAATGGATGTCACCAAATAGATGGAGTGGATTTCATCATGAAAGTTAGGAGGAACAGTAAACCAACAATCATTAATGAAAATTTTAATAACACTTTAGGAAACAAGAAACAACTGAATCCTTAGTTATACCACATGAATACTTTCTTAATGCAACCCTATGTGGGTCTTCTCAGAAACAAGTGCCAGTGACGATAATGGGCCTTGCTCCCAGGCCAAGGGATAGATACAGCTTTGCAGCAGAAGTCTCTCTGATCAAAGGTGGTGCAATGTATAGAGAAAGATCACAGCATGTGACTTAGTAAAAGGAGATGCATTTACCTCCCAGGTGGAACCAGGCAAGTTGTTGATACGTTCTCTCTGCAGTGCCAAAAGCTCTGGTACTGATCTTCCTAATTAGTCTTTCTGCACTATTGCAGGTCTGTCTCTAAAAGATGTTATTCTTCATCCTATCCTTTAGTTCCTGCAGTTTTGATGCTGGCAGAACACACCGGCATAATTACGTGCAGCTTGTAGCTAGCGAACCTAGAAACCTGGTTGCTTCTTCTTTGAGCAAAACTTAGCTGTTCAATAACTACGTGTCAGTCTTTCTGCATGGAAGGAGACTATTTGCAATTATTTATTGATACAAAAAGTGAGAGTGCTGTTTAAATCAAATAACTGATTCTTTGCTCAAATTCCACTATCTTGCCAATTTCCTGTAATGATCTACAATTCCACCTTCCATTTATAAAAGAATAAAGACATGAGTGACTATGCTTAAGATCTACTAATTTTTTAATAGCCAGTGAAGTGAAGCGAAGCACAACACAACACAGTCAATGCACTTGATTAAAATAGGCAAATCCATTTATGATCCTTTTTTAAATTACCACATTTGCAGACAAAAGATATAACGTGCTTATTGGCAAATTACATACCCCTCAGTCTTTCTCCTCCTTTTAATTAGTATAATTTTAAAACTGGCTAATAATATTTTACCGAAGAGGTGAAATCAACAAGGCTTTTCATTGAAACACAAACTCTGTTTAGATGTTCAAGAACTGTGATTAATGCATGTGTGGAGGGAGGGGAGAGAATCATACACACTGTCCACAAAACAGTCTTCCATGTATTGATTCAATGAGTGTTCATATGTTACACTCAACAAGTGTACAATCTGTGAACCTGTGTATACAAACTGTTTAGGGTTGCCTTATTTCAAAAAGTGAAAATCCGGACACAAAGTGTGCACTGCTCAATTTCTCTTTTGTGATTCCTATTTTATAGATAATTTGAGTAGGAACACTGGAAGCTTCCTGTCTGTTCACTTAGTTCAGCACTGTTGGTGCTGACTGGGTGGGATCTCCAAGGTTTCAGGCAAGGGTCTTCCATTGCCCTACCTGGAGATAGCAGGGATGCTCTACCACCCATGTCACACACGGTTCCATTTTCTTTCCTTTCTTAAATTGCTGTGTGCATGAGTTTCATTCTTGTGGAGCTTGCTAGTTTATTTTATTTAGATGTTCTCATTATAAGGCTGTGGGGAAGGAAGTTTTGAGTTCCCAACAAGACTTTCATGAGAAAGATTAACACCACAATCCTAGGCAAATCTACTCCGGTATAAATTCCACTGAGGTCAAGGTTTGCTACCGTAGCCTAGACCCAATCGCAATCTATTGGTCAATCTTGGAGGGGGGGGTCTGTGGTTGATGGTGGGTCGATCACAGGGTCGCCCCCCCTGGAAAAAAAAATAAGCCCAACAACTTTGGTAGATCACTGTCAATTTTTATATAGTGGGAGTAGATCACAGTCTCTCGAAAGTTGGACATGCCTGGCCTTGACTATGAACATTATGCCATACTAACTGACTAGTGCTTGCTTTGTTCTTAGCAAACACGACAAATCTAGTGGCTGGTGCTGAAGGTGAGTTGTAATAAAGACAAGACGGCAGTGAAATCCTTTGGGATTAATTAATTCCAGCATGAGATATTGCAGTGGGTAAAAGAGAAGCAAATACCTTTCAATAACCCTCCCTCCCCCAAATTCAGGATGCCAGCACACCGGTTGCCTTCTTTGATCTATTTTTCTTCCAGTATAATTTTGACATATGAGATGTAATGATGCTCTGGCAAGCTAGCATTTATTGGCAATTTATGTTCTTATGTACGCAATTTTTTTTTTTATTCACCTACTGTAATGGCCTCATAATTATATCCTTCTCCCAGATAATTGAAGAGTTTTTAGAAAGGGGTCGTCACCTCCTTGTGAATTGTGATTTAATTTGCCACATACAACTTGATAGAGCTGATAACAACTGCAATTTACAAGAACTGGTGAGAAAGGGCACAGGATTGCCAGAGCATCTTTCAAATACAGCTGGATCTCATCTGATGCGATGGGGAGGTTGACGGATTCTTCACTCACATGTTGACTTAATCATATACCGTAAACGTCTTCTTGACTTCACAGAGCACTTCTGGGGGAAGTTTATTCTAAACATGGCAACAGTAACCAAAGCAGCAATACAGTGGTTGGCTCAAGCAGCGGTTTACTGGATGCCAATCCAGCAAGTAGTATTCAAGCAGTTTAAAGGAAGTTTGAGCAAAAGTGTCCATTTTGAAATGTTGCACAGTGAAGTAACAAATAGCTCTGTTGGTAGATGCCAGTTTAAGAAGAAGATGATGGTGCTGTGCTATGGTTCACCCATTTTCGTATTTGGCACTGCATACAAAGCACTTCCTGCAGTCCTTTACATATTTACCTGGAAGTAAGTCCCATTGAACTTAATGGTGCTTTAAACAGTCAAAGGATTACACTGCAAGAGACCCAGGGCAACCTACACTGTGCTTTGAGAATCAGACTGCATATCCCAGCACCATCATCACTATGGCAGCCAGGTGAATGAGTCTTCAGGCATCTATTACCTTTCATAGTTGTTTAGAAGAGGGGATTTCAGAGGGCATGGTGAGGTGGAATTTCTGTTGCCCGTTATCAGTGAGGCTAGTGCCACGTATGCAAGATCACAAAACTGTTAAGAACCAGTTAAGGAGGAACCTTACACTGATGGCCAAACTGAAAATAGCAACTTCAGATAAGGCACAAGGAGGGCTCTGCATGTCCAGAAAAAGAATTGGGTTGAGTGGTTTCCAAGGATCATGGCTGGATGAGAGCTGGTGGGGTGATGGGATGGCAGTGTCGGAATCTCCGCTACGACCGAGCTGAAAAGCTCATCCTCCAGTCGAGTCCTCCAGAATCCCCGCCGACAGTGATTAACGACCTGAGCCTTTGATGAGGCTCCAGGCACTTTCCCTCATTACGCAGAGTATCCAGCAGCAGGGAAGGATGAGAAGTATGAGCTACATTGCAAAGAGTTTTATTTCTAACTATGCAGACAGAAAAGAAGCATCCTCTCTCTGTGAAAGCAGAGAGCAACCGGAAAAACAAAGGAACAGGAAACCAGTATCATCACATCCATCTCCTGTGAGACTTCCAACAGTCTGGAAAGTCTGGAATGCAAAACAGAGTCTTGTGACTCCAAGCACTGCACAGTGGCAACACACAGAAACCTAACAGGCAGGAGATTGGGCAGAGGATGACTTATATTTTGCCTGGGTATGGAAAACTCTAACAGAATCTTTTGACTCTGTCCTGTAATGAAATACTGAATAGAGTCTGGACCGTTGGGAATTTGGTTTGAGCCTCTGTACTTGAACCTCCAAAGGGAAATTCTCCCACAGTGGCTTGCCATGCAACCTATTAAAAATGCAGGAGTGCTTTCCTCCTTTTTCATCTTGCCACTCTGCCTGAACTTGCAAAAGAAGACATTCAGGCACATCTAAAACTAAAACAAGAGGAAGGGAAATGCTGTCAGTGCAATGGTGCCAAGTTTTTGCCTGCATTGCACACAGGAGACTGGATATTTAGAAAACTGCATTAGCGGAATTAGCTGTCATTTGAAAAATATTATTCATAAAACAAGGACTGTTAAAACTGGAATGCAAATTTGAAAGGTGTACCCGTGTAAATGCCAGGTTGACCGACACAAACTCTGAGACCATACAAACACTGCCACGTGTTACTTACATTTATGTCATTCTATTATTATTATTATTATTATTATTATTATTATTATTATTATTATTAATTAGATTTATATCCCACCCTTCATCGAAAGATCTCAGGGCAGTTCACAAAAGAAATCTAGCAGTTTTCAGACTTTCAAACTCGTAAGACTCATAATAGGGGCCCCGTATGGAACTGAATATACAACATCTGCAAATTCTTCATAAGGCTTGATGGTATAAAGCTGAAAAAGTGCCAAGCTAATTTTTGTCGGATTGAAATTTGCAGGTGGTTTATTAAGCATACAGGAATTTGCTCCTAAAGGAATCCTTTATCGAATGACGATGTCGGAAATATTTTCTGCTCATTTCCCCACCTGAGATTCCACAACACTTTGTTAATGCTAAATTTATGTTGGGAAGCCTCCGAGAGCAGAGTCACATCTGGCATATGGTAATTTGATTTTTTTTATATAAAAAAGTGACACAATCTTTAAAAGTTGCGGAAAAGCTGGTGAGTCCTTTGCCACTCTTATGACTATGGAAATATCACTTCCTTATAATAAATAGAAACCCCAGGAAATTCTAGTGTTGACATTGACTCAAACATAGAGACTTTGTATGATGCATGAGATGTAGATTTATCTGGACGGATCCACTCTAGGAACATGATTCTTGAGGAGCAGGTGTACATATCTTTCCAAAATTAAACGAAGAAAGAAGCAGATTTCTCTTTTCCAAGGAAATCCTTGCAAATATGAACACTATTTTCGTAACATCTTGCTACCAAGATATTCTCTAGCAATTAAGCATCCCTAGGAATTGAAGCTCTGTTTGAAGGTGGGTGCAGCAGGGATGTGTCTGCTAGCTCTGCCCTCTCCATCCTCAGTTATGTCTTCTTCCACAAGTTGGAAGGCAACTGTTTGCAGCAGGGAGCCTTCTGCATTTGTGGAGGCTCCCTGTACATTTTGGAACCCTGCAAAGTTCTTTGATGCTCAGATGACATCCAAGCAGTAGCACAGTGGATGGTTTTCAGGGAGGAAACAATGTGAGGAAAATATGTTACTCTCTTACTCCTGCACTACAGTCCTCATCTGGATTCCTGCCCCCCACCCCTTTCATGGCTTAAAAATAAGGAGAATCCAAATTATGAGATTCAAAGACGCATTTAGCATCACAGGTAGTTTATGTGCAATGTTTTAGTGCAGGCATAGGCAAACTCGGCCCTTCAGATGTTTTGGGACAACAACTCCCATCATCCCTGGCCACTGGGCCTGTTAGCTAGGGATGATGGGAGTTGTAGTCCCAAAACATCTGGAGGGCCGAGTTTGCCTACGCCTGTTTTAGTGGGTGTTTCTGCTTTCCTTTTGGAGACTTGCTGAAAGAAGTGTGCTGAAAGTTTATTTATTTTATTTATTTCATAAAATTTATATACTGCTTGCTTGGAAAGAAAGAAAGAAAGAAAGAAAGAAAGAAAGAAAGAAAGAAAGAAAGAAAGAAAGAAACCCCAAAGACTATGGTGTAATACAACAGCAAACACATTTCTTCTTAGGAATTAGTGATGTTTTGACTAATATAAGAAGGTCAAGTTACTGGTGTGATCTTGAAGAACAGATCACCATTTAAATACATTTAAAACAAAAATACAAAAAAGTTGCCCACTATCTTAGGAATCACAGCAAGGTTTTATCATCTCGTTCATACAGATTGGGCTATTAGGCTTACTCTTAGCAGCATAACAAACGTAATAAACTGTAAGGATGTTTTAAAATAGTCAGAACCTGTCAGATGCATAGTTTAAAATGTGAAATGGTGATTTCGGAATAAGCTTTGTGTTCTTAAACAACTGGTGCCCTGCAGGATAATGGCCAATCAGTTGGTATTATTTTTGAGTGTTGGCAGGATCATCAATCATATTAAATGCTAATGTTTAACACTCTGAGCTCCAGCTAGGAAATGGAACAGATGACAAATGACCATTTCACTTGAACATAGTTCAACTTTCTATCAGCTTTATGTAACTGTTTTGATATTGTGGGAGATTAGAAGAGACAAATGTGTTGCAGCAGTAGAAGTCATTTGCTTCTGGATAGCCAGATGTGGCTTTGTTCTTTTAAAAAAAGAAGGAACGATTTAAATATATATGCTAAATCATAGATTATATTTATAACATTTTCACACTTAACTATGAAGTACAGAGTGCTTTTCTTTGACAACAGCATTCGTCAACTGGTACCCTTCCCATGTTTTGAATTGCAAGTGTCACCAGTGTTGGCTGGAACTATATGGTGCTATAGTCCAAGACATCAGGAGGCCACCAAGTTCACGGAGGCTGTTTTAGACATACAGTTCTGGAGGCTATCCAGAAAAGACATCCTATGTCAAGAGATGAGGATGGAGAGAGAGAGAGAGAGAGAGAGAGAGAGAGAGAGAGAAGCTGTGAGCAGGTTATCAAAATTTATTCATTGAAAAACCACATGTTTGCTTTCCAACCATGCAGGTGGTTTCTCTATAATTCCTAATCCAGGACTGTCCACAAAATGTCACACCTTTAAAATGTCTTTGTGTCACAGTTTTTCATTCAAACATAGATACGTATGTCATGCACAGACATTATAATATCTGCAGTGTATAATTCCATGGGTTAGATTTATTGATAATTTGTTTATTATCAGTTCAACCTATGTCCATAGTTATTGCTACTCAAAGACTCTTTGTATCTTATATCTAAAGAGGCTTATCCAGTCTTAGTGACTCTTGCATCTAGAGAACCAATATAAAATATCAACTTCTGTGTGGCCACAGTAGTGGAATATGTGTGCAAAAATGGGACTCGTGCTGCTGAATAAAGGACAAGTGTGTAAAGTCATAGGTGAGCTGCTCTGGAAGCTGTGCTTGTGCCATATTGGTAGTCAAGATAACCCCAGGATTAATTGGTAGTTGCTGTAGCAATGAGCTCATATATGTTTATACATGCCTGCTTTGATACACTAACTGGGTCTGAGATACTGGGTTCTGAGCCCAGAAAGGGGAAGCATAGGTAATGCTTTGGGTATTGACCACCTGGGTTCCCGTCTAGTTAGGCAATGTGACATATACTGCTTAACTATATAAAGAATGTGTGCACTTTGGGCTGGGTGCTTACAAGCTATCTCCTTCCTGCAGGACCTGCTTGCTGCAGTGTCCATCCCGCATCTCTGGAAGAGAAGACAAGGAGAACTGGCAGGCTGCTTTTGCTGTAAGTCTATATTCTTCTTTAATAAAGCATTCAAACTGGCCATCCTCATGTCTTTGGCTCCTAATCTGGCATCCTGACAGATCTCAAACCCCCATGAGTGTACACAACCACAAGGTATCCTGTTACACCAGCACTTGATTCTGTGCTTAACCATTGATGTACAACATAATATAGCACTAGACTTTTATTCCTGCTTCCCATTGCTTTTCCTTTCTGGGCCACTGTGTTTGATCACACAAATGCTTGATCATAAATGAAAACAGTGCTTATGTCAGCCATAATTTTTGTATTAGAGACCTGTAGCAGAAGATTTGGCTGGAGAATTCCAACAAATACATGAAATTTGGTCCTTTGTGATTGCAACCTATATATTTGGTCTCCTGGGTGGGTCCAACATCCTCTCACCTTCAAAACATCCTTTGTGTGTCCACTCAAGTAGCACAGAGCTACTCTAATCCTAAGAGATTTTCCCTTCTCCCAGTTTGCCCATTCAGCCACTGTTGGTAGGTGATCAATTTCTTCTCAGAAGCTTGGTATAGTGTGCATTGTAGTAGGGATGTATAGCTATTGTGCAGATGAAGATTTTTTTGGCTGTATGGCATTCTTTACCTAGTAGTGATATGGGATAAGTAAGTTACTTGTTTTGTAAGAAAAATTAGTCAGAGGATCCAGATTGTAGAAATTGCAGCTTGTGATAGCTAGCTAGTTCACATATCACTAGATATGAAGCAGCCATTGCCATGTCCAAAGGCAGGATGTTTTATGAAGCCAGGGGGGCATTTTCAGCTGCAATTAGTCTCACATTCCCCGTCTTGGATGAGGTAGTAGCATATACTGCTGAAATTTCTAACTGGGGGAATAAATATGGTCTATCAAGTCAACAGATATTCAAATCAAGTTCAGTATGGACTTTTTCCTGATTTGGGGAATTATAAATCTCTGAAAGTTGGTGTAAAAACCTCTAGCTAGAAGTAATAAATCCTTCCAGAACTCTATAAACCATGCAAAATAGATTTCTACCATTGCGAACTTGAATCTAAATTTACAAACTTTGAGCGTGATTAAATATATCTATGAGTAGGGTGAGAATAAATTAGCTAGCATTTCACTTACACACCCATTCCCTTTATTTATCAGTCACCACATTAGTGCACTGTTAGGCCTAACTCTCAACCATTTAGGGAGGGGGGAGTCATCTGATTGAATGCTCTATGCTAAATTTCTCCACGTAGAAAACTAGAAGTCAAGAAGGGTTCCAACTGCAGTTTAGCTTTATTCCTGATACGTTGGTTCTTTATCTGACCCAACCCCCACAGAGCAACTTTAACCCACCTGTAAGCAACATAACAAGGTGGACCAAGTTTGGCCCATGGCCCAGAGGTTCCTCACGCTCCTTACAGGCAAGATGCATGCCTTATAGCAGGGATAAAGAACCTCAGGCCTGGGTGCCAAAGGTGTCCCTCTAGGTTGCTCCATCAAACTCTTGGATCTCTCTCTAGTCAGACCCTCTTGCCCACATACTGTCCAACTTTTTCAGTCCCAAAACTGGGATATGTGTCTTCCAGGTGTGTCATGTGACTTGCACCTCACTCTTGACCCCCCCCCCCGAGCTTTTTGGGGGTGAGAACTCAGCGCAAGGGTTTGTGGGACTGCAGCACCCACAATGGCCACCACGATCTCACATAAAAAAACAGGGTGTCCTTTTTTCCTGGGGCACTTGGCAGGTATGAACTTGCATTCAACTGCGCTGGAAAGCTCATCCTCCGGTCGAGGCCTTCGTTCTCTCCTCCAACGATAATTAACAATCTGAGCCTTTGATAAGCCTCCAGGCACATTCCCCATTATGCAGAGTATCCAGCATGCAGGGAAGGATGAGATAGTATGAGTTACATAGCTAAAGAGTTATATTTCTAATTACACAGACGGAAAAGAAACATCCTCTCTCTGTGAAAGCAGAGAGCAACTGAACAACAAAGGAACAGGAAACCAGTAACATCATATCTATCTCCTGTCTTCCGTAAGACTTCCAACAGTCTCAAATCCCAGGAATGTAAACAGAGTCCTGTGACTCCAAGAGCACTGCACAGTGGCATAAACAGAAACCAACACTCAAACCCCTCATAAGTCTTGTTTCCTGGGGTTTTAATTTTTTTATTTATTTTTTGGCCTGGTTAGAATGTAGTCTAGAACACATACACTGATTTTTGCTCGCCTATATGGAGAATGTCAGGAGGAGGGGGAGACAGAGAGGGAGCAGAACCTCACCTACTGTACAAAGATAAAATTTACATTAATTGCTCCACCTGTTTCTGCCTCTGTTCTCGCCCAACACTGTGGTCCCCAGAAGTTTGCCCGGAAAGGAATGTGATCTTCCAGCTGAAAAAGGTTCCCCACTCCAACCTTAGAGGGTGAGGCGTATGTAAGTCTCTTTGCCTTGACACTGGATGTGCTTTGGAGCTGCTAGCGGATAAAAACTGTATGCCCAAACCAAATGAAACACCAAAATGTTCTCATTTCTTTATGAGGCAGCAAGGTGCCTGAGGAGGTCCGGATGCATGTGTTACTGCATTAAGGACACAAGAAGCAACTTGTAATTTTGTGGAGATAACAGACTGTCTTATCAGAGGCAGAATTGTACGTGGGACAAAAGATCGGCATCTCTCTAGCTGATTGTTTGAAAAAGCAGATTTAACACCCAATTGTTGACTGGAAATAGGCAGGGAGGCAAACGTTTCTAAAGAGAGAATATCAGCAGGCACACCAGAGATGGAGGTGCATGCTGTCCAATGACTGTCAGGATGCCAGCAGGAGCGGAAGATGCAGCCTAGTGAAAGGGCACCCAGGATCAGGGGCATACATTGTGGAAGGAAATGATGGAAAGAGAATGAAAGAACGCCCAGCATGTAGACAGCTGTGCAAAGGAACCTCGGAGAGTAACAGTAAGAGGGATGCAGAAGAATGGTGATGAGTCTGAAAGCTGTGAGGATGTACTAAGCTTCACTTGGGGATGACCAATCATGACGGCCACACAGTGGGACATTAGATACATAGCCCATGACACACTATGCCATTATGCTGTTGAACAACAACAACAAAGTAACACCATTCTGCTTGCAACTGAATTGTAAAGACAGCTGCAATATACTGTCATGGATACTCACGAAAAGGTGGACCCTGAACCATGTGACCAGCTGTTTATCAAGCACAACAAGGGTACCCTGGAACCTGTAGGCAAGTGCAGACTAAGGACTTGACACCCTTCCCCCCCCCCCCCGCACCAAATAAGCTGCATCACTTAGAATTTGTTATTGTGGGGAAAGAGGACCACAAACCACTCCCCAAACTTGCAAGTACAGCATGTGCCGTACTTAAGAGCTACAGCATGAGACTCTTAATCTCAGGGTTGTGGGTTTGAGCCACATTGGGGGGGGGGGAAATTCCCGCATTACTTGGGATTGGACTAAATAACCCTTCTGATCCCAGTAGAGTGTGAGGAACACTCTACTGTTCCTATGTAGCACTGTTCGGGGTTATTGTTGTATTTAACTTACTCTTTGAGGTGACCAAAGGGTATTTGGAATTGTCCCTTCTTACATTCTACAAATCATCTCACCTGTGGCCTGCAGCCTTCCCAGGTACCCTCAGTTCAGTAAAAGTCCAAGGAAGGTATAATCATGAGGTAAGTTCTCCCAGGCAGCTTTTTCAGATCAGGAAGTCAGGGATGTTGAAGAATGCTAAACAAATGTTCCTGTACACACTACTGTTGTTTACCTAACAGTGATAAGGTGAGCCAAAGACCCTAAACTGAACAAAATTCTAATGAATTTCCTAAACTGAACAAAATTCTAATGAATTTCTCAAGTGCCCATAGAATTAGGCAGATAAATGGAGGTCTTTTTCAGAGGGAAAGAAAACTGGAGGACAGATTTCGGCACATCACTAGCATAAGCACAAATGGACTTTGCTGTGGTTCTGAGCAGATGTGCAGCAAATATCTTAACCCAACTATGGTGGTCCTTGAGAAATAACTTTGTGCAGACAGCAATGTGATGTCTCAATCTGGCAATTAAGTTTGTATTAACTGACAAGGAGAGGTCTGTGCACCTGGATTTGCCCTCTTTTTTCAGGGCAAGGTGGGGAATAATTATAGTCTGGGGTATAGGGGGAAATTCTTCAGATACTGTGTTATAACTTCTCAGAAACTCTTGACAGCAGTGGGGATAAAGTGCACATGAAAGGGTCTCGTGGAATTCCGGAGGGAATCCATCAGAGCCAGCTTTTATTAAATTTAGCACCAACTGTATTTCTTAAGGAGTTATTTTCTTCTCCAGGGATAATTTGTCAGAATCCGACAGCCTATTCTTTTCCTCCCTGCTTGTAAATACCCTGTGTGTTCTCCATCACTTGCCAACTGGTCTGAAGTGCATAGAGGATCATAAAAATGAGCAAAAGGCTCATTAAAGACCAAGGGACACTTGGGGTTCTTTCCCCCACCGTATTTCATAATGCCAATTGAGCCCCTCCTTCCTCATATTTGTCATGTCAGATAGTTAAAACCCAGCCATCCATTTTACGTGGCGTAACACTACTTCTGTGAGATGCTGACAGTCACGATAATGTAAAATATCTGACAACGGCGATATTATGAAATGCCCCGGTGATTGAATTCCATTTTCTGGATTTGGATGGCATTGTCAGTTTTACTTTCTAAGGATTATAATAAAAGGTGCCATCTTATTCCGTCAGAAAGGCCTAGAGATGCTAAACTGCCTCGTGGCGCCCAAGAAAAGTATCAAACAATTGAATTGCAAATGAAACTGACAGGTACATCAGCTCTTGGCAGCTGTGCTGAGCTGAACGCCACACCTTTCGTTACTGACTGACATTTGGTCAATAGGCCCTGCTTAAAAAGCTCCGGCCAGATTCTCTGCAAGAATAGCAAATGGAAGCTATGCTCTGTATTTCACATACAAGTATATAATACAGAGTGGTATTATGGCTCCAGCATTTTCTCTAAGCAGTAATGCTGCAGTGTTTTTGTGTGTCAATTTGCAAATGTCAGACAATTAGAAGCGAAAAGTTCTCCCATCTTTTTTTCTTTTTTTTAACAAACCAACAACACGTCATTGTTTATACCCTGGAAAAGAACATGTCTTGAAGAGTCACTGTCAAAATTATAAATAGACTTCGTTGTCAGATTTCTCTAGGTCACTAGAATTTCAAGCTTCTGTACTAAAATAATATGGTCTTTAGGGACTTTGGATATGCTGCAGTCAAGTTTTCACACTCCCAGCTGGACCACTGAGGGGTGAGGACTGGCACTATTATATGGGGTTCAGTTTTGCTCTGGAGGTTGTTAGAACGAGTTTTCTGCATCAAAGCTGCTCATAGTCTGGTATTAAGGTGACTCCATATGTAGCCTTTTGATGCCCTGGCCAAGAATTTTCCAGCGCTAACAACCGGCCTCAGGTGTCAGTCACTATTACCTGATACCTCTCTGTATACCATGCCCTGTGGGCTTCAGTTGCTCAAGAGATGAACAACAGCAATAATAGTAGAGACATTTGCTTTAAAAACTGCCAATTCTCAGCTCCATTGAACAGTTTTTAGCTAAAGTTATTCGGAGTTCTGTACTTCACTTTCATTGAGAACAGCAGAAATTTAACAGCCAATGTTGTAATTCATGTTATTAAACTTCCACCAACTATAATGAGAATTTTTGTCATGCCTCTAGGGCAAGGTGAAATTGTGAGTTTATGCAATTAATAATCACTTAAATGTATGTTCCCCACTCAGCTGAATGGCTGCTTTTTACGTCAAGAAAACTCATGGCCATGTATATGGCACTCATGGCCATGTAAATGGCACAAATATAAATTGGGGGACATCTGGATTGAAGAGGATCTAAGGGTCTTAGTAGACAACCAGCTTAACACGAGCCAACAGTGTGATGCAGCTGCTAATGCTATTCTAGGCTGCATCAACAGAAGTATAGTGTCCATAGCAAGGGAATGAATAGTACTGCTCTATTCTGCTTTGGTCAGACCACACCTGGATTACTGTGCCCAATTCTGGGCACCACAGTTTAAGAAGAATATTGAGAAGCTGTGCAGAGGAGGGAGACCAAGATGATCAAGGGTCTAGATACCAAGCCTTATGAGGAATGGTTGATGGAATTGGATATGTTTAGCCTGGGGAAGAGAAGACTGAGAGGAGAGATGATAGCCATATTCAATTATCTGAAGGGCTGTCAGATGGAAGATAGAGCAAGTTTGTTTTCTCCTGCTCCAGAGGATAGAGCCCAAACCAGTGGCTTCAAGTTACATGAAAGCAGCTTCCAAATAAACATTAGGATGAACTTTCTGTCACTAAGAGCTGTTCAACAGTGGAATGGACTCTTTCGGTGGTGGACTCTCCTTCCGTGTAGGTTTTTAAGCAGAGGTTGGATGACCATCTGTCATGGATGCATTAGTTGAGATGCCTGTATTGCAGGGACTTGGACTAGATGACCCTGGGGATCCCTGGCAACTCTAGAATTCTATGATTCTAAGAGTACCATCATCAGCAGTCACTAGCCACAATCCCTGGAATGCAGTAGTTCTGTTTCTGAGGGCCTTTCCAAACATGGTTTGATATGTGTCCAAAAATTGATGAGGGCCATCCTTCTGGAGCAGGAGAGAATCTGACATTCAAACATAATATGATGTTGCTATGGAATGTTGATTTCCACCCCTCCAACCATTAGTGTCATATGGGTCATTTTTGTGGTAATTTGTTCAGAACCTATTCAGTATTGCTTCTGACATCATCATAGTGACTGAGGAGTCCCTCTTAATACAGCCTGATTTTGAGATGCTTAAATGGCTTCATTGCAGATATCCCTCTGCCTTAGCTCTGCTCAGTCTTTGGCAGCCATCTCTTCTTTTTCAATCTACCCTTTGACATCAAGGCTACCTCCCACGTTCTTTCACCGGGTGATAATGTTTCACTGCCAGTTTATCAGGATAGCACTGTGCATGGGGTAGGGTAGAGTTCCACACCTACTGGAATCAGAATTTATGGCTTCTGGTAGATGTGGAAACTTCCTAGAATGAATCCGGGACTAGATACAGTCCAGCAGGTTCTGAACCTCCTCTGAAAGTCCAGAGATCCTTCTCTGGTGTAGGGAGAAGGAGAAAGTTTGCCTCTCCCTCACTGCATCAGAAGCCGTGGGGCATGTGGACAACTGGGTTGCTCTAATGAGCCACCTTACATCTGCAGGGTGTCTGAGCCAGTTAGGAATAGGTTCTTTACTGATTCGGAAGATGATCAGGAAGGATTTGAGGCACCCATATTGTCTGCAGTAAATTCTCCTCCCTAATTCTGATACCTCTCCAATTCTGTGAGACTTGTTTATTGACTGCTCATTGGATTCAAAGCATTCCATCTTGAGATACACTCTACATCCCAGGATGAAAGGGCTGTGATGGAGCAAGTTGCCAGTAGAAACATGATATAAAACCCTCAATGTGGAATGAATCCATCCTTCCTTCCATTTCTTTGCAACAAAATCCTGTGAAGACCCTGGTTTTATATTTTTTAGACATCTAGTGAATTTATTTTCCTCTACACTTGTTGAAAATGTGCAATGGCAAATATTTAGCAGAAAAGAAATACCCTATATTTGAGGGATGGCCAGAACTGTTTCCCTGAGTCTATTCCCTACCTTTTTTTCCAGAACAAATCTGCTTCATTTTTTATTGAAATTGTAGTATCTAATTTTATTCAATTGTAAGCTCAGCTTGTCACATTTTTGAATCAGTCTACATTTTAAAAAAATCTTCCCAATTTGTTGTAGTGAAAATTTCTCCTACTATATACTTTATTCTTTACAATTTTCTCCAATATACATTTGGATATTGAAACATTTTTACAAGCTGTTTCCCCTAATATAGTGCATTGTGTATGTTATTTTCATTAATGCATGCATTTTAATGCATATTTCCCACTAATATACACATTTTTGTACATTTTTTTTGGTTAGAGAACTGCACGACCAAATTCAGAAAAATTTGTGAATGTTGAAGAATCCTTGTATTACAGTTTGTGTATTGTTTCAGGAAGTGTGCAGTAGGTGGGCTCACATTAAAATGTGAATCAGAGCTAAGTTCTCAGCCAACCCCACTATTGTCTCCATCTTTTCATCATCTTTTGAATATGGAGTTACATAAGGTAAAGGTAAAGCTACCCCTGCCCGTACGGGCCAGTCTTGACAGACTCTGGGATTGTGCGCCCATCTCACTCAAGAGGCCGGGGGCCAGCGCTGTCCGGAGACACTTCTGGGTCACATGGCCAGCGTGACAAAGCTGCATCTGGCGAGCCAGCGCAGCACACAGAAACGCCGTTTACCTTCCCGCTGGTAAGCGGTCCCTATTTATCTACTTGCACCCGGGGGTGTTTTCAAACTGCTAGGTTGGCAGGCGCTGGGACCGAGCAGCGGGAGCGCACCCCGCCGCGGGGATTCGAACCGCCGACCTTTCAATCGGCAAGCCCTAGGCGCTGAGGCTTTTACCCACAGCGCCACCCGCGTCCCTTCATGGAGTTACATAAGAGAGATCTAATATTTCATTGATCTGGAAACCTCTGTTCATTCGGATAGAATCTCCCTTTACAGACAAAAGCCATCCCTTTTTAACACACACAATCCTGATAGATCATGAAACGCGATCTTGCTCACTGCTCAGTCACCATGTGTCCTCTACCTTTTAGAGACTCAGAGGACTGTTCTCTTATGTTTTGCTCTGATTGTTATTGACATACAAATAGCTAAAGTAATTCAGGTGAGCCACTGAAACTGTCTCGTTCTCCCAAAACATGTACGCTGCTTGACTCGCCACTGCCAATCAGGTTGTTTCATTACTGGCATTTTTGCAAAACATTTCTACTTTGAATTAGCTGACTTTGCAGGAAAATAGCCTAACAAAGCCTTCCTCTTTTCAAAAGGGGGAGGGGAAAGAGAACTTGTCATTCACATTATACATTTCTTAATTGGTATAATGTGATCACCAAGCTAAAACACTTTTTAAATGTACCACTTCGAAGCCATCCTCCATTTGTGCATCTGAATCTTCCTACCAGAATGTAGAATATTTATCTCTCTGAAATTCATTTTGTTAGGTGTGGTGTTTTTTGGGGGGGCGGGGTGGCCCAATTCTTCATACTGCCAAGGTATCTTGGATTCTATTTTTGTCTGCTACCTTACCTGGTTTTGGTTTTTGATTTTTTTTGTCCTCTGCAGTACTAATGAGTACAGTGGTACCTCGGGTTATGAACTTAATTCGTTCTGGAGGTCCATTGTTAACCTGAAACCGTTCTTAACCTGAGGTACCACTTTAGCTAATGGGGCCTCCCGCTGCCGCCGCCACATGATTTCTGTTCTCATCCTGAGTAAAAGTTCTTAATCTGAGGTACTACTTCTGGGTTAGCGGAGTTTGTAACCCGAAATGTTTGTTACCTGAGGTGTTTGTAACCCGAGGTACCATTATATTCCCTCTGCTTCTTTGTCCTAGTAAGTTATAATGATGTCATACAACATCAGGCCCAAGACATAAACCTGCAGCACACATTGGCCACTTTTCTCTAGGTTGATGAAAAGCCATTGATGAGCAATCTTTGGGCACAGTCCATTAGCCATCTACAAATCTGCCAAATCATCATCTAGCCAATTTTTCACCAGCTTGCCAACATTCATATCATGGGGGACCTTGTCAAAAGCTTTGTTGAATCAAGATATACTATGTCCACAGCTCTCCCCTGTTCTACCAAACTAGCAACTTGATCAAACAAGAGAGATAAGTCTAGTCTGGCATGGCTTGTTCTTAAGGAACCTGGGTTAATTCCTTGTTATCAGCATTTTTTCCCTAAAGACACAAAACCTAATTGCTTAATTATCTGTTCTAGAACCTGTGCCATGATAACCAGTCAGTAGCTACTTTGATATTTTTTTCTCCTTGAATTTGGGGGCATCTGCTCAGCTCCAGTCTCGCTTCTTACAAGAATGTGCAAAAGTTATAGACCAAGGCTCTGAGACTGCATATGCAAGTTCTTTTAGCAGACCACCAAAGTGATATCACTATTATTTGAATCTCTTTTTATTTTTACCACATGGTTCCAACTTATTCGTAGATTTCCTCTCAAATACAGTATACACATCCTTTATGTATGATGTAGCTCTTCCTCCCTTTTTTGTTTCATCTTTTCCTTCTAAAAATACCTCCAGTCCCTACAATTGTTATTAGAGTCCATCCTGTATTTCCATACTATGTGCATTGATAGAGACAGTGGAATATTGATAGAGACCCTGGAGTATATACCCTGACAGCACTCTTTCTCCTTCTTTTCAATTTATATCCCACCCTTCCTCCCCTAAGGAGCCCATACCACCATCCCGGTTTCACTTACACTCCTGTACATGGAGTCACACTGTGTTCTAGGATTTGATCCCTTGCCCCACGGGAACTGGTTGAATTAATATTGTCTGCCTTACTCCAAACAGCCTCAAGGCAGCTTACAATAATAAAAACACTAAACTAAAATAATACATGATAAAACCAACAAACCAACATGATGAAGCAGAAAATCCAGACAATAAAAATCAAAATGAAGTAAAAAGCAACAGGTGAAAACACCAATAAAAGAGTTTATTTTATTAAAACACAAGAGGGGGGGAAACACCAACTTTGCCTGATGTCTAAAGGAAAATAATACTTGTGCTAGGTGGAAACACCTAGGAAGAGTTATGTAGTGTGGACACCATGACAGAGGAGACTTAAGTTTTGAATTGGGAGCATTGTGAGATGAGCTTTGAAAGAAAATATTAATAAGCAAGTATATACATGTGGTAGAGACGGCCCTTTAGATGTATTCATTTAAAATACAGTCATCTGATATCTCTGACATGATTGATTTTCATTTTCAAACCACCACACAATTTAGATTGTCATATAATAAAGGGAACATTTGGTTCCTAAGCCTGGAGGAATCAATATAATGCATATTAAAAGTGACATTATGATAAGCCTATGCTTACATAATGCTTAATTGTGATTTCTTGTTGTTGTTTTCTACATACCTAAACCATTGCTAGAGGTTAACTGCAAACCAGGCTGTGAAATCAAAGTTTCAGATTGGTTTACAAATTGTGGTTTGGGTAAACCATGGTTAAGCTGTGGTAAACAAGCCAACCATGGTCAAACCAGCTCCTAGTTTCCATTTCTTCTGCTGCTTCCTTCTTCCTGGTCTTTGAGTCTTGACATACACAGCAGGGGGCAACTACTTATTGTCTCTTCTACAGTTGAATAAGGCAGATCAGTAGCACTCGAGCTGGCTCAAATGAGGCTGGGTAGTGAAATGAGAAAAAGATGACCAATTGTCCATCATTTTGCCTCCATTCAGCTTCATAGGCTGTGTCAGTAGCTTGCGGGGGATTAAAGACTGCTTCTAGATTCCTTCAGTCCCATCATTTACTTCAGCTTCCATCTGAAAGTGTCACAGCAATCAGTCCAAGCCTGCCCCTCACCATTGTAGGGTGAAGAACTGGATACAATATGGCAAACTCCTACTAAAGCTGCAACTCCACCCTCTCCCGAAACACCAGACGTCTCAAGAACAATCTATATTTCTTATTACTCATAGAATCAATATATATTACAACAGACCATAACTATACATGTAAAATAGCCCATTCCAAAGTATTAAATTATTTTAATGGAAATATTTCTGTGTGTATAGCACTATTGTATTTATAGGTCCCATTCCGAAAATTAATCAGTTTATTACATTTCTCATCAAATGAGTGAGTTGTTTGTCTTCTCTGTGTGTCATGTTTATTTACTGCTTTGATAGTTTCCCAGAAACAGTAGGTGAGTTGCATTTCTTCACAATTTCTTTATTTTTGAATGTATTACGAACCATTTCCTGATCAGTTCTTGATCAGAATTATTATTAATAATAGCTCCATACAAAATGAGTACAGTCGTACCTTGGTTCTGAAATTCAATCCATTCTAGAAGACCATTTGACTCCTGAAATGGTTTGAAAACCAAGGCGCGGCTTCTGATTGGCCGCAGGAGCTTCGGCTTCCAAAAAATGTTCGCAAACCGGAACACTCACTTCCGGGTTTGTGACGTTTGAGAGCCTATTTGTTCGACAACTAAGGCGTTTGACTACCAAGGTACGACTGTACACAAGCACTACTGCCTCTGGTTAAACAATACAATCTCCCAAGAGTCCATGCTGGAGATTGAACCTAGGACTTCTTGTGTGCCAGGCATGTCCTTTTTTTTTTTAAACTGAGCTACGGCTTTATATTGGGGTCCATTCATTTTCTGGCTACATGTCTCAGACTGTGCTGTGGAAAGAATAAAAGGGGCATTCCACCGTTAAGGTCATAGGAGGCCACAATGAATGATAAGAATCATCAGGTTTGAGGTCATGTGATCCAATTGCCTGCTCAATGAGGGATCTGCAATGCAGCATGCAACATGTAAAATTGTATGATGTTTTATGATAGCAATAAATTAAATAATTGACAATCTGCTGCCTTTTGTGACATACTAAGTCAGCTGCCTGAAGGGACGCGGGTGGCGCTGTGGGTTAAACCACAGAGCCTAGGGCTTGCCAATCAGAAGGTCGGCGGTTCGAATCCCCACAACAGGGTGAGCTCCTGTTGCTCGGTCCCTGCTCCTGCCAACCTAGCAGTTCGAAAGCACATCAAAGTGCAAGTAGATAAATAGGTACTGCTCCGGCGGGAAGGTAAACGGCGTTTCCGTGCGCTGCTCTGGTTCCGCCAGAAGCAACTTAGTCATGCTGGCCACATGACCCGGAAGCTGTACGCCGGCTCCCTCAGCCAATAAAGCGAGATAAGCGCCGCAACCCCAGAGTCAGTCACAACTGGACCTAATGGTCAGGGGTCCCTTTACCTTTAAGTCAGCTGCCTGAGGCAGATGACTTATTCTGCCTAAAGGTAAAGCCAACCCTAAGGTATTCTATCTCTATGTGTTTAAAACCATATGCAAGTCAATTGGAGTTGCACATGCTTGCCCCATGCCCGCTGATATGTCTGTTCCACTGCTTTCCATGTGTTTTGGGGGTGGGGGTCTGAAGGAATACACATAGGCTGTCCCTGTGAGCTCCAACCCAGCATACTCTAATCTTTTTAAAAGCCATTTTAAGTTCAGTTGTCCTACCCACTTTGTGTTGTAGTGAATTCACTGAGTTAAATATTGTGAAAACATGATGTGGGAATATTTTTGGGAGGCACTCCTGCTATAATGTCTGAGTTTTTTTATTTTAAGAGAGAGAGAGAGAAACAGAGGAAAAATAAAGAGTCACGTTTTCAATTTACCAGGGAAGTTGACACTTGGGGTACTTCACAAAATTCAATAAAGTGAAATCTGCTTTCCAAGATCTTAATATGAAATGCTGTAAAAGCACTTACAAATATCACATGTTTAAAAGAGGGGGGATGAGATAAGGGTGCAAGACACAATAAGGAAAAAGAAGAATCGATTATAGAAAAGCACAGGGTGTTTTTTAAAGGCAGGAAGGAAGAAGAAAGAAAAACACAACATTATCTGTTGACTAATGTGGCCATTGTGTTCACAGGTCTGATTTCAGCTTTATATAAAACTTTATATGAAAATGATAAGCAAAAAGCTTCCCTGGTGTCCATTCTGTTCAGAATGCAAGTGAATAGGAAGTTATCAGTATGTCCAATTGTGTAATGAATGTTGCTTCTGGCGTGTTAGAACTGTTTTGAGAGAGTATTTCATAGGTAGGAAAGGGGAAGGGAGGAAATCCTAATATTACTATGTCTAATTAAATTGAGACTGTACCCAGAGGTGGTTGGTGCGCACTAGACCTGGTGGAGCTGCTGGGAGGTCACAATAGTGTGGCCAGTAAGTGGTTACAGGAGTGTAGCCAAGTTGTTCTGATGTTCTCACCATCCTCCTCACAAGGCTATTGCGGACTCTTAAACACTTGAGTTTTATAAACAGCATGTAACTAAACTGAAAGGTGTCATATTTTGGTTCCAAGTGGGTCCCAGTTGCCACAATTTCTCAGGGCATTTCATTTGACATATAAAGTGCCAGGGAAATTACCCTCTCTCTCAATCCTCATTAATTCCCCACAATGAACTGAAAATCCCCTCTCCAGTTATGCCCTTTTGATTCCACTTGGTCCTGGTTTACATTTTGGGAAAGCAAAATGCAGATTTAGTTGCCATTCATGTTTTCCTCTAGACTCTGTGGCTTAGGTTTATGCTGTCCTGTTTTAAGCAGAAACTGTGCCTATGTAATCTATATGTCTTAATTAGGTCTGTTAACTTTCAGGGGTTTAAACTCTTGTTCACGGACTGGGATGGGGAGGAAGGGAAGCTGGACATTGACCCTGAAAGCCTGGTAAGCCAAATCAGAATCATTCACAGAGGGACCACAAGGGTCATCTAGTCCAACCCCCTGCAATGCAGGGGTCATTTGCCCAACATGGGTCTCAAGCCCAGGACCCTGAGATTAACAGTCTCATGCTTTACCGACTCAGCTATATCATTCCTAAATTTCTGAGCATGCCCAGAGCTGTTTCTTTGCCTAGCCATCTACTGAGCTGCAGAGCCACATTCAGTTAAGAACTAGGTAGTTCTCTCACCTCTCTGAGCAAGTAGCTTCCCTCCCCTTTATTATTATTGATTTGGCCAGTGTCTGTCAGGAATGAGCCAGCTCCAAGCGAAGATTTGCAGCCAACTGCAGAAAGCAGCCAAGAACAGAGAGGCTTAGATGTTAGTCAGGCAGGGGAGAGCCGAAAGCTACAGACTTTGGCTCTTCCTGACCTTGACAGGCAGGCTGATAAGGCAGTAACTGAGAGCAGGCTAGAACACAGCCAAAGCTCGCAGGAAGCACAGACAGGTGCGAATAGACTCAGAGACAACCTCTCAGCACAGGAAGAGGTTGGAGCTGATCCACTAAGTCCGAAGAATCAGCGAATGGGAGGGCTGCTAGATAGAAAGCAAAACAAGAGACATAAGAGTCATAAGTTCAATATCTTCTGTCGTGGCCGGAAGGAGTCTTCAGAAGGGTCATCTTGAGTAATGATGCCAGAGGCTTTGTCAGAGCCGTCTGGAGCTATCTGTTTGTTTTTGCAATAAATCCTCTCTTTTAATTACCTACGCTTACTGTGTTATCAAGCTGGGAAACTGGACTCCTGACAGTGTCTTTTGGGGGTGGGACCAGTGAAGGAGCGAGAGTACATATCATTACTTATCAATTTTTTAAAAAAAAGAATGATGAACAGGTTAACACAGTACTATATAGGAAAAATGAGAGTTACTACCAGTACAAGCTAAAGCATAGAGTCTTAGCCCCCAACCTATAATGACGAGAGAGACACAGTGCTTAACTCCATTACCAAGTGCTAAGTAGCACTTGAGTGTTCACAGTGAATGATGTGTTAACTGGGCAGAGCATGTGTCTCAAGGCCCCTTCTTGTGCACAGAGCCCTCAGGTGCCTCAGCGACTGAATGGAAGTAAATGTAGGACTACAAAATGGCTATTATTCTAATTGAATGCCATTAAACCTGACTGTGGATGAGCTCCAAATAATGGCACACATTTGTAAAACAGTTCAAGTGTGCCAAGCATCTTCTAACTAGTACTTCATTAATTCTCACTATTTTCCTGAAAAGAAGGGGCTTTCGTACTATTATACCCCCATCTGGAGATAAGCACCTGAGGTAGAAAGGTAATGACTTGCCTAAGGTGGACCCATTATTTGAACATTGCTCTCCTTTATGGGAGCCACTCACTGGAATGCAGTGCTATCACATTAACATGCCAAACCGAACACTTTCTCGCACAAGAGAGACTGGGCCCATTAACTTTGGATACAGTTTTCTTTGAGACTGATTCCCTTTCTCCTTTCCTTTTTAAGGTAATTTAAAATGTTAGCATACAGCAAGAGCTGCCGCCGTTACACATGCAATATTTAGAAACTGGGCTCTTATAAGCAGTTCTATCTAAATGCATTCAGTTTATCCAACGGGAAAAAACATACAATAATAGACAAGAGATTTAGGTACAGTCCAACATGGAAGCAAAAATAATATACCAGTTGGAATTGGCATCCCATTCACAGTGCCTTCCCTCTGCTACCCATTTACCTTACAATAAATCTTATTTTTAGAAATGGCGTGAACAATAGGCATAAAAAGCAGACACTGCAAAGGTGAGATATCAAGTGATATTCCAGCCAGAACCTGTTTTTCTCCTATCAGGGTGCTTTCAGAACAGATGTTCGTTATCCACCTTTACAGCACCAAAAAAAAAAAAAAAAAAAGGAGGAAAGAATTATGGCTTCATGGAACCTGAAAGAATTCAGAAGCATCATGATGGGAGAGAAGCAAAAGAGAAAGCAGAGGGGAAATCTATGGCTGACAGCTATTTCAGGTAGTTCTGCATTCAGAGCTACTCACTGTGGTTCTGTTTTAACACCACTATAATTCAAGTACAACTTTATTGACGTTAAAGCCAGACTGAAGAAAAAGAGAGGCCAGGCAGAAAGTTTATAATGAAGTAAATAAATGTTAGTGGGATCTCACAGACTGAAATCTGTGTCTAGACTATATTCCTGCAGTCTGACTAAACACCATTTTCATGCCAAAAAGGGGGTGAGGGAGTGAAACCAGTAGTCACTAGAAAGCTAGACTAGAATACTGTTATAAGTTTGAGGTGGAGGGCAATATTGCGCTAAAATTCTGTAAAGGGTTAGAACTCCTAAATTCCTGGGGGTAGTCAGGGCTGGATTTTAAGACAGTCCTTTCTGTGTCCAGGAAACAGCCAGACATAATCACCAGAATGGCTGAGTCGTTGACCTAACAGAAAAACAGAGAGAGAAGTCATCAGTGAAGCAAATGGCTGGGCCCCATCCTGAGCTTTGGGAAGTTGGCAAAAGACAATGCCAGAGTTGGCAAGGGGAAGTTTGCAGAGGGCAGTGATATAAGCAAACAGGGGGGATGTCTCAGCATTACAGGAGTTGGGCCTTACTGAAAGGGCAATGCTGGCAATTGTGCGATGCCTTATTTTTTTCCTGGTCTTCAGAGCACATCTGCTTAATTTAGGAGTGGGTGCTTTAGTGCAGCCAGGACTGGTCTATAGCAATTGGTGATGGTGAGGTGAAGGACAAAATGGTGGCCTCCCTCCTGATGCTACGTACCATAGGAACCAACTCTTAGGAGCTGAGGTCCCTTTGCCCTCCCCCCAATAAAATATTTAAGGGGGCCGGGATCCCCAAAGTTGATGGGCATTGCCATTCTATTGGTGTGCATGTGCCCCTTTATGTGATTGATGTGGGGCAGAGCTTACCTGCCCCCATACTTTATTCCAATTTGGCACCCCTGCTACATGTGGAGGATACTACATACCAGACTAGCTTAGAGGGCAGATGACAGTCAGTGTGTGCATGAGATAATGATGATGATGATTTTATTTATACTCTGCCCATCTGGCTGGGTTTCTCCAGCCACTTTGGGTGGCTTACAGCATATAAAAAAATAATAAAACATAATAAAAGAAGACAAAGTCCAACTAGAGAAGAATGGCAAATTAAGCTGTTGGACTATGCAGAAATGGCAAAACTGACCAGAAAGTTCAGGAACCAAGAAGACCAAAACTTTAATAAAGAATTGGAAAATTCGTAACTTATCTGGGGAGTCCACTATAAGCAGATGAAAACATTAGCAGGACTGCAATAACACTTGTAACGTATCAAGTATTATGGACAAAATGGAGTGACATAAAATATGGATTACTGAATAATATGCAGTTGAAAAGGTTGACAATAGGACCCATGAAGGCGAAGGTGGGAAGTCCAGAGATTTGGAGGAATCTTTAAATATGGATATGTGTTTTGTATTGTTATAATTTTATACTTGTAAAAACCAAATAAAATTTATTTCAATTAAAAAATAAAAACATCAAGTGTTAAAAACCTCCCGATACAGGGCTGCCTTCAGATGTCTTCTAAAAGTTGTGTTATTCTTTATCTCCTTAAGTGTGGTGCTCAGATCTTCTATACACTGCCAGCACTCCATGCCCCACCAGCACCTGAAAGTGGACACCACTTTCCAGGTTGGAAGGAGAGGATAAGACGAAGTCACCAACCAATCACATTTACCACCCTGGCCAGATCCACGAGTCCATGCCACCTGCTAACCCTAACATCTATGTGGTCTAACAAGCAATTGCCACTGCATATTACAGGCCATTGCATTTGTGAAGTTCTTTGTTCAGGAAAGGCTTTGAGGCTTCTCAGAATCTTCAACATGCAGAACCACCGAATAGGCCCCACAAATTTATCATCAGGTAATTATTCATTAAAAAAAATAATGGAGCAGATGTCCACTAAATGAGTAATTTGCTGCTTGCCAACAGCTACTTCTGGCAGGTTGTTAAGCAGGTAAATAGAAGGAGGTTAAAAATATGAATAAAACATGTACAGAGCAGCTTAAAGACACACTTTGATCCTCTCATAGATTTGAAGAATTTATGCAAGTGTCGTAGGTGGAGCAACAGATTCTGTGACAACTTGTTGATGAGAGGCAATATTCCAGAAAAGAGAGGGGCACGCCTTCTCTATAATCCACACACTTTTGCAAAAGACCCAGTGCTTCGGCTGAACAATTGTCCAAATAATAAAGAAAAGCATGTTTATTAGTGGCAGGATAGTGGACACCTTTTGTCCTTGGCTTCCTCAAACATCAGCCTTAAAACAACCCAATGGCATGATCCAGATTACACAAAGGCACGCCACACAGAAGTCTGGGCCTCCAGTTCAGCTGAGGACAGAGACCAAAGGGCGGAAAGGGAAGGGATTGGTCACCGGAGGACTCTTGCCTTATCTGCCTCCCTGCCTGGAACCATTTTCTATGTTTGTTTATCTGTTTATCATAATATTTCTGCCACACTTCTCTGTCTCTACATATTGAGCCGCAACCCCAGGCTGCTAGCAACCATAATTAAAACAATAAAAACAACATGTTGAATATGTATGAAATGCATTGTTTTAAAAAATTAGGGAGCGGAACAGGGAGGCTTCAGTATGTATAGGAGCCTAGAAACATGGAAAACTGTGTTATACTGAGTCAGACCATTGCTTCATATACCTAAATTGAATGAATTTCAGGGGCATTGAATTTCAGGGCCCATTCAGTGGGTTTGTCCAGAGAACAAATATATCCACTCGGAAGCAGCAGTGAGGACCCAAGAAGGGAGGATTAGTTTCCCTCCCTCCAACTATCCAAGTGAAACTTAGTTATTTTATAATAATGTTACATAACACCTCAATCTCTGAGCGATGTGAAATTTCAGGGGTCTTGGCGCTTACCCAGGGTCTATATTTCCTTTTGAAATTAGGCACAGCAGAGACTGGAGTGTCTTTAGGATATATGGCTTATTTACGCACATATATATAACCTGAATCTACAGTGGAGAGAGGTTTCAGAGCATTCACATCTCAAGATGACTCTCTGCTCCTCTCTTAGGTCTACAAACCTAAGGTAGGTCTACAAACAGAAGATCAAGCCATGCTACATGTCCCTTTGCTACAGCTTGCTTCAGCACACCCACCAAGAGTTTTACCAGCCCCCCATCTCCCCTGCTTTTTCAAACCTCTTGCAAAATACCACAATATAGCTTGTGAACCACCTAAGGCAGGTGTAGTAAAAAACGCCGCTCGCCCCCATCTACTCCTCCATCACCTGTCTTTGCTCTCCGGCCAGACCAGGTTTCTTGAGCAGGTTGGCGAGGGTTTACTTTTCACGAACACAGGCCGAAATTACACCGGTAGGGCTGCCACCACTCCCTTTGTTCAGGGGAACCCAGAGCCACAACCCAGGGAGAAGGGTGTGTCCCATTAACCTGGCAATTCCCCCCTTTCTACAAGCTGAATCCACAGACTTGCAGACAGAAATTCACACGGTAGAGCGTAACTAAGCGGAAGGCTAGGATTTAGCTATTCCCCCGGAAAAGGCACAAATACCAAGCAGGTTCTCTTTTTAAAAGTTTATTTAAAAGGAATAACTGAAAACAAGTTGAAAATCAACCGGCACTTCTTTTGAGTCATACAAACACAAAAATAAAAACGTTGCAGAGTTAACTAACTTACATACTCACAAAGAACACAGTTAGAATAGCGAGAGTCCTTTCAAGCAACTGCTTTTAGAAGATGTTGAGGATTTCCATTTCAAAGGACGAAACGACGGCTATCGATGTTACAGCCGGGCATCTTTGCGAGTTGCAGAGCAATGGCAGAGAGCGCCCTTCACAAACAATTCCTTGATCCTTTTATTTACAATTCTGACTTAGCGTCGTAACTTTTAGCCAATCAAGAAGCTTAATTGGATCAGCTCACTCTTTTGCAGCTGGGTCAGGTTTTGGTTTGAACCCTAATCAAAGAATCTTCCTCCCACCTGTGGAAATTAACCAGATCCCCAATTCTCAGCAGTTTGAAAACAAATGACCTCCGGGAGGGGAAAAGAGGTTCACACCCCCAAACCCAGGTGTCAAGCCTTTCATTAATCAAGGGTTCCTTTCCTCCCATAAACCTCTCACTCCAAGGAGACAGAGAGTCTGGAGTTTAAAGATACACAACTCCCTTTCCCAGGGTCCTTGCGGCTGATAAAATACCCACAAGGCCACATTCTTTTACTTGACCAAAGAATACTTCTTTGAACAATTATAACTTTACTACAGCAGGCTTCCTCTAACTCTGCCCTCCAGATGTTTTTGGCCTTTGGTCCCATGATCCCTAGCTAGCAGGACCAGTGGTCAGGGATGATGGGAACTGTAGTCTCAAAACATCTGAAGGGCCGAGCTTGAGGAAGCCTGAGCCAGAGATTTTCAGATGAATGGTAATATATAAATTTAATAATTAATAATGAAATAAACAATGACATTTCTCCTTCCGACATCATCCAAGCTGAAACCCTAAGCCCTTTCTTTCCCTGCCCACTAGCACACACAGCTGGAGGAGGAGCCCCTCCCCTCCCTGTATTGCACAAGCTTAAATGTATTGATGACTTCCCTGATGTGTTGATGACTGGTCATCATTTGCCTTTGTTCTGCTAAACGGCTTATCTCCTGGTGATGCCCTAGTCAGGAAAAACAAGGTTAGCTGGAATTTTTATTTTATCCTGCTGAAGTCAGTGTCTTTCACCTCATCCTAATTTTCAAAGCCCTGATCAAACCCTAGCACCCAGGAATCTAGAGGGCGCCAGGGCACCAACAAACCCGTAACAATATTTCAAGTCCAAATTTAATTGAGGCATAACAAGAGTCTGGATGGCTCCAGATGAATGAAACAAGCTCTTTGAGCTTTCCATGTTTAGGCCTGTGGATGACTGTGACAATGCTTCACAATGATAAGCACTAATACCTGATGACGTTACTACCGCTAGTCATTACTGCTACTGAAATAAATGCTGTGAATGAATAGCAACCACAGGGGAAAGTTATTAAACCAGTGTACTTAAAATAAAAAATTTAAAAATCTCACAAAACACAAAATAAGTGCATGACTTTATGAAAATCACCACTGATTAATTTATTTCACTCAGTACCGGTAGTTTTATTTCTTGACAATATATTTTTTTTTCAAAAAAGAAACCAATGACAGCTACTATTGCACATAGGTTGAAGATAATTGGGGTGCCCAATTATAGGATTTTGTGATAGGGGAAAGTGCCAGTCTTCCCTTTTCTTTTGAAATGTGTAACTGAAGGAAAGTCAGCTCAGGCTTTTCCTGTACAATATGCAGGATTTAAAAAAATAAAATGCAGAATGTTCTCCTAAATCCCTCTTGTCTTTGAGTTGAGAGACCATATATGCAAATGGAAGCATATTAAGGGGATTAAAAATATGGTAGAAAATTAGCATTTTAATACATTAGATTGAATCCAGAAGAGACAATAAAAGTGCAAAGCCACTTTTATGTCAATGAATAGTTCAGACAAAGTTGTTTTAGCCAATGTCATTATCAAGAGGGCTGCAGTGGGCGGTTCTTCATGGAGGCCAAGATTAGTACATTCAAAAATAAAATGGAGACAAACGTGGCTTACAAAGATAGGCAGGCTATAATGAGAGAATACACTTCTGCTGGGGTTTTTTTCCCCCTCTTCATTTTTAGTGAGAGTTCTTCTTTTGCCCCCTCTTCTGAGACATTTTGAAGGGCAAACACAATTCCAAAATGCGTAATGTCTCGAGCTCGTGGCTAATAAAGGCTTCGTGCCTCATTCTGTGCAAGGCAGACACAGATATCCCTAAATACACAGTGACTCTTGGTCAAGCAGGTCTTCTTAGCTCACATCTCACTCAGCACGGTGTCCCACAAACTTACCAAGCAAACAAAGGTTTGGCTTCTTCTCTAGCTGCTTGTGCCTTCACAGCTTGGTGAGTGTTTGGGGCGTTGTGGTCAAAGTTCACATGTGTTGGGGGTGCTGGGTTCACATTTAACAGCATGCTTTAGTATTATAAGTGGGACGCGGATGGCACTGTGGTCTAAACCACAGAGCCTAGGGCTTGACAATCAGAAGGCCGGCGGTTCAAATCCCTGCAATGCGGTCAGATCCCGTTGCTCGGTCTCTGCTCTTGCCAACCTAGCAGTTCAAAAGCACACCAAAAAGTGCAAGTAGATAAATAGGTACTGCTCCAGCGGGAAGGTAAGTGGTGTTTCCGTGCGCTGCTCTGGTTCTCCAGAAGCAGCTTAGTCATGCTGGCCACATGACCCGGAAGCTGTACGCCGGCTCCCTCGGCCAATAAAGCGAGATGAGTGCCGCAACCCCAGAGTCCTTCGCTACTGGACCTAATGGTTAGGGGCCCCTTTACCTTTACCTATAGTATTATTTTATTTTTCAATTCCTCATAGGGCTTCAACTTCCATCCTTCCTCAGTCTTCACCAGAAGGTCCTCATATGTGTATCTTTCCTCATTCATATTAATTTTCTTTATTTCAGTTATTTCCGTTGGGGAGAGCCACCATGGAATACCTCTTTCAATCAGATTTCTATACCTCTTCCACACTTCTAGTAGTGGGCCTCTAATTATATGACTGGAAAAGCCTCTGTGAATCTCCCCTTTTTCTTGCCAGAGATAGGCGTGCCACCCGAATCTAATATTAAATCCCTCCAAATCCAAAAGGTCTGTATTTCTGAGGGTGGCCCACTCCTTTAGCCAACACAAACAGGCTGCTTCATAATAGAGCCTGATGTTCGGGACCGCGAATCCAAACCTGTCTCTTGAGTCTGTTAGATATTTAAACTTAATTCTGGCTTTCTTTCCCTGCCAGATAAACCTGGACAGGGTTTTTTGCCAGTTCTTAAAGAGGGAGGTACCTTTAATTATCGGGATGTTTTGAAACATGAATAACAGTCTTGGCAAGATGCACATCTTAATTGCAGACATCCTCCCCGTCCATGAAAGTTTCAATCTATGCCAAGTGTCTATATCCTTTTTGATATCCTGCCAGACCTTACTATAATTATCCTCAATTAAATTTATATTTTTTGGTGAAAGCCAGATTCCTAGATATTTAACCTTATTCACAATTTTAATACCTGTCTTTTCTTCCAATTGTATTTTGTCCTGTTCAGTCATGTTTTTTACTAGGCTTTTTGTTTTATTCCTATTTAATTTAAAACCCGACAGTCTGCCAAAGTCCTCCAACAGTTCTACAACCCTACTTGCACTGTCCACTGGACTCTCTACGGACACGACCAGGTCATCGGCATAGGCCTTGAGCTTGAATTCTTTCTTCCCAATTCTTATCCCCCTCACATCATCTGCCTCTCTTAATCTGTTCGCGATTATTTCTAGAACCATAATAAACAGTAGGGGGGACAATGGGCAGCCCTGCCTGGTGCCCTTCTCAATCTTGAAGGACTTTGTCAGGTTGTCGTTTATAATCAGCCTGGCCTGTTGTTCTGAATAGATTGCCCTGATGCTTTTCATATAGGGACCTTCAATACCCGCCGCCTCCAAGCATTGTGATAAAAATTCCCATGAAACGTTGTCAAATGCCATTTCGGCATCTATAAAAATCAGTGCAGCCGGGACATCTATTCTCATATCTAGGTACTCAATGATATTTAAGATGTGGCGGACATTTTCTCTCTGATGTCTATTAGGGAGAAATCCCACTTGGTCCTTGTGTATATACTTCGTTAAAAGTTTCTTGAGTCTGGCAGCCATTATGTTAGCAAAGATTTTATAATCGTTATTAAGCAACGAGATCGGTCTATAATTTTTCATATCTGTTTTGTCTTTCTCAGTTTTTGGGATCAAGGTTATATATGCCATTTTCCACGAGGCTGGAATCTTCCCTCCCTGAAAAATATTATTAAATACATCTTTGAGCACGGGGACTAGATGTTCTTCTAATGTTTTATAATATTTTATAGTCAAGCCATCTGGCCCGGGGGCTTTCCCAATCTTCATCCTGCTGATAGCCTCCTTGATCTCGTTTACTGTAATCTCTTTATTCAGTTGCACTTTATCCTCCTCTGAGATATATTTCCCTTCGTTTCTATCCAGATAGTTCTTGATTTCTATACTGTTTTCACTTCCTCTTTCATACAACTTTTCAAAAAATTGAGTAAATCTATTCTCTATTTCCTCTGGGTCTTCTATGATGTTATCCTCCACTATTAATTTATTTATCACATTCTGTTTCTTTCTTTTTCTTAACTGCCAGGCAAGTAACTTCCCCATTTTGTTTGCAGACTCGAAATATCTCTGTTTTGTAAATTTAATTTTCCACTCTATCTCTTGGTTTAATATTGCAGAATATTGAGACTGGAGGACCTTAATAACCCGGATAGCGTCAGGATCTGTTGGATTTATGACCAGCTTTCTCTCATAATCTCTCAGTTGGGCCAGGATGTCCTCTTTCTTACTTTCCCTTACCTTTCTCCTGTAATTGTTTTGTTGTATTAGGAGGCCCCTCAGGACCGCCTTGCTGGCGTCCCAGACTATATCTATGGGGGTTTCTTTATTCAGATTTAGCTCTAGATATTCTTTTAATGCACCTTTAATTCTTTCTCTCACCTCTTCATTATCAAATAGGTTCTCACACATCCTCCACCTGTACTGTCTCTTCAGTTCACTTTTTATTTCCATGTCTAGGGCACAATGGTCAGATACCGTCCTGGGCAGGATCTCACATTTTTTTACCCTTGTAGTAAGTAATCTTGTTAACCAGATCTGGTCAATTCTGCTCCAGCTCTGATGGGGTTCGGAATAGTGCGTGAACTGTTTAGAGGTGGGGTTTTTATGTCTCCATATGTCAACTAGGTCTAAATTCCCTTCCATGTCATTAAAAGACTTCGGTAATTTCCCCCTGTCCAATTTCCCCTTCTTCTCGCTCCTATCCCACTCCGGCATCGGGACACCGTTCATGTCCCCGAGCAGGATTAATTTATGCGCTTCCAACTCTAACAACATACTTTCCAGTTTCTCAAAAAACTCTGCTCTGTTTGAGTTTGGGGCATAAACCGTCACGATATTGATTTTTTCCCCTCGGAAATTTAGTTGGATCCCCAGGATTCTTCCTTCCTCATCTTTACAGGTCAAAATTGGTTCCCACTTCTCTTTAACATATATTACCACTCCCCCTTTTTTTTTTATATCTGAATTAATAAAATCGACTCCTAACTTTTTATTCACCAATATATGTTTGTGTTTCTTAGCAATATGGGTTTCCTGAAAACAGATTACATCATACTTCTTATTTTTCACAACTTTCTCAATTTTATTCCTTTTGACCTTCTCGTTCAGCCCATTAACATTCCATGATAAAAGTTTTAATGTGTGTGTAATTGTTTACCTTTGTCCGCTTCTAAACCTTTAACCAGGATCACAAACTATGGCCTGTCGCCTTAGCTTCCTAGAGGCTCCCCCTCTTCTGCCGTATCCCTTCCCACTACGGCCTCATCCTTATCTTCATCTGATTCTTCTACCTCCTCTCCAGCTCTTCTCCCCTCATCTAACCGGCTCCTTAAATCTCCTTCCTCTTCCTCCCCCCTGCTCCTTGTTCTGATCTCTACTTTACCCAATTCTTTTTCGTATCTTCTCAAAAACTTATCCGCCTCTTGCACCTCCAATAATCTGAACTTTTTCTCCTTATAAAAAAAACTAATCCCTTCCGGGAACTCCCATCGGAATGGAACCCCGTTCCTCCTCAGAGCTGCTGCCACTTGTTTATAACCCTCTCTTTTCCGGAGTAGCCTGACTGGTATTTCCTTGTAGATGATAATAGGCCTTCCACCAATTCTTAGTCTGTTATTATAACTCTTTCTCAGGACTAAATTTTTCATTTCCAAGGAACTAAAGATCACCAGACAGTCCCCCAGGAATTTACTCACGTTTACATGTTTAGGCCTATTCATTCTGTATACACTTACTACGGAAGATGCCATCTCTTCCTCACTTATGCCTAGCCATTTAGAGAGTTCCTTTATCATCTTCCCTCTTATATCCTCGTTTTTGTCCTCTGCTACTCCCCTGAATTTAAGATGGAGCTGCTTTAGCCGCATGTCTGCCATGGCTAAATTGTCCCAGATCTTATCTTGAGAGATGCATAACCTATAGTATTATAAAACAAGCCAGAGCTTTGGGTTGTCATTTACTGGCTGTAAACAAGCCATACTTAAGCTTGTTGACAGGATTCACACATAATGCTAAACATGGTCCAGCATTATGTGTGAAGCAGACCAATGTGCCTTTGCATCTAATGGGCAGGGTTCTTGAAATGCAAACTGCATCTGCTTGGGAGGCTGATCATTAACAGGATCAAGTGAGGCACAGATGGGAAATTCAATCACTTTCTTCCCTGCTGTGGTCCAGAGGAAAATCTCCTTTCTAAAGCTAGCCTTGCTTTGGGAGGAAATCCCACATTCCCACCAGTGGTGCATTCCATGTAAAGCAAATATAGCTTCAGAAGATGGATTTTCCTCAGAATCACAGCAGGGAGAAAAGGATTACATTCCCTGTCCATGCCTCCTCTGATCCTTTTAGCTGCCCACACACCCCTGCAGCTGGTGCAACATTTGCACATTAGATGCAAAGGCAAATTTCCCCTGTGTGTACTGAATTAATGCACCAGACAGTCATTTTGGAAGCATTGGTGCTGTTTGCTTATCAACTTTCCAGATATACTAAATTCAAATTCTTCCCAGACTAGTGCTGCAGGGATAGTCTCAGATGCTCACAGTTAATGATGCTGCACATCTGCATGGACATGCAACTTAGCAAAGCGACAGCTAGTACGAAAACCCACCTCCACTGAAAATGAGACCCGCAAAGATATGTGTAATACTGTGGAAATGGACAAGGGCATCGCATCAACTGGGAATTGAGGTAATTAATGAGTAGCCAGGTACTTCATTTCAGATGCTGTTGAACTCCAACTCCCACCACCCTCATCCAGCATGGCCAATGGTTCAGGCATAAGTGCAACATATAAAGGACCACCAGTTTCCCATCCCTGTCTTAGCCATTACAGTGTAAGTTTACATGCAATGTGAACTCGGGGACTGTATGGCTCCACAGCCAGTTAGCTTCCTCCATATATATGCATAAAGGGCACTTTCTGTGACTGTATGGTACAGTGGAAAAAACCAACAAACTTGGGAAATAAGTCTGGATACCAGTAAGTCCGTAGAAAACTAAATTGGCTACCTCTGGACTAAATCTATCCATGTAGATCAGGGGTTGTCAACCTGGTCCCTACCACCCGCTAGTGGGCGTTTCAGGATTCTAGTTGGGTGGTAGGGGGTTCTACGGCACAAGCTGAATCCTCCTTCCATCGAGCATCGGTGGGCGGTAAGGAAATTTTACCATCAAGAAAGATGTATTAGTGGGCAGTAGCTATCCCTGATGTAGATGAACAAAGGCATATTGCCCCTCTCAACACAGTCCATGCTGCATGAGTTTTGCCTTCCTGCCATAATAATGGACACTCTGCTCTTAAATATTAAGCATATTTCTTGTTGTTTAATTAAATTCACCCTGAGTTCTTTAAACTATCCTGGAGATAACCTTTCACATCACCAACAGACTGTAACAACAACAACAATTTTATTATTTATACCCCACCAATCTGTAGAAGGATGGTGGATTTTCAGAATGCTGCCGCACTTTGAAATCAAGTGGCAGGTGTCATAATGTAGGTTACATTGATTTGCTACCAATTACTGACAGCTAACAAGAAGCACTTAATGATCTAGCACCGTACCCACTGTGCAAAATCAAAACACAATTTTTGTAAAGAAAAAAGAACCACCCACGCTGGTAAATGTTTGGATCACACTTGGAAACTAAGACTTTGTGTCTATCCTAACCTAAGAACTAGTCTCATCCATCAACAATGTGGAATTTTGTGGATAGATGGTTGGTATCTCTTGATAGCATCTAGGATCGATGTGCAGTGTGCTGGGCTGCCTTTGAAGACTGTTTTGAATCTTTAGTTAATTCAAAATACAGCCAGGAGGCTCTTGACTGGGAGTGGCTTCCACTCAATTTCCAAAGCTAATTCGAAATGCAACATGCACTCACCCAGTCAAAGTCATGTAGCTAGCTTTAATTAGCCATGGCAGGCTAGGATCAAGAGCTCAGGCCCGGGTCACACCACTGCAAGTATCCTGTCTGCATTCTCAGGCCTCCAAAGACTGGAACTGATCCCATGAAATAGGCCAAGACAGTACATCAAATACCACATTAGGCATTGCTCTAAAGTTTGTTTTAAAGTTCTGAGGCAAAAAGAAAACCCTGAAGACTTCATAAAGATGTCTGAATTCGAATGGGAATCAATCAGTATGCTCACTGTGCTTGAGAGAGATTGAAACTAAACTCCAGATTGCTAGTGATTTTTTTCTTCATAATTGCTCTTAACTGCAATGAAGCATGTAACAAGATATTATGTGCTGATGGGGGAAAAGAGACTACTACACAATCCTTGCTCAGTGAAAGCTCATCATTTATATCAGTTATTTCACTTCTACATAGTTTCTAGCTGTCTTTTTCTACCACTGCTGAGTAGATCACCAGCTTTCAGAGTAGGGACTGAGCCTCTGGCCTCAACTACCCAGAGAAGCTATCCACCCAGACCTACAGAAGGTCTCTTGATCCCTCAGAAGTGCAGTATCTTGGAACTGCCTCCTAGATCTTCAGATTGGTTGGGCAGGAGCTATTACTGGGCTGCTGTCTAACCATACAAATACATGGCTAATAATAATAACTGTGACGCATATTAGTGCTGAAGATGGATCCCAGATCTGAAAAATCTATAAAGACTATTGTTCTAGATCAGGCATGGGGAAACTCGACCCTCCAGATGTTTTGGGACTACAACTCCCATCATCCCTAGCTAACAGGACCAGTGGTCAGGGATGATGGGAGTTGTAGTCCCAAAACATCTGGAGGGCCGAGTTTGCCTATGCTTGTTCTAGATCACCCTGACAATTCAACTGCTTTCCCTTCCATCAAATCCCTCTTCAAAATCCACATTTTCTTTGAACCTTTTGGTACAACTCCCTAAAATCGCCAGAACCTCGGGTGATTTAGGTCCAGCACAGAGCAAGACATGTCTCTCTGTCTGCAGCTTCTAGCATTCACATACACAACTCTCCCTATTTTTCTCCTACATAGCAGTAAGTGAGGCTTTCCCCCAACCTATTTGTTCTATGGCACCAAGCAACTTCTTTGGTTTTGCTAAATCGTGGTACTTTACTAGCCAGTCAGAGCCTTTCACTTGACAAACGGACTGGTATGACAAGCTTGTTCTTATATATTCTGCCACCACAGATACAGGATCCCAAGATCTGGAAGGGCCCAGGGTACTCTCCAGACTGGCCACCCCACCCAGCAAACTCATAACGGTATAAAAGTGTGATTTGCGATGTGCTTGGGTGGTTACTATTTCACTGCACCATGTTTTTGTGTATATATATTTTTTTTGTAGTCTAACTGCATTTTCCCCTTATATTAATTTGTGGGGGTCTTGCCCAAAATCAGAATAGAAATAAATGATGATGATGATAAAAATAAAGAGTAGTAGTAGTGGTGGTAGTACGAACTGTTTCAATGATTATATGTTATCTTCTCTTTTTTCATTTGAAACTGGTGAGGAGATGTTAGCTCCTCTTTTAATTAGAGCATTTCCTGTACCCTCTAAAAATAACAGATATCTCAGCTCACTAGAGTTCCAAATAGATATCTGAGGGCTGATAATGAAGTTTGACAGCCATGTCACAATTCTTTGGGATAGTATTGGAAATGTGCCAGCAGTAAAACACACACTCTTTCTTCTTCCCTGCTTCGCTGATCAGAAAGAAAGCATTTGCTCTTTAGTTATAGCATCCTACTAATGGTGTTCAGAAGCAAGTCCAGGTACAAGCCAGACTCTGACCCGGCTCCCATATTACTCATTTGCCACAGTTTTTTTTAATCTTCACAGTTGAAAAATTACTCATAGGGAAATTAGTAAAAAGCAAGAGGTAGCTGAAACTGGGAATCTGGGGGTGTTAGCTATACTTTCTTTAGCTTTTCAGTGGGGAAAAACAGAAGATAGCTTTCTGCAAGGTACCGTATCACATGATTCTAAAGATGTTTAGTCATATTGCTATCTATCCAGCAGAACATTTCCAAGTGGTGAATAGCATATGGAAATCTGATCCAGATTGGGGGGTGATAGAATCCTCAGAAAACTGAAGAACACTGTGAGGATAAAGCCACTCTTATCCATGCTGAATTTCTATGCTGCTATTGATACTGATCCAGTGAAGGTGGTCAGAGTACCACCTGGCCATGCTGGTTCGGATCAGTTTCAGTGCTTAGAGGGGTTTGGCTGGCCACATGTATGACTGGCGCTTGCTGCTCTTGGCTGGTGACTGCTAGCGACAGGGAACAGATTAGGTGGGTGCAGAGAGTGGTAAATGCCTTTGTGAATGAGGCCATGGTGTGGCCACCCTAGAAGAGTCCCTCTTTGGACCCAGAAGACTGTTTCACCCAGTCACTAATATCAAGGTGCTTGAGGTAGTGGTGTTGATGGGCCAACTTCAAAGCATGGTTGGATGACGCAGATTATCTGGACCTATTTCAGTTTGGATTTGGCACCAAAACAGTGTTGATTTTTCTAATGAATAATGTTTTCCAGCAGACAGTGGGAGTCCACCCCTGTTAATTCTTTTGGACCCCTCAAAGGCTTTTCATACTGTTGACCATGCTAACGTACTGACCTGTGTCTGTGAGATGGGAGTTAAGCCATAAGTGCTATGGTGGTTCAGCTGTTCCCTACAGGATCAGCTTCAGAAAGCAGCAATGGGGAGCTTCTGCTTGGTTCCATAGCACTTGTGCTGTGGTGTCCTTCAGGGATCAAACTATAAGTCATTGGGAGAGGTTATCAGAGGGTTTTGATGAAGCTCTTTTTCCTTTTCATGAGGTTCTGCGGGAGCTGAACCCACTTCACAATCTTGGGTCCTTGCTTGTTAAGTCCTAAATGGGTTGGAACCCAAAAACCTGAGGGGACGCCTCTCCTTGTACCAGGCTTCCCACACTAGGGATGCTCTTCTTTGCATGTTAATTGGCACAGGAGGTCCTGTTAGTGATGGTGCAAGATATCATCTTCTCCAGCGGTGGTGCCCCACTTGTGATATGCCTTCCCTCACAAGGACAACAGGCACCCACATTGCTTTTATTTTAGTACCAAGTCAAGATGTACTCGTTAGCTCAGGCTTTTTTAACTGCATTTTGATTGATTTGTTGTCGTCAGACTTTGTTTGTACCCTCTGAAACAAACCCTGTAATCAATATCAATGAAGCTAGGTTTAAATAAATAAATAAAAACAAGTTGCTCTGTGAGGGGTCCTCCTTAGAAAGTGCATTTCCTACTGCAGCCTTAGCGTCCATTACAGTTTGTCATCTGGCAAATATTTTTGAATGTTGTTGCTGTTGTTGTTTTCCTGGAAGGGAAACATGGAAGTACTATTTCATTACAGCCGCTTTTGTGTTCAGACTGTCAAAAACAGTGGCTTGAAAGGTTTGACCTGAAAGGATAGTTAACAAAAAAACAAAACAAAACACCTAGTAGAGGTAGGCAGGAGGGCAGTATTTCTGTCAGGTTATTTCCAGACAACCTGTCTATTTACCATTCGTCCAGATTTGTTTGCAGGAACGTTGGGGAACATTGTGTCAAGCAATTCTTATCCCAGACTTCCCAATGCTTCCCAATCCATCACTTTACTGCAAAAAGTCCACTTTGGGGGAGAAGCAGCTTTGATGTGCAGGAGCACCAAATTAATTTAATTGATCAACCAGAGTTTGCTGGGGTGTGGTAGAATCCCACCAGGAAATAGCAACAGTCTGGAAGTGCCTTCAGCATCCTTCCCATGGTCTGTGGGTGGATCCTGCTCCTCTTGCTCCATCCTGACCACCTAATGGCAGGACAAATGTTTCACATGAGCCTTTTTTATTCAGTCAAGGATGCATGGCCTAAAGTTCCTGTGCAGCTCTGGCCCCTACGAACTGCATGGACTCCTTGTGGCTAACTATGGACAGACGTCTGTTTCTTTTCTTTACCTCTGCTTTCCTTTGTTCGTTTCTTATTTATTTATTGCATTTCTATATTGCTGTCCTGACGAGACAAGCTTCCTGCAGCCAACCAGAAGCCGTGCCTTGGTTTCCAAACGTTTTGGAAGTTGAACAGACTTTCAGAACAGATTCCGTTCGACTTCTGAGGTACGACTATACTAAACATTCAATGCTTGGAGAAAGCAAATGGAGATGACTCACAGAAAAGAAGTAATAACCTCAGAACTTATCTTATTGGCATAGAGAGGAAATGGTCTTGGTTTCATGACTCAGATTAACAAAGGGTTTTGCTTTAATTCTGAGGCAGAAGTCCATTTCACCAGATTTTATGAAGCCTTTGGTTCTGGATTCCAATTCTATGCACATTGGTGATTCTGGTCTTTGACTTGTGCTTAACCTTACAGTGGTGCCTCGCAAGACGAAAATAATCCGTTCCACGAGTCTCTTCATCTAGCGGTTTTTTCGTCTTGCGAAGCAACCCTATTAGCGGCTTAGCGGATAAGCGCTATTAGCGGCTTAGCAGCTATTAAAGGCTTAGCGGCTTAGCGGCTAAAAGGCTATTAGCGGCTTAGCGGCTTAGAAAAAGGGGGGGAGCGAAAAAAAATCGCAAGACTCGCAAGACGTTTTCGTCTTGCGAAGCAAGCCCATAGGGAAAATCGTCTTGCGAAGCAACTCAAAAACGGAAAACCCTTTCATCTAGCGGGTTTTTCGTCTTGCAAGGCAGTCATCTTGCGGGGCACCACTGTATTATTATTAAATATATTATATTATTAAATATAATATATTTAGTATTAAATTATTAAATATATTATATTAAATTTAAATTTATCTGAAGACCACAGGACAGTTTACAGCATAAAAAATACAAAATGAAAACACAAGACATCTTATACAACTGTGAATGGTAAATTTATCATGCATACTGAGACGGACTTCTATCATATCTTCTTCCTCTGAAGAACTGTATGTCTTGTTCTAACCAGACCTTGTCACCACTGGCAACATCAAGTCCAGGCCTTCAAAACGCACTCATCAAGTGCTTAAGAGCACATATGCTGTATTCAGAAATCTGTGGGGCACAACCACAGAAATTTCTGGATGTTTCTGTGATGTCTCTTAACCACTTTGTCATCCAGAGTTTAAAAGCTGTTACAAGACTGGCATATTAAACAAGCCCATTCTTTCCCAAGTTTAGTTAACAGTTAGAAGAGATTTATTGCCAATCTGGCTATAACATCTGCACTGCTAAATGACTTGGTAAAAGAAAAAAAACGTGTTTTGTCTTTCTGCCAACATTTTGGGTGGCTTAAAGAAAAGTTAAAATCTGCAGAAAAAGGCGTTTGTGGGGCTGAATCTTTTTGCAACACATGCTAAGGAATTAGAAAGAAATTTGAGAAAGAAATGCTAAGTAATGTTGAAAGGCAAATCTAAGAGAAACCAAAGTCACTAAATAGGGAGCATAGATCTTGTACGAGATCCAGCAGGTCCTTCATATGAATAAAATGGGTTCAGGTTGAGCAGAGGATGGGGGATGCCTAGGCAGGCATAGGACGAATGGGAAGCTTCCTAGGCCTGGATTGGGGAGGAGACAAAAGGGGCAGATGTCCCAGGTAGTAGCTTGGGGGGGGGGAGTGGCAAACAGCATCCTGCCCTGAGCTTGAACCAGGCAGCATTCAAGAAATACGGCAGGAGAAAGGGATGAGAATTTGTGAAAGAGGAGATGGGGTGGGGGCAGCCATTGCTGCCGCCGACCCAACCCAGTGGCACCATGGAGGATGCATCAGGCCCTGGAGATTTGAATTAATGTAAAGTTGCTAGGTGTTCCCTTACTACTTCTTTTCCTACCTTGGCCTGCAGCTCCCTCCTTGCACCGTTTATTCTGTTATCACCAGGTTGGGCACTGCTTTCCTTTTGGGTGAAGTCAGAGACAATGTACGTGTTAAGCAGTTCCATCTTATGTCTGTCACCCAATAGCATTTCTCTGACTTCTCCGCACAGAGGACCTACCGTACTGGTTTGTTCTTTCTCTTGCTTCAAAAGTAGCCAAAGAAGCCTTTAAAAAAATTATTTTAACGTCTCTTGCAATATACACATTGATTAAATTTTTCCAAATCCACCAACTAATTTTAACATTCATAGTTGCTCTTAAATAACCAGGTTATTAATATAATATAATATAATATAATATAATATAATATAATATAATATAATATAATATAATATAAATATAATATAATATAAATATAAATATAATAATATACCGTAATATAATACAATATAATATAATTAACTTGTAAGATATGGATTTATTTTTGTTTTTTTAGAATGTTGGTTTTTGTGTTTTTTGTATTGTTATTTTTCAATATTTTTTGTGTTGTTGTTGTTGTGTGGAAAATACTAATAAAATTTATATTATTCAAGAAAATAACCAGGTTATTTAGTTTATATAGTTAACTAATAACGGCATACTTTTTTTTTTGTAAACTGATGAGGCCAAATGCATGGTGGGTATAAGCAAAATAATTTTCATTTTTGCCTGTGGGGCGGGGGGAGAGATTTTTCTGATGAATTATATTACTTATAATACCCAAGAATAGTACTACTTGCAGCATCTGCTTTATAAACAAAACAAACGTGGAAGCAAAACAGCAGCAGCCATTATGGATGAGCTCTGCTTTCAACCGGATAATTCAGCACTTTTAAAATCAGCCAGGTGTCACTTTAAAGGACAGCAAAGCGATCGGTGTGTGATAATACCTAAAGCCTCTTCTATTCTTGGCAGCTGTGAGTAACCAGGTTTTAATAAAGTATAAATGTATATCCACCTGCTTACAATCAGATGTATTGGGTGTCCTTGGATTTCAATATTTAAAGCCCTGAAGCTATTTTATTTATTCTGCTCTACAGCAGCAATAACAACAAGATGTTGCATTATTTGCTATCCTGCTGCTTGTTATTACAGAAATGTGATTGCTGCAGTCATTACTATTTGTGAATAGATTGAAGGAATCCCAGTTGCTTTGTTTTATGCATCTTTATGTTGTTATGTGGGAGGTAGGCTTTCGCCTTATCGCATAATGTCAGACTTCGTTAGCACAGGAGTGTGAGGCAGCGAGAAGACTTGCTACGATCATGCACTGCCTATGTAGGAGGTATAACCTCGGAGTTATCAAGCAGTGTCAGAATCTCTTAGCAAAAAGCTTGGGAGGAGACGGTATTCTGAGAGTGTGGCCCATATTAAGAATGCTTACAACACATATTGGATGGTCTTTACCAGGCTTCCTCAAACTTGGTCCTCCAGCTGTTTGGGGACTACAACTCCCATCATCCCTAGCTAACAGGACCAGTGGTCAGGGATGATGGGAACTGTAGTCCCAAAACATCTGGAGGGCCAAGTTTGGCCACGCCTGCCCTAGTGGTACAAAATGGCAAAAGGCAGCCACTGATGGTCCAGAGCGGCATGGAAAAACGGTCTGATCGCTGTAATGTTAGTCACTACTTGGCGTGAAATGGTTTGGGACCCAGGATGTTGGCTTACAGTGAATCAGACCATTGGTCCATCTTTCGCTCTCTGTTGCCTTCACACTGGCCAGCAATGCCTCAGAGGTCTGATTCAGCACCAGCTGAAGGTTCCAGGAATGAAACTTGTGATTTGCACCCCCAAAGTCCCATGTTCTGCCAGTGATCACCTCCTGTGCAGCATTCATAACATTTCCTCCAAAGTTGTCAAGGTACCGTAATTGGTATCACCAACCACTTTGCATGCACTACAGTTTTCAGTGCATGCAGCCCATAATTTACCAATAAGAGGGGCATTTCTGTGTTGGCACACTCTGAAATGGCCTCGCAAGGCACACTCTGAAATGGCCCCGCAAGGCCTGCACCATCAGTGATGCAATTCCAGTGCATGCTGAACACTTTTTTTGTTTACCATGGCTTTTGCTCATTAATGATACTATTCATTATGGATTTTTTTACTTTCTGCCTGTTTGTATAACATTTATAATATTGATTGTATTTGCATTGTATCTTATCATATTGCTATACACCACCTTTATAGTTCCAAGTAACAGGAAGAATATAAATATTTTAATAAATATATAAAATTAGTCACCAAGCCCTGAATTCTTATTGGATAAATGGAACATTTTCCCCATTTACTTTCCTTGCAGCTTCTTGAGAATCCTTGCCACTTACTTAAAGTCAAAGGGATAAGTAAGCATATGGCTATTGCCAATCTGATTTACTCTTGATAGGTATGTCTCTAAATGGCAATGAAGGTGGGGAACTGGGATGGTGACTCATTTGCATTTAAAGGAGAAGCTACCAAATGCACCAAACTACCCGTTAACAGAAGTACAAAACTTCTCCGAATTTTGCAGTGCCAGCCTCCAGCCAAATAATGTCTGCAAAAATGCACATAGAAGTGGAAGTGTGCATAAAATGCATATATTAGTGGAAAAAAACAAGAAAAAAACAGCATACAAAACTGTATTATATTAGGGGCACTGCAAACAAGCATGCATATTTTAAGGAAAATCTGCTGCTGAATTTTCATGAGGACTTTTTGAAAAAATAATAATTGCAAACTGATGTGATAATGTGGAGAACTGAGTTTAATACTGGGGGAAATGAGAAACTGAAAATTTCAGGTTCACCAACCCCTCCATGAGGGGCTATGCAATTGGTTGGGGTAGGGTGGATAGGGAGCCTGGCATGAACCAGCCCCATATAGCTCTGAAATGAAAATACCCCAGGCTCCAATTCCCAGACCTACCTTCACCCCACTCCATTGAAACAAGTGCTCTTCTCTGGCTACAAAATATATGCACATTGAGGTCTGGCATTTGTGCACAAGAATACTAAACATGCCGCTCTTTTCCTTCAAGGTGAAGCGTTGCACAGAATGACAGAGACATGGAAAGTGTCACTGCTTTTCACAAAGGTGCCACATTTGCTCTGGGAAGAACATTTATTGGCACTATGTTGAGTGGGTTTTATACGATGGTATAAATATGTCAATTAGTATTTCATTTAGCATCTGTGACTAATGCTGCCCACGCTGAGAAGTTATAGCGTGTGCGTTTCTTGCCAGAGGGTATGTTTTTGTTTCTTTATTATTCAAATAGAATGCCGGTGGAAAATTTCAGCAGCGGGGAATAGGACAGGGAATTACAGGGTTTCTTTCTAATGGAGGATCAGGGATTAGTTAAAAGCCTTTTAAGTGGAAGCTTGGGTCTTAATTCCCTTTCCAGTACGGAATTCGGCATCCCACTCTGTCTTGTAGAACAACTCCTACAATCTTCCTCCCTGTGTGCAGGCAGTTATAAAAAAGTTTTTTAGAACTTTCTAAATTTTGGCAGCATTTCTCATCTTGGGAATCGAGACATAAGCTGGTTGGTGCAGAAGTAAGTTCCGTACAGTTCAGTGGCAAGAGACCTTACAAGGCTGCTAGTAGTTAAATAAACCAGTGTGCAGTTAAGTACATCTTGGGGTGAAACCCTAATCTTATTAAAATCAATAGGGCTTAAAGATGTGTAGCTTACAGCCAATTCAAATGCTCAGGCATGGGGTGGGGACATTCCTTCTGCACCACAATAGCTTTCACATAAGGAGTCGCTGTGAAAGCATTGGTATAAGAAAACTGCACAAAACCTTACACACTTCACAGAAAGTGTCTATGCTAAAGGAAACTTTAGCATATAAAACTGGACTTAGAGTATAACTGGAATAACAAACATCTAACCATTTAACAGGGACGCGGGTGGCGCTGTGGGTCAAACCTCAGTGCCTAGGGCTTGCCGATCGCATGGTCGGCGGTTCGAATCCCCGTGGCGGGGTGAGCTCCCGTCTTTCGGTCCCAGCTCCTGCCCACCTAGCAGTTCGAAAGCACCCCTAAGTGCAAGTAGATAAATAGGTACCGCTTTATAGCAGGAAGGTAAACGGCGTTTCCGTGTGCTGCGCTGGTGCTGGCTCACCAGAGCAGCTTCGTCATGCTGGCCACGTGACCCGGAAGTGTCTCCGGACAGCGCTGGCCCCCGGCCTCTTAAGTGAGATGGGCGCACAACCCTAGAGTCGGACACGACTGGCCCGTACGGGCAGGGGTACCTTTACCTTTACCTTTAACCATCTAATATAAAATATAGAAAAGGAACAGCAATAAGGAGAGGGGCTGTAACCAGGGGGTTGACCCCCTCCAAGGGCTCAGGCCCAGAGAGGTGCCAAAACCATGCCTCTCCACTCTGCCTCGGGTTTTGGGGAAGCACACTGCTCCCCTTGACTAGAACTGACCCCTAGACATGATACAACTCCATTCTAAAGCTTCTCCACAGCACCACAGCTATATAAAAGCACCCCCTTTACATTTATATTTACGCAAATGAATAAAATTCTCCCCAACCCATTTACAAAACCGCTTACACATAAGCACAACCAAAATACAGCTATCTTTTGCAAGAATTTTGAATTCTGAAGCATGTTGCAAAAGAAAGGTAGTTTCTTTTTTTCATTATTGTATTTATGCCAGTAGAGGGCACAAGCTGTTAAATCACATTATTATCATACATAATACCAGCAGCTTTATACGATTCTTAAGGTTGGGTGTGGGGAGAGAACAAGTCCTTCTGTGGAATTTGACTGCCGTGTTACAAAACTGATAATCCCCCCAAAAGATTATTTCAACAGTTTTCCATTTTTTTTTACTGCTTCATTGACTCACTTGGTAGTTATTAAGGAATGTGCTGCCATAAAACAGTTGTGTGGGCTTTGGGATTGACTTTAGGAAAGCTAATAAATAAATGTTAATGAGGCCAATTAGAGTAAAAACAATTACATTTGTTATTTCTAAGCTATAAAACACTCAAGGGCTTGTCTTTTAAATAATGGTTATTGGAACCGCTCAGTGCTTGCAGCTTTTAGCAGCCACAAGTTCAAAATTGGAACATTTATTTAACCAGAAGGTCAGGGCAGCAATCTGATTTCCACTTACCTGGGGGTGAGCCGTACTGAACTCTGTGGGTCTTCTGAGTAGGGATGGAGGAGCAATTTGCTACATATCCCATTTTAATGTGATACTCTCCACTCTGCATTTCTCAAAACAATATGCAAGGCAACATGCACCTGTCCCGCAGAAGTCACACTACTACAATTTTTGCAATGCAGTTCCCCAACCAAATAAAATGTGTATACTGGGGGGAAATGTGCAAATAATGCATCCATTTCTGAAAATTGTATACAAGCATGCATTATATTGAGGGAATTTGCTTGCAAAAATGTGTATAATTGGCAAAACTGCATACAAATATGTGCATATTAGGAGAAATGTGTGGCTTATTCAGGACTGCAAAATGAACATAGCAGGCCCAACTGCATCCAAGGGGCCCAGGGTGGGAATCTTGTTAGAATAGTTATAAACTCAAACATATTGCAGCTAGTCACTGGCAGGGCCCCCTGGCCGGCTTAGCCCTTTAAAGCCCGGGGTAAGTGTAAGGGACGCGGGTGGCGCTATGGGTTAAACCACAGAGCCTAGGGCTTGCCAATCAGAAGGTCGGCAGTTCAAATCCCTGCAACGGGGTGAGCTCCCGTTGCTCAGCCCCTGCTCCTGCCAACCTAGCAGTTCGAAAGCACATCAAAGTGCAAGTAGATATGTTCCTTTCAATCCACTTGCGGAGAAAACTTGGAGGTGACAGAAAAGGAAAATGAATAATGACGAAAATGGGACTGGAAACAAAAAAAATTTTAATTTGGAAAACATTTGGACTTTATGATCTGTATTGATATAATTTGGACTAATTGGTATGATAAGTTGAATCTGGCAAATGGAAACTTAATAAAAATTATTGGGGGGGAAACAAAGTGCAAGTAGATAAATAGGTACCGCTCCAGCGGGAAGGTAAACGGCGTTTCCGTGCGCTGCTCTGGTTTGCCAGAAGTGGCTTAGTCATGCTGGCCACATGACCCGGAAGCTGTACGTCGGCTCCCTCGGCCAATAAAGCGAGATGAGCGCCTCAACCCCAGAGTCGGCCACGACTGGACCTAATGGTCAGGGGTCCCTTTACCTTTAAGTGTACCCACCTGTGTCCCAGCCCCCTCCACTGCACAGGCCTGAGTACACCGGTTATATGATGTTTTTCCAGAGGTCTGGGTAGCAGCACTGCAAATTCTCCCGTTGCTTCCAGTTACTGTTACCAGTGGTGAGCATAGTTTTGGAAAGCTGATACTCGTCCAAATATACTTGCGATCTATCAGGATGGATAGGCAGCTCACATCACTTGCTATCTTAGCCATTGAGAATGACATCACTTGAAGCCTCCGTCTTTCAGCCAGTGGTACAGTTTGCACATGCTAAAGACTGCAGAGCCGCATTCTAAGCAGTAGCATTCTGAGCAGCAGCAGCAGCCGACTCTGGACAGGCAGAGTATTATAAGTTTTGTTGCTAATGTTTTGCTTTGTTTATGCCTTGTAGCATTTTTCTTTCTTTTAGTTTTGTTATTTAGTCGATCAGTCGTGTCCGACTCATCGTAACCCCATGGACCAGAGCACGCCAGGCACTCCTGTCTTCCACTGCTTCCCAGCGTTTCGTCAAATTCATGTCAGTCGCTTCTATAACACAGTCCAACCATCTCGTCTTCTGTCGTCCCCTTCTCTTTGTGTCCTCAATCTTAGCCAACATCAGTTTTTTTCAGAGGGGGAAACAAACTTTCTTTTAGTATGCGTTCTTTATTTTACCAAAAATAAAAAATAAAAATATAGATGGAAAGATTATGAGAAGTTTCCCTGTCATCTTGCCAAGTTATTCTGCTGTGTGTATGTTAAACTACACTTTGTCATTTTAGACAACGTAGCTTCACAGCCTAGTCAAAGTTTGCTTTGGAAAGGAACAGTTTTAGTAAGTACTCAAAACAAAGGCAACATTCCTTATCAGTTTCAAGTGGGTATTTATTATAATATTCTCTTTCTTTGTAATAGGGGAAAGTGTGTCTGTATTTTTGTCTTTTAAAAAGGGTAGAGGAAAATGTATTTAAAACAATTACTCAGTTTTGAAACCAATCTCTTTCAGCTTTCATTCATTCATTGTGTGTGTTTGTTACTTACAGTGCTTGATAATGCTGCCTCAAAGGCCTGCCGATTTTTATCTACAAGGAACGAAAACAAACTAAAAATTAAATTAGAGCTAATTGATGGAAGTTGTTTTTTTGCAGTTAGCCTTTGAACAGCCCACAGGTATCCTGGTCAATCATGAGGTCTGTTCCTGTGCAAGGATCTTTATGTGGTAAGTAAATAGCACCTAGTTCAAATTGACAATGAACAAGCAGTGGCTGGGGCCATGGATGGACAACACATGTGTCTGCTTCACAGCTTTGGTACCCACAGATACTCAATGCCTGAATAGGGCTATAATCTCACACTAATCACACTGCGTTCTAATTATGTGCCAGTGTTAGCTGTCACCCAGTAACAGAAACCACAGCTGATTAACAATATGAATCTTAGGTAATTAGCAAGAGTGGATCCATTGCATACATTTGCATGTGGATATTTAAAATGATCTGAGGCATGAATCACACTTCCTTTGTTTTTAGATTATACGCATGTATGATGGTTTGCTTCAGATATTTGTAAACTACCTTTTAATATTATAACCTTCCTGAGAAGTCACTCAGCAGGATTTAAGTAAGTTGCTGAATGCATGGATGTACATTTGCACAATGGGACTCCCCTCTCCCCCTGCATGTCCCCCACACCCTATAAATTTGCTCTGAAAGGACTGGAGGAGTCTCTAGAACAGATATAACGGGTACACAGGAGGAAGGGGGGAAAGTACTGCGGTACCTCAGGTTACATACGCTTCAGGTTACAGACTCCGCTAACCCAGAAATTGTGCTTCAGGTTAAGAACTGTGCTTCAGGATGAGAACAGAAATCGTGCTCTGGCGGTGCGGCGGCAGCAGGAGGCCCCATTAGCTAAAGTGGTGCTTCAGGTTAAGAACAGCTTCAGGTTAAGAACAGACCTCAGGAACGAATTAAGTACTTAACCCGAGGTACCACAGTACTGCTCAGTAAGTTGAATTCCATCCATTATTTCCTATGTGAAGTGCCCTTTTCAAGATGGTGCTCACTGCTTAACTTTTGAAAATGTGTACTGCCAGATTAACCAGTGCCACCTTTCTAGATGATGGGGAAAGTGTTTAACATGCATTCTGATCAATCTATAAAATGTTGCTGCCCTAAGATTGGTGAATGAATCTAAACACATAGAGGTTGTCACCTGAGGTTGTTAAATAAGCAAATAAGGCTGGAATAAGTATTCCACTCTTTCTACAAGTAGCTCAAGTAAACATGTGTTATGGTGGTGGTGGTGCTTTGGAGGAGACTGTATCAACTGCATCTCTGCATTATTCCACCCCCTTGACATGCTACACTGTTTGCTTAGTTGCTCATCCTTTTTTCTGTGATGTCACCATGTACTTAAATTATTACTAGTAAATAATAAACCTCAGTTCACCCACCAGTAGCTGCAGTAAACCAGCACAGCATATACACCACCCTTCCCTGTGCGGAGGCTATAGCTAAGGTGTAAAGGAACAAACTTGATAAGACAACGATCTGGGATTTTTGAAAAATGGCCACAAGTTTATTGATTTCAGGTGTAAGTGAACTTTGGCTCAGCCATTAGCTGTATATGCATTTCAGCCTCCTGATGGAGGGCTGAAACCTTTTTCAGGGTTGTGGCAAGGATTTTGGTCTCCTCAAGACACCAGTCTACCAAGGTGGCCAATTTTTGGGCCACTGCTGGAAGCTCTATGGCCCATCTGCCCCACATTTGGCTTCTGGGCAGAGACTTCCACCTAGAGCTCTCTTATGGGTTACTCTGAGTACACACCTGTTCTTCAGTCAGGGTGATGCACCAATTCACCCAAGACCTTGATGACTAGGATGGGAAGCACAAAACCTCCAGATGGGCCCAACATGTTTGAAGGCAAATTCCTTCCCAGCAACCACTGGGAACCATAGGAAGGTCAGGTAGAGTGCAAGGAGGCAAAAGATGCAGTGGAGCATGGAAGGAAGGAAGGAAGGAAGGAAGGAAGGAAGGAAGGAAGGAAGGAAGGAAGGGTTTACTCTTCTGCTAACTGTGCTGAAAGTGCCAGGCACACTTGGCTTTTATGGGTAGCCAGAGGACCAGAGGGGAGGCAGCACGCAAGTTTTGGTCTGCCAGTGAAGCTCTGCCCACTAAGGTGCCCATGATTGGGCAGTTTAAGTATTTGGCAGGCAATCCTGCCTTGCAATGCAGCTGACCAGATGATCTTCAATAGCCGGTTGTGGATGTGAGTCCCAGCACCTGGGAATGGTGGTTAGCCAGTGAGGGGCTGCGACCACCACCTACCTGTAACATGGCAAATGGCCATTCTGACATCACATTTTCCTTAAATTTAAAAAACAAAAACTGATGACCAAGTCGATTTTCAGATGTTTCAGGATACCTTTTCCCTGCAATTTCAAGTCCCCCCAAAGCCCTAAGTAAAATGCACATAAAACATTAAAAATTATTTTAAAATAATGCAACAATGTCATTAATTTAAAATATAACATTACCTTAGTTGAATTTTTTGGATTTAAGCCAAGCTAGTTCACTGCATGAGTAGGACTGCATGGGATTAGATCAAAGTTGTCAGGTTTAACTGTGTAGTAGATCAGTTTTCTAAAGTCACGTAACTCAGTTTTTAAATGAATGAGCACCTCTTGTCGAACAAAGGCTGGTACATGACTCTCCAGCTATCCCAATCAGACAGAATAAGCTGCAGTGATCTTACTCTCATTGCATGATTGCTGTTGAAGCAGATGTAATTCAATTGGTTTTGATGACGTTCCACCAGCAGGAGACCAGAGTTACAATGGGTAAATTGGCCTCACTGGGCCAAAATTGACAAAAATAACACCACTACAGCATTTTATTAGCATGTTATGCTGTTTACTCTCACTGAGGTTTTAAAGGACACCAAATGTGATTGATTAAGGACTTAATTGCCAATGTAAAACAACCAAGTAATTAACATGAAGAGAAGAGTGCAAAGTAGCACAGGGATTTCATCAAATACAGAATAAATGCAGCAACAGTGTTGCTTATTTTAAAATATTGTAGGTCAGTGTCCAAGTGTTTAGACATGATTTGGTGCTGTTTCAGGGAACAGAGGGTGGTATTCAACTAGATTTTACTCAAAGTAGACCTATTGAAATGGACCATGACTCAGTCATGTTCATTACCTGAGTCTACTCTGAGTAAAACTTAGCTGAATACCACCCAGAGTTCACAACAGATTTATTCCAGAGATAAAGTTGAAGACACTCTCTCTTAGACTGCAGGGTTCTGGAAAAATGCCTGGCAGAATTATTGAACAATGTGAAAATCTGAAACCTTTGGATTGCTTCAGCCTCAATGCTAAGGTCACAGAAGAAGAGCAACACAACTAAAATACCAATCTATTCTCAAGGTGTATTAAATAATACTGTGCCAAAAATAATAATACTGCATTTTTAACCATTTCCCATCAATTAATGAGAAAAGAAATTTCTTTCTAAAATCAAAGTGGGTGGGACTTTTTGGTGAAACTGTCACAAGGAGCAAGGTTCTGCACTCTGCAGCCTTCCTGGGTACTCATGTATCAATTAAAGCCCAGATATAATGAGGTAACTCCTTCCATGGTGCTTTTTCAATTCAGGAAGTTCAGGCAGATGAGTAATCTGAAGAGTGCTAGATAAATGTTTACAGGAAAAGGGGGGAAATGCATGCACTATCCTTGGCTACCTCTCAATGCTCAAAACCCAAGATCAACATTCTAATGATTTTTTTAAGGAGCCCTGAAAATAAAACAGAAAAATGAGTGCCCTTTTTCACAGGCGAAAAAATGGCTTCTGAGAAATTGGAAGACGGGTTTCAGCACAGCATGTTTATGAAGCAAACACCTGGTGAAACCATTCCTTAGGTGAATGTACAATCACCAAACAGGCCTCTCTTGCACTATGTGTTTTGAATGCGTAAACCAGATGTAATACAAAGTTAGGGGCTTCCCAGCATCACGAAGAGCCTTTTCTGTGATGTCTCTGAATCTGTGGAATGACCTTCTGTTCTGGGTTTAGGGGGTGCCAGACCCCTCTAATCCTTGGTTCCAGTAAGTGTCAAAAGCTAAACAAGCCTTCTAATTCCAAGAAATAACCAAGCTAGCTTCCTCGGAAAGTGATGGGGATTAAGGGGCTTCGTGCAAGATGGCAAATGGGTGGGGCCCCGTCCTTCAACAGAAAAAGCAAGAGCTGCAAATTTAGCAGAGTTTTAGCAGTGATGCGACCTAGAAGTCAAGCAGCAAGCTGGAGAGAGTCAGAGCAGTGTTTGAGAGCAATGGGAGAAACAAGACCCTTTGGTGGTGTTGATGCTGCGAACCCCTCCATTGCAGGCACAGGTTGTACGTACAGTGGTGCCTCGCAAGACGAAATTAATTCGTTCCGCGAGTTTTGTCGCCTTGCGATTTTTTTCTTCTTGCGAAGTTTTGGAAAAGCTTCAAAAATCACCAAAGTCTTTAAAAACCTCAAAAAAGGCTACCACACCGCGTTCTATGAGTTGTTCCTCGAAGTCAAGTCGCAACTGTATTAACGGTGTTAAGAAAAAGGAAACAAACTTGCAAGACGTTTCCGTCTTGCGAATCAAGCCCATAGGGAAAATCGTCTTGCGAAGCAGCTCAAAAAACAAAAAACCCTTTCGTCTAGCGAGTTTTTTGTCTTGCGAGGCATTCGTCTTGCGAGGTACCACTGTATGTGTAAATAAACCATATATCATAAAGACACCAGAGTCTCCCGCTGTGCCTCCTTCCCAAAAGGCATCATGGACCCTGGGCAAGTGCCTGGAACTCTTGAAATCTCACACTACTCAGAGATTGGGATGGTGCACAACAATATCATTCAGAATTTGGGTTGATAGAAATAATGAGAGAACTGGGCAATATCTGGTTTTCAACGTCACGATATAGCACCAGTTAAATATAACGAAATCTTGATATATCACGATATCTATCTATCTATCTATCTATCTATCTATCTATCTATCTATCATCTATCTATCTATCTATCTATCTATCTATCTATCTATGCGCAGTGGCCTTGCTGGGCCTCCCTGCGGCGGTAGAGGGTCCCACCGTACCTCCCCGCAGTGGTGGATGGAGAGTCATGCTTTCCTGTGGTGGCAGAGGATCCCGCCATACCACCAGAAAATAAAAATAAAAACTCTTCTCCCTCCTTTTTTTCAGTGGTGAGGAAAGAAAGAAATGCTTTCCAGTTCTTTGTTTACTTTGCCTTTGATTGACTAGCCATGGGGCTTCCTCCTGGATTGTTAGCAGGCTCTGCATAATTAGATGAGCTCTAAGTGGAAAGATACCAGTGAAGCTGAGTGAGTTTGCTGGTTTGTGTGAGGGCTTATCTTTATTTCTTATCAGTTAGGAGGGAGGAGGAAGAGAGCAAGCAAAGCTGGAGACAACTTGCCTGCAAAGTACATATCTGCAAAGTCTCCACCTTTTGTTCACAGCTATATTGCCTTGTTGAAACACTTACCACAATGTTATTTCAATACCGGTATTCAGTAATATGGTGATTTACTGCACAGCCCTACTAGTGAGTGAATATGTGTTTGTGTTCTACAATTCACCATTGTCCACCCTTTTATAACAAGATGAACTATTAGTTGAGAGATCTATACTAAATCTATCATTGCTACCACCACTGATATAATACCCACCATTACTATTGCTGCACCAGGTTCACGTTGTTAGATGAATGGAGTCATGGGTGAAGTGGGCATCATGTTGCCACTTGGCAGTAATACGGATGGCAATGGAAGCAGCAAAATAAGAACATAAGGAGAGCCTTGCTGGATTAGAGGAACAGCCAATCTAGTTCTGTGTCCTGTTTTCCCATAGGGACCATCAAGATGCCTCTGGGAGGCCCCAAGCAGGAAATGAGAGCAATAATACTCTCCTCTGTTTTTCCTCAAGGATCATAGTGCCTCTGATTCTGGAGATCCTATAACGGCAAGCTGCCACTGTAGCTTTACCCTCCACTGATATGTCTTAATACCCTTTTAAAGCTGTCCACCTTTCTATGCTCCAAAGACTGCTCTGTAAACGTATTTGCGTGGTAAGGGGTACACAAGCTTTGAATAATATTCATACACTACTGGCTTTGTGTATATAAATCCCACTTGAGTCTCTGTATTTTGATTATATGGGACACAGCAAGGACACCCGCTTGCTGTGTGGTGTACACGCAAACACCACCCGCCACCCAGAAATTCAGCATGACAAGGCAAAGGAAGAACCAATAGGCTTATCGCCTCTCAATGTATTTCTCACTCAATCCAAGTCCTTGACAGTTTCAACACTATTGTTCTCTCTGCAATCAAGGTGTTTCCAAATGTAATTAATTAATTCTCTACTCTTCAACAGGTTCCTATGGTGACTAAATGGTGGGTGCTTCATGTGAATTAACCCTGTGAAGTCAGAGACGATGGTGATTAGGTTTGGTTGTTTCCATTACTGCTGAGAGGGAGGCCACTTTTTTTGTCCACTTTTACTGCTGAGAGGGAGGCCACTTTTCACCCAAAAGCATAATGCAACCCACTGAACATCATGAAGATTGAGAATTGTCGGCCAGTTTGCCAAAGAACCATTGTAGTTACTTGGGAATGCGGCTACTGCTGAATTGCTACTCTTAATAATTTTATTGGTTGAGCTGATTAGCTAATATCCTCAATGCTTGTTTCCTTCAATAACTATACATTTTCATACAACAATTAAAGGTAAAGGTAAAGGGACCCTTGACCATTAGGTCAAGTCGTGACCGACTCTGGGGTTGCGGCACTCATCTCGCTTTATTGGCCGAGGGAGCCGGTGTACAGCTTCCAGGTCATGTGGCCAGCATGACTAAGCCGCTTCTGGCGAACCAGAGCAGCGCACGGAAATACCGTTTACCTTCCTGCTGGGGCGGTACCTATTTATCTACTTGCGCTTCATGTTTTCAAACTGCTAGGTAGGCAGGAGCAGGGACCAAGTGACGGGAGCTCACCCCATTGCGGGGATTCGAACCGCCGACCTTCAGATCGGCAAGTCCTAGGCTCTGTGGTTTAACCCACAGTGCCACCGGCGTCCCAGATAAAACAATTACACGTGATTAATAGGTATATGAGACAGTTTTGTTCTAAAATGTTGCATTGCTGTAGAGATTATTTACTGGGCCACCACAAATACATATTTCTTCATATATGAGTCTTGCAGAAATAAATATAATTGAGGAGAAAAAACAATTGCTTCCTTGTTTTGCTCATCGCTGATCAAATTACACAAATTACATATTCAGAAAGAAATTGTTTTCAACAACAAGTTTTTGCATATCATAAGCATTTACTACATTTACTACAGTGGCTACCAAATTTCTGAATTAGAACTTAATATGTGGTTTGCTGCTGGTTTTTGTGTGTTTGTTTCACTGCATTTGCTTATGTGTAATAAATCCAATTATTTATAGGAATCATTCTTGTGTTAGAGGTTAAATCCTCTTCTTTACCTCTAATTGCTTGGGAAACAGCCTATTGTTAGATTTTGCTTTCCTCCTTGGAAAGTTTTCTAGATTAAACGTTTTACAGTTATTTAATTCTGCCAGTGCTACACTATTTTGAAAGCAATTGCAAGGGCAGAGGAACAAGGCAGAGAGCTGTAGTTCGTCATCACTACATATAGTATCACCTCCCTTTTGCCAATGCCAATATCGGGTGCTCAAAGTTGCAATGTATTATTTGCCAAAATCCATTAAGAGAACACACTAGATTTAGTAGATAGCAAAATGCCCTCCAAAAGGCAATCCAATCAACGCACAGTGTAATTGCAAATAAAATAAAATAACAAAAGTTACTATATTTGGTTTAGACAGGTGGGGGACCAATAAACAGGAAATACTAATACACATGTTTCCCCTTTCTAGATAATGAAATTTGCAGCCAGAAGCCCTGGAAAAAGAACTGATAAGTACAAAATTGATCATATTTGAATGCCTAATACCTGCTGATGTCCAGATTAAACATTCATAGCCAGGTTAAAATTACACCGTTTGTTAATAAAGAAATGTTAAAACAGAGGTAGCAAAAGCCATAAAAAACTCATCAGTGGTAGTTCTCATCAGTCACTTATCTTTGATATACAAATGGCCAAGGGGAAAAAAAAAATCAAAAGATAGCGCTATCATCCCCTCTTCTCATAGTCCTTGATTGCTTTTAAATTTTCATCTAACAGCCCATGAAATCATTCCACCATTTTCATTTATTTTTTCGTGTGTGATTTCACGGTGCAGTATATCAGTTTTCAGCACATAGCCTTCCTGGCATCTTCTTTCTGTAACAAATTCCACTGCACATTATTCCAACCTTTTCATTTATTTTTATGGTAGTCACCCTGGTCTGATCTATGATCTGTCTACTTGAGGGACATTTCCCCCCAAGATTTTCCTCCTCTTGGGTTGTTACTTGTACAATATGTCCAGCGACTGGGAAAGCTGAGTGTCTCTAATCTTTGGCCATTGCTCTCATTTCTCCATGTTGGGTTCTGGAGCATGGTATTGGTCACCTCATTGTGTGACTGGAAACTATAGACAACTGGTAACCTATGCAACTATTAGATGCCTCAAAGACTGTCTAATTATTGTTTACAATAATTAGAATCACTGGCCCACCCCTGAAGCAAAGTGAGGCAACCGCCTCAGGTGGCAGGATCCACAGGGGCAGGAGATTTGGCATCAAGGAATGCATTGCCTGCTGCCGCGATAACAGCAATGGCTGCAGTGCGCTCCTTAGAAGCCAGATCTGAGGCCTTCTCGGTAGTTTCCCCACAATGTCGTCTCTACAGCAGTCTCTTGGCAAAAAGAAGGTGCTGGCAGTTTTCTCCCACCCTTGTTCCCAATGCAGAATCATAGCATCGTAGAATTGTAGAGTTGGAAGGAACCCAAGAGTCCAACCCCCTGAAATGCAGGAATCTCAACTAAAGCATACATCCAACCTCTACTTAAAAACCTCCAAAGAAGGAGAGTCTATCGCCTCCTGAGGGTTAACATTCCACTGTCAAACTGCTCTTACTGCCAGAAAGTTATTCCTGATGTTTAGTCGGAATGTCCTTTCTTGAAGCCATTGGCTTGGGTCCTACCCTCCAGAGCAGGAGAAAACAAGCTTGCTCTATCTTCCACCTACCTTCTTTAGGTATTTGAAGATGGCTATCATATCTCCTTTCAATCACCTCTTATCCAGGCTGAACTGTGGGAATGTTCAGGGAGGCAGGAGAGGATTTATTGTTTAAGGATAACTTGCGTTAATAAGTTCTATATCTAAGCAGAGTTTAAACATTCCCCTTTACACGCATAGCGGTTTGCTTATTACAGGCTAGTTTTGGCCTCTAAATATAGGATTCCTAGTAAGATCCCTTCTTGTCCCTCTTAAAAAGAATAAACACAACAATATTATTAAAGTCAATATAAAAGTAGTTTACTCACATTCATTCAGTTCACAGTTGGATCCCTGATGGCAGACTTATGTTACAAAAGTATATACACATGTGGAACTATCCTATAAAGGAGTTAGTTCCTAAGTGACTGTGAACAAGCAGTCACTTCTCCTCACACATAGAAAAACAAAATGGAGAAGAGCAGAAAGAGAGAGAGGTGTGCTCCCTGCCTTGCTCTTGTTCCCCGGGCAGAGAGAAGGCCAGATTAGACCACACCCACCTCTAGTCACATGCAGAGGAAGTTTGTCCCAGCTCAGGAGAAAACAGGAAGTTTTCTCCTGAATGATACAAAGCATCCCCTAGCATGTCCACTCTAGGAATGTTGTACTTGACTGCTATGTGTTTCACATCCCACATAAACATACCCAACTCCCTCAACTGTCATAAGGCTTGATTTCCAGAACCTTGATCATCTTGGTTGTCCTCCTCTGTACTTTATCCCCCCCCCCCCTTGCGGCTGATGTAGATCTTCACTCATCCCTTCTTCCCTGACAGGGTGAGATCCATTTTGTGGTTTGCCTCAGGTGCCAGCCAGGAGAACTATAATATACATACCTGCTGAAAACATAGACTAGAAGCCTCATACCCAACATTGCTCAGGAATTCCAAAAAACAAACAAGCAACTGTGCAGGTTTAAAGTCAGTGGGTAAAATCAGTGCAAATGACTTATTCCACCATTTTGATTCAGTTGTATCTGAACACAAAGAAAAACCTGCTCCTTGATCTCAGGAATCACTATGCAAAATCTGATTAAAAATCAGTGCAGTTTTGAAAGGTTCAGTCTACCATCAGGAATCCAAACGGCATCTAACTGTATCCAAACACAAAGGAAAACTTGCTCCTTGGTCTCAGGAACCATTATGCATTTTTTATGATATATTAAGAGGTGTACAAATGCTTAGCCAACTCTAACCAAATAGTTACCGACCACCCAACTCATTCTGACCCAATTGGGCTGTCCTCGTGTTTATGTGGTGCCCATCAAAGTTCCCTCTCCTTATCAGCCTCATAACACCACTACAGTGTACCTTACTGTTCTTTCAGTCCTGATACACCCATTCTCTATGGATTGAACCAAACAGTTGCCTGGCCAATCTGATTTCCGATTCTGTACCTAAACTTTTATTATTGCAATAAACTGTCCAAACACAGGTTCTTCCTGTACATGTGTAATCACTGACAAGTTTGTTGCATGTGGCAACAAATACTTCAGGTTCTATTTTCTAAGCAGCCCAAAGCAAACTTTGCCACATATTTATTAGCATAGGTGCTATTGAGTCAAAAAAAGCAAAGTTCTATCCACAAGGAATAAATACACCTGCAACGTGGCAACTCTAAATATATGTTAACACGTTCTTTTTTTCTCTGAGAGTGAAAATTAAGCAAATTAAAATAAATCGGTTAGGTTTTTATTGTTGAGTTGCTTGGAGATGTTTTATATGAAATCATTTATAAATGAAAATAAATAAATAATAGTGCTACTTCTGGGTCTTAAGAGACCTGTGATTGCAAGCAGGGAGTTTAGCATTTCCAGATTCTATAGCACTGTCAGGGGAAATGCCATACTTTACATAGTCTTGTTTGCCATGAACCTGCCCCAAATCCCAGTACCATGAACTGATAGGAAGAGTTTTCAACCTTAGTCACATGGAGAGTTGTTTACATTGTGCCTCCGATACAGAAAAATCTGGAGTTGACCTCTTCTTCATCTGTTTCAGTGTTTGTTCACATCAAACCTTGAATACAAACTTGTTACTGTAATGTCAATATTAAAGCTGCTTCTAAATCACACAGATTTTTTTCCACAACAGGCATCCTGACATTTTTTGCAAAAACCTTAGTTGCTGTCAAAAGTGCAACAAAGCTGAAGGTATTGAAAAAATATAAGCAGATTAGATTTTATGGCCAGGATTGGAATGGGGGACCCCTGGAGTGGGGGTTATATAGCTGATGTTATGAAGGGAGCCTGTGGTGTTCAACAGAAGTTTAAGGAGATCCACCCACATTTCCTTCCTCTGCCAGACCTCCTCTGTACTGATTGAGGGAATAAGGCAGGGCTGATGAAAGGAATAAACTTGCAGCCTTTCAGTACGATAAGGAGTATATTCTAGTAGCACTAAGATTATGGCTTTGTCTGTATGGAGGGGGGAAATGGTCAATTGACTGTGGATGTGTGAGGGGTGATGAAATATACTCTGAGTCGAGAGCGGATTTCATGCTCTTTATTCAGCTCATAGTGGTGAGGAGGGAATTAAAGTTCCCCCACAGTATCTGCTTTATATACATTATTTACACAATGGGCTGCATGTGATTGGCTAATTCAGGAATTCTCCTGTAGGCCAATCAGGTTGTGGATTCACTTCCATCTGGAGCTGGATTGGGTGGTTCCTGCAGACCAATCATACTGCTGCATTGTTCTAGGACCAATCAGACTGCTGCATTTTGAATCCTATTGTTCTAGGACCAATCAGACTGCTGCATTTTGGATCCTATTGTTCTAGGACCAATCAGACTGCTGCATTTTGGATACTGTTCAACTCAGTACATTACAGATGAACATAACAAAACAAAATCACGTACCGGTATTTACCATTTTCCCACAAGGATTGATGGCTAACCTGCACCACCAACTCTTTTCTCCTTTTCCTACCTACTGCCGCTTCAACTACTCTTGTTCCTCCTCCATTTTAAGCTGCTGCATTCCCCAACCAGGGGCTACCCTCACCCTTCAATGTCACATTCTGAGGAAGAAGTCATTCTCAGAGTAAAGCATTGTGGGTTAGGTGGCCTCAGAGTATGCCTGCACGTGATAGTGGCAAACCCTGTTTAAAGTTTGAGACTGGTTAAATTTTAAACTGCGAGTGCTGCCATCTTGGCAAAGTTGTAGTGGCAGCAGCACAGGTGCTGTCTATGGCCATCTCAGGCCCAATGGCTCACTCTGAGGAAGGATCCTTACTAGTGGCAGACTGCTTCATAGCTAAGTGGTGTTCCATAATTCAATGGCTGGGTGGGCAGGCAGCAGGAATCGCAGTGGGTAGCTGGCAGGTTTTGCCCTTGCTTGCGGTGATGGCAGTGCTATAAGTGGCAGACAGGCAGCCCATGGGTGGCAGATGGGGGCACAGATTGTTCCTTCTTGTGATCCACTGCCTAAGACACATTTTCTCGCTACATACATGTTCTGTGTAGATAATTATATGAAGTCATAGTTATAAAGCTCTTAATACCTAAAGACCATTTGTGGAAAGTCTTATGAACCAACTAGGAAGATTCTCTTCTGCAACTGTTGGGTTACCAAAATCTGCATTGTTGATACTCTCTAGAATGGGATGGAAGAAGACTCGCTTGGGACCAAGAGACTGAAGTAGTTTAGATTCAGCTCAGTGCACAAGGTGAGACATGAGGTATGTGTGTGTGATTAACTTTGGTCTCACCAAATTGTAAAAACAAGTGAACTTCAGAGACCCTGTACTTCAGGGCAGCCAAACTCATCAACTTCCAGCTCCCATCCAGACTGCGCTGGCTGTAAATCATAGATGCTGTTTATTTGCCTCATGTTTACTTTAATCTCAGAATCATTAATTAAAAGATGGCAGTAACGGCATCTCCTCTTGGATTATTTTTGAGGTGCCTCTATAGTGACAGTTGAATGACAAGTAGGTAAGAAAAAACAATCTATATACCGCAAAGTGCTTCAGAGATTTCAATTAAATTAAAATAATTATTAACTATTGGTATTACAAGAACATCCAGAATTCCCAAAGCAGGATCAAGACCTGGTTCTGAAAAGTGCTTTGCAGTTTCAGCAAAGCTGAAAATATTTTTCCATCCTCCAAGTATTTAATACCTGTTCATTACTTTAATGCAACCTCTGTGTGTATGTGCATGTGATGTAATTTGATTGTTTCCATAATTCACCCTGGGATCATGTATAAATGAAGAGCAGGAGAGAAATTCAAATAAAAAGTAAATAAATATCCTTCCTTCTCCCTCTTTTCCCCACCCTCCCTCCCTCACATACACACTTGCATACACCAATATATGTACTAACATTTTAGCATTAGTATTTTCCTCATTACTTTTACATTAGAAATGACATGAACAAGGAGCATCCACAATTAGTGAATCTGGAAGAGATTTAACTATTTCCTCCTATACCTCAGTCTGTTTTTTGTAAAAAAATACCCTCCAAAAGCTGGCATTTGCCCTGCACAGAAACTTGCCTCCTGGGGGAAATGTAACTTGGGAAGTTAGTTTTCACCAGAACCATAGTGGGTGGGGTGGAGGGTTAACATTCTTCCCCATGAACCACAAGCCCCTTTCTGTCTCTAGGCTCAGGCTCTGTCCTAGGCAGAACCACCTTAACTCTTAGCCAGTTGTTTTTGTTATGATATGAGTACTACGCAGCTGCGAACAAGCAGTTTGATGTTTACATCACATGATGGGTCTAAGCGTGGAACAGGATGTTCCAGGCGATTCTCAGGGTTATGTACTCTGTGTAACATGAGACCTTCCTGTTGTTTGTGTCCAGGAGGACTGAATCAGTTGCTCGGAGGTTTCAGAGTGAGCAGACATGCTTTTGTACAGTGTACAGTCAGGAATAAAGTAGAGATGAAATAGAATACTTTCTGACTGTTTTATTTCTCCTGCTGCTATGCAAGGGGGAAGGGGGTGTGCACCTTTCATCAGGGAGGTGTCGCCTACTTCATGATCTCCCTGGTCTGCCAGGATGCCAGCCAGGGTAGGTCACCGGCAACTGGACCCCGACGAGCCTGGGAAGAGGAGCCAGCCATTCCCAAAGGGGGCCAGTTTCCAACAGTTTTCTGATGGCAATCAGCAGCATGCAGCCCATATTTTTCTTAGGCCTTGTGAGGTTTTTGAGTCTTGAGTCTACTCCACCATCTTTCACCTGCTACTTAACCCATCACTCTCCCAGCACCCTAAGATACCTTCCCATTCAAGTTTCCCATTCATTCTCTATGCATAGCTTCTTATGTTCCTAGACCATGCTGCAGTTTCCCCAGCAGAACTGATCTTACAATTATTTCCCAAGAAAATGCAAGGTATAGGTTGAGCTTCGGCCACTGACTGTTCCAGATCATTCTAGCAGTAATATTCTCATTTGTCACAGTCTCAAGGTGTTGCAGATTCCATAGTACTTTCCTTCCACCTTTGAAAATTGTGAAATACAATACATTTGGATTTCTAAGCACATATATGTATGCAACCTTGGGACCTAGAATTATATCTTAAGTATGAATATCAAGTTTCACAGCTCCATACTGATGCCCAAGGGAACTATCTCATTTCAAGGGACATAAGTAGTGCCTGAAAACAGATTGGTGGATTGCATCTTCTTTGAACCTGGAATGCAAGTTACATCCTGAATGCACTTACCAAGATCCATTTACCCCACTTCAATGGTCAAGGGAAATATCACATTACAAATAAATAAATAAACACATACATACATAATCAAGTTTGAAAACTCTGAATTGCTTGCATTTAAGCAGACCTCAGCTTCATTTGGGTAAAAAGGAATGGGTCTTTTACTTACTTATAGTGATTTTCTAAATGCTGATGATGTAATGCCTTTTTAGTACAGGTTGAAACACTGGAAACGTCCTTAAGCTTGATGCTGATAACGGTACAACCCCAGTTATAAGAGGAGCAAAAGAGGCCAAGTAAACAAGCAGTAAGTAGGTAGAGGATGAGACAGGTTGGTCAATCAACTTTCAAACCAGAAAACAGGTATCAGAGAGATTCAAAACTGTCAAACTAGCTAAGGCAAAGTGGCAGAAAGAAGCAACCTATACCTATAGGCATGCAGGCTTCCTTCACACTACTGCCAAACACACAGCCACTGGAGTTTGTGGCTAGTAGGTGCTTTAGCATCAAGAACATGGCTAGGATTCTGCTTCTCCTCATGTGTTCGCTGAAGATATGATGCTGTCTCCATGTCCCCTTTCTTTAAGACAAACTTTGCTAGCCTACTGCCCCCCACCAGATGTTCCTAATACCAATCCTTGAGGGGGGGGTGTCTCCATTTTCTATTTCTCTCCATTCAGAAAACTGTCCATTTATTCCTAGTCTTTGCTTCCCACAACTTAACCAATTCCTGATCCACAAGAGGACCTTTTCACTTATTGCTTTACTTTTAAGCTTACTCATGAGTTTTTGGTGTTGAAAGTTGCTTGACAGTCCAAACAGGTCTATAGGCTTGTTGACACTCTCTAAAAATTCTGATAGTTTTGGATCATTGCAGAAGCCATGTTTGGCTCAGTGTCAGTAAGGTCTGCTCTTCTATATACTTGTATTTCCTAGGAGTTTTCCACCACCTTTACCCATAGGAGCCTGAACATTCATAGAGATCTCCATCAGAGACTTTGTCTGGAAATCTTGCCATCTGACTTTAGGTAGGTGATTACCAGGTGATTATATTTTCAGTGATGGCATATCTACCTGCAGCAATGTTCATTTGATGCCATTGAAAAGCATAAAACTATTTCACCTTACTGTGTTCTCTTTTAGTTTGTTTTTAAAAAAATAATATTTATTAAAGTTTCAAACAAAATTACAATAATACAAAAAAAAGAAAAAAGAAAAAAGAAAATACAAAAAACAGAAAAATAGAATAACAGTTAAAAACAAATCAGTCTTTCCATATCTTGTCTTTCGTTCACTTGTTTCCCTGACCTCCTCACACCTCCCTTTTTTGCATTCCAGTTCAGTTAATTAATTCAGCAAATCCTTTCCCTCTTTGTTCTTCTTAATCCTTTATCTTAGTATATTATTACTTCAAATTCCCATCTATTAACAATCCATTTTTACATAGACCTTAATAACATTGCTGCTAAAACCACTTAACTTCATTCCAACATCATTCTAACATTCCTTAATTTTGCAATATTTCTGTAAATAGTCTTTAAATTTCTTCCAATCTTCTTCCATCGATTCTTCTCCCTGGTCTCGGATTCTGCCGTGTTCTCTTTTAGTTTGAATGGATTTTATTGTTGATTGTTCTTTTTATTTGATACATTTTTTTGTTTTTAATTTATTATTGTTCATATTTATTGTCTCATTTTTGCCATCTTAAGGCACTGCCAAGCTGGGACATAAATTGTAGAAATAAATAAATAAAATATCACCATAGCACAGTTCTCATTAATTACCAGTATATGGACAAATAAGTGGCCATCCATGTTCCCTTAAATGTTAACAGACCATACAATATGGAGAAGCGTTCTCAAGTGCTGCTCATTTGGTCTGTTCATATTGCTGAAGTTTCCTAAAGAACCAAACCCTTTAAAACAGCAGTTGTTGTAATGAAATTTTCTTGTATACCTTAATTACCACATTACTTGCAAAAATTCTGTACTATGAACATTGGAAGTCTGACTCTATAAAAATCTTCATTCAGCTCCCACACTGAAGAGGCACTCATGAACTTGGCACTTTTTCTCCTGGGCTTGCAGCCCAGAAATTGGCTGGAGCTTTTACTTAATCCCCAAAGTGTGTGTGTGTGTGTCCGTGCGCATGTGCACGTACACGCATATGCACAAACATTTCTGTGTGATTTTCAACTTCTCAGTTTATTCTGTTTTTAAGAAATGATAAGCTGAAAAATGAAAGCTAAAACAAGCAGTCTTCTTCCCACTACATGAGCAAAAGCTTTCTGTCTTGGTATGTAACTTTTGTTTACTCCATTGCCAAGGCAGGAGGCTTATTTATTAGACTGGTAAAAACTATGAAAGCTAAGATGGCTGTGGCTACCAGACTTGCAATTGCATTAAATCCCTTCCAAAGCTAATCAGCTTTTCCCAGAACATGCAAGGCAAAGTGCAGCTACAGCCACCTTATTTCCCACACAGCTTGAATTTAACTTTGTATTTTCCAAAAGGAGAAAGCTCTCTCCCCTTTTAAAAAAATGCCACCTTCTCTGCTTTTACATATCTCTTCAACCTGCTTAAAATAAATGTTCTTTCAAAAATCAGGAAACAAGTCACATACTAAAAATTCAGAATGCCCCACTGAAGGCTATTTGCACTGAATCAGCAGCTTATAGGATTGCATATTGGAGACTAGTACTAAAACCCAAATATACGTACCCTCTTCCCTGGCATGGTATATTACTGAACACAAGGAAGGGGGTAGCATTGGAGTCTTGATCAACACTGTAACTGGAATATAAACCCAGGAAACACAACGTCATGCTTCTGTTTTCTGGCAGGCACATAGTAGCCAACATCAAGGGCACTCCCCAGCCAAAGGATTGCACATGGCAGATAATGGAGCAGTTGCAGCAACAGGGGGCCATATCCCCTCCCCCAGCTTATATATCTTCCCAAACTCTGAAACTCCTCCTGCCTCTTGACTCTTACCTCCTGGCTGGTAAAGCTCCCCACAAATCACTGCCCCCCACTCCAAGTCAGACTCCAGCCCCCTTCCCCCAGTGTACACTCCTCAGCATCCTTCCAGTCACTGACAATAGAGGGTGAATAACAATCAGGAGAGAATTGTCAGTGAAAATATTTTGAATTATGGTGCTGGAGGAGACTCTTGAGAGTCCCATGGACTGCAAGAAGATCGAACCTATCCATTCTGAAGGAAATCAGCCCTCAGTGCTCACTGGAAGGACAGATCCTGAAGCTGAGACTCCAGTACTTTGGCCACCTCATGAGAAGAGAAGACTCCCTGGAAAAGACCCTGATGTTGGGAAAGATGGAGGGCACAAGGAGAAGGGGACGACAGAGGACGAGATGGTTGGATAGTGTTCTCGAAGCTACCAGCATGAGTTTGACCAAACTGCGGGAGGCAGTGGAAGACAGGAGTGCCTGGCGTGCTCTGGTCCATGGGGTCACAAAGAGTCGGACACGACTAAACGACTAAACAACAACAAAAGTGGAGTTGGCATGGTATTCGGTAAGGATCCATTATCTGAAACCAGATGCAGCAACTCAACACACTTGGCTGGAGAATGCTATGGAAATTGACTAGCATACAAGGACCCAGTGTGGTGCCTTCCGTGCAACTGGAACCCTGCTGGTAAATGTGAAATGAGTAGAGCCAGGCCTTGCCTACTCAAGCTTGCACCATGGTCTGGTGTGACTCCTCAAGAGGGGCCCACTTATTTGTAGATTCTGCCCAATGGCATTTCCACCCAAGTTGTGACAAATAGCTAAGCAAAAGACACATAACAACTACCTGTTAGCCACTGAAAGATGTGCAAAAACATTTCAACCAAAGGCGAGTGGTGGTTAATAGAAAAAATTATTTCTAGCTCTGTAAACAAGCATCCACTCAACATATCAGTGGAAGACTCTAAAACTGAGGGAGGACTGGGAATCAGGTCACAAGGAGAAAGAAGGCTACAGTTGGAGCCGATTGACCTCTTTAAAGGGGCTCACTGCCTCATTCCTTCCCAAGATCTCACTGCAGATGAATCCCCACATCTCAGGGAGAATTGGCTCCTTCCCTGTCTTTGATGATGGCTGCACCACTTTGCAAGCTGGCTCTCTATTTGATTCCTTGCGGGGCCATTATTTCTTTTGCAATAAGAGGTAGTTATGGAAATGGAAACCAAGACATTCATTTCCCATTTGTCAAGTCATGGAGTACCTCGTTGCCCAAAGGATAATGATAGAAAACTTAAAATGAAAAGGGCTGTATGAGTGAGTGTGCTGTAGTCTTCCATAATTTAAGTGTCTTCAATTTGAGGCTGGTTGGTCTGCACTTTGAAGACATATGGACCCTCCACCACTACCTAACGACAAGAAGGTTGCATTGCATTCCCTACATGGGAAAATGTATTATTATTTTTTAATTAGATGTATTCTTTTCTAAGAGAGTATCCTCACAAAGCATCTAAGGTAAAGGTAAAGGTACCCCTGCCCGTACGGGCCAGTCTTGACAGACTCTAGGGTTGTGCGCCCATCTCACTCAAGAGGCCGAGGGCCAGCGCTGTCCGAAGACACTTCCGGGTCACGTGGCCAGCGTGACAAAGCTGCATCTGGCGAGCCAGCGCAGCACACGGAAACGCCGTTTACCTTCGAACTGCTAGGTTGGCAGGCGCACAAAGCATCTAACACAGAATAAAAGCTAAAGAGCTATCCATAAACAATACACAAATACCATCTCAAACTTATCAAAAAACTACAAATCAATAAAAAGACTCAGCATATCAATCTGAAGGCAAACAACAATCAGCCAAGCATAATCATGAAACACGAGATAGAAGAACAGCCCAACGGTTCCATAGTCAAATTAAACTCAATCTATAAAAACGGAATACAAAAGTCTTCAGAGCCAGTTTAAAAATGCAATAAAGCGTCGGGCGGGGGGGGGGGGAGCTTCTAAGCAGCCTTAACAAGTTTCAAAACTTTTTATTACTACACAATACTTCTCATATACTTTGTGGGGGCTTACTCCCTAATTTGGGGAAAACATTTGTTTCGGAGGAAATAAAATCAATTTTCATAAAATTAGCCAGGTTTCTCAGAGGAAGGGGTGCACATCATCAAACACAGTGGTGCATCTTTGCTGTTGGTTCAATCTGAAGGCAAACCATAGAATTGTAGAGTTGGAAAGAACACCAAGGGTCATCTAGTGTAACCGCCTGCAATGCAGGATTCCCAGCTAAAGCATCCATGACAGATGGCCATCCAACCTCTGCTTAAAAACCTCCAAGGAAGGAAAGTTCACACCCCCAATTTGGTGATCTAAATTGAAGTTTCAGGAACAGAACAGGTGGTGAAGTTGTTTCTGTGAGCCCTTCACTGTGTTCTCAGTTTGCAACTCCCTCCACATAGTGGTTGGAGCAGTGACATGATAATGCAGAACCACAATAAAGTGGGCTGGGTTGACATGACTGTTTTACTCTTTGCCAAATTCAGACTAGATTCATTCATCCCATGTTCTCGGGTTGCCTCATCAGTCTGGCTAGGAGATTGATTTATCTGTCTGTCTGTCTGTCTATCTATCTAACTAACTAACTCACATGTGCACATGGACATTCACGCTTTGTATTTTCAGATAGGACAAATCAATTAATGAGAAGTCAGGGCTTACTAACTGGAGTAGTAAACATCCTGGAGACTGTGCAGCTTCTCTTCCAAGTTTACATCCTCTGTTTAGGGATGCAAAATGAACCTGGTGCTGATATACTGCACACCGGTGGCTGCAGCAAGCCAGGCAGATTGGTTTCTATAGCTATGCGCTGTAAAAGGATGCAAGAGTTCCTTTCAACTCCCTGGCTTTAGCCCAAGCCAAAGGCTTCTTAACGCAGGCAAGCTGTTGTGTGACTGCTGAAATGGAAGATTATTTATTTTAAGCAGAGACTTTTTTCTTTCCCATCCCACCCCCTCAACCCCCAGCACTCAGAGAGCAATCAGTGCTAAAGGGAAAGATGGCAAAGCTCAGCGTCTCCAAATTGAAACTCAAGCCAAGGGTAGAGAAATGCCCTGCAGCTCATCCCAGTCTGTGAATGACAATAAATAACTGGCTAAGGGGATGATATTGAAAAGTGAGAGGAGGGAGCAGGGCAGGTCGACTCTCTTTCGAAGTTTTTACTCCCAACATTAGTCTGAAGAGATTGCGAGGGATGCAAAGGAACCCCTTTCCTCTGGCTAAAACACCCCTGGCAGAAACTGAGTGAGCAAAAAAAGTGGCCAACCAGGTTGGTCAGCCATATAAATGTGAGTCAGCTTCATGTATCGCTGGGAAATAATGGCATCTGTTTTATCGGGGGGGGGGGGGGCTTGTCAGGTAATGTGACATTTTGGATGGCCTGATAAACATAGTGCTGTAATACGGATTAGGGAATTCACATGTCAGAGACTTTTGACACTCCTGAGAGTCTGCTCCTACTATCCATGCTTAAGTGCAGGTAGGTCCCATTGGAATGTACTGAGGCTGCAAACCTGCGTACATCGTAACCAAACATGCCCTACTTCTGAGCGAGCAGAATTGAGGTCATAAGAACGGATTGCAGCCTAGGTAGTATTATAATTTTTTTGGTGGGGTGTATCCTCAGGAGAGCTTCCCTCATCGCGTTGTCATAATACCAAATATTGGGGGGGGGGGGGAGAGAGAGAGCGCCCATCGGTCTAAAGAAGTCATATTACTGTTAGGCAAGCTTCTGCAACCACGAAGCACTGGAAACTGGGATCAACTTAGTCCCAACAACGCAAATCGCCTCAGAAATAAGTCCCGGGTTTGGGGTCCCCTGGTTAAACGCACCCAGGACTGCAGCTTCTGCGTTGTTGCGGACAGCGAGCCCCTTAAGGCGCTTCTCCCACGTCCGCGCCTTCCCCGTTTATCAACGAGGCGAAGCAGAGGGGAAGGAGGAGAGCAGCAGCAGCGAGCATGTGCAGAGTGCCTTTCCCACAGGGCTCTGCCAAACAGCGAAGAGCAGGGCGGTCGCCCTCTTTCGTATGATACATACACACTGTACTTAAATATAGTAATACCTAAAAACCCAGCCTCTACAGCTTCTGCCCTTGGGAGAAGAAGGGACACGAGGCACGTTCACCACCAACGCGCCGCCGTCCACACACACACACGCACGCGCCGTTATTTTTAATTTTCGGCAAGGTGACGTCGCCTTGTGCCAGGAGGAAGGCGAGCGGGGCGGGGGGGGGGCGCTGCTGAAAAGAAGGGGGGAAAGGTGGCAGAACGTGCGAGAGGGCGCGCGCGCCCGTGTGTGCATGAGAGAGATGTGAAGAGGAGCGTGTATCTGTGCGCGCGCGCCCGTGTGTGTAGGAATCTGGCGCTGCGCGAGAGCCTCCCCTGCTTTTCCCGCGCGCCCCCTCCTCCTCCTCCCCTTCTTCTCCCCGCCCCTCGCCCTCTCCCTCTCTTTCCCTCCTCGAACATCGCGGGGCCGGCGAGCGCGGCGCTGTTGTCGCAGCTCCAGAAGAGGCGGCGGGCGCTGCGGGAGGAGCCGCACAGGATTACTTACCCAGGCACGCGGCTGCTTCTTGTGGAAGTGCTGGTGGCGCAGGAGGAGGGGGGAAAATAAAACCGGAACAGAGCGCGGCGACGACGACGGCAGGTGGGTTGCCGAACTAGGGCACGGAGGGGGGGGGGGGAGTTTCTGTCAGGGGGTCCAGAACAAAATGGGGGGGGGGGTTGCAACGAACTTTTGCAAGGAAGCTAGTGGGGGTCTCCGCCCCGCCCAGCCTGCGTTGGTGGAGGGGTTCTTCTTCGGTCCTCGTCTGCCGAGAGAGTTGGGAACGAGGGAGAGTTGTCACGTTTCCTAACCGCCTCAATTTGCTTTCTTTAAACTTTGGGAGCGAAGTTTATTTTGGAGGTGGGAGGTGGGGGGGTGTCTTATGGTGGCATCCATGCCTGCCCAGGCTGCTTTCAAGCTGGTGGGAAAGCTGCGAGACGTTTCGGCGTTGTCCTTTTATTTCTCGTGCTCTCTGAGCTGCTTCTTCCTGCTTAAGTGTTGAGACAGGGCGCTGCTATGTGATTTGCGAGGCGCCAGGCTCAAGTTTTTGTTTTTATTTCTTCCCCATCTCCTCGCCGCTCTCTGCTTGGTCCTTTTTTTTTTATTATTGCCGGCATCATTTCCGAATGCACATTCGCCTTAAAAGCAAAACAAAAAGCCAGCTGTCACCTTTCCTCTTCTGCTGCCGTTCGCAGCAGCCTCCTTTTTTTTTTAGCTCTGCCAAAGAGAGGCGAAGTCGACGAAAACCTTGCATTTTGTGGGCTGGAAGGAAGACTCCAGGGGTTGTTCTCTGAGGCGCTGTCTGCCTGAAAGCAGATCCTCTTGCCTCTCCCTTTTCCCCTTTGCTGTCACTTCGTTTGTAAGAACAAACTCATTATAAAAACATACACAAAACAACTCCTGCGTTAGGTTGATGGGACGGTAAGCAGAGAACAAACAAATAGGCACCTCTGAGAGTAAAGGACACAAACAAAAGTTCACTGGTTTTGTGTGTGTGTGGTGGCGGCATCTTAAAGACTAATAGATTTGCAGTGCAAGCCCCTAATCAGAAGGAAGTGTTTATTAGGATTGCAGCCTTATTGTGGTACAAGCTTCCATGGAGTTGGAGCCCACTTCATCGGATGCATAAAGTGTTATTTAGTTGTAAATAATAATGATATGCAAGCTTTACAGCTCTGTGCTTTCATTCCACAGAGCACATTCCTTCACTCCTGTGCTCAAAGGAGAAGGGGGGGGAGTTTCTAATGTGCCCCCAAACTAAAATGGGGACAGGATATCAGCAAGGCAAAATCTCAAGATCAATTGCAGTAAAATAAATGAAGGCAGATTAATCCACACGAGCCCCACCTGGGGCTATATTGCTCTTGTATATTAAAGTGTGTGTGGGGGGGGATCTGTTTTGGAAGTGTAGATATTATCAATGATTATTACAGAGGGCTGTCAATGACTCACACCATCTGCATTACTCATGGGATTTTATTGTTAAATCACCTGTAAAACAATCACATTCCCCGTGTCTTTAATTTGTGTTTAAATGTTATCTTGCAGTACTGAATGCAGAATGCATTCCCTAAAAATCATTTTTTAAAAGAACAACCCCCTGACATTTGGAGCTAGGGAAAAATACTGCTCCATTCTCCTGTGGTTCTCTTTAGCAGCATGAGCAATGGAAGATGCTAATGCTGCTCTGTTCGAACCGATCTATAATGTTAGCTTTACTGACTGAATATCTTTTTTTGCTCTCACTTTTGTGAGCACTAGGGGTCAGATGCTTTCTGCTGATGATTAAAAACGAGCTTTCATTGAGCATTGCTTTATTTGTGTTTGTTTTATATAATCCAATTAGAAGGGTGACAAAACTACAGTCTCCCTCTCTAACAACCCCCAGTCAAAAAGATTCCTTGAGAGTAAACTTGCTTTGCTTCATATTTCCAGTTTATAAACAATAAATTAAATCAGGGGTCCCCTTGAGACAAAAAAGATAGTTATTTCATGCTTCATAGTTTGCTCTTGGTAAGGGATTGCAGATGAATAGGTGGTCACTATTAAAATATCAATTACTGTAATCTTACTGGATCATTTAGATTGGCAGGTCATCCTGCCATTCTAGGGCTGTTCTCTATAACATGTTCCTTAATGCTTGGTACTCCTAATTTTGAATGTATTCGCCGGTCCATTTCTCAGTGTTAGATACTGTGACTTACTGATTTATCACTCTTGGATCTTTTGTGGCTGCATTTGATAGGGTGGTTCTGACCCACTTATGCATTCCTGGATTGAGCAAGAACCGGCTTTTATGTCGTTTAGGTTGCAGTTTGCAGCCTTATACCAATATACCTTGGAGTAAATCCCATTGAACTAAAGAAACATGATTCTAAATAGACTTGTACAGGATTGCACTGTTGTTGTTCTTACCAGTTGACTTGACCGCAGACATATATTACATCTTGCTTTTTTTCCAAAGCCACAGAGTGCATACTTCTCAAGAAGAAAGTCCCAAGTTCAGTCTCTGGGGACTGCATTGGAAATTATACTGTATAATATGGATTGGGAAATCCCCAGTCTTGGAGAGCCACTGCCAGTTGAGAGTAGACAGTACTGGGCTGCATGAACCAATGATCTGATTTTGTAGGTGGCAGCTTCTTGTATACACAGATGGTCAGAAAGACCATTGGATACCTCCCCCCATTCAACTAGGCTTGTAGTTTAATCCCTTTCAACAGCATGTGATAATGCTGCCAAATGCAGCACAAGCTGCGTTACCCAATTTTGACGGTTGTGGCTGAAGTTTTATGGGCACTTTGGAAACTTGTTATAAAAGAAATTTGATTTCTGACTGAGATGCTTGCATGCAGAGTTTCAGATGAGAGTGACTTTTTTAACGGACAAAGCCATAAACAAGAAATAAGGATTTATAACAGAGGTTCTCTCTGACGTTTATGGCACTGCAAATAACATTTCTGAGATGCATGCAGACAGGTGTGGAAATGTATTCATTATAAACGCATCTTGGTTTCAGAGGCACATGAAACATGATTTAAAAAGAGTGTTTGACAGAATTATTTAATAGAAGCTTGTAACATTAGCTGCAGAAATCCTGATCAGTTCTGGATCTTTAAAAAGTTTGACTTCCTGATAGTCTTGGTCATTTTTGTCTTGAGGGCAACTGATGTGCATGCTTTGACATTTCAGAATTTTGAGATTCCAGATATGCCGGAATGTAGGCATTATATCTTCATTATATTTTCACCGACTATTAAGCCTTTATATGACACAAACAGTATGTATCCTATGGTCATATAGAACTAGGGAAAGAAATCCCTATGGAATATAAATACAATAACTTTACAGCCCCCCGCCAAGCATTCTTAGAAATTTAGCTATGATTGTTTCCCTAATGTAGGGTTCTGAACAGAATACCTAATAGTCATGGGCATAACTTCAATGTTGGGCAATGTTGGACCTGTGTGGAAAAGTTCCAGTGGGATTGTACTGTGTGTCAGATCTGAAGCTAATAGTAACTTATTTAAAGATTGATACTGTATCTGACTTTTGGTTTAATTTTTGAAAGGTTACTAACAAAGAAACACCTATCATTCTCTTGTCAGGACAAGGTCTAAGTGTAATAAAATTTTGTTTGGGAAAGACAGTAGTGTTAAATTTTGTATTGTGTTAATCAGGCATGTATGAAAAGGAAACTACACATCATTCAAATACTTGTACATATGTGCTTTCCATGTTCCTATCTTGCCGGGGAAGCTTGTGTGCATATATATGGAAGATTTCACCATCACTTTACATTATTGCTTTAACGTGAAATATATCAGTATTGCATGCGTGGGTGTGTGACTTGTCCTATCTGTGTAGCCCAGGGATAGGCAACATGGTGCCCTCCAGAGATGTTGTTGGACTTCATTTCCCATAATCCTTGACCATTGGCCATCCCATTGGTCTGGGGATCATGGGAGTTGTAGTATAACAACATCTGAGGGCACCATGTTGACTACCTATCTTTTCCCCCCTCTTTTTTTTTTGCTATTTTGAAGTGAGTTGTTCAAAACCCAGCATGCTTTGAGAGAAAGCATGTAGAGTGTGCTTGGCATGCTTGTTTCGGTTGTGAATGAAGAAGAAGATTTGTAGCACTGGACCAAAATACCTGATCTACAGGGTCTGTAATTTTCTTGTCTGCTAATCTTTAAAAGAGGCACTGAAAAGCTCTCTATAGTCACCTTTGTATATGTCTGGTTGATTAGATGAAGACCATTTGATTCTGCACACAGTCTATACTTTCTTTTGGATTATGGGGAATTATCAGAAGTTGATAGTAGATTCAGGAGCTGTGGCACTTCCCATGGAATTTGGAGGACAAATTACTACATTTAGTGTTATATTCTTATATTTGTAAAGCCACTGTAGGCCTGCTCAGAAGTTTCCGAAACCTAGGAGAACAGATTAGACAATCCAGAAACCCACTGTGTTTTTAAATTTAATCCAGTAAATCTAGGGTTGCCATATTTCAAAAAGTATAAACCAGGGCACCCTTTTTTTGGAAGTTCCCAAAATTGTTGAACTTTTTTTAAAAGAAAATTGTTGTACAAAAATGCCCAAAACCCTGTGATTTTTTGATTGGTTTCCCTAAGATCCAGGACAAAGTGCCACATTTTGGAAATTCACCCCAGACGTTATTTCTACCTTTGAAATCCCAGTAATCATATTGTATAATATGGCTTGGAAAACCCCCAGTCTTGGAGAGCCACTGCCAGTTGAGAGTAGACAGCACGGGGCTGTATGAACCAATGATCTGATTTTGTAGGTGGCAGCTCTAGTAAATCAAATTATTCCTGAATCAGAATGAACAGGAGTCCGTGATCTCTAACAGAAGGACTCAGTTTATGACTGAACACCGTATCCAGCTTCTGAAAAAGAAGCCTGACTTGGAGATCCTTGGCTTGATAATGAAATGGCAGTTGTTGATAGCTTTTCAAGTTTGGTAGTTTAGACAACTCGTAAATGTAAATCGGGGCTAATTTTTAAAAAGAGTTAATGCATGTTTCAAAAGCAACATGATTTAGCATCACTATCACCTTGTGGTTAATCGGAGTAAAATGAGACTTGAGTCAACCCTTCCCAATGATAACACTTGATGGCACTCTCAGCAAGAATATCACTTTATCTAACCAATTACACAGGGCAATCATCATGTTTGTCATGGCAGCTTTTGAGCCATGCACTGCATACATAGGTAGTTATTGAAAGGATTTCTTGGTAGGAGATACTTGCATGACCACTTGTATCTATTGCCTTTATCAATTCTATTTCTGTCATTTTTGAAATGCCAACAAAATGATAATAATTTTAAAAGAAATGCCATGCACGATGCATTACAGCTTGTTATTTTTTAAAAAAACCCAATATGATTTATATGTCTATTTATTCCTGTATTTTCTTTTATACATTTATATACCACTCTTCAACCAAAAGCTTCACAGAGCAGTTTATAAGGAAATAGAGTAACAATAGCATTGGTGTAAGCTTTCACGCAAACACAAAATCAGTAAAACCAGAAATTAATACTGCAGATTACAATACCCAACATTTTAAAAGGCTGAGGGGTAAAAGAATATATTTGCAGCTTCTGGATCTAAAGTTGGTCTGAATTGGATCTAAGTAATGCACCATCTAGAAACTTTTGAAGTTGTGTGGCCTCCACTCATTCAAGCAGTTTGCCTAAGAAGGGTATATCTGCCACTGGTTGATTTGTTGTTTAGTCGTTTAGTCGTGTCCGACTCTTCATGACCCCATGGACCAGAGCACGCCAGACACTCCTGTCTTCCACTGCCTCCCGCAGTTTGGTCAGACTCATGTTTGTAGCTTCGAGAACACTGTCCAACCATCTCATCCTCTGTCGTCCCCTTCTCCTTGTGCCCTCAATCTTTCCCAACATCAGGGTCTTTTCCAGGGAGTCTTCTCTTCTCATGAGGTGGCCAAAGTACTGGAGCCTCAGCTTCACACTCTGTCCTTCCAGTGAGCACCCAGGGCTGATTTCCTTAAGAATGGATGCGTCTGATCTTCTTGCAGTCCACGGGACTCTCAAGAGTCTCCTCCAGCACCATAATTCAAAAGCATCAATTCTTCGGCAATCAGCTGGTTGATAGTTGTTGAAATTCTCAGGATCTAGGGAAACTTCTTGGGTGCAGACTCACAATAATCTCTTGGAAGATATGATATATCTTCTAATACAATGATCAAAGATTAGGTGGTAGAATCAGAAAATTTGTCCTACGTAATTAAAAACAACATCAAAAAAACCAAACTTATTCCTTGTTTCTTTAGTTCTCTAGTATTTCCAAGCATCCTATTTACTCTCCTGCACTTTCTAGACCTATAGGACATAGCTTGGGCAGTATTACATGCTACCTGGTAGTTCTGAAATATGTTCATTAAAAACAACAAGAGAACCTTAAAATAGAGGTTGCATTTAGAATAAATTCTGGTTGCACTGATGTATAAAGCTAGCATATAAGAATCAATAAAGAAAGTAACTGAGTAACTGATTTGCATGTTTTGAAATGATTCTTTTCTACTGTTTCGTTACTTTTTTGCTACTTTGCATTGTGCCTTGCCTGCAAAGGAAGTCTTCATGAGAGACTGTTAGCTCCCCCTTCCATGCCTAGTGCTGTGAAATAATTTGCAAATGGATTTGTAGAACAGGAATTTGTAAAACCCTTTTCCCAGCCTTAGGTCAGATTTTCCCATTTGTTCTGTGGTTACAGAATGAATGGAAAAGGGAGGTTTTAATGATACAAAGAAAGCAAACTGTGCAGAATTCAATTGTTCAATGTTTTCCTATTTCCAAAGAGCATTGTGACTCCTGATTACTACATCGTGGGTTGAAGTTGGTCAGAGCAACAGTCTAATACGGATTCTGTAAGAACAGGGAAATGGCTTCAATTTGCAGGCATTTCATTATCAGTTTTCTTGGTAGAGATGTTTTGGGTGACTAATGTAATCTCCCTCTCATTTTGTATCCAAATAGGAGAGGCCCAGAACTACTCAGTACAGTAGTATGCATTTGCTGGTTGCAGTCACTTTTTGTTGCTGTTGCCTGTTCTGCAATTCATGACCTAGAATGGATCTTTCCATATTACTAGATGTATTTTGCCGTTTAAGAGTGCCTATTCAAAAAGTTGGATTGGGAACAGCAATGGGGCATCTGTTTTACCTTATGAGTTGCCATACATCTGTAATGGCAATTCCCTCAATGTAACCAAGGGGAAATTTGTGCGAATGTCACCTGACTAAGCCCTGGCTACACAGTTCACACTATTGTGATTCTTTGAATGAGATACCAGCATCTTTAAATATTCCCTCTGCAATCTTTGGCTGACAATGAAGTTGCTCCAAGAAATGAACAGAATAACAAAATGCTCAAAACTTTTTTTATTTTTTATTTTGTTCTTCATTTAAGTTTTTGAAACTTTGTATGCATGGGTGAATTTGAGGAACACTGAAATTAGGCTTTATCGGTTTGAAAAAGGGATGGCTTATTTCTCCCTCCTTTGCATTAATTTATTTTTTACTTAGTTATAATTTTGCTACCAAATACAACAAGTTTAGTGATAGTTTTTAAAATTTCTGCAACCAAAGAAGAAGCATTTAGCCATCATATATTTTCTACTTTCTTCTGAACATTTTACTCTTGCTAGCGTTGGGGAGGTTTGATACATTGGCTTTTAGCTTGGACCTGCAAACAGATCAGCAGTTAAGTGCATAGTTGTATCCAACTATTTCCTACTCACAGTAGACCCAATAAAATTAATGGATCTTAGTTAGTCATAGTCATTTATTTCAGTGGGCCTTCTCTGAATAGTACTAACATACAGTACAACGTTCCAGTAGTAAGTTCCGGTTCTCAGCTCACCTTCCTATTGCAGACTGAGTAAGACAATTTCCTATAAATTTTTATATGAAAATTAAAGGGAGAATAACATCTCTCTCACACACATATCCACACTGTCCACAAATGTTTTCTGTATATTTTTTACATTCATCTGCCATGCTCACGGGTTTTTTTTGTACAGATTTCACAGTAGTGTACAAAAAGTTCAAAACAAACAATATTAAGCAAATATATCACATTAAAATTAAAAGCATCAGTCAAAATGTTAAGAATAGAAACCATCAAGGACAAAATTAGCAGATACACAATGTGATGCTTTTTGAAAAATAAAAGTTTTAAGTTGCCTTCTTAAAGACAATAAGGAGGAGGATTTATGTCAGTGTTGGGGAACCTGTGGTTTTCCAAATGTTTATTTATTATTAAATTTATATTCTACCCTTCCTCCTTAAAGGAGTCCAGGGTGGCAAACAACAAGTGATAAAATAATAAAAGGACTTTAAATGTTTTCCAGTGCTATTTGACTCCAATTCCCATCAGCCCCAGCCAACATGCTAATTCATTAGGGATGATGTGTGTTGGTGCCGAACAACATCTGAAGCACCACAGGTTCCTCATTGTTGTTTTATGTGCTTCTCTTATAAGAAGATTCCAGAGCATGGAGTTGCCACTGGGGAGGCCCTGTATTTTATTGAAGATTATTGCTCCCTTGTTCACACATGCAGAAGAATGGAAAATCGAAACATATGAAACTGCCTTATATTGAGTCAGACCTTTGTCCCATCCAGCTCAGTATTGTTGACACTGGCTGGCGGTGACTCTTCAGGTTTTACCAGCCCTACCAGGAGATGCCAAAGGCTGAACCTGGGACCTTCTGCTTGCAAGAATACCTCCTAGATAAAACACCCACCCATCCCCAAGTGGGAATGAAGTGGAAAAGTTTTGATGTCATAGAGTGGACTGTGTCATTTTGGGTGGTGAGTGGGGGAAAGTGACACTTTCAAATTATTTCATATGTTACAAATGCGCTCTCTCTCTCTCTCTCTCTCTCTCTCTATATATATATATACAGTGGTACCTCGGGTTACATGGGCTTTAGGTTACATACGCTTCAGGTTACAGACTCTGCTAACCCAGAAATAGTACCTCGGGTTAAGAACTTTGCTTCAGGATGAGAACAGAAATCGTGCAGCAGCGGCTTGGTAGCAGTGGGAGGCCCCATTAGCTAAAGTGGTGCTTCAGGTTAAGAACAGTTTCAGGTTAAGAATGGACCTCCGGAACGAATTAAGTACTTAACCTGAGGTACCACTGTGTGTGTGTGTGTGTGTGTGTGTGTATACACACACACACACACACACATATACACATATATATATACACAATGGACACGGGTTGCGAGCGTGATCTATGTGGGATGCACGTTCACAACCCGCAGAATTCGCAACCTGCTTACCTTCCTTAAACAAGGAGATGAGAGTTTTCCTACTTCTGGGGAGAAGAATACCTGTAGTGAGCATGAGGTATGCTTGAACCTTCTGAGCACTCCAGGTTTCCTGGTAGGGGCAGGTGAGGATGTCCATAGACATGCTCCGATTAGATAGCTATTCTGGTCACTACCAGCAGGAGCAGAAGGTTCCAGTGGACCTCAGGCCAACTTCTTTAGATGCCCAGAGGGATTATGAGGCATACCTAAAGCTTTTGGTCCTGCCAGACCTCCTGCTGGGATAGCCAGAGTACTCATGGGAACAATCCTATGCATTCTGTCCTGCCCCAGGCATGGTTTGTCAGTTTTTGTGCACCTCACATTTATTGTGGGCAGCCGCACAGGGTTTCTGCCTAAGTTAAAAGTGAGGAAACACCCTGCCATGTAATTTAAGTAAAGCAAACCAATCCCTTTTCCTCCACCAAAGGCATGCATATTTTTTCCACATCTTGTTACTTTGTTGTGGAACGTTTATTTCTCCCTTACACAGATGACACAACAAAACAACTGAGCTATAAGTAACAAACAGGCTCTTTGAAGAACTGAAGCTGTACTGTGGGATGTTTCCAATAATTTTCTTGTCCATCCCCACAAATAATAATTCTACTTTTTTTCTATTTATATTCTTTGATTCTTAAAAAACAACCCTGAAATGCAGATTATGACTTTAGATTGCTAGCTACAAATATTCTGTGCAGACATGTATTACAATGAACTCTTTCTTGGTAATTTAATATGAATTGACTGAATCCATTCTCCCCCGTTTTTACATAATTGTGTTAGCTATTTATGGTTATTGGGTCAGTTTTCCTGAATGTGATTAATATAAAATAAATAAGCAGACAGAGTAACAGAACACTATTAACAATGGTTATACTTTATGCATTCATGAAAGTATAATCTCTATATGACTAAGCTCTTCTGCACTTCGGAATATATTAATTTTAATACATTTTATGTTCTTCAGCTTCTCATCGCAGTGTGCTACACAAGGACATTTTCTTCTTTTGCATTTGTACTTCATAAATTTGTCACCCCTTCTCATGGTATCTAAAATCTTTCTTGCAACCAAGTCCAAAGCCAAGATGGAAGAGTTAGTTTCACCATTTTTGTCAACGTACTTCAAATGCTGATGGAGGTGCAGTAAGATAGTCAGAGCACTAAGTGTATGTAACTGCCCTTCTGTGGTAGCTAATTTTTAACATTGTGGATTTGCATATCTTATGTATTTTGAGGAATATTTAGATACACACCTCAGCTAATATGCAGGCAGGCTAATCTGTGTGACTGCAATCTCGTGCACACTTAAAGGTACCCCTGCCCGTACGGGCCAGTCTTGACAGACTCTAGGGTTGTGCGCCTATCTCACTCAAGAGGCTGGGGGCCAGCGCTGTCCGGAGACACTTCCGGGTCACGTGGCCAGTGTGACATCGCTGCTCTGGCGAGCCAGAGCCGCACACAGAAACGCCGTTTACCTTCCCGCTAGTAAGCAGTCCCTATTTATCTACTTGCACCCGGGAGTGCTTTCGAACTGCTAGGTTGGCAGGCGCTGGGACCGAATGACGGGAGCGCACCCCGCCGCGGGGATTCGAACACTTACTTGGGTATTAAGTCTCATTCAACTCAGTGTCACTCCTGTGCAAATGGGGCTATCAGATTCCTGCAGTACAATCAGATTGGAGAATTGGATCCAAAACTAACAAAATGAATTTCAGTAGGGTCAAATGTAAAGTTGCACACATAGGCAAGAAGAACCAGCTGCACAAATATTAGATGGGGGACACCTGGCATGCCAGTAGTACATGGGAAAACGATCTAGCGGTCTTAGTAGACCACAAGCTTAACATGAGTCAACAGTGTGATGCAGAAGCAAAAAAAGTTAATGCTTGCATCAACAGAAGCATAGTGTCTAGACTCTAGATCAAGAGAAGTAATAGTACTACTCTATTCAGTTTTAATCAGACCATTTTCTGGAGTACCTATGTCCAGTTCTGGGCACCACAATTGAAGAAGGATATTGACAAGCTGGAACATGTGCAGAGGAGGGCAACAAAGATGATCAAAGGTCTGGAAACCAAGCCTTATGAGGAACAGTTGAGGGAACTGGGTATGTTTAGCCTGGATAAGAGAAGACTAAGAGGATATAAGATAGTCATCTTTAAATATCTGAAGAGCTGTCATTTGGAAAATGGAGCAAACTTGTTTTCTCCTACTGCAGAGGAGAGGACCCAAACCAGTGGTGTTAAGTTACATGAAAGGAAATTCTGACTAAACATCAGGAATAACCTTTCATCAGTGGAACAGAGTCCCTCAGAAGGTGGTGGACTTTCCTTCATTGGAGGTTTTTAAGCAGAGGTTGGATGGCCATCTGTCACAGATGCTTTAGCTGAGATTCCTGCATTGCAGGGGTTTGGTCTAGATGACCCTCGGTGTCCCTTCCAACTCTAAAATTCTATGATTCTGTAATCTTAGACAAGTCTATTCAGAAGTACATCCCATTGAGTTCAATGAGGCTTCCTTAGTTAAATGACAAAAGGACTGCAGCCTTAGTGTCATATACAGCCTTTAACTACTTTTAAATAAATTATTAAGCATTAGATTTCAAGTCCCCTTATTTAAGGTCAATGTGTGTCTTTGTAAGAGTAGTTCCTGAAATTTATGTTGATAAGTTCTTAACTGTGCAGCCCGTTTTTGTTTTTGCTTCTGCAGCTCTTCTGGAATTGCATTGACATGCTAGTAATTTTGAAATCTTGTTTCAGTCCAACAGAGCTTGACATTCAAAAGATGTTTTATGGCTACATATATTTATCTCTTCTATGATATTAAAGTATAATCAATTGCAGGTTTTTATAGTTGTAGATTTCTCCTGCAATAAATCAGTGAATACAATCAAGAAGCTTTACAGACTTTGATTTAGTAAAGTGCTAGCAGTGTAATACTACTTTACGCTGGGGATGAAAGAAATCATTGGTGGAATTACTGGTGTAACCCAGCCTAGAGCAAGCAATTATGATAAACTTTGCTTAGCTTACATGATGGAGGTTTCCATTATCCTTTGGCAGAAAATTCCATGGTGCCCAGCGTTACAGGAATTGAGTTGTACTTCATTCAGTAACGCATGCAAGTCAGAATAGTCGGCATGCAAATACTGTACCAAGTTACTGCATTTTAACCATTTTATTTAGTTTTGAACATTTTAACTTTTTTAATGGGACCAGAATGGTGGTTTACTCGTTCTTTTTGATCTAATACATTTCTATTGCATTAAGCTCAGTGTGTGGTGCCCCTTTTGGAAGGTTTCTGTATTGAATTCAAGATTAAGAGGTTGCATTGCTATGTTTGCACAGGATGGCTTGGTTCACGCTAAACACTAAGGCAAACCATGATGTTGTGTGAATGAGCAAATGCATGAGCTTCGAGAGAAGAGATTCTAGCTTACTCCTACCCAGTCATTTTGCCTCTGTGCTGAGCTACGGTGGCACAGTGCAGTAGTGGAATGAATGGTGAGGAGCAAAGCAGCTGTGGGTTACTGATTTGTTTTACAACTCAACATTAAGAAAACAAATGCTTTAGTGATGTGGAGTCTGCATAAACCTAGCAGTGCTACCCTGTTCCAGTCAGCCTTTCAGTTTAATACAGCTGCAGAAAAGTGCAGTAAGGGCAGATGTTTAAATTCTGCGCTTGTCACTATTCAGAGTTGTAAAGGCATTTAGCATTTTCTTCCTATTTTCATTAAGACTCTTAAAGCACCTTGCATTCTACAGTTCACGAATCATTATCATGCTTAACCTTAGGTTATTGCAGGCATAGGCAAACTCGGCCCTCTAGAACTTTTGGGACTACAACTCCCATCATCCCTAGCTAACAGGACCAGTGGTCAGGGATGGTGGGAGTTGTAGTCCCAAAACACCTGGCGGGCCGAGTTTGCCTATGCCTGGGTTATTGCATACAACTGACTTCCTAGGGTTCCCACGATAGATAGTTAGACTGTTACTGTTTACACCTGTCGAAACGTGAAACAGAAATGAACTGTGAGTCCCTGTCCATGACTTTAAATTTGCTCATACAATATAGTGCATGTATGTTTTAATTTATCAGTTTCAGGGTCTGCATGTACAGGATGAGTTCAATTATACTCATAGTGAATATCCCCAAACTAAAAAATAGCAGGAGGTCAGAATAACTCATTCCAAAATCTATTCTGGTGAGAGGAATGGTGTACATCCTTTCTTCCAGTTCCAGGTAATCCCATCTGTAGAGCATAGACACTAGTGTAAAGGCTGTCAGCAGAAACAGTGCTGATTGAATGCCCTTCTCTTGAAATTGCTTTTTGCAGAAGTGGAGGTGAAATGACTCATCAGTGGTCTCCTCCTCTTGCTAGTACCTCTGCATGGCTTGTAGTTGAGGCTTGTTTGAGCCCCCACTGAAGGACCAAGATGAGTACAGAGATGTGAAAATTACAGAAGTGCAATACTTTCATTACCCTCCTCTTCTGTATGCATACAACTTTTCCTGGGCCCCTCTGTACTTGCATTCTTTCTGAAATGCCTTGTCCTAACATTCTAGCCTCAGACAGCCTTTTAAAATCTGTTGTATTTGTAAGCAAACCAGTGGAGGCTGTATTGAGTCTGTAAGTTGTTAACCCAGTTTATTGGTAATATACAGTAATACCTCTGTTTGCAAACCGTCCTCCTTGTGAACGCTTCAGGTTATGAGCTCTGCTAACCGGGAAGTAGCTGCTCCCAGTAGCGAACTTTGCCCCGGGATGCGAGCAGAAATCGCGCGCCAGGGGCCCCATTTGCAAGAGCGCGCCTCAGGATAAGAACAGTTTCCAGTTACGAACGGACCTCCGGAACGAATTAAGTTCGTAACCAGAGGTTCCACTGTAAACAGATTCACAGTGACTGAAATCTAACAACTGCTCTGTGGAACAGTGGACGTGAAAGTAGATTGCATCTTACAGAAGTTACAAAACGTGAGATAGGTTGAACTCTTGGAGTCATGACTTTTCTGTAGACCTTAGGGAACTGCAGTTAAAAGATAAAGAATCTTCTCTGGTCCCCCCACTCCCGGCATATAAATTAGTTATGGCATGTGGTCTGTGCTGTCAGAAATGCATACTGAAGTATATTTAAGAAAGGTTTGGAAGAATGAATGTGATGTTTACACCACCATTAAAAGATAACTGGGTAAGTATCTACTATATATGGTGTTTTTGAAGAATTGGTTCTGCCTTGGGCAATGGGAGGTAAATGCCTCTAGCTCTTTAGGAAATGTACTAATGTTTTTGAATATATGACTTCAGAGATTATTACTTTTTTAAAAAAAAATGTATCTGGCTTGAACTTAATTTTCTTCCCATCTGTTCTAATTTTTGCCTCTATTGACTAAATAGGCTAAGAACCTAGCATTGTGCAGATACATGAATTTGAGCCAACACATATTTGAGTTGAAGGAGCTGTGTTTTCCAACTATTCTCTGCATTCTGCTGGATAAAATTGGCATGCAATTTAATTCTGCATCAGCCGTTGAAAAAGTTCTTAAATTACAGCCTACATTGTGTTCAGGAAATAAATCTTGTATATATTTATTGTACCATTCGCCGAGTGCTTTATTCGTAATGCTAAATGACTATGCAGACGTACGTGGGAATAAATCTCATTGGGGCTGATTGGAAAGTATGGGATTGCAGAGTGATATGGAACTTTGAGACAGGTACTCGGTAAATAGGGGCAGTGTCGGTAACTGGCAGCTTGGGGCAGCTACTGGGTCCCAGTACTCTTGTAGGTTTCAAAGCTGATGCCTATCCTGGGTTGTCTTCTGCTTCCCAAGGCAGCAGCCTCACCCTGCAAAAGGGCTGGACCCGTGTCTCTTTCTGTGTGCTATTTTCTTTAGTTGATCCGCAACAGTTGTGCCTCCCTCCTGTGGAAAGCTCTCCCCTGCGGCATTTGCCTGGTGCCATCGTTAACATCTACCAGTCAATTGACTGGTTTTGATAAATGTTCTGCTGCTGAAATTTTGCTGGGTCATTGTAATTATGATGTTCGTACAGAGCCCCCGGTCGTTTCACGGACTATTGACCTGTATACCACTACTTTATTCTTCCGCTGCCACCAATTTTGTGGGGGGAAACCCAGGGTTCCCCGGTGAAGTACTGAGCCTCAGTCAGGTAGAGTTAACAATGAAGATTAAAGTTTATTTCAAACACAAGCAAGTTTTAAAATATATTCGAAATGCTGTCACTCTATTCCCTCTCAGTCTTGTCCCTGCCTCTTAATTCACTCTGACTCCTCTATCTCCCCCCCACCCCACCAAAAGAACCAACCAAATTAACTGTCAAAACCTCTGGGCTGAGCCTCAAAATCAGGTAGGCTCCGCCTCCGGGCTTTCTTATTGGTCAACCTATTAATCCTTTCTCTCCCCCAATACAAACGTACAGTGGTGCCCCGCAAAACGAATGCCTCGCAAGATGGAAAACCCGCTAGACGAAAGGGTTTTCCGTTTGCGATGCGCTTCGCAAGACGAATTTCCCTATGGGCTTGCTTCGCAAGACGAAAACGTCTTGCGAGTCTCGCCATATTTTCCCCGCATTCCCCCCCCTTTTTCAAAGGCGCTAAGCCACTAATAGCCTTTTAGCAGCTTAGTCGCTAATCCTTTAATAGTCGCTAAGCCACTAAATCGCTAATAGCGCTAATCCTCTTAGCCGCTAATGGGGTTGCTTCCCAAGACGAAAAAACCGCTAGACGAAGAGAATCGCGGAACGGATTCTTTTCGTCTTGCGAGGCACCACTGTATTCCCAAAGAATGGGCAAACACCACAGTAATGACATTATTATAAGACATACTTTTTGGTTTTGTGCTCTTCATATCCTTAGACTTTTTTGTAGTGAACAAGCAATAAGTCAAATGAATGATAGCTTATCATGCTAATTATTTATACAATGAGAAGAGGACTAAAACTAACAAGTGATACTTTTACATTTTGGTGAATATGTTTGTTTTCCCACCCTTTAATTGTTTAAAAACTGCCTGTTAGGAAAAGATACTTACATACAGTACTAAGGAATAAAATGTCAATTTTTAGGCTTTGGCAAATTATTGATATTGAGTTACCAAGTTATTATAAATGTGTTCTGGAATCTGAGCATTTCTCCCTATTTTATATTAACATCTCATTAAGTGGGCGTGACTGGGCAAAAAGTTACTATGGACAAATTGTACTGCATGAATGAATGATTGAATGGGAAATGTTGAAATGGTATAAATAATTGATACCAACCCTTAAAGAGATTCTGAGTGTTACTGTAAAATGAAATATGCAAGAAGTCAGCAGATGTTTGAATATAATGAGGTTAGGCATGAGTTAATACGTTTTTTTTTTCATCTGCAGACCATACATTTTAGATAAGAGGATAGAGTGCTGGACTTAGCTAAAAATCACGCTCTGCAATGAATCATGCTAGATGACCTTGTGTTAGTTATAGTCTTTGAGACATAGCTACTTCACTAGGATTTTTGTGAGAACTGGAATACAATGGATTAAAGCCCTTGTATGCCACCCTGAGCTTCCTGGGAGGAAGATAGAGGGTGCAAATGAAACATTTAGCCTCAAAGTCTGACTATGCCAGGCATCCCCACTCAGCCCTCCAGATGTTTTGGGACTACAACTCCCACCATCCCTAGCTAACAGGACCAGTGGTCAGGGATGGTGGACATTGTCCCAAAACATCTGGAGGGCTGAGTTGGGGGATGCCTGGACTATGCTATCATTCTGCAAATAAAATGTTCATCAGAAAGCAGGCAGTAATTGTGATGCATTAATTCCTTTATCGGTGCATATTCAAGGATCCACAATTTTATTTTCCAAGGCTTCCTTCCAGCTCTGGATATGCAGGGGGAGAGATGATGCTCACATTTTTGGAAGTATATTTTAAGGTTTGGGACAAAATCCTTGAAAGACAACACAGCTGGCAACCACAAATCTTTAGCTGGTCATTAATGAATTAGGGGAGATTTGTTTACAACATATATGGTTTTCCTGAGAAAGTTGCTCCTGGCTAGTTTGGCTGCTTGTGATGTTCTCTGACAAGTTCCAGCCTTATTTTTGTGTATTCTGAATTGGGCAAGGGAATGTGGTTTCGGCCATTGTCCCCCACAGTCATTTAGTCACAAATGTTTCAAGGTCATCTTTCCCTACTCTATGCTGTGTAATCTATCTTGTCATCACAGTTGTCATCAATTCTTTTTGTTTATTCATTTTCATTTCATTTCATTCATTCCCATTTCCATATCACTTTATATTTAAGAAAACATCTCAAAGTGGTTTAAAACACATTAAAGCATCAAATAAAACAATCCAGAATAAAAGAAGAAGGTTCAGATTACTTGAAGAAAATCAGATATATTATATATTCATTCAAAACAACATAATTAACAGGAAACTGAAATAGTTGCTTAAATATTTCAAAACTAAACATTACAAAGGAGGGCAACTACAGAGTGCACATTTAACACAGCAAAGTTAACAAAGAAAAATCTTGAGCATTTCAAAAGAAAACATTACTAAAGGAAGCCAAATGTAAAATGCACAATTAAAACAGCATAATTAGCAAGAGAATAAAATATTATCATAAGCGTATCTGTTGCTGTTGTTGCCAATCCTGCCAATGGTGGTTCATGGTGGGTGGTGGCTGTGGAAGCTCAGGCTTGATGACCTGGGTCTGCACTAAGAGACATCCAAGATGGCCTCTGGCCTCTACAGCAGCCTCAGCTTTTGTAACTGGAGTCAGTCAGGACCCCACCCTCCTAGGCCAGGTAGAAAAAGGCCTGCAAAGGCAGGGAAAATGTCTTCCAGGACCCCCAACCAAGATGGTATCTTCTTAGCTTCTTTCGCCACATTTGTCTAACAGAGTATGGCTATTTAATACAGTGGTACCTCGGGTTACATACGCTTCAGGTTACATATGCTTCAGGTTACACACTCGGCTAACCCAGAAATAGTACTTCAGGTTAAGAACTTTGCTTCAGGATAAGAACAGAAATCGGGCTCCTGCGGCGCGGCGGCAGCAGGAGGCCCCATTAGCTAAAGTGGTGCTTCAGGTTAAGAACAGTTTCAGGTTAAGAACAGACCTCCAGAACGAATTAAGTACTTAATCCGAGGTACCACTGTATATGTCATTCTCTTCTCCCTGAATGCGATTATATGGTGGTAAAGGGTTAAAAGGAACTGCAACTGTTGCTCCTCCTATCTCATTCAGTGGGATTTATGTTTTGTATGTTTCAGCTCTAGTTCTGTGTAAGGTTGCCTCAATGCTAGACCTGTTTATTCCCTTGTTTAATGAAGCAACTGTTCTGATGTTCTCTTGGTGTCACTGCTCTGGTGCATGGTTAACAGGATGGTGTGCAACCATGTGAGTACGTACAATATGACATTGAAGTAGCAGACACAAAAATAATAAAGCAATGTTTGAAAAGCATTGTCAAGTCAGCAAAAACAAAACAAAACAAAACCTCTCATCCAGTAATCTCAAGGTTATCAGGAACTGTGTCCTTCGACTATCAGGTTTTTTAATAAACTCTTCCTGAAAGTTGTTAACAAGGGAGACGGGCACACCTCACCAGGGAGGGCATTCTGCAAACAGGGAAATGCCACTGAAAAGACCCTGTCACTGGTCAACAGCAACCAGACAACCTTCAGTGGTGGCAGCACCAACAAGGCCTCACCTGATGATCGCAGGGCCTGAGATGGTTTACTGGGCAGTGCAGTTTACTTTCCAAATAAGATTGTGGTTTAGTTTCTATTCAAGGCATTGGACTTTTGCAAAACGTTCAAGAACTTGGACCGCAGTTCTACTTGTTTCGTTTTTTCAAGGGCCAGATCCTTTCATTCATGTCTCTCATCAGTCCTCTCACAACTGAGCTGCTGAGCTCAGGAGGTCATAAAAGACCCTCTCAAAGATGAGTTGAGTGTATGAAGCACCTAAATTATTATCTGCTCTGATTAAAACCCAAGCAGGAGAAGAATTGCCAGCTTCCCTGGTAGACAAATGCTTCACACGGCCAAGTCTTCGTCAGCCAGGGATTGTGTGAGGCACTTTGGCAGCCAGAACTAGCATTGCTTTGGCTGTCAAAGCCCCTACTGTGTTACATTGAACGGGGTTGATTTCATGATATGTATAAACCAAATCTAAGTGTGGGGTATCGCGGGTATGGGTGAAGGCCTTCTTCACACACAGGGATCATCCACACCCTTCCATTGCATTTGGCCTCCACAATGTCATCTCCCTGCTCTGTAGAAACTAATTGAGCCATTCACTTCTGTGGGGGAAGGAAAAGGCTCCTAAATCTTGACTTTTTCTGGGGTTGGGGCTGTACTGTGGTGGGAAAGACTTGGGTAATTTCTGAATGATTTCAAGAGGAGCTTCGGGAAGTTTGCCCAGCTCTAGTACTAATGGTGAAGTTTTGGATCACAATGCTCATGAATTCCTGGAGACTTGTGGCAGCATTGCTAGATTGATAGGAATGAATGTTGAAGAAATGGCTCTTTGAAGATAACAAAGGTGGTGGTGAATTAAGTGACAAATCTCTTAAAGGCCTCACCAGCACTGCTACATGTGTTCCTCTAAATGTGGCATAGTCTACAATCCTAGAGTCATGTATCTAGAAGTAAGTCCTGTTTGGGGTCATCATGTCCCGTTTTGCTGCTTCAAGCAGAACAGGAAGTGCCACCCTGGCAAATATGAAAGATCAGGAAAGAGAAAGACCACCCCCATCGTTCAGCCCAGACTCTGAGATCCAGCGCCGAGGGCCTTCTGGCGGTTCCTTCACTGCAAGAAGTGAGGTTACAGGGAACCAGGCAGAGGGCCTTCTCGGTAGTGGCGCCTGCCCTGTGGAACGCCTTCTCATCAGATGTTAAGGCAATAAGCAACTATATTAGTTTTAAAAGATATCTGAAGGCAGCCCTGTTTAGGGAAGTTTTTAATGTTTAATGCTGTATTGTGTTTTTAATATTCGGTTGGGAGCTGCCCAGAGTGGCTGGGGAAACCCAGCCAGATGGGCGGGGTTTAAATAATAAATTATTATTATTATTTTTTATTGATGAGGAGATGAGACGAGAGATTATTGGGTCTCAAATCAGACCTAAAATAAATGAGATTACCTGGCAAAAGCAAGCTCATACCTCTCATTGAGTTTGTATACATACTTAAGTTATGTTTATAATTATATTTTGGGAATGTTTCATGTTCTTATGTTGCTGTGTTGTTTCACATTTCTGGATGTCCCATGGTCATATTATATAGTAGTTGTGTTCTATGTTGCAAATCATGAGATTTCCAAGCTTCCTTTCCTTGACTGAGTGGAAGGGTAGAGGCCTACCATTTTCAATAAAAGCTTGATAAAGTACTTGAATGCATGCTGAATGGCAAGGGGTCAAGCAGGGCTCCATTTTATCTGTTGCTCTGTCACCTCTGTAGGCTTGGATGTTCAAGGCTTTTATTTACAAGAATATAGACACTTCTTTTTCCACTTGTGTATTTTCAACATTCGCTTGTTTTCTTTGTTAGCAACAGATCATCAAGTGTGTTTAAGTCAACTGAAATAAATGGGTTGGATCCAGAGATATATCAGTGGAAGAACCTTGAAGTCATGGTGTGCTGTGGGCAAACACATGTCTTGAGACATCACAAAATACTTTTGCAGATGTCTGTGGAATAGCTGTTGCTAGCAGACCTTAGGCTTCAGAGTGGGATTGAAGGGAAGTAAAGTCAAAGGAGGTTGGTTAAAAAAAACTGGTTAAAATGCTTAAAATGAATAAAATAAAGTATGATTGCAAAATATGAGCCACTAGGAGAGGCACATAGCTGGAGTTTGGTTGTCTTTCTCATGCTAGGACTTTGCCCTGAGTAGGCAAAATCTCTTCCATTCAGAGAGCAGCTCTGGCTCAAATTTACTAGTTTTAATCTTGGTTAACTCTGAGCTGAATTATGTTTTAGAATTTTATTTTTTAGTAGTTTTGAAGATGTGGATGAGCCCTGTTCCTGTTTCTTTTTTGGGGGTGGGATCGCATACTGGCAAATTCAGGTTTCACGATTACAGCTGATGCCGCGTTTTTGTGCAACAAACCAACTTCCACTAAAAATTTGGGACTTTCTGTGATAAGGAAAGTATCAGGAAAAAGCACTGGGATTTGAATTGTGCTGTAAGGGCCAATTTTTACAGCTCAGGTCATTTCAAAGGTAACCATGCATAGGATTGCACTGCATGAATGCCAGTGCCTTCTTGCTCTCTTCCCCATGTTGAAGTTGTAAAAGGAGAAGGAACATAGACATTGAAAAGTAAAAGTTGTACTGATGCAGCATGAGATATTTGTTTCATTCTTTGTGCTTGTACTAGCAGATCCATTATAAATGCCTTTTAAGAAGGTTAATGTATGGATGCACTTAAGTCTAAAGCTATTATAGTTCTTGATTTTTTTATTATTATCAGCAGCCAATACTTTACAGTCTCTGCTCTTAGAGTCCCACACAGTTAACCAGCAGTGTGCTTGAGAACCTTTGCTTTGTTAATACTTCTACAATTAAAAGATAAATCCATATTAGTGACTAAATGAAAGAATGGTCTGAAAATTGATGTACTGGTGAAAAGAGAGGCTCCTGGTGCTTTATTTTTTTAACCCATGAATAAGGAGAAGTTACTTTTCGTAAAGAAGATAGGCTACTTTGAATGAGCGTGTTTGTTTGTACCTTCTGTTGGTTGTTCTGATAACATGTTTATGATGGTTTGTGATTCCTTCTCTTACACCCAAGTTCACTGAAAACCCTCTACTTCCCATGAAGCTAGGATTTGACAGAGTCCTCAGATGCATTTGGCTGGCCCGAAATGAGTTTCGTTTTCCTTCCCCTCAAATATTTCCCTGTTCTGTGGATCCATGTTGTAATCTGCATGTTGCATATTACATTGGAAGCAGCAAATCAGACCACTGGCTCATCTAGCCCATTACTGTCTACACTGAATGGCTGTGTTTTCAGGAGGTTGAACCTTATGCATACAAAACATGCACTCTGCCACTGAGCCACCACATGAAAGCCTTTTTCTACCATGATTTTTGGGGTTTAGGGGTCATTCCAATTCCCTGCAGCTTTTCTGCAAAGGCAGGTATTCTCTTGTCTGATTCTGCAATGTATACCACTTAGCACCCTCGTGTTACAAAAAGGTAAGCACATTATTTCCCCCCTTGATGGTGATAACGGTGTTTTTCATGCACAAAGCAGGGCCACTTGTTTGAGATTTCACCTGGTGAGGACATTTCCCAGCAAGTATTTTAGGATTCAGTCAGCTGGCAAAGCCAACCTGAGAATGACTGCCCCACCCCTAGCAACAAATTTTAGGTTGGTTATTAGTAATGTGAGATTGCTGCTTGCCAAGGGCAACTGCTATATGTGTGTGGTCATCTGTCAACTGTGCTTACTGGTGATTTATCATCTCTGGCTTTTCCATATCAAGATTTGATGCAATAAGACTATGCTGAATAACACATCATTGTTGTCTTAATGTGTCCTTTGTTTCCTTGTTGTGGAGAAATGTAGCGATTTTGTCGCACCACATGGCTAACTTTGTGAAGATGAGCCTTATATTGTGCAGCATTTCCTGTGGTTTTATAAATCATCAGAGCCTTTTTGTCTTAGCTGCACCATTTTAAAAAGAAATGTGTAGCTGAAATCTCTAATTTCCCCCAGGCCATCAGCTGCCACTTAATACTTTTGAGTTAGCCAACAGCTACATTAAGAAGGGACAAAACGAGCATTTCACATAATAGCCAGCTCTTGCATAACAAAAATGAAAAATCTGCGATCTTGTCAAACATGTCTTTGTCTGGCACCATCTATAGAGCAGTACATGTCCTGTCTCTCTGCCCAACCCGCTATTTAATGTTTTGTTTTCTGAGGTTTAAACAGTAAATCAGGGGAATGAAGATTCCTTAGGTGGCTGACAAACTCTTAATTGTAGGTACAAGTAATCTAATGTTAGTAGCCACCAAAGACCAGTGGGCTATTGACCAGGAGCAAAATCAAGGGCTTATCCACTCTTCCCTTCTCCCCACTGCTTTCCCCAAGGGAAAGCAACTCTTTAGCGCTCAGTTGGAGCAAACAGCAATTCAATTTTTCTCTGGATTGACATTTGTGTCAATTTAGCACCAAAGAGCGGGTTTTCCCTGGGAAAGGAGTGGGGCAAGGGGAAAACCACTTAGATCCATGCTTTGTAGACATGGGACAAGCAGAAGAGTGGACAAGCCCAGTGGACTTCCGGTTGGTTGCCCGGTATGGCAGACAGGAGCTCTTTTGATTGAGTTGAGCTTTGAAATATTATGACTGGAAAGTGTTTACAGGCACAATTCAGAAGCCCATGTTTTGATTAACATTACCCCTTTGTTGCCTTACCCCAGTTGTAGTGCTTCTTCCTTTGAATTTTAAGGGGGGGAGTGTAAACTCTGTTCCTTAGCAACCTCTGCCCCAGTTCAGATGTAATAATCTCAATAGATGAACCTTGACTTGTCATCTTCTCATGCATTCCTTGTCCTTTCCCTGGCACCTCTTCCTTACAAGATCCTGGTTTGTAAGCAGCAGTTAAACCATAATATCACAGACAGTATGGGTGTTATGGGAAACTATGATCCCCTCCTCCCACAAAGTCAGATGATATATGAGGAGGGAGTATGAGGGTATAAGGCTTGTTCTAGATCTGATTGTATTTATTGATGATTGTTGTCTGAAAGAGGCCTTTACCCTAATGTAATTTATGTCAAGAAATAGATTGTGGAATCTTCAGACTTAGTCTAATAAGCTGAAGATTGCTTATATGTTGTATGTTTCTATGTTTTCAATTTTAGCTCTTGGTTTCTTGCAAGCAAAAACAACATCTACTCTCGCATTGATTTAAAAGTTATCACAAAATTAATTTCAGCTATATTTTCAGAAATGCTACCCACCCAATATTCTCAGCAGATGAGTTCATGTTTAGGGGTTGGCATAGCTCAACAGAATTTTTGGCCTTGGCAAAGTGTTACCTTGGTAGACTAAACTATGAGGGTTGCTAGTTTTCTCAAACATTGCTAATTTAAACATAAAAATTCGTCTCAATTTTAAGCAATTACATTAAAAAGTTACTTTTCATTATTTAATTCAATCAGCCTGAAATTAATAAAATCTTTACAACCACAAAATGTGCTGATTAGGGTAAGCCAAAAGCCAGAGACTGCAAAATTAAAACAAGAAGTGCATTATAAAGTACAATAAAGTTTCTGATATTTCACTTTAGATTTGGGTCATTCCACATAGCTCTCATATTTAATATTCCATGTAATCTTATGTAATTACATTGAGTGAAAAAGTGTGTAATTCCCCACCCCACCCCTCGGGCTGGGGAAGGATTTAATCTTTTTACATTATACCATAGATTTGATTCTACAGATTTTATCCACACACTCTGGTTTTTAGCAAGTAACTCATGGACAGGCAAAGAATAGTGATGTGCATCTTTCCCTCCCCTCTCCTTTTTGTAATCATATAAGTTAGAAGCCATTGCAAATAAATCTTCACAAGAAGAAGAAGAAGAAGAGTTTGGATTTGATATCCCGCTTTATCACTACCCTAAGCAGTCTCAAAGCGGCTAACATTCTCCTTTCCCTTCCTCCCCCACAACAAACACTCTGTGAGGTGAGTGAGGCTGAGAGACTTCAGAGAAGTATGACTAGGCCAAGGTCACCCAGCAGCTGCATGTGGAGGAGCAGAGACACGAACCCGGTTCCCCAGATTACGAGTCCACCGCTCTTAACCACTAACGCCACACTGGCTTCTTGTGCACATCTTGTGTTTGTGCTGCTGAGGAACGGGTACTGTTTGTAATACAATGAAGAACTAAAGCAGTATTCTGTTGCAGAAACCAAATATATATATACAATTCTTTTTTTCCTTTTATAAAGATGCTGCAAATACAGTGTACAGTAGTGATGGAGACTTCCAGTTGCTAATGTGTGTGTGCTGATGACGGCCTCGCTGGTTAAGATTAACACTTTGTGGCTTCAGTCATTGTCTAATTCACAAACACAAACACACCTGTTGTTATTTTGTGTATCTTTTTGCCTTTTATATAGACCAGTGTTAGGGAAGATCGGCTCCCGTGAACACAGCCAGTGGTCAGGGTCAGGGATAATGAAAGTATCATTCTAGTAATATTTGGATACCCACAGGTTCCCTATCACTGTTTGGACTTTGGAAGATGCCACCTAAGGATGGTAGAAGGATTGGCTACCAATGATATAGACAATTAGAAGCTTATTATGAGAAAGAGAGAAGACACACAGCCCAAGTTGTGATTTGGCATTGAAGCAACCACATTTTCCTTATGCTTTACTGATGTGGTCTTATGTTTCTATAGATGTTTATGCGTTTTATAATGTTTGCACAATATGGGCTGTTGTATATGTTTTTAAAAGCAATCAGGCAGTTCTCTTGAATGCTTAAAATATTTTTTAAGTTTTCAAAAAATGCTGGCAAAAATGCTCTTGCTAAAAAAAATGCAGAGAGAAAACTATATGGCCCTTGACTATATGTTTAAAATACAAAAATGGTAAAAATAAATCTCCTTTCTACTTGATTGGCTGAACATGTATCGTGCTTTATAGTATGAACAAAAACGGCACATTCCTACCCCATGGAGTTTCTGTTTAATTTTTTGGCATTGTGGGATGAAATGAAGCTGACGGAGTTGAGAGGCAAGAGCTCAAATTAATGTTCTGGTGAAGGAACAACCCTTGCACATTTTTTTGAATTTTGAATAAACTCACCTTTGATTTTCATACTGTGAAGTTTAAAATGGAATAGTCCTTTGAATAGTGCTTCACTTGCAATTCAGACTTGAAGGTGTTTTTTGGGTATGTGTGTTTAGTACAATGAGATTTGTCACTTACGGGTAGAGAAGACCAAATTCTTTTTGGGAAATCACATTGAGAAAATACAGAATATTATTATCCATATATTATGGATAATACAGTTTCTTTTAAATTCACGAAGAAGAATGAGCTCATGACAGATTGCTTTAGCTAACCCCGTGAAGCCAGGTTGGTGTATAAAAAAGAATCACTGTTCCAAATACCAAATACTCTTTTTCAATGAAAAGAATCACTCAGTGGGGAAGTAGGTTTGCAAAAGTGCGGATGGAAGGGCAATGAACGAACTTCTATAGAATGAATATCAGTAGGATTCTTCATGCGGTATGAGCAAGATGTTTTAAGAAAACGAGAATCCCAGTGGGGTAGATATTATTTTTATTATCATTTATTTAATTTATATACTTTCCTTCATCTGAGGATCACAGGGCGGTTTACTGATAGCCTAAATAAGGAGTATGGTATTCAGTAACTGATATCCGGGAATAATATCACCCAAGATATGTAATATCAAGCATTGGGATTGCCCTATGTGGTCTCTGGATTTGGGGGAATCCTCTATATGTAATGGGGTCACTTGATCTTCACCAGAGGACAGTCTGTTCCCTCGCCGTCCTGACATAATCAAGTAATCAAGTTAAAATCACACGTTATTTTATTAATTTGAAAAACTGCAATAATGTGGGAAAGTATGATATAGAAACTATTGCTCACATTATCTAGCTGAATGATCACTACTCTTACTTGGCAAATAAGGACATTCAGAGGAAATATATATGTACTATATTTGAAAATGATCAATGTGCCGTTAGTAGCCTTTCTAGAAGCACAGCCGATATTCTGTTTTTTTCAAGAGCAGGCCTACCGATCTAATTTTGTTTGTATCATATAGATGCCTAGGGCAGTTTATAATGGCACCGAAGTATTCTGAATTATATCTATTAGGAGGAACAAACATATTGGTAACTGATAAAGTCATAGGACTGGAAAGTAGTCCCTGATTTAGTAGTTAGAATACCAAGTTAGAATAAATGATTCTTAATCTTTCTGAAATGATAACCAAACCTTATTAAAAAATTCCCCCCCCCAACCAAGTACAATTTTTTTTCAAAGGGCTATATTCTATTACTATTTCTTTTCTTCCTTTTTCTTTACTGTTAAGCTTAATTGAGGTTCCCTGTGTACTGCAGAGTTTCCTGCTGGGATAGGATCAGCCACAGGCAGCTCAGCAACTTCTACCTGCGAAGGCTGCTTTCTAGTAAGCAATACTGTTGCACAGATGAAGCGCAAAGATCTAATGAGACCTCCAAGGAGCCAAAGTGCCTGGCATTCTCTTCCTTCCTTTGTCCTTTCTCTCTTTCTTCTGGCACAGACATTGTTTTGCCTAGCATGCAATTAGCATTGGCCCTTCATCATATGCCGCATGCAGTATTTCTCAAAACCAGCCTGTTTTTCGTAAGTGACTGGTGATATTTCTGTATTTAATTTAGCAGGATAACAACACTTGCATATTAGCACTGTTTACAGATAAGCATTTTACTGTAACACATTTATCTTATTTTCTTATTATAGTTGCCTCCAGGGTTCAAAGGTCGGTGCAATTTTAGGGCTAGGCCAAAAGATGGGGTGCTTTTCATAACCATTTTCACAAGGAAAAGCACTCTCCCCCACTTTTTAAGGATTTTGCAGCAATCTGGATGAAGGTGCAGAGAGCAATTGATGATCTAATTAGCTGGTTCACCCAGCAGAAAGCATTGCCTTCATTATCATTGACTTCTTTCCCCTCATTGATGTTGTATACACAATTAGATTTGTATACACAAATCTAATTGGTTAATTGTGATGTTATCATTTCACAAGTGATCCCCGATTCTCTGGAATCACTCTAGGAAAGAGAATTAAGCCATAAGCAGATATAAATGTTGCCGTAACCACCAAACAGAGAGACAAAGTGGCAGCGAATAGCAGCCAGATAGGATTGATATGGAATTACTTTACAACTATTAATTTACAAGGCATTCTCAACTTTTCTCATAATGGGATTATGCAAAGAAAAGAAAGCATTGCTGTTCTAGTCGAAGTGAACTTGGACAACAGGAGAACACTTTTATAAGGTCCATTTCCCAGAAGATCTGTTAATTGTATGATACCATCGCAGATTATGTGCTTTAAAAGCACAGAAAAGCAGCACTACTTTTCAATATGTATTTCCATTTACTTTGCAGATTTGGTCGTGTTAATGACCCCCTTGTTGCTTCTTCCACCTTCTGGGAAATGAAATTGTTAGCAAGGCAATGGAGGAATTTGTTGGACCATGCAATCTTGGCAGAGTTTGAGTTCCAGCAGATATGGGGGTAGCTGAAGCCTCCCAGGACTGCTATATCTCTCTCTCTGAATGTTTGGTAATCTGCTCTAGGAAAAACATAATCAAAATCTTCTGTCTTTCTTGGAGGTCTATAGCAGACACCCACAATAAAGTCACTGCTGTTTCCTTCTTCTGCAGTTTTTACCCATATTCTCTTAATCTGCCTTCCATGCTCCAGGTCATGAATCTCTTTTATAGGAGGGAATTGCAAAAGATAAGTAGAAGATGGAATTTCAGCCGGTGTATCTTGCATGACAAACTTCAAACTTTTTGGCTCTGGTAGGTGTTTGGCCTGTTGTTCAGATAGTGTTTGGCCAGATTTGGATCTTTTTGCCTGGTCTTCTCTTTCTGTTAGTTTCTTGTAGTTTATCACCTGGTTCCTACTTGTTGGTTCTTGTAAGTTTGTTGTTTGTATAAACTAAAGAACAATATTGGTTCTTTTCTGATGTTTGTCTATAAATGAAATAGGCCAACTTCAGTGCCTCTTTTGAGGTGGGAGACACATGTTTTTAATAAATACATAAAAGCTTATTCACAGTCTAAAATTGGTATGCCAAATCCCATATGGTGGGAATTATGGGAAAGTATTTCTTAATTAAAATACTTATACGCCCTTCCATCTTAAACAAGATCCTCAATATTTAACAAGATCCTCCAAGACAGTTAACACAACACTACAGGACTGAACCCAAGGAACACACAGTACTTATTTGCCTAATAAAGTGGCTTGCAACTAGCTCCTCCATAGACCCAAAATATGTATAAAGGCACAGTCCTCAAACCACAGGCCTTATTTGCAAATCTTGCTGTCTTGTTTCTGAGCATTCATGGAATACTATCATGATGTGCTTTCATCGTGATAACTCACAACATTGGGTGGTATTCAACTGTGTTTTACTTAGAGTATATCCTTGAAATAAATGGGACTTAGCCGTGCTCATTAATGTCAATTCACCTACTTTGAGTAAAATTTGATTGAATCCCACCCTGTACTTTTTTAAAAAAATGAAAGCCACAGACATCTAAAAATCTAATAATCATTTTGAAGTTCAACAATAATATGCAGTGGAGGGCTATGAGTGTAATGAAACAACTTGGTATTTATGGTAAAGAGAGTGAATCAACATAAACTTTACAAACTTTTTGCACTGCAGTTAGTTTTGTTCTAAAATACCAAACGACAACAACAACCCAAAAGTAAAAAATTATCACTGGGGTGACTGGTAAATGTAACAACATTTAAATTTCTGCTGTATATGGAATGATAGGCATATTATGGTTTTATAAAATCTTGGGCAAAAGCAAGCATATTAACGTTCAAGGAAGTCACCAGTAATTTTGAGGAAGAGTTCATTTAGTGGCTGAAATGAAAGGGAAATAAAAATGAAATGATGCTGCAGATGTCTTGGAAATATATGTGTAAATGGGAGAGCTTGTGGATCGTTTTAGCATGTAATCATAAAACAAGTCATGAACGTCTCTATAAACAGAAAATAGTATAGATGATTAAAATCAAGCCGTTATGTGAGTACAAATTAATTTAGCAGAAACAGTTATTTAAACAGTAAAAGAGTCTCAAGTAGCTGGGATTCTCAAGATAAGAAAAGGCATTTTTCTGTCTTGGTGATTAGCAGGATGGTGCAGAAATACCTGTTGTTGTGAGTGAAATGAAACAATTTACCAAGATAGCGTAATTGGTAATTACATGAGCACGATTTCACTGGTAATTGTGGATTTTGACTTTCAGCATGGAATCAGTAATTTGGGTTTCATAATCCAGACTTAATTACGACAATAACCTTTTAGAGATGAAGACAAAGTAAGTCTGTCAGAGGCTTCACAGTGAAGATAATTCCATTTCAGATTGCACCTCTAATTAAGACAAAGGCTGAAAATATGTCCCTGTAGTGCTTCCAACTCAGCTGTAGGGTTTTCCCTATGCTCCAGGCAAATTGTTGTTGTTTTTAATAATATCTAGTCTGTTTTATTTTTAGACTTCCTTTAAAAATAAAAATAAAGCAAGGGAGAAGTGCCTGTGCTTTTTGCAAGAGCCACCCTTCCAAAATTCTGCATACTTGGCTTCTCTTTGAAACAGGAGGATCTGTAGCTCAGTAGGAGTGCATGCAAAAGGTCCCAGGTTGAACAGGTAGCATCTCTTGGTAGAACTTTGGGAGACTCCTGCCTGAAACCCCTGGAGAGCCACTGCCAATCAGCGGTATCAAGCTACATGGACCAATCGCCTGACTTGTTATAGGGCAGCTTCCTTTGCTCCTAAAGAAGTTTGTTGTCACAAGAGAACAAGGAGCGGGAAGTGGGGGCTTATGGGTCCAGATCTGTGTGTCTTCAGCCTTGCAAACAAGCTCACAAAACTTTAAAACGTTAACAGCACATCCTGCCCACAAATACATTGATTAGATATTGGTGACAATTATTACCATACCCTTCCAAACTGGACATTTGCAAGACTTGTGACCGAGCAATGGGAGCTCACCCCGTCATGGGGATTCGAACCGCCGACCTTCTGATCGGCAAGTCCTAGGCTCTGTGGTTTAACCCACAGCGCCAAGCGTGTGCCAAAAGACCTGTTAGGTTAGACCAAATGCCTGTCCTGTAAAGCATCATATTTCCCATGATGGCCAGCCTGATGCCTATAGGATTCTCACAGGAAGGACATGGATATAATAGCCTTCTTCAGCCGTATTACCCATGAATTTGTCTACCCCCCTTATAAAATCATCTCATCTTGTAAAGACTCACATTATGAACTGTATAAATAAGTACTTCCTCTTGTCTATCAAGAGTCTTCTACCACTTGGCTTCATTGTTTCTCACATTAAAAGAGAGACAGAATAAATTCCCTCTTTTTCTAGTTTCTCCACATTGCACATACATTCTATTATATCCTTCACTGATGGGTTGCTCCAGTCCTTTGTTAATCCTGGTGGTTGTTTTTTGAACTCTCTCTCCCCCCCCCCCCCCCCGTTCAATAGGACTTCTGAGTAGACATAGTTAGGGATTGCACTTTAAATGTGTATACTTTTTTCCCCTTGTTAACTTTAAAATGGGCTGCATCATCCATTGTGTTAAAAGCTCCTGGCTCCTTTAAAATAGTTATTTAAACAATGGCCATGTCTAAAATATATATGTCAGAGTGCAGATGTCATCTAGCTATTGAAAATACCAATTTCAAAAGAAATTGCAATGCTGTCTGCTCAAACAGGCATTAGGAGAGAAGGAAGATGGATTAGGAAAGAGGATGGGAGCACAAGAGAGATTTATCCAAGCATATTGAACTCTGGGTCTCTATGGGCAAAAGTACCCAGAAGTAACATGTAAACCTCAGTTCTGCCACTACTACTATTTGTAAAAAGAAAGAAAAAATGAAAGAAAAAAAGACAGATAATGTTCTCCCTCAAGGACAGTGCCAGAATAATAGCTGGACAATAATGTTATAGGATAAATCCCATGGAGGATTGAAGAGGTTTTGTCTTGACAGTTCTGTAATAACATGTCTGGACAAAACAGAAACCTTCAACAGTGAAGAGTTCCTGTGGATTCCAGGCTGCATCAATAAGACTAAACAAATTTACAGGGTGGTGGTGTTTTTGGCCTGGGGCATTTCCATAGCATAGATTAATGGAGTTGTAGAATTGGAAGGGAACACGTGGGTCATCTAGTCCACCCCCCCTACAATGCAGGAATATTTTGCCCAACTTGGAGCTCACCCACACCCCTGAGATTAAGAGTCTCATGCTCTACCAACTGAGCTACATGTTTAAATGCATTTGCTTTTATTTTTAGAGTGACACTTGAATTAGCCTGTCCCGTACCAACAGCATGATAGGGTGGTGGTCGTCCAGTTTGGGGCGTTCTTGGTGAAAACAGATGATTTAGTCCAGGCTCTTTTCAAATTAGGTTTGGGCTTGGGTTTGGCAATGAAACAGCCTTGGTTGCCCTCATGAATGACATATGTCTGGACAAAGACGGAGAAGCGTGTGTCTGCAGTTTTGATACCATTGACCATGGTATCCTACTGGGCTATCTCTGTGGCTTGTGGGCAGCGTGGGCAGAGGATGAATTTGTTTTGAATGGATTTCTACACAGAATCTGGCAGTTTTGAATCAGTCAAGCTTTGCCTGCATCAGGCCATCTGTTGCACTGAGTGCCTCCTTATGTCCGAACCACTCATGCGTCGTGTTTCTTTGTGTGCATCGTAATTCCTTATATGCAATCAATATGCAAGATGATGCGCAAAAATAAGTATCTACGTATGTATCTATTTCTGTGCTGCTCATTTAAGAGTGTATATGCATATAATATTACATGTGTAATATGTTAGAATTGTTTGTATTTTTTAGTGGATCCGATAAAAAACACCTCACTTCTTGTCAAGATCAAGATATCAAGGTTTGCATTGTGATTTGCAGAAAGATCTGTTTCTAGGCAGAAGAAGGCATAAAGATATTGTGGGTTTGCAGAGTTGGCTAAAGAACATACCAGTGATGGGTTCTGCTCAACTCCATTCTACCCATACGATGGCATCCATCTAGGTTCTGTTTTAACTCCTTTGCTTTCTAACATTTCTTTCAGGCTAAGGAACCTTTTTCAGCCACATGCTCTTCTGGGTGATCTTCCAAGGACCACATGCCAGTGGTGGGTGGGGCCAGAAGCAAAAGTGGGTGGAACAATGAATGCATACTTTAGCTTTGTAGGCTACACACACTCACATACCCTACTCTGTCCTCCATCCAGAAAGAGGCGTAATCAGAGTTCAAGGACATACTGCAGCCAGGCTATCATACTTGAGGTTAGGTTCGTGACATGGGGAGAGTTCCATGGGGTTTGAGGTTCCTCTCTGCTGATCTCACTGAAGCTTTTGAGTGAGTTCACTTGAGGGTTTGTAGAACAGGTACCATCAGTATGCTGATGACGCTGAACTTTATTCTCTTCATTATCCGAGTCAGGTGAGGCTATGCTAGTGCTGAATCAGTGTTTGGACTTGGCAATGGACTGCTTGAAGATTGATAAATGGATGGGATGGAGACATTATTAGTACAGTGGTACCTCAGGTTATGGGGCTCTTCTTAAAGACTTTGTCGGTTTTGCTCTGTATCTGAAGCTATTGTTTTTTCACAGTTTCTCCCCCCCCACTCTTAAGTCTAGTTTTCCTAATTTCAGTTTTCCATAATTCCAAATCAGTTTCCAGTTTGTTTGTTTGTTTTGTTATTTAAGTCCTAATGAACCTACAAATTTACCCTTGAGATTGCCTTGCCCTAAATGTGCCCACTCAACTGCTTGTTGTTGTTTAGTCATTTAGTCATGTCCCACACTTCATGACCCCATGGACCAGAGCACGCCAGGCACTTCTGTCTTCCACTGCCTCCCGCAGTTTGGTCTATCTCATGTTGGTAGCTTCAAGAACACAGTCCAACCATCTCATCCTCTGTCGTCCCCTTCTCCTTGTGCCCTCCATCTTTCCCAACATCAGGGTCTTTTCCAGGGAGTCTTCTCTTCTCACGAGGTGGCCAAAGTATTGGAGTCTCAGCTTCAGGATCTGTCCTTCCAGTGAGCACTCAGGGCTGATTTCCTTAAGACTAGATAGGTTTGATCTTCTTGCAGTCCACGGGACTCTCAAAAGTCTCCTCAAGCACCATAATTCAAAAGCATCAATTCTTCGGCGATGAGCCTTCTTTATGGTCCACCTCTCACTTCCATACATCACTACTGGGAAAACCATAGCTGTAACTATACGGACCTTTGTCGGCAAGGTCATGTCTCTGCTTTTTAAGATGTTGTCTAGGTTTGTTGTCACTTTTCTCCCAAGAAGCAGGCGTCTTTTAATTTTGTGACTGCTGTCACCACCTGCAGTGATCATGGAGCCCAAGAAAGTAAAATCACTCAACTGCTTAGAACAGCAGAATTGGCAGTTCTACAGGTGCCACATTATACCCGTTCCACTTTTGTAAGAACTCAGTCATTTAGTGTGGCAGCACCTGCACTTTAGAACTCTTCTGCCTGTTGAGATCAAGCAGATGCCTTCACTGTACTCCTATACGTCACCTGCTAAAAACATTCCTGTTTAGACAAGCCTACCCAGATGTTTAGAAAGTTGAGATTCTGTTTTAGTAGCATAACTTTTGCATGTTTTCCTGTAATTTTTTATTGATTTTGCTGTTTTATCTTTTGTAAACTGCTTTGAGGGGGGGTTTGCAATCAAGGGGTGTATAAATTTTATTAAATAAATGAATGAATGAAAACTTATCGACCATCTATGCATATTTGCCATCAGCTGTAGTTTTAGAGTGTTGGCCGACGAAGTGAGTTGCCTCAGAATGAAGTGAGACGCAGAAAGAAAAATCCATACTTTTGTAGTTTTAGAGTTTGGGTACAATTCTAAAGATCAGTTTTAATGTCTATGTCCAACCTAATGTGTAATCCTGATTGTGTGTCAATAATTTGGTTATTTTACCGTATGTATGTATGTATGTATGTATGTATGTATGTATTAATGACTTTTGTAAGCTACTATCAGCTAGCATTCAGGACATTAATTTTAGAAATAAATATATAAAATAATTTCAGTTTTTTGGGTGAGACTGTGGATGACAGTGCATTTCAAAGCATCTGAAAGAGTTCAGATATTGGTTAAAGATTGCAACCCATGTAAATTTTAGGAAATGTCCTAGTATATATTGTGTAATTGCTGTACAATTTGATGCTGAGATAAATGCTTGGGGAGAATCCCAAGACATTTATTTTCTGCATTTTAAAAGCTGGTAATCTGCTTTATAGAATATATGAAATATATTTCACTTTGAAAAGTTCAGAGACCTCAAACAGTATCATTGAATAGTCTGAGGCAAACACCTATATTTTCACGAGCTGAATAATCATGCCAGAATATAATTGGAAACATAATTTTTCATTACTTTTGTAATATAATCTCTTCGTGCACTTGTGACCTCTGTGTCATGGTGATAATACTCCTGTTTCTTCAACGAGTAATTGAATAATGATGAAATTTTTGTTTCCCTCTAAGGTATTATAGAGCAGACTCAGTTATACAAATGGAACAGCAATACAAGCTTTGCCTTTTTTTAAAAAAAAAAAAACCCCACAAAAGTACTGTACCTGACTGAGTTTAAATGGCAAGATTATTAATACTCCAACTCAAATTCACATTGTGGCTCTTTTTCTAAGATAAGATGCAAGAATTCTGCAACAGGGGAGTGCTGCCTTAAAGCCTTAGCAAATTTCCACATGGACCCCTTTTAAACCCCGACATTTGAGTACAATTAAAACTAACAATGCTCTCTGCATTTTCCCTGGATGTGGCTTTCCCCTTTGTTTAATGACTTTCACTGAGAAGTTTATATGACTGTTGAGATTTCCAGTGCACGAAAGCATCAGTTTGTAGTGGATTAAAAGATGTGAAAGGCAGTGAGAACTGTTGGGACTTAACAGTCCACAAATTTATTTCTCTTCAGCCCACAGACATCCAATACATACATACATACAATTTAAAAAATCTCATATTGGTATTTTTTGTAATGCAACAAAAGTCATGGAAGTGTCAAATATATTAGGCACATTAGCCAGTTCTTACAGAACACTGCAATTTGGCTAACACAACTGGTTTTTAACATAGTTGTTTATTTGAATAAACCTAATCATTTAAACTAGCCTCAGGTATGAAATATAAAGGAAATGGCATATTTCCACCCCTGTACTGTAGCCAGGCATTAAGGTTCATGGAGATTTGTTGGGCTAACATGGCAACATTAGTTTTTGGGTTGTTTTTTAAAGAAAGCCTGTTTTGATCTCCAAATGAAGATACTGTAATTCTTATAATGCTGAGCTGCATAAGTACCAGGAGGAAGACTTGTTTCCTGGCTGTCTTTCATATGCTCTTTATTGTACAGTGGTGCCCCGCAAGACGAATGCCTCGCAAGACGAAAAACTCGCTAGACGAAAGGGTTTTCCGTTTTTTGAGTCGTTCCGCAAGACGAATTTCCCTATGGGCTTGCTTCGCAAGACGAAACGTCTTGCGAGTTTGTTTCCTTTTTCTTAAAGCCGCTAAGCCGTTAATAGCCGCTAAGCCGCTAATAGCCGCTAAGCCGCTAATAGCCGTGCTTCGCAAGACGAAGAGACTCGCGGAACGGATTAATTTCATCTTGCGAGGCACCACTGTATATCCATGATTGTGTCACCAGGCAGAATTTAGTAATACCATTGATGGTTCCTGCTGGTGGAGAAATAGGAAAGATGCTTTCATCTGTTAGGGGCTGGATGGAGCGAGCGAAGGTGAGGTACATTTCAAAATGTCTGAGGAGAGGAAAGAAGAAGCAAATCAAGCAGATGAAAACCCACAAATACATATGAACATTGAGGAAATCTACCATGTGCCTATGGGTGAAAGAGCTGTGGCTATTATCTGTGAAGGAGCTGTAGTTGTAAAGCATGTGATTTCTCTGTGGAGTTCGGTCTAAGGTTTAAGAAAGCTTGAGTAGGTCTGTTGATGGGATTACTGTGTGCACTTTAAAATTCTGGTATTTGTTTGACTGAACCATTGCTGTGCTTGAGAGTATTGCTTTACGGCAATTATTCATTTATTTATTTTTCTAAATTTGAGAATGAATTTGCATACACATCTAGATTATTTTCCTTTTGTAGTCAGAGATGCTATCCAGGTCACGGGAATTCCAGTGCAGATATAGTAATTAATATAATATTATGTTAGGATCATAGGAAATAACCTTATTCTAAGTTAGAGACATTAATCCATCTAGCTCAGTTATTGCCTATATTGACTGGTAGCGGCTTTCCAGTCTTTCAGGCAGGGGGCCTTCCCAGACCAACCTGGAGATTCCAGGGATTGAACCTGATACCTTCTGCATGCACCTTTGGGTCTTGTTTGAACACCTTCTGGGTCCAGTTGGAACTGCCTGGAATAACCTCTATGTCTACCATTTCCCACATTCAAGATGAGACTCCTCTCAGGTGGTCCTTTGACACTGGCAAGATAAAGTAGATTTTGGAACACACCAACTCTGCTAATTGAAACCACAGCAAGAACAGCTCTCCCAAAGAAAGAAGATTACTTGATTGCTAGCTGGCACAGTGTGTAATTCTCTAATTCTAAGTATAGTTTTTTTACCGAGCCTGAATTGAAGAGTGAATAATTTTTTACGGCCATGAGGGAGCATCAATCTTCCTTCCATTAAAAAGTTCATGTGACAGATAACATGCTTTTCATGTGGTGAATCCTATAATTAAATTATTTGTGTATTCATGTTGTTTTAACAGATTAAAGGTTCTGTGTGGAAGACTTAAGTGTACTGTTCATTTGAGGCTGGACAAGAACTTCTAACTTTTGGCAGCTGAAGATGTTGTTACTATGGAAACAGATGTTCCTGCTTTCCTTTGTTGGCTGCCTTGGAGGTGAGGATATATGTTTATCTATAATTTCTAAATTAGAGCTGCAACTGAATCATTCCTTTCAAAATAAAATGTTGCAACAGTAAAGCTAAACTATTCAGTCCATTAAAAATAAGTGCATTATAAATTTGGAACATTAATGGAGTATAAAAACAACTTCATTTTCCTGTGTTGCTTATTACATGCAGCTTGCAAACACAGACATTCAAAAGAAGGAGGGGCATTCCCTAAAAGTCACAAAGAAAAATATGTGGTGGTGATAAACCTAGATGCGTGCATTAAAATGAACACCGACATACTGAATAAATAAGAATATATATTTAAAATATGACACCCAATGCAAATAAGCAGACAAATCAGCATAAATACCCAAGTGGTACAGCAGCAACAAAATTGTTTGAAAGTTTGGCAAAGGCTTTCACCATTACAAAATGATTTCTGGACAGCTCAGTGGTGGTTCGATCTATCCATTTTGAGAATTCTTAACCATGAGCAAAACCGGAGTATCGTTCACTGATGGTATGATTTTTCTAAAAAGCATAAGGAATAAGGGTGGAATTTAGTGCACTCAGGGTGCAGGGTCTAGAAGCAATAATCCACTCAAGGAACAACTTTATTTTGGTTTTGGAGCAGTAAGAATAGTGCGGCATAGAGCAGGGATCCTGTCATTGAGCAGCACTCCAGTTGGCTGATGTTCCAGTCCTGCCCAGTTGCCAGGTCCACTAGCCCAGGCCAATCGGATGAGCCCCATAGGCAACCTGGGGTGCTGTGGCTGAGCTTTTGTGCAGACATCAGATTGCCAAGATCCACGAGGGAGACCCACCCAAAGGGAAGACGGTGCACCTCCCCTGCTAACCCCCTATCATATTACATACATATACATTCTCAAGTTTCCTAATTTAATCAGCACATAAACCAGTACATACAGCAATGCATATCACTGTGTAAAAAAGTTGTGTTATCTATAGTATAAACCTATTCAGCAGAATACAGTGCCACGTGGAGCTTGACTTTATCACATGTATTAACCGTATCTTTGCATATAATTTTGCATATTGTTTGCTTTTTTGTTTGGGGGGGAGAGAGAAATTAACTAAGAAAAAGGCTAAGATATAAGCCAGTGCTTAATGGAAGAAGTGGACTGAAGTAAGCAAAGGTTGATCAGGTTGAAACCACCAAATACCATGTATAAATACAATTTATTTAATTATTATTATTATTATTATTATTATTATTATTATTATTATTATTTAATTAATTAATTTTTAATTAATTAATTAATTAATTAATTAATTAATAATAAAATAATAAATACAATTAAAACAGACTCCTTCTCTGTTGCTAGTAAGGAACCACTGAATTTCATTAAGAAGGTCTTAGAAAGCTGTCTCCAGATGATTTGTTTAACATTGCATGAGGTCTTCAACAAATAACAAAGGTATAAAAACGAAACCATACAGAGCTGTTGCCAACACTGCCTTGTGCACTAAACTACTGTGCATCGTACAGTGAAGGGAGATGAAAGACACCTTCTCAGACGTCACAAGCTGGACTCAAGTTATGAAAGGCCACATATATACACTTCATTCATATGAGGACAACAATCCTGCGATCACTAAAAATAGATGGAGATGATGTACCGTGCTTATAAAAAGCTGCTCAATTCCAACAGTTCATATAACCATAGAATTGTAGAGTTGGAAGAGACCCCAAGAGCCATCTAGTCCAACCCCCTGCAGTGTCCACAACAACCCCTGGTTTGGCTCAAACCACCACCCTTCTGGTTAACAGCAAGATGCACCAAGATGCACCAAGCCATTGTGTCACTGGGGGCTCTGAGCTCTGTTTGAACTCATGCTGCAGTTCCTCAGTGTCCACATCCATCAAGTCATGGGACTTGAGGTTTTCAATAGCAAACACTTTGTCAACATGAAGTTGGCGATATCTAAATACGAGGAGGACAGTAGAGCACATGCTTAGCTTGTGAAGGGTTCCAGGTTTGGTCCTTGACTTCTCCAGGTAGAACTGGGAAAGGCAGCTGCCTGAAACCCTGGAGAGTCACTTCCAGTTGGTGTGAACAGTACTGAGCTAGGTGAACCAATGGTCTGATTTGGGATGGCATATTTCATCCCTATGGGTGGTTCTCCAACATTGTGTGAAGAGACTTTTCACTCACCTTTCACCCCCAGTTTGATAGAGAGTTGCTCGCAACACTTGCACCTTTACTGATGCCATTCAGGTTCCCTGCTGTGCCTAACTTTACGGTATTGTTAACTTGCCTTTGAGAGGTGTTGGAATTCCTGATTTTGTCTGTGGCTTCCTTCACTGAATGAGCAAAATGAAGGGGAGGGCTATAGTTGTTGCAAGTAGTTACGCCTGGGAGCTTCAGCAAACCTAAGTGCTTCTCTGTAGCGACAAGGGCAAAATGAGACCTTACTCATACACTTCCACACACATTGTTTAGCCACCAATTTGCTCTGTCTGTTTGTTCTAATTGTTCTCATAACAGTTCTTGCCCCTAAAGGATTTTGAAAGCTATGAGTGAGATTATAAACATCTTGAAAGTGCAAAGGGTAAAAGAAAAGACAACGTTTCTCAATTTTCAATAAGTGGGGAAGCCCCTTGAGATGTAGGAAGGAGGGAACTGCTTGGAAAGCTGCGAGAGAGATCCTGATACAGCTCTGAGCTTTTATATCAGAAAGGCATTCTAGCTGTACTGGAAGTTTGACTGTACGGTGCATTTCACGGTGTCTGTTTCATCATGTTTGAATGTAAGCTTTTTTTGCAGGGTTTTTTTTTTTAAATGACAGTTCGGTTTAAGCTATTGGTTCTGCTTCTGAACATGTATTTCACATATTTTCTGGCTAATGTTTTCCCCATCTCGAATGAGAATAGTTTCAAGGAGAAAAAAAGATGCTTGTTCTATTCTAAAACATTAAAAGGCTGCTGCAAACAGAAAATCGTTAATGGGATCTGGGCCAAAATTTTAGAAATTATAAAATGAGAAACTGCAGCTGAGTGAAAGAGCACTAAGATTGCACACATAATGGCTTGACTGTTAAGAATAATCTGTGTTGAAGACTGTACCTACTTGGTTTAAGGTGTGGAGCAAGGCATTAGAAAGAAATTCTGAAAACTTGAATTCCGCCTCTGAAAACTTAATACGTGGTTTAACTGTCTTGCTTGCTGTCAGGCACCTGCGTTGTAGGAACAGCCTTTCAGATGGTGGGGGTAGCAAATGCTGTGTCTCTCCCCACCCCAAAGCAAGAGGGTTCAATCCTGCTAGGTGCAGGAGTTTGATTTGACCACCCATTCCAAATAGGACTCCTGCAGGATTGTACCATCTGAACACCAGCGATCTTTAATCTAATTGTATAGTTAATCTCACAATCTACTTGTATATTTCCTCAAATTCATTCTTCCTTCAAATTGTGTGTGTATGTATATGTATGTGCATGTGATACGAAGTTTGCTTCACGATCTAGTTGGCATTCTTGTATAAAGGTATAATATTGACATGAATTAAAACAGAATTATAAGATTTTTCTATTGAAAGTAAGCGCTATAATTCATTGTAAGGAGGAATAGTCAAATTTCCTACACACCATGCAGTCTAAGTAGATTTTTAAAGAAAGGTTGTGATTGAAGCACGCATTCATATGTTTAGGCCACATTTTACTATTCTTGTTTTTCATTAGGCACTGTTCCTTATGTAAATACAAGCAGTATATTTTCATGTCTCTCCAGTAATAAATCACATTTTGGTTTAGCAACAATGCTCAAGTTATTTATAGTACAATGAATGGATTTCTGTAACTGAGAGCAAAGTTCTGTTTTGTCCAAGGCAATTATTCTGGGTATGAACGTATAAAGTAATATGAATTAATTGCCCTTTGACCATCCTATTGATACCACTTGTATGTTTGTCAAAGAAGAATAAATGGACATATTTTTTGCACCTTTCAAAGAATACTTCTCAGTAAAGCACATAATAGATCATGAGTAGATAACCAAGGGATTAATAGTTTTAAAAATCAGTTAAGACAGAAGGTAAGGGCAGTATTTTGTATATGCAGCTCTGGATTGCTAATGCCTTCATACACCAGGCAGTGGATAGATGTTTTCTCTTGGTTTTAAAATCTTGATTGTTCTCCTGGGGAGTGTAAGAAGTTGTCTGCAGCTCTCAATGTTTGCTTTTCCCTTCCCTGCCCATTTTGTGGATTTGACGTAAGAGGGAAATTGGAGAGAAATAATACACTGGTGATAGTGACACATCATCTGTCTTACCCAGCTTCCCTGCCAAATCCTCAAGATACCTGGGAGTGTTTGAAGAACAACTGTGGCTCATAGTGGAGGCAGTTTCTAATACGCAAACTGATGTACATGTGCACATTTTATCAATGTAAGGAATGATTCAGAACCCTGATTTTATGTTGCGGGACAGTTGAACCCTGCTTTCATCCTTTCTGTGGACCTTTCCAGGATATTAATGGATATTAAAGTATACCTTTTGTTATAATTGCCCCACACTGTTCCATGAGAAACCTGCAATTAAGAGGATGTGCTGCTCCAGTTTCCAATAGGACTGGATTGTTGTTGGGATACTGCCAGGGAGACAAAGTCCCATCATGGCCCCACGTCGCCTCCGGACGTCCATCGATCTCCCGTAGACACGCAGTATCAGCAATTAGCGACACGAGCTCCAGAAATAGCTTGCCACATTCCAGGGCTGATGCACGCTCTTATCAGCAGATAATGCACAGTGAAAGATGCACGCAGGAGAGCATTATTTACAAGTTTATTCTGCGTTAGTCAGAACAGAGAAAAACATGACTGCCTTCTTCAGTGTTGAGGCACCGAGAGAGGGAAACGAAAGCAACAGAAAACATGAACTTCCTGTGAACAGGAAATGCGCAGACTCTGTGACTCACAAAGCCTGCTCCCTTTTAAGGTGGAACGGAAATATCCTAACACTTTTCACTATATATTTTTAAACAACCTCATTCATTTAAGGTACTGCTTTAAGTTTGCTGCTTTCTAAATAAACATTGCGAAAGTGCCTAATGTCAAGGCCTCTTTTAGTGAGCTGCATTTGCTTACAGAAGACGATTCTTTCTAATACTGAACCTAGGCTGGATCAAAGAAGTGTTTCAGTTAAACACGTTGTAAACTTTGTATGAGAAATCGGGTTGGCAAAAACAGAACTCCACTGCACTATCTGGTGTCACAGTGTTATAATGTATATATAATACATATAAAATGTTTTTTTCTTTGCCAATGTCCTTATAGACATGGACCAAATACTAGACTAGTTTTCCTCAAGTCTGGTTTTCCAATTGTACTTAGCCGTTGTAACATTGCTGTATGAATCCTTTGGTGTGATTTATTATTTGGTATTTACCTTAAATCATTTCTATCTTTTATTTCTATATTTAAAAGTAGGAAAGACAGAAAACTATGCTTCAGTCTCAGATTGAATTAAGGTGTGAATACAGCCACCTGATCTGGTTCTTGGGAGTCAGTGCACACTACCATAATGGGGGAACAGGGACACACACACACACACACACACACACACACACACACAACGTGGCAAGAGCTGTGCTTCCCAGCTGCTCCAAGAATGAGTAAATGTAAAGGCAGTCGGCTTGTAGAAAATTGGTTAAGGATAAAAAGTATGATGATAACTTGTCCAGTCTACACACTGGAAGAGATAGATCAGGTGAATTCAAACACACAAAAACAGAGCCCCCTAATTCCTCTACAGCCCTCATGTGGACCATTTCGTTCCAGAGCAGTCTCACATCAACTTGCTTCAGAATGGCAGGACCAGGATTGGGCTCGCTATTATCCAAGGAGAACTTTATGAATTCAGAGTTTGCTTGTTTGGGGGGGGGGGTAAAAACTGTTTTCCAGTGTTTTTAGTACTGGGGTGAAACCGACGAGTTCTGCTCTTGGCTCTCCAAACACATACATAATTTTATTTGCAGACTGCCTTTCCTTAGTTAAAGACATGCTCAAGACGGCTTACAACATGTAAAAATTTGCTAAATTGCAAACAAAACGAAATTAGTAAGAAACAATGAATAAAATTTTAAAAGTATGCAAACAGTTACCACATAACTCATAAGGAGATCTAAAATAAAGATACAAAATATTAATCTAAAGAACAATAACACCCCTAAACAGCCCAAATGTCTGTTTAGCATCCTCCACTTTTGTAGCTGGAGTCAGTCAGGGCCTCAGCCACCCAGGCCAAGTGAGAAAAAGCCTACAAGGCAGGGTCACAGCTAAGGTGGTCTCTGTCCATCCTATTCTGCTGAGTTGTTTGGCTGGGATGATCTAGGGAAGGACTCTTGAGGACTTTTTTTGTCCATCTATTGTAGGGCTTTATGCCTCCAAATAAAATATGCAATAAATTGTGTCTTTTTGAGGTCATATTTTAAAGAAGCTTATTTGAGCTCTTGTTTTTGTTGTCATGGGATAATTACAATTCTCAGGATTAAGAATAAGCTGCAAAGGCAATTTATTCTAGATGTATTATTCGGGATTCAGAATTCACTGGGATAGAAATAGCTTTTCAGAACTGTTGTTCTTCTAATATGCCAACTCAACTTTAGAGAAGATGGTATAATGAATCAAAATGTGTAAGAGTGGCTTAGTGGCAATTACATAATGTAATAGCAGATCTTACGTAATTCACCATTAACAGCAAGACATACATGTTTGGGAGTTTAAGAGCAAAATGTATTAACTTGTGAGGAAGAGAGCAGCTGGGGGATCTTCAGCAGTAGGATTTGATCACTAGCTTGAAATTCACAAATGTACTTTGAGCTAAAATGTTCATTTTTCTTAACTTACCTGCTTCAAAGTTACATTAAACAGTTAAATGTTTAAGTAACTTGCACAGTAAAAGTAGAATATATTTCCAATGTTCTGGTCCCGTCAGGACTCAAGTTCATTTCCCTGCCCTTCTGGGAATCAAGCTTCCCCTTCAGAGATGCATCACAAATTAGACTATATAAATTGCTACTGGAGTCTATAATGAAAATGTTTTATGAGGTCTTCATAAATAAGGTTTTATTATCTATTGAGAGCAGTGAAGTCCCTTCCACTATTCATATAACACCGTACTAGTCATAGCTGGTAATACAAGCCTATTAATCAGATTAGCCTTGGTATGAAATGCATAATTTACAGTGACTAATATAATGCCAAGAAAATGAGCCACAAGCATTTGAGGTACAAGAGATTTAATTTGAATAATATTGTCTCTTGCAGATGGTAATTTTAATTAATACTTTTTACAAATTATGCATTGATAAAAACATTTTAGGTTATTAATTCATTGTCTGTTTCAATAATAAAATATGGCTTGTAGAAAACTTTGTGAGTAGTGGTGGTGGAAATGAGGCAGATAAAATCAAAACTCCTAAAACAAATAAAGACTGCAATCCTGTTACACATTTATCAGGGACAAAGCCCCATTGGACTTTATTTTAAGTAAACACGCAAACGATTGTTCTGTCAGATTGTGCTCCAAAAGTAGCATGAAGGATTAAATAATTAACATTTTCAGCTTCAGTTTTACCCATACAGGTGACGACCATTTTAGGCGCATCTAACTGAGCCACAATTGCCAATGCTCGGGTCTTTTTGAACCTGGAGGAAGGCAGAATCAGAGGATGTAGTGAGGCGGGGCTTATGCGTGCTCCACCAATGGCGGGGGGCAGTGGAAATGGAACCCCTGTGCAAAATGGTCACCACCTGTACTGAAGAACTGAAGAACAGTTCCACTGCTATTTTCTGTGTCCTTACGTGATGTTAGGCCAGTAGACGTTATAGAGTATTTGGATTACATGTTTGCTATGCAAAATTGTTGAAATAAACTATCTTGTTATCTAATCCAGATCTGATTGCAGTAGATAATCTAGGATAGTCAAAATTTGGAATGTACAAAATTGGCCACTTTCTAATAGCAGCTAGACTGACCACCAGACACTTTTGGAAATGCAGTACATGGATAAAGTCACGGTGGAAATCTGGCATGACGAAGTCTGGATTTTAGCCATGTCAGAAGAGCTAATGCAAAGCATGTGTTTGCACAAAGGGAGATTCTTCATCATCATCATTATTATTAAATATAAAAGATATTTGAGTCTATTAAATATATAAATGAGGGAACAGACGCCCCAAATACACCAACAACATATGGAAGTTTATGGAACTCTTTAAGTACAAAAAGCCTTGATGTCAAATATCACTGACCAGTAACTTGGGGGGCTCTGTGCCACACACTGTGGACAGACAGAATAATCAGGATGAACAGCAATCTTTGTTTTATATCTTATGTAGTTTATTTACTTTTATTACTTTCTGGGGATTTCTCTCACGTGTTTGTTGTTTATGATTTGTAGCCTTGTCTTTTACAAGATTAAATAAAAATTAATTAAAACAAACAATTGATCATGAATCACTGGCATGTATTCCTTAACAGTTAGCAAAACTGCTCTGCCTCTAGGTTAGCCCAACTCAGAAAGAAATAGTCCCCGCTTGGTCTGTTGCTCTGCACACATGTGCCAGCTAGCCCAAATTGCTTAATTTGTGAAGGACCAATCTAATCAAAATTAATCACAATCTAATCAAAATTAATCAACGATCCATTGACTTCATGAGAAATCCTCAAAGCCCATTGAAATCAAATGATATATGCAAATATTGCTCCTCATTTCAGCAGCATTTCCTCCTCACCTTACTTCAAGGTTGGGTGAAAGGACACAAGAGGGAGTGGGTAGAAACAGCCGCAGTTGTTTATCTCACAGTGAAGAAGTGCATCCAGTGTGCCTAGATTTTGAAGTAGTTGCACTACCATCCACAGCTGAGTCTCAGCAGAAGGGGAGCAAAAGAAAAATATTACCGCTGACTGGCAAAGATTCTTAATACAGTCATACCTCAGAAGTCGAGCGCCTTGCGACTTGAACGTTTTGGCTCCCGAACGTCGCAAACCCAGAAGTGAGTGTTCTGGTTTGCAAACGTTCTTTGGAACCTGAATGTCCGATGCGGATTCCGTGGCTTCTAATTGGCTGCAGGAGCTTCCTGCAACCAGTCAGAAGCCACGCCTTTTTTTCCAAACGTTTTGGAAGTTGAACGGACTTCTGGAACGGATTATGGAATATATTATTTTTAAAAAACAACAACAACAGTTTTCTCAGAGTGGTGGGTTGTTGTGTGATGAGATGGTGTGCTTTAAAATGGATACATAAGCATCCCACAGCCAATAAACTGAAATAATAAGCAATGCTTTTCCAAGTTCTGTCTGACCTTTTGTGATGTGATCAGCTCAATTCTGGGGAAATGGAGATGTTGCTGGTCTTCGCTTATAAACCTTGACCTCCTTTATGTTCTAACAGATGGACTTATTTGAAATTAGCTTTGCTGATGGTTTATTTTCTGTCTTGAATTGCTTTCGGTTTGTCATTTAGATCTTAATAGGAAGGATAAAGGAGATCCCTTGACTTGAGAATTTGGATGAGTTTTTGACGCTTGCTTATTTTGTTTTAAATGCAACCTTGAATACTGACTTCGTGGTAAAGGTGAGAAAGCACCACCACTTCAGTCTGCAAAGCTGCAACACGCAGAAGTGGATAATGGGTTCTACAGCACCAGTAAATTAAATGTTTCACTGACTTTCACTGGTTCAACTGATTGTGTGTCACTGCTAATGTTAAGCTTCGGCTCTAACGAAAGGTAAAACTATATAGAATTAATAGGGTTCATGGTCACCACCCACTGCTTTACAACAGTTGTTTGGGTTAGTATAAAATGTGTGGTTCTAATAGTTAACATGTCTTACACTCTTTGTGGTCATATTTTTCCTGGGGGTTTTTTGACCACCTGTGTATGGGGTGGTGTGATCATAAATTCCATGGAAAAGAGAGAAACGTGTGCGTGCACACTGCAGCCACACATAAACACATGTGTGCTCATTTTCCCTGCTCCTTGCCAGCAGTTAGGTGTGGGAAAAAAGTTTAGCAAATTTAGTAGGGAGGGGCGCAGTGATATCAATGTAGAGTGCAGCTGCAGACAGAAGCGTTTGCCTTCCTTCCTTCCCTACCTGCAGGCTCTAGGAAGATACCCCCCCCTCCAAAAAAAAAGAACTAGAACAATTAGGCTTGAAAAAAGCCTTCTACTGGAGCTTATAAAAGGCCTCTTTAAAACCTAATTGTAGAGGAGAAGGGGCAATTTTATTGTAATAAATGGGAGGGGTAGGGAAGTTAACTCTTTACAGTTATGACCTCCCACACCACCTCTCTGTTATTGCAATTAGGGTTCCCCCCCCCCTTCAAAGAACACTTATTTAAAGCCAAATTGTAGGGTGGAGGTAGATCTTGTAGATTGTAGCTGGTGGGTGAAGATTACCGGAAGCTCTTTTCTTCTCAGCACTCTCTGCAGGAAGATCTCTTAATCCCCCCCCCCGCCCCCGCTCCAGAAAAAAAAGACTTGGGGAAAAATGTGATCAGGACCAACTTGCATTTTTAAACAATTGTGTAGTTTGAGCCTCAGATAGCTGTTACTACAACATGAGCCTAGGAAACATAGAGCATATTAAGTGAAATAAGTAATTGAGATTGAGCTAGGTAATGGTTCTACAGTATATATATCAATAATTACTAGTAATGTATTTCATCCTCTATTTTTTATTAGATACAACGAGGAATAGCTAGTGAATATTCTTTAGCTCTTTCATTGAGTCTAATCATCCCCCCGCCCAAAAAAAATACACATTTCCTGAGGTGATGACATCAATTATGTCCTGGGTGAATGAGTTCTGGAGGTTAATTTATTGCGTTTATAAAACAACACGGTTTGTAGTACTTCTTTAATCTGTTGTTTCCCCATTTTGCTACAGCCCTTTGGGGATTTGTTTGTTAGATTTCTTTGAACAAAACATGTGTAAAAGGATCAACCATAAAGTCAATTACATATTGAAAAGGGGAGCAGATTGCTCACACTTGCAGCTGGCTGTGTCGCCGAGAAAAGCATTGGCTATTCTATACATTTGGCATATACAGAAGATTTACCCTTGCTTACCCAATTCTGGCTGCTGGTGTTGGTTGGTGTGACCTGTTTTATTACTGTATTTACTCGAATCTAATGCTCACTGTTTTTGGACAAATTACGTTGTGAAAATTAAGGTGCGCATTAGATTCGATGGCACATTTATACTCGCCAGCAAATACATTTTTGGTTTCAAGGTTCTGAAAACTGAGGTGCACATTAGATTCAGTGGTGCATTAGACTCAAGTAAATACAGTAATTATTGCATGGCTTTATTTTTCTTGTACACCACTGTGGAATCCTAAGATACTAATCACGGTGTTTTGTTTTGTTTAAAAAACAAATTAAAAACTAATGGCTTTGTGCCAGTTAGCAGAAATGGACATTATAAGTTTTGCAAAACATAGTTGAAATTCATTGAATATAGCCAATCATTTTGTAATGATAAAGACATGGGCTTTATCATGGGCTCATCAATCAATCCCTAAGGAATCTTGCATTTCATAACTGTGTATAATGCTTCTTTTGGACAGTGCAGTGTATCTCTTTTTTAAGAGAGTTTGAGAATGGCCTTGCTGGATCACACCAGAGGGGCATCTAAGCCCAGCATGCTGTTCTCACGGTGCCCAGCAAGGTGTCTATATGCGAAGTCCTCAAGCAGGTCCAGAATACAGCAGCACTCTCCTCACTTGAGATTCCCAGGAAATGGAATTTAGAGGCATAGTCAGTAGAGGTGGAGAGGTGTTGCAAAGTGTTGCTCAACTGTCTTCCAAGTGCCAGAGTATTACTGCCAGTTCCTGGGTGGGGTTGTGGTGGTGGTACTGAGGCATAGGGAGCTTACCACCATGTGAGCAGCCATCATGGCTCCACACATTTGTTTATAAATAGCAGACCTTATGCATTAGAGAGAGAGAGACAGAGACTGGGTTTCTTTCTGTGGTATATAGAACATTTACATGGTTGTGTAAGGGACGAGCCGCGTTGAGTTCTTTTGGCATCAGTTCAAGATTTTTTAATGGCTGTGGGAAAGTCATTGAGGCGGAAGGGAAGAAGATGATGCTGAATGAAGTCCAACGGCAGTCGCTGAGAAGTTTTAGGGTCAGCTCAGGGCAGACTGGGTTCCTTATGCCAGAATTGTACTGGCATGCCTGTTGTCTTTGTCCATGGAGTTTTCTTGGCAGGGATAGTGGAGTGGCTTGCCAGTTCCTGCTCCAGGTGGATCATGTTTGGTCAAAACTCTCCACTATGACCTGTCCATCTTGGGTGGCCCTGCACAGCATAGCTCATAGCTTCTCTGAGTTATTCAAGTCCCTTTGCCACATCAAGGCAGTGATCCATGAAGGATCCATGAAGTGATCCATGTGGACCGAGAACTCCCAGAAGTGCAAGCTGGATTTCAAAGGGGCAGAGGAACCAGAGACCAAATTGCAAACATGCACAGGATTATGGAGAAAGCTAGAGAGTTCCAGAAAAACATTTACTTCTGCTTCATTGACTATGCAAAAGCCTTTGACTGTGTCGACCACAGCAAGCTATGGCAAGTTCTTAAAGAAACGGGAATGCCTGATCATTTCATCTGTCTCCTGAGAAATCTCTATGTGGGACAAGAAACTACAGTTAGAACTGGATATGGAATAACTGATTGGTTCAAAATTGGGAAAGGAGTACCACAAGGCTGTATGTTGTCACCCTGCTTATTTAACTTATAAGTGAAAGTCTGGACTGGATGAATCCCAAGCTGGAATTAAGATCGCCGGAAGAAATATCAACAACCTCATATATGCAGATGACACAACCTTGATGGCAGAAAGTGAAGAGGAATTAAAGAACCTTTTAATGAGGGTGAAAGAGGAGAGCGCAAAATATGGTCTTAAGTTCAACATCAAAAAAACTAAGATCATGGCCACTGGTCCCATCAGCTACTGGCAAATAGAAGGGGAAGAAATGGAGGCGGTGACAGATTTTACTTTCTTGGGCTCCATGATCACTGCAGATCGTGACAGCAGTCACGAAATTAAACGACGCCTGCTTCTTGGGAGAAAAGTGACAACAAACCTAGACACCATCTTAAAAAGCAGAGACATCACCTTGCCAACAAAGGTCCGCATAGTTAAAGCCATGGTTTTCCCGGTAGTGATGTATGGAAGTGAGAGCTGGACCATAAAGAAGGCTCATCACCAAAGAATTGATGCTTTTAAATTATGGTGCTGGAGGAGACTTTTGAGAGTCCCATGGACTGCAAGAAGATCAAACCTATCCATTCTAATGGAAATCAGCCCTGGGTGCTCACTGGAAGGACAGATCCTGAAGCTGAGACTCCAATACTTTGGCCACCTCATGAGAAGAGAAGACTCCCTGGAAAAGACCCTGATGTTGAGAAAGATGGAGGGCACAAGGAGAAGGGGACGACAGAGGACAAGATGGTTGGACAGTGTTCTCAAAGCTACCAACATGAGTTTGACCAAACTGCGGGAGGCAGTGGAAGATGGGAGTGCCTGGCGTGCTCTGGTCCATGGGGTCACGAAGAGTCGGACAAGACTAAACAAAAATAGTCTGGCATGGTAGAGAAAGGTAGAAGCTGGCATGTCAGCAGAAAAATAAATTGCTTCAGAATATTCAGAAGTTTGATGCCTCTCTGGGCTGCAGCAACCCATCATTGTATGAGGAGCCATTTAACACTCACAAAATTCCCAAGACCTCTACAGAGCTCTCCACTCTGGACAAGATTTCCGGTGAAAGCCAGAAACAATCAATGAGTAATAAAGGGAAGAAGGCAGCAATAAAGGGAATCATGGCGCTATCTTCCAGAAGGAATGACAATTTCTGCTGGATGTGAGGGAAAGATACACATTTAAAAGTTCATCATTGTGTGTGCATTTAACTCTAGAAGGAAAACTGTGTCAGCACGGCAAAATCTGTTCAATCAGTCTTTATGGTGCGCACCAAACAAAGAGAAATCTGTTGCATGACAACTCCACAGTACCATCTATTTCTTCATCTGCAGGTAAATTATTGGTGATGACTGAAAACTAATCAGCTGCCTTTTCATTTCAGCAATAGGCCAAACCCTTGAATAGAGAGCAAGGTGCTGCTGACAGCTACTGTTTTTTCTCACTGTGTAGCCTTGAATCACTGCAGCGCAGCCACTATGGTGATGAAAATTACAGGGGAAGAAATATCTGCTTGTGTTCCATTTCTAAGGGAAAGTGAAGGAGACGAAATGACATTTGTGAAAAGACACAAGCAGTACATGCCGTGTGCCTGGCTTGCCTGGCTTGATAGTACTATTGACATTGTCATTATAGCTAACAAGATACACACCAGAACTATAGAAATGTATGATTTGACAGAGTAGCTGTGAAGCAGCAAGCCCTGTCTTTCTGCCAGAGTCTCCTAATGGGATACTTGTTCCTAAAAATCAAGCAGTCTACCTGATTGCAACCTGGCTGCTAGAAAAGCCCCATGGTGCTTGTGGGTGGCCTGACTTTGAAGATAATTATTTAAGCAGAAAATGTGGATATGCAGTATTGTATTCTGAGGCTCTGCAGAAGCTTTACAACTGCAAAATGAAAAGATGCTTTGGAGAAAGGAGGGCTTTATATACACCCAGGAACTTTTCCTAGTATGGTCTATTGATTTTATGATGAAAAAGAATTGCATCCATTTCCTTTCTGCAATAGAATTTGGAAGTAACCTGTTCATCATCTTGAAGGAATACATATTACAGATAGCACTTGCCAAGTTTGCAACTGGAAGTTTGAAATGCATCAATTTAATAGGTTTCCTAATTATGTCAGAGACCTTCAGAGCTTTAACTAGTCATATATGTATATGAAGCACAGTAGAATTATAAAAGCAGTAATTAATGATTTATACTAGAACGCTATCTGATTTTTTTGTAACCATCAATTGCACTGAATTATGAATAAATTAAATTTAGCTCTGAATTTTCTGGTCTGTCTTGGTTTCCTCCTGAAAACTCAGGTGGTGAACTTACTAAGATCTGGTAATGTTTCTGCTGCATTTACTCAGAACAGCCTGGGCCTAACATAGGCTATGTCTTGAGTTGATGTCAGTTGATGTTGTTATCAACCTGTACCTTATATATTAGTTTATGTACATAGATGGCAAGGGCCCCATAGTGCTGTGTTTTGTCAGTTCCAGAATATAAACTGGTCAAGAATAATTTAATAATAGTAGTAGTAGTAGTGTTCTCAAACTTAATCCGTTCTGGAAGTCCATTCCAAAACCAAAGCAAGGTGCGCTTTCCCATATAAAGTAATGCAAAATGGATTAATCCGTTCCAGACTTTTAAAAACAACCCCCAAAACAGCAATCTAACATGAATTTTACTATCTATCGAGACTATTGATCCATAAAATGAAAGTGATCAACAATGTACTACAGTCACACAATCAATCAGTAGCTCAACTCGGTTCCACACAGTCACAAAAACAAAACAAAAAAGCCACAAAAATGCAAAATAAATAGCAAAAACAGACAGACCTCAGCGTAACACTCAAAACAGAACTGTGGGACTCAAATCAGAAGCATAACACTCCAAACATAGCATGTTCGGCTTCCAAAAAAAAGTTCGCAAACACTTGCTTCTGGGTTTGCAGTGTTTGGGTTCCAAGTTGTTTCAGTACCAAGGCGTTTGAGAACCAAGGTACCACTGTAATAATAAATTTATTATTTATATCCCACTCATCTGGCTGGGTTTCCCCAGCCGCTATGTGGCTATGGTCAAGAAAGAATTTGCCTAGCTTAAAATGGTGTACCAGCTGTACCCATTCCTAAATAAATAAATAAATTTGGACTGGCCACAGTCCACATGCTTCTCACATCCTGATTGACTTATTACGATGGGCTGCATATGAAGCTACCTTTGAAGTGTCTTTGGAAATTTGAGTTGGTCCAGAATGCAGAAGCAAGGATATTATTGAGTGTGGTTCCAGGATACCTTAGGGGCTGCATCCTCACATACCAGCCAGCCTGCCTGCCCCCTATGATCTGGTAGAGAGGTCCTTATGCATGTCCTGTCTGTGACACAACTGTATTTGTCACATACAATTGGCCCCTTCCATTGAGGTTTTCCATCAATTGGTGAAAAGGTCCCTGTTTTTATTTGTTGAACTGTATACAGGGCATTTTTATCTGCTAAGCCTGGAATTTTTAAACTTTCCCCTGAGAATGGTTTATGTTGCTTTGTTATGGATTGTGGTTTTTTCCTTGCTTTAAGGCCCTTCCAATTAATGGGACTGCATTAGATGGAGGGGGTGTGCATTTTAAAAATAAATAAATAAAATCACGAATAATTCTATCAAATTCATAAATTCCCTCACAGTACCCTCCTTTACAAATATAATGCAGCTAAGGTATCCTCTTTTCCCTCACTCTGGGATGCCATTTGGCTCACCCCACTTTCCCCCCTCATCCCCCTTTCCCCTATCCCTTGTTGTAATCTTTAGAAGTCAGGTGCAACTCAATGCTTCTTAATTCAATAATAGCTAATGATGTTTTCCCATGGCAGCTTCTACTTAAAGGGTAAAGAGGCAGACCCATAATGTATATAATTACACTGGCTGTTGAGACGTTGCTTCATTCCACAGTGCTGTTTGTTTGTTTGTTTAAAAAAGAGGCATTGCTACTTATAACATGATCAGAGTGCTGTGGATTGAATTTGGCAATAATAAATACATAAGTTAGTAAGAGATGCTGGTACTCTGTACTAGTGAGTACAGTGGTACCTCGGGTTACAGATGCTTCAGGTTACAGAAGCTTCAGGTTACAGACGCCGCTAACCCAGAAATAGTACCTCGGATTAAGAACTTTGCTTCAGCATGAGATCAGAAATCGCGCAGTGGCAGCGCAGTGGCAGCAGGAGGCCCCATTAGCTAAAGTGGTGCTTCAGATTGAGAACAGTTTCAGGTTAAGAACGGACCTCCAGAACAAATTAAGTACTTAACCTGAGGTACCACTGTACCATCACAAAAAGGCACTGGCGGTATGCATTCTTGGACCATGATCTCCATCCTGGGCTGTGTAACTGAAAATCTCATTTGGAGATATTGTTTATTTATTTCATGAAAAATGTGTACCACTTTATTGCAAAAACAAAAACCTCCAACCAACTTCAAACTGGTTTCCGATCACAATTACGCAACATTGATTTCTCCCATTTAAGGTTTTCAGTTAGGAAAGTTAGGAAATTCTCCCATGATCTGATGAATACCAGGAACCTTTCAGTGTTAAGGATTTGGAAAAGTCTGACATATGTGGTAATTCTGTGCCAACTATAGTTAAGCCTGATTATTAGGTTCTATTTTCATTTGTTAAAATTTCTCAGTTCTAAAAATGATTTCTTCAGGATGTGGGCCCTAACTAATGATAGTCTTACATTCCGGAGTTTTAGTGAAAGCTAACGTTTCCTGGGTTTTTACATTCAGGTCAGGAGAGAGGTTCGCCAGGTAATAATCACAGGTGCATTGCTGTTATTTATTTTTGTCATGGTCACATATGTGAGAATCTGGCTTAAAGCGTTTTTATCATCCTAGGGAAGTGCTGTGACACCAACAAATGAAACAATGCATTTTATTCCCTAATCCCAGCAGCCGAAAGCCTACAGCTATTGGCACCATAGTCATTAATTCAGCTGTGACTCAGAGAAGAGTCTCATTTGAAATATTAGAAGTTCTCTCTCTCTCTCTCTCTCTCTCTCTCTCTGTGTGTGTGTGTGTGTGTGTGTGTGTGTGTGTGTGTCTGTGTCACATTCTACTTCTAAAAATAAAACTTGTGTCAACAAGGATCTGGTAGGATGAATTTGTAGCCATGTATCCATCCATCCCCGGGAAGCATAAGGGATTAATTTGTTCTACATGCCCGGCTTCCTTATTGCTTCTATTAATTATTTATATAACAGTTAAGGTGTGCACATATGCTTCACAAACTGCACAGTACCATTCCCTGGCTAGTTGGACTTGGAATTACTTTTAAGATATAGGGCACAGCTGAGTGCGAAAATTCAGGAGGGAAAAATGGAGGTAGTAGAATAAGGAATAACTGCAGGCTAATAAGTGCCTAGTAAGGGGGGGACGTTATGTGTTGCTTGAGATGTCTTCTGGAATCCCTGACAAATGTCTTAGCTAGGTAAGAAAAATAGTAGCAATATTGTTTAATAGATAGGTGGAAATTCTCCGGTCTCTACAGCACAGCTGTGCCACTAAACTCCACCATTTTTTTCCCATTATGGCTCTCTTTCAGCATTAGGTGTCCAGTAGCCAGCCAGTTCTGCATACACTTAACTAGAGCTGGAACTGGCGAGGGTATCATATAGATGGGTAAGCTGTAGGAATGCTAATCCAACCTTCTCTGGGTAATAACTCAAGCATCTTATCATTGGAGTTGTTTAGAGGACATGGAGATATAGAGCCAATTTCCCCCTCGTGGTCATATTAAGCATTAAGCATTATGAGTAGATCAGCTGAGACACTGAACTTGCAGTTGCTTCCTGTGGTCCATGCCCAGCTATAAATACCAGCACAGGCTGTGGGCTGCAGCAGCACATTGCCAGTGTCCACTTCCTCTGGTTGAGCTGTCTTTGGCTAGTAAGGAACCGGGACAGGAAGAAACGTAACTCACTCCCAAAATAGACCTGGGCCGTGATGTTTTCACCTTTTCCATAGCAATTGCTGAGCAGGTTGGGTTGCAGTACTATGAATTTGTCACAACTTTTGCTCTGGTGGTAGATAGGGTCCTCCCTTAAAGAGGGCACATATTGTGGTGAGACCTGGACAACCAACACCCTGTGTTGTGGGTGGGTACAATTGGTAAGCCACAACACCCGATAGGTAGGTCCCTCGAAGCTGGGTACAATCTGGCCAATGGGACGTAGTTCAAATGGTTCGAGGGACCTATTTATGCCCATGCACGTGACCCAGAGCTTCCTCTTTCAGCGCGTGCATTCGGAACTTCCTGCAGCCAGTCAGAAGCCGTGCTTTGGTTTTCGAACGTTTTGGAAGTTCTACTTCCAAGGTACGACTGTAGTGTAATTCCTGCCAAGTTGTAAGCATTAGTATAGGGAATAACATATTTCCTCTGTTTCTTTGTTGTTCTGTGGATCCAGCCTGCCCTTTGTTCCACTGCTCTTGAATTCCATTTATCTAGGCACATTCTAAAATTAATTCTAGAACTGGAGCATGCAGTTTGCTGCAGCTTTTAGTTCAGATCGTTTGCCTTCTCACACTTTCCCCTTTCAATTAATTCATGAAATTGCTGAACATTTCAATTCCCATAAATGTTTTTGGGGTTGTTTTTTTTTTTTTTTTTTAAAAAAGCTATTAGTATTTAAAGACAGACAGTTGATAAAGAAAACTTTCTTGTAGTTGCATCTAAATTGTTCCTCAGTTGCTCTCTCTGTACAGCCAGAAGAAGAGAGTGGCCTATAAAAGGAGAAATCATATTAGAGATTTCAAAGGTACAGATGAAAAGAAAAGGGTTTATAGTTATGATTAATGCAGTCTTCTCAGTAAAGTGCACAATGACCTTATTGGTTTTCACCTTCTGAACACTCAAGACATTACATAATAATAGAAAGGCAGTTGGATGATTTTTCTCTTTGTGAGTAAATAGAAGTATTGATCTCTTTTCTGCACTGCATTTAGTGTGAAATTCTTTCTAAAGAACAAAGCAGAAGACTGAACCACATAAATGCCAGTATCCTAGTACTGTTGTTTCTGTGAAAACAGACAAGATTGGACAGTACAAATAATCTTCTTTAAAAGTAAAACTGTGTGTGTGTGTTTTAAAAGAAGACATAAAATAGCTTGATAGTTCTAAAAAAATAACAAGTAAAAGACTTGATCCAGTTTCAGGTGTGCAACCTATCTGGGACTCCACTATTTCAGATGTGGAACCATATGTTTGGATGTTTCAACATGCAAAAAGCTAACATATTTTTAGCTTCCCCTTCCCCTTATGTGCTTGTTTTCTATCAAACAGACTGTAGTTTTTGGGGTAGAACAAGTATTCAGATATGTTACACCTTCCTCCCGTCAGCACCCTGTATCCTAAAGAGAGAAAATTCCTAGATGACTGTATCACATAGTTTCTGAAGATATGTGCTATCCCTGAAACAAGGGTCTGGAGTTTCTCAGCTATTGTTCAGGTGATACGATTGTGAAGTGTGGGTTTAGCGCTATGTGAGTTGCAATTAGCTCTGAGGACTTGGATAAAAATATATATGCTTAAAGTAAAAGCTTGCACTCGTAGATGCGGAACCTTGTTTCACATTACAAGCTGTACGAGAACTTACAAGGGAGGCACCAATCTATTCTTATTGGTTGCTTAAAAGCATAACAATCTAGGCAAATGCATATTCTGCACCAGGTAAGTACAAGGTTTTGCACCAAAAACAATGCCCCATCACACACAGATTACATACCAATTTCCTGGTTCGTGAAGATCCTGAATGCTTTCAGTGGTAATTGGTGAATTTCTGTGGTCTGACTTGAAATTGTAATGATAATATAAGACTTCGTTTATTTATTGTGTTGCTATCCCTCTTTTATATCCTTTGCACTTAAAGTGATGACCCATCTGGAAAATATTTACTTGTAGTGGGTAACCTGTGGCCCTTCAGATATTGTTGTTCCTATCAGCCATAGCCAACATGACCAGTAGTCATGGCCAATGGGAGGCGCACTCCAACAGGATCTGGAGAACACCATGTTAGTTACCCCTTGTTTATTGGGTGCTCAGAATCATTGCAGTGCTACATCAGGCCAATTCTAAATTAGTATAACACCCTTTCTGCTCTGCTTTCCCATCAGTTCCCCCTCACATTCTTTTTCACCCATAGAGAGTTCTCCAACATGGTAGACCTCAGTCGGTAGTAGTGCACTAATGCACAGGGCCACTAGAAATTACATAGAAATGGTATTTTGATTATGCATAGTAGTATATAGAGCCTGATTCATTCCAGACAGAAGAAAGTACTTTGTAGCATATAATTTCATTTTTGGATTTCCCGCTGTAAGCCGTGGTGATGGCTTAGATGGTTTTAGATCTTCCTGCTGTTGCTCTGCTTAATCACTATCTTTCAGACTGTCTTCGAGAAATATGGCTTTCCTTTTAAGAAAAAGTAGCTTAATGTAGTAATTTTAGATGAGACCTCCATTTCACTGAAGCTTGTTATAGCTGCAGTTTTTGTGTAGCTCAGCAGTTTTCTCACTAGGTCCTTTAGAAGAGACCCTTAGAGATGATCGATAATGGTGAAAAAACTTACTGAACAAAGGTATGCCCATCATTAATGATCTTCCTCTGCAATGTGCTGCTGCAAGGGAGTAACAGATGTGTACTAGGTTACACTCTCACTTCATATGGACAAACAGTGGTGCCCCCAAAGCCTGCGTCCTCTAGAATTTGCCCCCAAACTCTGCAGTGAACTGTACTTTCATGTGGATTCCTAGCCAGCACACTCAATGTGGAAAGCATTTCCTAAAAAGACATAAAGTTTTGGTGGGGGGACCAAGCATCTAGTCAGATCTCATCTTCTCTGGGAGATTTAATTATGTGTTGAAATTGCTCTTTTATTTATTGCATCTGCCAATATAATAAAATTCTGATTTTACTCACCAGTATATATATATATGAGTGAGCTATGTACATTACAAACGGAATCACCCGTATATATATGAGTGAGCTATGTACATTACAAACGGAATCACCCGTATTCTTCTTTTAAGCAAATACTGAACAAATGTGCACAGCCAAACTGACAAGGCCGAATCGATACAGCATAAGTCATGCAGCCTATAAAATATATGTAAAGTGTGTTGTACTGCTTGAATACTAAATATTTGTGGATACAGGAGCACTTGGTTGTTCATAGCTGCTTGCCATTGTTTAACAAACTGTTGTTCATTCACAACGAGGTTAAAAACTTTAATGCAATATAAATTGACACCACCGAAGCATCAGTGCTGGGTGGATTAGCACTTTTTAGTACAGAAAAATAATACCTTGCATTTCTGAAGATTTCTTTATCACAGTCTGGGATGCTGGGCTAGCAAAGGAAGCTCATGCACAATAGGTTCATGATAGGCAAAATAAAATATTTTTTTCACACAATGACACGGAGCTGGATTTGTTTACCCTGTTCCTCTAGCAGAAGTCAGCACAAGGATTCCTGCTAGCACAATGGGCTTTCCCGTGTCCCCCTCCTCTGACTCTGAAGTGCTAGGGGGGAAAAACCCAGAACAGCATGTGGGGAGAATAAAGGGGAGATCATTCTGTTGGGCTTGCACTAATAGAACAGTCACCTTAGCACTATAATGAATTCCACCCATAGGGTGGTATTTAACTATGTTTTACCTGTAGAAATTAATGGACTGAACTTAGTCATCTTCGTTAATGCCAGTGGGTCTACTCTGAGTAAAAAATTCATTGACGACTACCTAGTGGGTTGATATCAACCTCTTGAAATGAATGGACAACTAACCAGTTCACTGATTTCAGTAGATCTATTCTAGATTTTGATTTAGTCAGATACAATCCAATAGTACTATATTAACCAGTACACCTGCAATGGTTACCGTGGGAGAGGTTCACCTCACCAGCTCTTTCAGCAGAAGTCCTGAGCTAGAACTCGCCCTTGTGCAATGGGGCCTCCCCCTGCCCTGTTCCTGCAATGTGCCCCCATGCCACCTGCAAATTGCTTGGGGATGGAGGTCAGGAGATCCCTTAGAACAACACCCAAGGGAGGAGATGGGGGGGTCGTTCAGTGTGGCAAGCGGAAATGCTTGTGCAGATGGAACGACTGGGAGAGCATTGTGTTGAATTCCACCTCATGAATTAAATTTTTGCTGCAAGGGACTAACACAGCCAGTCCTCTGGTAATCTTTCAAACAAACAGCAAAACAATAACAATTTTTTGGTCACTTTTTTATGGCAACTCATTCATAAAAGCATGTTTCTATGTAAGTGAAAGTGAGACACAGTTAAAAGAAATGCCACTTTTGAAAACTTATCACAAATATGCTTTGACACTTAATAGAGTTATATTAAGATATTTACTGAATTCCGTCTTTCTTAAAGGTTCGTAAAGTAATGACTAGATATGTTCACCTATTGTTATTTGCATGTAGGGAAAGAACATGTCCCTAGGGACTCGACTAAAGCATAGAAAACTGCCTTTAAGACCGTTTCCCCATCAATCTTTTCATGTGCACAATATGCCAATCTTTTAAAATGTATGAAGGAATGCCATTCTAAAATAAAAAGCCATTCGTTTCTTTTATAGCTTGCTTTCTAATTAACTACTGTTGTGTTCACTATTGCTTTTACTGGAAGTAATGGAAATATAAACAGCCCCCAAGAGATGAATGCTTGGAATTTGCATATTTAATTTTTTCCCTTTGAAAACATAACAAATTAAGTCTGAGCAGTAATTGCCAGAGAAAGATGTGCAAGTGTTTCTAATACTATAAAAGAGACAGATTTTCTGGGCCACTACCGCCCCAATTTTACTCCAGAAACATCAATCCAGAATTCATCAATCATTTGTTCCATGAGTCAGAAGATTTATTATTGAGTATGATACTCTCTAAATATAACTGACCAAAGCAGTTGCCTAGTTTTCTAAATGATAATACACCTGGCAGAAGACAATGGTTCCCAAGTAAAAATTATACTGTACAGTTGTACCTTGGAAGTCAAACAGCTTGGTTCCTGAACGTTTTGGTTTCTGAACATCACAAACCCAGAAGTGACTGTTCTGGTTTGTGAACTATTTTTGGAAGCCAAACAGCCGACGGGGCTTCTGGGGCTTCTGATTGGCTGCAGGAGAACGTGCAGCCAATCAGAAGCTGTGCTTTGGTTTTCGAACGTTTTGGAAGTCGAACGGACTTCCAGAACAGATTCAGTTCGACTTCCGACATATGACTGTATACCTTCTTTCTACCAAATGGTGTTCATGGTGGCCAACAGCAATAAAATACCAATGCACTAAAACAGCAGTAACATACAAAGGGACGCTGAAGTCCAAGTCACTTTTGCACTGAGCTGGGGGAAGGAGTCAACTAAGTGGAGGTGCCATTGCCCACAGAGTAACATCAGTGTCCACATGTGTAAAAAAAAAAAAGTTATATTTAGTTTCACGTCCCAAAAGAGATGAACAGATACCAGAACCAGAAGTCCCCTGCCTCAATTGCACTTTCACACTCAAAAATCAAAGAGGAGAAGGCACATCTCATGTGAAAGCCATTTAAAATTTGAAAGGCCTCCTTTTTTCATTCTTTCAAGATTTTGTAGCTAATCTACAAAACAAACCCTTTATCTTTCAGTGATACAGTTCCAATACCAGAAAAAGTCCCTGATAGACAATTGTTGCTTAGGCTAATCACGGTGTCTAGGGCTTCCTTGTGACAGTAAACAATTCATTTATTAGAACTCTTTCATATTAAATAAAGTTCTTGGCACTAAAGTGAAATTGTCAGGCTTATTAAGGACTTTGGGACGGGTTTGTAATTCCTGTTTTCCTTTGAAGTATAATGCAAGCCAGAGGGATGAGGGGCAGATATCAATGTAGGTTCAAATTTTCCCCTTAACACAGAAGGATGCTTTTGAATTTTGCTCATATTTCCATTCAGTATGCTGTCCTTCTAATACCCTCTTCAGTCCTGCTGAGACGATGTCCTAATTAACCTATGAATAAAACTTCTGGGCATGGCGGGGGTGTGGGGACATGATAGAGATCCAATGACACATCTAATTAAAACTCTCAAAGGGCAGGTTTGTCTTGAGACTCTCTGAATTTTATCTGCTGAACAAATGCAGCCAATTAAGAATCTCTTCATTCAAGAAGGCACCAAAGGCAAGTTAAGTGCCATGTTATTCAGTTCATATTTTCAGCACTGCGGGGGCTTTAGCCTTGTAAGTGAATAACAATACACAATTTTTAATTCTATTTTTGCTGTTGACCAATTTGGTGTAAGAATCTTACTGTAAAAAATATTATTCTATGCATACTTAACTGTGACATTTTAAAAATGGAGGCAGCTGGAAAAAAGAACAGAAATTGTTGCCCCTGAAAGAAAGCGTTGCGAAGAGAGCTATTTACATCATGTAGTTTATTCTGGTTCTCTCATTCCCCCTCCCCACCCACCCACCCACTCTATCTTCAGCTAAATTTAATGAATGAGTGTAAAACAGCATTAACTTCAATGAATTGGCTTTAACAAATATCTAAAACTAGAAGAGCGTAACTGTAATGTTTTTGCTTTTGGACATTACATACGTCATTGGATTTTCTTTTGAGTAAACTTACATAAAATTGGGCAGTATGTCTGATAAACCCATAATATATCCATTTTTAACTGGACTGTGGAATAAAGTTGAACAAGGGCCACATTTTATGAATAATGAAAGTTGTGTACAGCTGGCGGGACCTTATCTCCAGAATATAGTTTGAGAAATACGTTGATCCATCATCACAGTTTTCATAAACAAAAGATGACCCTAGTATATTCTCGATAAAGGTTTATTGCTTATGTTAAAATTCTGCATATCTTAAGCCAATGTCTAAAAAATATTTGGTATATTTTCACCCATAATTGATAGTGCATACTCTTTACTTTCTGTATTAGCTGAAATGAGGGAGACACCTAACTGGTGTGCATTTTACTGCATTCTCTCCACTCTTGACCTTTTGTATGTGCTGTATTTCTTTAGTCAATCGAAGATTTATCACTGTAAAAAATAATGCTGAAAGTATCATGCTCCACGGAAATTGAATAGCAAGGTTCTGTTTTGTTTTTCCAACCAGTCAGGAACTGTGGTTAAAACACTTGGGAATGATTTTTGTTTTAAACAAGAATGGTTATCTCAAAATAACAATTCCAAATCTTGATGATTATTGTAAACAAATCTACAAACCATACCTACAAACTACAGACAAATATACAAAATGATATACAAGACTGTCTTGTGTATCACTATCAGTTGTCACAAAGCAGAAAGATACAAACTCTCCTAATCTTTCCATATTTAAGAGGAAAACATTCAGTGTTTGGTTTAAATAATGCCAATTTTCATTTGCCTTTGGTAAGCATTTTTATTCTGTACCCTCAATTACCTTATCTATGATATACTGCCTAAAGCATTCCTTGCATATTTACAAAGAGGAAAATGAGTGCCTCTCTAGTGTAGCAGGTGCCTGATGTATATTATAAAACGTAATATTCTTCCAAATAATGTCACATGTTAAAGTGCAGTGTAATCTTAATAAATAATGGAAATACTGAACATGAAAATTTATGTAGATGTTTAAAGAAGGCATGATGTTAACAACTCAAATATCCTGTTTGTTAAATTATCACTTTTTGCGCAACACAGAATTTTTAAAATAAAAAAACAAACAGATTCTGATTTTTTAAAAAAAGTAGAAGTGATTCATTGTGCAAATGCAAAAGGTAAAAAAAAAGGTAAAGAAGAGTTTGGATTTGATATCCCACTTTATCTCTACCCGAAGGAATCTAAAAGCGGCTAACATTCTCCTTTCCCTTCCTCCCTCACAACAAACACTCTGTGAGGTGAGTGGGGCTGAGAGACTTCAAAGAAGCGTGACTGGCCCAAGGTGACCCAGCAGCTGCATGTGGAGGAGCGGAGCCGTGAACCCGGTTCCCCAGATTACGAATCTACCGCTCTTAACCACTACACCACACTGGACCTCCAGGACCCTGGACGGTTATGTCCAGTCAAAGGCGACTATGGGGTTGCAGCGCTCATCTCACTTTCAGGATAAGGGAGCCGACATTCATCCACAGACAGCTTTCCAGGTCATGTGGCCAACATGACTAAATCGCTTCTGGCACAACTGGACACTGTGACGAGGTATTTACCTGTACAAATACACTCTCACGGGAGTTGGTGATGACAACCAACTTGTATGACTTTACATTTGGGAAAACCCAGCCAGATGGGCAGGGTATTAATAATAATCATAATCATAATAGTAAAAAAATAAAAAAGAGGAGCAGATGAACTCATGTAGGATAAAGCTATCAATGTCTACTAGCCACAATGGCTGCGTTATGTGTCCACCATCGGAGACATTATGCCTCTGAATACTAGTTGCAGGGAAACAAAGGTGGGCAGAGTTCTGTTGTGCTGAGGTTCAGCTTGCAGTCTTCCTACAGGCATCTGGTTGGCGGCTGTGAGAACAGGATGATAGAGTAGATGAGCCATTGCTTCATCCACCAGCTCATGGTCTTCTGTTCTTCTGTTCCATCTTCTCAAATTGGGGTGTATGGTATGTTAAGGGAGGTGTATTGCTTCTGGTGAGGGACCTGTACTGCTGCTTCTGGGGTAGTTACCACCTTAGGTCCCTACTCTGCATTCAGCTCTCACCTGTGGCCTCTAGGAACTGTCACCAGGAGTGGCTTTGACTGGCTGGCTATAGCCATCTGAAATGCAAATAGATAAACAACCCTTTCAGACTTCCCCGCCTTTTTTAAAATGCTTCATTTTTATTTTTCTATGCATTTATGCACACAAGTAAAAGCCATAGTGAATAATAAATCCAAATTAATTAACAATTCATGAAAAGTTTATCTAAATTCCTTGTTTTCATAAAACTCCTGAAGAAAGACCAAGATTTCTCAGAACACCTGAAAGTGTTACTTAGCTCATGCACATATGCTATTAACCTTTCCATTTTAACAATTGTTCCAATTTTATAAAGCCGTTTATTGATAGATTACTATTACAATAACCATTCAACAAACATTCTATACAAAATCATAATGATCCAGTCTATTCAGATGCCTATGAACAAATAGAGTACAATTCTATATACATTTACAGGGGAATAAATCCCATTGAATTGAGTGGAACATAAGAAGACATGTACAGGATTTCACTGTTAATTGGTAAACCTGATTACACATAGGAATACCCCAGTCCAGAAAACATTGTCACCAAACATTACTCTTTATTCACTACTATGCATTTTATTTTAGATTTAATGTATGCAACACCTAAGATAAAGTCCAAAGGTCCAATTAGAGTGGACCCTCCAGATACGAACTTAATTTGTTCTGGGAGTCCGTTCACATCCCGAAAATTATGTAAATAGAGGTGCGCTTCTACGCATGCGGTACAATTGAGCGCTTTGTGCATGTTCAAGGTGTACAGAGCACTTCTTCGCATGTGCGTGTGGCGAAACCTGGAAGTATACACTTCCAGGTTTGCCATGGCCATAACCCGAAGGTTCCATATCCAGAGGGATATGTAAGTAGAGGTACGACTGTACACTGTTTTAATAATTTGAGTGATGAATCACTTTGCAAACTAAATTGAAGACAGCATAATATGAAAAGCTCAGACTGTGGCAGGTCAATATTAATAGCAGTGTGGTGTATAATTTTTACAAGGGGTGACCAAAACAGAAAGAAGTGCTCCAGAAATGTTATTTCCCCCCAAATCAGAAATAATAACCCCAGTTAAAGAACATGGTTTCCTCAAATATTGATTGAGGGAGCACAATCACTGAGGAATCCTTCTTAAGGAACACTGGTTTTAATAGATATAAAGATTGAGGGCACAAGGAGAAGGGGACGACAGAGGACGAGATAGTTGGACAGTGTTCTTGAAGCTTGACCAAACTGCGGGAGGCAGTGGAAGACAGGAGTGCCTGGCGTGCTCTGGTCCATGGGGTCACGAAGAGTCGGACACGACTAAATGACTAAACAACTAAATAATTACATAATGGTCCATTAAAACCAGTTCCAAACCCTAACAATACGAACTGTATCTGTGAGCTTTTTGGCAATCACTCCTTTGCCCAACAAGTCAGGGTAGCTCTACTGATAAAAGACCCATACAATTTTATAATCTTTGTACTTTCAATTTTTTATATTGTACAATTGATACTTTACTTGAACATATTGAAATAAACATGGGAAAATATATTAAGTATTTAAATATTTGCTTGTTCTAAAAGTCTTATTTCAAATTTAGGCCAAATATTATCCCTGTGCTTGTTAGAGTTTTGTTTTGTTTTTTAAATGAATACAAAAAAAATGTATTGGTACTTAACAATGTCTGAGATTTGCTGATGGCTCTTCCTTTATATGTTCCTTGGGAGCACTGTTGACACCTAGATATATAATTATGTTTTGGTTTTCATTGAATATTAGTTATCACAGTGCTAGCTACTTATCACACTGCTAGCTACTTGAAACAGAGTTTTTAGTTTATTTGTGCCTAAAGTGAAAAATAAGACTGGACTAATTAGTAACCATCGCAGTACCACAAGCACTGAGAATATGGCCTGCTGTGAAACTAGAGTGGTGATTCCCTCAACATAACAGGGCAGCTGGAAGTACAAATTTTTATCTTTCTGTGTGTCTTTGATGTACCTGGAAGCTTAATTTCTTTGATCCTTTTATACATTTTGCTTTTATTTTCAGTGAATAGGCAATGTATTACCCTTGAACATGAGTTGTTTCTGCAGGAGAGGGGGAAATTACCCATTTAACTAAATACTAACTAGAGCATTAAAAAAATTTTAGAATAGCATTGTCTCTGTACATCAGTAGTTCTTGCAGTTGACTAGTACTTTTGAACAATACTTCTGAACGTTGGAACAGTGACCTTTCGATGCATCATAATGAATCAAAGCCTAGTTTGTTTGTTTGTTTAAAAAAATAGAAATGGAGAAACCTTAAAGTAGACAAAGACTTCATATTGTGTAGAGAATGGAATCTTGGCATGGTTTGTAATTGGAACATTGGTTTTCTTGACTCATTAGCTACTTCAAATATATCTATATCTATCTATATCTATATCTATATCTATATCTATCTAATCTATATCTATATATCTATATCTATATATCTCTGGAAGAGTCTAATATGTATTTTGTGCCATTCCCCCCCAAAATTGTCTAAACTTCAGTGTGAGCATATATAAGTCTGAATCATACATGTAGAATCATGTAATAGTTTGTCCCACCATAGTTTTGCTGTGCAACTCTGAACAGAGCATTCACATTATCCACCTTCTTTAAAATGGAATAAAGTTTTTGTTCTTATTATGACTGGTGTATACTCCTATAATGACCAAATAAGCCATTTGGCACGTGCAGTTTTCAGAAATGTGGTTAGAAAATGAATATCCATGTGCACAATTCAGAAAAGTCAATGCTTTCAGACTCAAGATTGCTGCAAAAATAAGAAAAAGGAATTATTTGTCTGTGATGTCCAGCTTCCCAGTCTAGTATCCTTACATCTGATATTTTGGACTGCAATTCCAATCAGCCTAAGTATGCATGTGTGGCTAATGGTCATGGATGGCGGGGTTGTTGTTTAAAACATCTGGAGAGTGCCAGGTTGAGAAAGGATACATAGACATTGGCTATGTGTAAAATATGAACGAATATGTATTTATTCTGTAGATCTGTTAAACAGCCTATCTTTATCATCTAACAAATATGCGTAATATGTCTCTTAAGATCAGCCTCCATAACATAAAGTCTGGAAAGTACCCAATATAACACCATTTTTGGGAAAAAATGGAGCCAGGGTAGATATAGAATATTACAAGCTTGTTAGGATAGCATCAGCTCTGTGTGTACTATTTATAAACTTGGTATTAAAAAATAAAGTAAAAAATAGTGTAAAGAATGATTAAATATAAACTTATCAAGCATTTGGGGGGTCTTTTTGGAAAAGAATTAACGTGGCTTAAGCAAAGGTAAGTCTTCTCTCACAGACCTTACTGAATTGAAGGGCCAACAGGCATGTGGAAAAGAGCAATTCAGGTTTTTTTGTTGGTTTTTTAAAGTACAATTCTGCTTGCAGGAAAGCTTTTGACCAGAGTTTCCCCACCAAAAAATACTGATTAGCCATGTGATGGGAGGACTTATCTTCTTATGGATCAGTAACTGTTTAAGGAAAAGAAACTAGAGAGAAGGAATAAATGGACAGTTCTTTCAATGGACAAATGTAAGATGTGGGATCCCCAAAAGATCTGCATTGGATCTAATGTCTTTTGTTTATAAATGATCTCGAGGTAGGGATCAGCAGTGAGGTGCCCAAGTTTGCAGATGACAGAAAATTAATCAATATGGTAATACAATGGTACCTCCAGCTGCGGACGGGATCCGTTCCGGAGGTCCAGTCAGATCCCAAGGTTTCCGCAACCTGAGGACCCTTTCTGTGCATGCGCTCGCAGCGAAACGCGGTAAAATACTTCCGGGTTTGCTGCTTTCGCATCCTGAAGTTTACATAACCAGAGGGTTACGTAACCGGAGGTACTACCGTATTATGAAAGTTTCAAAAATGGTCTTTCCAAGCTGGGGAAATGTCATTAAAATAACAAATGCATTTCATTGTAAGAAAGTGTGAATTGATCCATGGTGGGGCAAAAATTCTCAACTTTACATCTACACTGGCAGGGTCTCCGCTGGCAGTGACTGACCAGGAAACAGGTGATCTTGAACAAAAAGTAGCTAGCTTTATGAAAATGTGACCCACACTGTGGCAGTTGTATTTTTTAAAAAAACCAAGTTAGGGATCATTAGGAAAGGAATTGAAAATAAAGCTATCAGTATTGAAAGTGTGACCCTACTTGGAATAGAGTGTACTGTTCTGGCTGCCTCACCTCAAAAGGATAATGTAGAGCTGGAATAGGGGCATAAAAGGGCAAGCAAATTATGAGGGGGCTTGACATGTTTGAGATGTAAAATATTATTGAGGGTGTGGGAAAATGTTAATGCATGCATTTTTCCTCCCTTCCTCATCATTGTGGAACCTAGGGTCATCCAATGATAGTGGGAAATTCAGGCTTCCTGTAGACATCTAGTTCAGCCCTATGAGAACAGTATACTGGAATAAATGGGTTTTGCCATGATCCAGCAGGGCTTTTCCTATCCATGTGTTGTTATCTGAGTAAGTAATTCCTATGGGTAGGGCAACATTAGAAAAAAGAGGAAAATAGCATAAAACTGTTCTGAAGAAAACAATGTTTACCTAATTATTTGAATCCTAAACAGTTAAAGAAAAATATTTCTGTAGGCAACAATTTTAGAATATTCAGTTTTAGAATGTTCGACTGCTATAATGGCTCCTTTTTAAATAATGTGATAATGTTCATTGTTTGTAGTCACAAACAATTCATATTATATACCAATTCTATATACTGTTCATATTATATACCAGTTCTAATAGGTAAAAATGAGTGTGAATTGGAGTTACACTGGCCAGCATATGCATTAGTTCCACATAGAAAATGTGCTAGATTTGTTCTAACTAGGGCTACTACATTGCTTATGCATACTCTGAATTGTCTGGAGCATTATTTTCACGGGCATTTGACAAGATACAGTGCATGCTGTGCTTTCCTCTCTCTGCTGATGCCTTGGCTAGCACTATGTGCTAAGGCATCTTCATTCTTTTTTATGTAACAATATTTTTGCTTTCTGTAGCTCAAGGCTTTTTATTAAATAGCTGTTAACAGTATGCTTCTGAGGATTACACTACCCAGCATGGAGCAATTTAGCTTACGCTAGAGATCAGTCGGTATATAGTAGATTAATTACTTAAGGAATCTGTTTCGACGGCAATAGAAAGATTTTTTGATCTCTGGAGTGTTTTATTTTGTTATGTACTTGTCTCTCACTGTGCAAACCTTCTTGGTAGCACTGTGTTTTTTATAGAAGAAACATCAATAGTTAGAAACTAATGAATAGATAAAACAAATCTCCACCATGAATTGTATTGTTGGAACATCTAGATGCCTCATGGGTTCTTTTTGCTTTATTTTCTCTCTCACACCAGAAATAGTTGCTCTGGCAAGATGCAACTTTGTATTCAAACACATTTTTGCAACCACAGAAAGCATGTAAATTATCCAATTTAATGTTCATGATACGTTAAAAGTTTGTCCAAAAACGGCCTCTGCTGTCATCTGTTGGACCTTTCCACAGTCTTGACAGTCTTTACCCTAATTTTGCTTTCATTCATGTGTGGTGTTATTTTATCAGAAGTGTGACTGCAATTCTCCATTGACCTGTCTTGGTTAAAAGGTTTAGCTATCAGACAGTTTCCACAGCTGTCTGCTTGAGCAATATCCAGTGTAATGCCAGCGAATGCAAAGAACTTCCATGAGAACGAGCAATGTTGGATCAGGCCAAAGGCCCATCTAGTTTAACATTCAGGTTACTCACTTGCCAACCAGATGTCCATGGGAGTCCACAAAGGAAGACGTGAGTGCTACCCTTTTGAGATTCCCAACAACCTGGTAGTCTTCAATGTCTTTGAGCATTGAAAATTTCATTTCACATACCTTTTATATCTTTACTGCATAGTGGAGGCAGTTTCCTCTTGAGTGAAGGAAAGTTAATATTAACTTTTAAACTTTGCTGCCATTCCTTAACTTTAGTTTATTTCTTTTCAATGGGGTATAAACATCTTTCCATTGTTTCTGTTTTTCAGTTAATGTAAGTTCCCTGTAAACTCTGTTACAATGCTATTGCTATGCTTCATGGTTTGGGGTAGTGTTGAATTATTTTCTCATTATCTCTTATGGCTTCTATAACTATTTAGTCAATTTAAATTGGTTAGTTTAAATGGGACATACTTTTAATCCAGATATTCTTGAAACCAATTTGAGTGTTTTAAAACTCATTTATTTAAATTGGTGTTCATAATTACAATAGAGAACAAGCTTTCTTGCTAGGCCTTCATAAAATCTTGCTTATGGTATCAAATCAGCAATCTTGTTGTGTAGACATTGCATTATGATGTGATAGGATATGATATGATATGCTTCAGTTTGTCTGAGTTAATATATATTCACACTATAATGTAAAATTGAATACCATTATGCAATCTAACAGTGCAGGAATCATGTTTTCATTTCACCAGATAAATTACTGGGTAAAGTATTCTTACTAAACTGAGTTGTTGGTATCATGAAACTAGTAATGAAGTTCTTTCCTTCTGGGACAAGATGAGGGGGTTGCGGCTGTACAAGCCCAGGCATTATCAGTGACATTTATTAATTTGATCCACCATGTGAACAATAGAGGATTGTGACTCTGCTAATTCACTGGTTAGTCCTGTGCCTTTTGATATACTGACCATGGTATCCTTCTGCACTGACTGTCTGAGACAGAAATTGGGGTTATTCTGTTCCAATGATTTTCTTCCAGCTTTGCAAATTGGTTTTAGAAGGTGGTGCAGGGAGACCATTGTTCTGCACCATGCTTCTTCTGTTACAGCTTTCTGCAGAGTTCTGCTTTGTTTCTCGAGCTGAGTGGGACCATCCCTTTATCTGCTATATTTTGGAACAGCCAGTTCCTCCCAACGTCCTGATGTCACACGCCTTAATAAACTAAATCTTAATCAAAGTGACTTTTCTGTGGTAGACGCTGCCATGCTAAAATCTTTTGTTTTTCTGCCCAGACTTTTAATGTTAATAAATTTGAAAGTGCTGCTTTAGATCTGACTGTTTTACAGCTGGTTGGTCTGTTTTATGTTTCGTTAAGGAAATTATTTTAAAGATTGCTATTTGTTTACTTGGTGCAATCCATTAGGATATATATTTTAATGATAAAGTCAGGGTATAAACTGCAGAGAGAGAGAAAGAGAGAGAGATGAGTAAACCAGCACTTTTGCTTCAAAATAGTAAAATATCAAGCATATTGTAAATACTTCAAAAAGAAAAAAATCCCAGCTTCAGAAATGGATGAGAGATGAGATTCAGAATGAGGAAATGTACAGTGATGAACATAGGTCCAGTTTATTAAGCTGCGATATGTATAAGCTTGTGCCCATTTTCTCAATCTAGATGCCATCCTTTCCCTTCTCAGAATTTGCAGTTAATCCAAGATCCCTTTGGTTCACCATAAATGCCTGTTAGAACTGGAAAACTTTGAAACCAGTCAGGATTATAAACTCAAGTTCAAACGGGGGGGGGGGGGGAGGCAACAAAAGAGGAAATTAAAATCTAATTTGTTTTACATCATGCATCATCAATCCATTTCATTTCCAGGGCTGGAGTGAAGTATGTTCTGATAACGTTAAATAGCTTAAAAAGTAAAGTATATTGCTTAGCCAATGTTTACCCCATGCCGTGAACACTTCTTTTGTAAACTGCTGTGAATGTACTGATGAAAAGAGAGGAAGAACAACATCAACTTGTTTATTGTACACTTCTGCTTTAGCTGATAATGGGCAAAACAGTTAAGCTGTGTGAGTTCGACTTGCTGTGTTTGTTTAAAGGGATTGTTGGTCATCAAGGCAAGCTTCTTTCAACAGCTAACTGGGATGCTAATCAGGAGCTGCGAAAGGAGTGTGGTGTGGTGCCATACCTGTCTCTGCTGAATTATAAATCTGCATGAGATACAATGCAATTTGACATTTCACACTGCAATTCAATTCCTGCAATCCAATTTCATAATTGCGAACCAATTAGAGTTGAGAAGGAAGAAATGTTTCTGGTAAGGCAGACGATTTATTGTTCAAGCAGCAGAAGGATTACCTGTGCAAACCTCTTGCCTACATTTCTAAAATGTTTTCTATGCACATTTTGGAAGATACTTTTCATTCATATATCAAGTGTGCGCTCACTGAAGCCCTAAAGCAATTTTTGAAGTTATTTCAAATGTCTTCTGATATTTCTGATTTTTTTTATAACTTTTAACGCTATTGTTGTTAAACTCTCCAGTGAGGAAAGGGGCTCTTTAGTTTGAGGAAAGAGTAAATTATGAGTAAAGAAGGTAAAGAGAGAGGTTTTTCTTCCTCTCTCACAACATTTGAACTCAGAATCATCCAGTGAAGCTGAACGTTAGACACTTCTGGACACTAAAAGAAGATACACAGATAATTAGACTGTGGAATTCTGTACCAGAAAATGTATTGCTGGCCACCTACTTTTACACATTAAAAGAAGGTTAGATTCACACATGGAGGATAAGACCTTTAATGGCTACTAGTCATTATGACTGTGTACTCCCTCCTGTATCACAGATGGTATGCCTCTGAACTCCAACTATTGGAGAGCCCAAGTGGGGAAAATGCTATTGCATTAATATCCTGCTTCCTAGAAGCATGAAGTTGACAGATCTAGCAGGGCTCTCGTGAACTTCCATTTACAGTGGTACCTTGGTTCCCAGATAGCTTGGCTCCCAAACAAATCGGCTCCCAAACACCGCAAACCCAGAAGTGAGTGTTCCAGTTTGCAAACATTTTTTGTCAGCTGAAACGTCTGACGCAGCTTCCGTGGCTTCCTATTGAGTGCAGGAAGATCCTGCAGTCAATCAGAAGCTGTGCCTTGGTTTTCGAACCGTTTTGGGAGTCGAATGGACTCCTTAAACTGATTAAGTTCAAGAACCAAGGTCCTACTATACAGTGGTACCTCGGGTTAAGTACTTAATTCGTTCCGGAGGTCCGTTCTTAACCTGAAACTGTTCTTAACCTGAAGACCACTTTAGCTAATGGGGCCTCCTGCTGCCGCCACGCTGCCGGAGCCCGATTTCTGTTCTTATTCTGAAGCAAAGTTTTTAACCTGAAGCACTATTTCTGTCTCAGTGGAGTGTGTAACCTGAAGCGTATGTAACCTGAAGCGTATGTAACCCGAGGTACCACTATCTCCATGAGTTTTGGTTTTTAAACAGTGTTTAATCATCCCTTCCTTCCTTCCTTCCTTCCTTCCTTCCTTCCTTCCTTCCTTCCTTCCTTCTTTCCTTCCTTCTTTGTTTAGGGTATTAATGCATTGATCCAGCTCTCTTCTTTCCTTTCATTTGTGTCTAATACATCTCCTCCAGTTCTTTAGATTATAATTAAGGGGACAAGGCTTGATATTTTTAACAGTTGCTTTTATAGAAGTATATTAGCATTAGATTTAGTTTGAGAGATACTTTATAAATAATAATAATTAACTCGCCCACCCTGCAATGAATTGCCAAACTTGTAATAGAAACAAGATTATGTGCTTTGCCTCTTGGGCTCCGCCGCATCAGAAGTATGTAGCAAAATGTTGCTGTAAATAACACTGGGCCCATAATATTTATTTATGCAGAATGCTTTCCAGGAAAACTGCTGTGCCACAGCTCATTAGCATTTGAAGGTATTTGTTTGCTTTTTATGTTGCTTTCATCTAGCTGCATAAAGGTGGTTGTGCATACAGATCACCCTCCCTCTAGGCATCAGACCAGACTGGATTTTGTTTTGTTTTGTTTTTGTGTGTTGGTAAATGCTTTGTAAGCTAGTGAATCCTTCTATATAGTCAGTGTCATGCCTTTGTCAAGTAAGGTTACTTTGTCTCTAATCAGGTGCACAGGTTATCTCTATATTAGTTGGAATTAAAGGATGTCATTTAGCTGCCGGCTAGGTGAGCCTAAAAAAGAGAGGCATTTCCAATTTAATAGGCCTCTTAAAAACAGCAGCAACAACTTTTGTAGACCTTCGAGATGCTGATTAAGAGGTCACTGCGCCTCCATTTTGATGTATTTCTGATCTTCACTTAAAATTCCATTCCAAGGATCAGCATATACAGATTACTGTAGCAGAAATAGATTTCTTTCTGGTGTGCCAATTTCCAGGTCTTCAGTTTGCCTTGCCTTACCTATGTGAATAAATGGGCATCTCACTTGGAAGCCCCCATCTGCCCTTTCCACAATTCTTTCAACAATTTATTCTCCATTTGCTCTGCTTTGTTTCCTTTTTTTTTTTTTTTTTACATTTTATTATTTCAACTACCCAAGCTAGCAGGCAGGGTTGCTCATATTCCTTGATTCTCATATAGGGCTCCTAGCCTTTTCACAGTTGCATGGCACAAGCAGCAATCTACTTTTCCATTTCCTCGCTGTGAGGATATGGTGACTGAGCAGCCACTTCCACCATAGCAAAAGGCAGAGGTTCACCACCATTGCCATTGCCATCTGCAGCTACACATGTCAACCTACAATGCAAAATAGTCAGGCACAGCCCTACCATTAGGCAGAATGAGGTGGCCACTGCAGACAACAGATGCTGGAGAAGACCCAGGGGCAGGAACATGCTGGAAAACAGCTGTATTTTCCATATGGTCAGTCCTGCACCTCATAGGCTATCCTGTTGCCCACAGGTAAGGTGGAAGATGCTGTCCCATCACCAGTCGGATTAAAATGCTCGGGTGGCTTCTGTACATGGAACTGGGGCATGTGCACCACCTGGTCCTTCTCCCATGGAAGCAAAATGCCCTGAAAATGACAAACATGCTGTCACCTAAGTGTGTCACATTCAGAACTGCATTCCCCAAGATGCCATGTGAAAGAAAGAGGCACAATGCATTCAGAGATTTATGTGACTCCTGCTTCATGGAAGGTCCTGGTAGAGGATAATTTGTGGAATGGGGAAAAGTGGAAAAGGACTGGAGCAGAAAGACAAATGGAATTATTATTATTAGTATTATTATTTATTATTTATACCCAGCCACCTGGCTGCGTTTCCCCAGCCACTCTGGGTGGCTTCCACCAAATATTAAATACAATGCAGCATCAGACATTAAAAATTTCCCTAAACAGGGCCGCCTTCAGTTGTCTTTTAAAAGTCAGATAGTTGTTTATTGCCTTGACATCTGCTGGGAGGGTGTTCCACAGGGCGGGTGCCACTACCGAGAAGGCCCTCTGCCTGGTTCCCTGTAACTTGGCTTCTCGCAGTGAGGGAACCGCCAGAAGGCCTTGGCACTGGACCTCAGTGTCTGGGCTGGATGATGGGGGTGGAGACGCTCCTTCAGGTATACAGGACCGAGGGCAGCACCAACACTTTGAATTGTGCTCAGAAATATGCTGGGATAACGAAATGAAAAAGGAGAATCACCATTGTCTATAACTGGAATATGTGACACAACATATGTTATGGAAAAAGTCTCATTCCTTTTTTAAGGAATGGAGATGAAAAATATAGACTGGAATAAAAGATCCTAAAATGTGAAAACTTCTATTTGTTTTGTACTGCCTACAATGTTATAGGACCTGCTTCTTTTCTGCTGTTCTCCCAATCTTTAAGTCTTTTTTAAAAATAGTTTTTATTAAGATTCTCTTGGGTTACAAAAATGTGTACATTATCTCTGTTTTCAGATAATAACGTCCTTTCTTGGTTATATTCAGTGCGAGACATTAATGTTGTAATGTATAAGGTTAGGGGAGAAGAGAGGGGGTGGTAAACTTTCATTCTTTTACATAGTGCATGTGAAAGTTTTTCACGGCAGAATCACGTGGGTAGGTTCTCTTTCTATTCATTTATTAGTTTTCATTGGTGGTGAGAGAACATTGTTTAGCTTCCTGCAATTCGTCAGATTTTCTGGCAATGATCAACTAAGTTTTTCTCAGAGTAAATTCATTAAAATTAATGGACCTTAGTTTATCAAATCAATTAATTGAATGTGTCTACTCTGAATAGGTCTGCCATAAGGTTATATCTGACCAAGTCATCAAGTTAGTGCAAGGACTTCATCTTGCAGATCAGAACTTCTCTTCTCTGTGCTCACCACAAATTTGTTGTAGGGGTTACCCTAACCCTCCATCACAGATTTGGGGTGCATACGAAGGAAGGGAGAGGAAGTTCCATTCTGCAAACAGAAGTTTTTGCACAAACCAGGTGGCTGTGTTTTGAGTTGTACACAGCATTTACTACTCTCTTTGCAAGTTCACCAAGTAGGAATATGTAAACCTTAATAGAGTATGACGCCTATTTTTGCCATTTATGCTGCAGTTTAAAAGATAAACACATTTGTGCCTGCTTCTCATGTAAAATAAGATGCTGTCTTCAAGCAGCTGAATCCCATTTTTGTGTGCTATTTCATAACACTGGCATATGCATTCCAAATAAGCAATACCAAATTCAGTACTAAAGGAAATGTAAAGTGGATATATATGTTATGATGGAAAAGGAAATGAAATTACTATTTCAGAATCTTGGAACGTATACAGCTTCTTTCTTCGGTTGTTGTTAATTTTAAATGTCCTTCAATTTTCCAAGCTGTAAAATAGCAATAACATTTCTATCTCTTTTCGAGAATCCGGTTTTAGGACCTTGGTTTTCAGCCCAGTCATTCAATTTTTATAAAAGAAGAAACACACACCTACCTAAGCACCATTGCTGATAATGAACAGTTTTTACCACTTCAGAATTATTTTCCCTGAAATTACAATCTTAAATCACTGCTCATATTTAGGCATATCTTCCATCATTTGCCATATGGAAAAAGATACACTTGTTTTTCATTATGGACAGAACTGCTTCTGTACTTGAAGGAGAGACTAGTTGTTTCACTATCAAACCATTCCCAGTGTTTCAGAAAGCCCCAGCACCATCAAGGAAATCTTGTTAGCCGCAAATCGGTTCTAGATCTCCAGAAGCTGTAATTTATTATGACTATTGTTATTGGTTGACATTCAGTGAAGCCCACCTGATGTTGCAATGGACTTCTGCTTACATTACAATGTTTCTCCCTCTTCTCCATCAACCCCTGCGCACCCTCAAAATCTTGTCTAGAGTGGTGTGTGCTGTGGACTGCAGCGGGGGAGTGTCATTGTATGAGTGAAAGTCCACTCACTCAGAGTTTGGCTATCACTCTGCATTTTTAAAAATATTTATAACCTGTTTTTATCTATGGATATCAGGGTCAGATACAGAACATAAAATGAACCATGCATTAATTAACTATGCAACAATAAAAACATAATTAAAACAAACGGAGGCATACCCTAGAGTGCCAACAATCCAAATTATTAAGATAGAAGATATTCTAGGACTTGGCAATGGAGCCTGGGCTGCTCTTAACTGATGTGAGATAAATTACAGTATTTACTTTTCAAGTCCCATTCAGTTTCTATGTACAGGTTCAAAAGCACTAGGTGGAAAGATGGAGCAATTGTTTGTTTGATCTCACAAACACCTTATTCCAAAACTGAAATAATATTATTTTTAGTCATACATCTATAAGAGGAGACCATTCTATAAAAAAATATTCTTCTGTTACAAATGGTTACATACCATAGTTCTACTTATTATTTAGTTTGCTAGTTAGATACAGTGGTACCTTGGGTTACATATGCTTCAGGTTGCATACGCTTCAGGTTACAGACTCCGCTAACCCAGAAATAGTACAGGTTAAGAACTTTGCTTCAGGATGAGAACAGAAATCGTGCAGCAGCGGCTTGGTAGCAGTGGGAGGCCCCATTAGCTAAAGTGGTGCTTCAGGTTAAGAACAGTTTCAGGTTAAGAACGGACCTCCAGAACGAATTAAATACGTAACCAGAGGCACCACAGTACATCCCAAGAAAAGTGACCAGCTTTCAGTGATTCCCCCCCAGGAAACATCAGACATTTTGGAAAGTGTTACTATTCTCACATTTTGCAAGGACTGTGACTGCCCCATTGGACAGAGAGGGAGTTTGGGTATGGGGAGCAGGGCATGGTGGATATTGCAGGTTGCCCAGTGATGGGAAGATGCCAGTGAGACTCATCTCAAGGGGGCTTCTAACCAAAGCCATACCTTACATCTCCAAAGGCTTAACAGAAGCCCTTCCCATAGTCCTTGACAAAACTACCTGCTCCCTATACTCCTCTCCAAAGCTGCTCCCTCCCCATTCTCTTTTCCAAAACCTCCACTCCCCAAACTCTCCAAAACAACCCAATCCTCTCCTTTTAGACTTCTCCCAACTTCCACTTCCTGGCCTCTGCTGCTCACCAGCCTCAACCACCTATTAGCCTGTCTGCCTCTGGTTCCTCCTCCTTCTGATGCTGCTGTGATAACCCAGCAGGTCTGAGACCCTAGTTTGTCATCGTGCTGTAATTTGCAGTGTCACCTGTTGGTGACCATGCAAATTGAAGCATGACAACATCCTTAGGAAAATATATGCTAGGAAAGAAACACTGCCCTGCACAGAAGGGGGAAACCAGGACAGTTAGGCACAGGTACAAAAGTATAATCAGGGAATCCCAGGCAGCTGGAGGAGGAGGAGAGGACAGAGGGTGAAGAAAGAGCTGTGAGTGGAACGAGGTCCTCTTCTCATCCTTTGGGAAACTCAACAAACCTGCTGTACCTGGAACTGGGTGTGGAGAGTGCAGCTGAATTGTACACAGCTGTGGGCTGCCTGAGGAAGTCCTATCCACCTGCCCATAAAAAGCAAGTCTAGAGTGAGAGACTAGGGTGATGTCCACTGTTTCCAGGTACTCTTTTCATTGTCAGACTTTTGTGGGTGGACCCAGGGTGAGAACCCAAAGGCCAAGAGGGAGAGTTTTAGAAGGAAAATGAACTGATACCAATTTTTATATATTCGTAACTTTGTTTCAACGTAGCTTTTTATATGTAACTGTGTATATTTCTAATATTTTCATTATATACCTTTAGGCACCAGGCAAAAACATTCCTTTTTATCCAGGCCTTTGGTTGAGTTAATTGACATCCTATGCCCTTTAAAATTGGAGGGGGCGGGTTGGGGCAAATTAGGTTGTTGTTTTTATTTTGATTGTGTATTTTGTGGTTTTATATTTTGATTTTGTACTGTGAACAACCCTGAGACCTCTGGGTATAGGGTGGCATACAAATTAAAGAAAATAAAATAATAATAAGTTGTCTGTTGTTGCTTCAGTTTTCTGTACCGGTTAGAGATATTTTTAATAGAAAAATAAATATTAAAGAATCAAAAATAATCAAATATGTTTCCATCTTTGCTTTGTGCATTTGTGCATTTCAGATGAAACCTGCAACTATGAAGGAATTAAGAGTGCTTGCTAAAATTACACTAGTAATGCTTTGCATTTTACTAACCCTATTATCAAGAGCTCACAAGTGTGTTATTTATGTGTTATTTATTTAGTTAGCTATTCTAAAAGCTTTAAAATAACTGGATGAGGTTGCAGTACACCAGCAGTGGTGTGATTGCATTCAACAGTTTGTTCTTTAGAATAATGAGGCATTGAAATGCCAAATTACTGTTGTTTAAGTGGCTTCGGTGAACATCTGCTGTTGCTTTTTAAAAAATGTTGGGAAAGACTTTACATTGCACAGAATAACTATTTTTGGTCACTCCACCATTTTCATTATGTTTTGTTGGAAAGATAGTTTACTTTGAAGTGTCCTTTGGGTGCATCATTGAACATCTGTACCTGAGTAGCTATGCTTTATATAACTGTAAACAAAAATACAGGCTGTTGAAACTGTTGCTGCCTGGCAGTTCTCTGACCTGACTGAATTGAATGTACCTCCCTTTACGCTAGTTTATAATTTGGAGAAAACAGAGGCTGTATGAGTGTATCTATGGCAGTGGTGTAGCGTGGGTTGTCAGCACCCAGGGCAAGGCAAGTAATTTGCGCCCCCTAACCCGTGGATTTGTGCCCCCTAACCTGTGGATTTGCCCTAACCCCAGATGTTGTGCCCGGTGCGGCCGGCCCCCCCTGCACCCCCCACACTATGCCACTGATCTATGGCGGGGTGACGTGCCCCAATAAACATGGGGAATGTGCAGTATATATGGAGACATCTAGATGAGAAATGCACTAGAGGTATTTTAGGAAAATAGCTGGCTTGGTCCTTTAATCCTTATGAGTGCCTAGGCTGTTCAGCTGAGCACCATAGTCCATATTTTGAAATAACTTATTTTCCCCCTATCAATTTATATCTGGCCTGTCCTACTCCCCACCCCCCGCTTGTATCCTATACTAATTTATGTTAAAGCATTATAACTTTTTAAAATGCATATGCGTGCTCTCTCTCTCTAAAATGACACATTGTTGTATGCAGTGCTAGTCCTACTCAGAGTAGACCCACTGAAGTTAATAGACCTGGCTGGCCCATGTTAATTGCAGTGGGTCTACTCCCAAGTAGAACTTGTTGGATACAATATTAAAATATAAGCAGACATAAAACCATTCCCAACCATAGCAGGAAAGCAACTAAGCTGCAGTATGCCCAGGAAATACAGTGGTACCTCAGGTTAAGTACTTAATTCGTTCCGGAGGTCCGTACTTAACCTGAAACTGTTCTTAACCTGAAGCACCACTTTAGCTAATGAGGCCGCCTCCTACTGCCGTGCTGCTGGAGCCCAATTTCTGTTCTTATCCTGAAGCAAAGTTCTTAACCTGAAGCACTATTTCTGGGTTAGCGGAGTGTGTAACCTGAAGCGTATGTAACCCAAGGTACCACTGTACCACTGACTCAAATTTAAGAAAATGGGGGGAGATGGCCCAGAGTTGTTGAGCTTTTTGGGGGGAGGAATGCCAAAAATCACTCACCAGACTGACAAATGCTGCCAATCGCACGCGTCACAGAAGCAAAGAGGCGTCTGCCCGCTCACCAGCAGCAGCCGGCAAGCGCACGCCCTTGCCACATCCAAAAATCACCCACCCAGTCGCCGCAGCAACAGCCAATCCAAGGCAGTTCTTGTTGCAGCCACCAATCAGCTACCCAATCGCCACTGACAAGCTCCTGCTCACGGCTGCAACCAATCGCCCACCCCGCCTCTGCACTATCCATTTATAAGACGAGTCCTGATTTTGAACATTATTTTAGAGTAAAAAAAAGCTTGTCTTATACACGGAAAAGTACGGTAATTTTCCTGGGTTCCTGATGTTAATATGGTTATTAAGTGCCCCGGGGAAGCTCCAGGTGCCCAGAATGATGTCATAGGTGGTAGGGAGAAGGAACAAGGGGAGGAAGGAGAGAGTCCCTTACCGCTTTGCCACTACCATCACCACATCCTGCCGCACTTAGCTAAATAAGTGAATGGGTGGAATTGGGAAGGAGGAGAGGCAAGCATTGTGACTTGCTGAGGTTTGCTCTTATACTGAACCAATGACTGATGAACCTTGGAAACACCCCTAGTAATAATGGACAATCTGTAGAAGCATTTCATGTGGAATTGGCTCCGCATGACCAATTATCTCATTGAAATTAATGGGGAAACTACCATTTTTAGGACAAAGCGTACTGAAACAAAAACCTTGCTCTTTTTGTTGATATCTGTTTGCTAACATGTTTATTTCCCTTCTTTTGGAAAAATAAAATAAACAGATCTTGAAAACTTAAAGACAAAAATGAGAAGCACTGTGTCTGTACGAGAAGGACAAGGGGTTGTTCTGCTGTGTGGGCCATCAACTCATTCTGGAGGTAAGAAATGTTTGGAAATATTAGTACTCTTCTCTGCGGCAGTAAAAAAAATAAAGACAAATACTGAATGGTTGCAGTATATTCAGGAGGAAATGTTATTCATGCTATGAAGTCAGACTATCGGTGTTTGCATTGGCCTATGCTGCTCTGAAAGCATGCATTTCAGAATCAAATTAGGCATGACCTAATTTGGCATCATTTGTGTCTTTCGTCTTTGTGTGCTGATTTTTATTAAATAAACAAATAGCTGGAATTGGAGGGTGTGTGTGGAAAATTTCATCCCATCGTAAATAGGTGGAATGGGACATTTTGGATTGGGATTACAGGGGGGGGGGCTTTAAACTGTGGTACAAAACTGGCTTGGGAGGCCCTGTACTAGTTATTCCTTTTTTGTGGTGGGGGGACGACGACAGGGGCTTTCATCTAAATAAGTTTATTCTTACTGGTTTCAGAAATGCAAACTCTGTTCCCCCCTTCAGATTACTTGAATCTAAAATGCTTGGCACAACTTCAAAACAGGCAGTGGCAAATCTAGCAAAAAGAATGAGGCTTTCCCCCCCTTTTTGTGCTCCCACCTTCTGCCTGCTGAATGGTCAGGCAAGAAGAAGAAGAAGAGGAGGAGTTTGGATTTGATATCCCGCCTTACACTCCCTTTAAGGAGTCTCAAAGCGGCTAACATTCTCCTTTCCCTTCCTCCCCCACAACAAACACTCTGTGAGGTGAGGCTGAGAGACTTCAGAGAAGTGTGACTAGCCCAAGGTCACCCAGCAGCTGCAGGTGGAGGAGCGGAGACGTGAACCCGGTTCCCCAGATTATGAGACTACCGCTCTTAACCACTACACCACACTGGCTCTCAAGAGTGCTGTCAGTGGACTATCCACAGACAGAACCTAGCAAAAAGCCCTGAAACTGGGCATTCCAGGAGTGGGGTGGGCTGAGCCAGCCTTGGATCCACTAGATCCGGAGCTGGTCATGTATTGGGCAATGGGGTTGATTGCTGCACCAGCCTGTAGCTGGCAAAGCAATCAGGCCTCGGTTGGTCTGCTTGTCTTTCCCTTCCCATCTTCCATCATGGCTGCCAAGCGTGGCAGGGCTACAGATATTGGGGTAGCCCAAATATTCTGCAAAACCCCACCAGCTGTTGGGGGAAGGGAGTTTGGATTACACTCTAAAAGTCATAATGGATTTTAAGGCCTACAGAAGCTTAGCGTCTTAAAAAGTGCTCGCTGGTTTTCTGTTTCTGTTTTTTTTTTTTTTTTTTTTTTTGGCACATTAGTCAGGGCCGCATATCTAAAAATAGCTTAGGTGAGATTTCCAAACATATGGACATCAAATGTTTTCTTTTTAAGCATAATACGTTTTTCTTAAATTAAATTTAGCACGGGGACCATAAGATTATTCCATGCCACTAAGTAACAGAATTCAAGCCAGACATAGTGAATTATTGAACACCAGATCAAGATCAAAATAGGTCTGCTAGTGCAGCATTTTATTTTACTTTATTTTTGATCACAAAGTGTGAAAACGTATCCTGATCAATATATAGTTGGCAATATCCTGGTCAGTTTATATTAAAAGTCACTTTATTTACATTCAACAAGTTGTAAATTGGTTTATGATTTGGAGTAACGTATGAGGCAGAAGCTCACACAACTGTGCTGATGCACCACTGTGAATAAAATATACTTCCTTGTTCATGGCAGCTGCTGCAGCGTTGTTAAAGGAATGCTTGCTCATCGCATGTTGCACTGCTCATTTGGGAACATTGCTTGCATGAGTAAAGTTCAGAAATAAGCTGTTATTAGCTCCACAAACAGAAGTCCATTTGTGCAATACCACAGACACAAGGCTTTGTGGGATATTCTGTGATACAATTTCCCCCCCAGTATCTGCAAGTTTTCTCAGTCATTGTAAGCTTATAAGATACAATACATGTAATAAATAAATATAATAACAAATCTTCAGGAGAAGAAAAGCCTAAGGAGTAAACCCTACACAAATCCAGAGTCCTGTCCCTAGGGCAGTTGGATGGCACCTTGTACGCCTCCTTCCAGCAACTCCTGCAGCCAAGCTGGTGCCAAACATATTGCTCTGCTTTCCTTTGGACCATATCAGTGAGACCAAGAGAGAGTTCTTGTCATCCGGGCAACCCAGGACTTCCATCCACACTGCCCACACTTGCACCTTCGCTGTTCCTAATACACCTGTTTGACTTTACCCCTGGAGGCACGCTTCATTGTCTCTCAAGAGAGATGGATGCCAACATATAATATAGGCCAGGGGTGGGAAACCTCTGACCCTTCAGATGTTGATAGGCCTACATCCATCACCCCCAACCAGTATGATGGATGATCAAGGGTGATAGGAATTGCAGTCCAGCAGCATCTTCATGTTACCCAATCATAACATAGACAGCAATCACAGGTAGATATAGCTGATTTTCTTAGTGTGATTGTTTAAGATAATCTTTCTCCCCACTAAATCTTTCCCCCACTATATTAGGCACCAATATATTGATTTCTACATAACCAGGTCTGTGTTTTATCTTTCAGGAGTGCCAAACAAATTTTATCTTTCAGGAGTGTAAGGCAAATGCTGATAAAGAATAATTAAAGTGACATGACCTACTTCATTTGGTATAGTTTAAATTGTCACAGGTTGTTTTATTGACAACGTCTGTAATGAGCTACAGTCTCCTGCAAGTTGTAAAGTGAAAAACATTGATGACAACTTAATGGGATATTTGGAGAAAACTTGTAGATAATGAAGTAGACTTTGTTTCGTAACTGAAACTTGGTGTACTTAGTGTCAGTTCAGGCACCAAGTACAGCCTTTATTGGTTTGTTCATTTTAAACTTTTATAGCCACCCTTCCATTTCACAACTTCCAAGACAGGAATATAGGAAGCTGCCGAGTACCAAGTCAGATATATGCTATAAGAGCCACTATCCTGTAATATTACATATGAGCCTGTTCTACTGATGAAGCCTAGGATGGTGAAACAAGGCTAATATTCCAGAAATCCTTGTCTTAGACTCTGTGAAAGGATTCTGTGGAACTGTAACAACCCTTCATGTGGATTATTGGACTCTATGAACAGACAGGTGGAATAAACACTTGTATGGACCTTATGCATGAACTGACTAGAGAATGATCTGATCTACTGGGTCTTCTGCTTTTTTTGTTGAACTTTATGAAACTTCCGTTGAAATCTACAATTTGATACAATGAATAGTATACCTTCTTTATTCAAAAGTACAGCCGGTTACATCTTGTGTGTTTATTCAGCATCCTCTTTCCAGCAGGAGGTGGAAGCCTGTAAGTAGGAAGTGGAAACAGCAGTGTTTCTCATGGTCTCACGCCCAGCCCAGTCTCATCTCCTGAATAAAGGGTGTTTGGCCCCTTGCTGGTTTATAGGAAGAGAGCAGTATACCAAACCTTTGGCAGAAACAGCAGGGTGAAGTTCTGTTTCAAAAGCCTTATCTGAAGCCCTGCTGGCTATCTCTGGCCATCAGATGCTGCTGCTTGTTAACTTTGCAGCTCCAGGGTTGCACTGGGCCCATCCCAGAGGAATGGGCCCATGTAGGTGTTGGCTTATGGCATGTGCCAAATGAGTGCAGCTCCCCAAGCGTGTAAGTTCATGGCAGTGCAGTTTTGTGCTGGAAGAAATTGAGACCGACTCCAACTCTCCAGTGAATTCAGTCCTTTACTGACAGGTCCAAAGCCTTAAGGCAGTTTCACTATATACAGCCTTCCACTAGATCCCTAGTAGAAGGTGCAGGCTTCAAATGCAAAGCAAGGGCACCTCACAGCATACATACAGCACAGAGTTCAGTATCAATCTGGCAGAGCTTCCTTGCAGTGAAGCAAAGAGGCAATGTACAGCCCCCTCTTAATATACCCAAGAATGACCACACCAGTTGCCAGGTCACAGTGACCTACTTGGCTGGTTGTCAGGTCAGGGACCTTCAAACACTAAATCACAAGACCTGCAAGATAAGGGAAGCACATGCACCAGATTTTCCTTAACAGCAATTAAAGGAACCTCAACAGATGCATGGGAAGCTGTTATCTGCCGCCCTGCCCCACCTCACCCCCATAGCAGCCTGACGCTGGATACTGCATGTGGAAACACTGCTGGTGTTAGTGTTCAACCTGCAGTTTTTTTCCCATGGCTCATCTCGTCTCAGCAGCAAAAATCAGCAGGTGGAGATTGGTGTACTCTTCAGCTTGCTTGTACTTTCCTAACTTCCTGTATACATTCTAGCTGAGCTTATATTGTCTTGGTTTTAAATGGTCTTCCAGCATTCTGATTTCTCCATCTTTTTCTCTTCCCTTTCATTTGATCCTTTCATTTTTGACAGGTTTTTTCCCCCCTTTGAAATTAAATAAGATAGTTTAATTGCATGAATGTTTTGAAACATGCAGGCTACTAGAGCTGTAATTGCCGGTCCTCTATGTTAAGTGCCAATCATTCTATATCAAGTGCACTTGCTTTTGACACTTAAGTCAGTGGGCCTGAGTTAGTTTAAGTGAATCCATTCTAATACTTAGTGCTTTGTGCCCTAGGTTTCTATTAACATATTTAAAGCATAAGTATCCCTAATACAAATTCCACTTGCCTTTTAAAATGTTTTGGGGAGTTATCTATAAGCAACAGACAGTGGCATATCTTTTTGCCATGTGTTCCTATAGATAGATGGCTGTCAATCATCTACCTAATAACATCATGTGTGAATATGTGCACTGACTTTTAAGGTCTGGACTTCTTCAGAAAACTCTTGTGTGAGGTGCCAAACAGAAACTGATACAAAAAAGCAGGATGATATTACTAAGCATTGCAATCCAAAAAAAACACATGGTGAAAGGTGAGAATTATTTCGTAATCTACAGATGGGATCTTACTAACACCCACACTAGAAAGCTGTTTGTTCACTGAAATGCTTGTGCAGGAAGAGACAATTTGAAGATAGTTTTCCCCTCCTTTTTGAAAACGAAACTCTCCAATAACCATTTGGACAGGTATTGGTCAGGATATCTGTCGAAGAAAAGAAGGCAACCAGTATCTAATGATGGGTGAATTCCGTTAATTTTGAAATCTCAAGTATGTGTGTTTTAATGAACACTAAACTGACTTGTAATGTTGGTTTCACTTTATTAAACTGATACGTTTTTGTCTGTTTGTGATTAGCCAAGTGACAAATAAGCCATAACTATGGGGAAACGGGTGGCGCTGTGGGTTAAAGCCTCAGCACCTAGGGCTTGCCGATCGAAAGGTCGGCGGTTCGAATCCCCGCGGCGGGGTGCGCTCCCGTTGCTTGGTCCCAGCACCTGCCAACCTAGCAGTTCGAAAGCACCCCCGGGTGCAAGTAGATAAATAGGGACCGCTTACCAGCGGGAAGGTAAACGGTGTTCCGTGTGCTGCGCTGGCTTGCCAGATGCAGCTTTGTCACGCTGGCCACGTGACCCGGAAGTGTCTCCGGACAGCGCTGGCCCCCGGCCTCTTAAGTGAGATGGGCGCACAACCCTAGAGTCTGTCAAGACTGGCCCGTATGGGCAGGGGTACCTTTACCTTTACCTTTTATGGGGAAACAATGCAGAACCTGTAATAAAAGCTTTTGCACATGATATTGGCCCTTGCACTGGGGAGGTTTCTAGAGCTTCATCAGATAAGCTCCTGGGCTACAAAGCCTTTTAACCCATTGGTAGCTTCCAGGGCCTGCCCATCAATTTTTGAAGTCTTTAAAGTTTCCCGCTGCAGCTGTTTACTTAGCACCTCTTGAGCAGTAAGTCATGTCTACAAATTGAACTATGTTATTGGTTTTTATTATTTTATTTGGGATTTATTATCTGCCCTTCAGTGTAAAGTGAAGGGCTAGTTACAATAACATGGTTGTATAATTTAAAATCAGATAACAGTATTTAAATGAAAAAGCAATGCAATTTAAATAAGAACAAATGCAGTTTTAATCCAAGAATAGAGGTAGACATGAAAAGACATCTCAGCTATCAAAGGCTGAGGGTAAAGAGGTTCATCTTTAGTACCTGACCAAAGCAATACAGTAAAGATGGCCAGACGCGCCTCTGTGAGGAGGAAATTCTACAATTTATCTGCTGCCAGTTTAGGTGGTCTCAAGGGCCGCCACTCCCTGTAGTTCTTTGGGTATTGGAACTACCTAAAAGCCCTCCTCTGTCAATCATAACACCTAAGAGGGTCTGCAGGGAAGGAGATGGTGCTTCAGATATTTGAGGCGTCTGTCATTTAAGGCTTTGAACACCTTGAATTGGGCCCAGAGATAAATTGGCAACCAATGCAGCTCTTGTAATGCGTAGGTTAAAAGAAGTTCAAAATGGAACCCTGCTCACTGCATTTTGGTCCACCTGAAGCTTCAGAGTGGTCTTCAGGGATAGCCTAATACTGTATAGAGGTAATAATCCAATCAGAAAGTTACCAGAGCAATGGAGTACAATGGACAAGTCATCTCTTTCCAAAAGGGACCATCACTGGTGAACGAGCTAGAGCTGGAAATAGTCACTCCTAGCCACCAAGGACATCTGAGCCTCTTGTTGCAATACACTTTAAAATAATTACCTCTGTGTGTGCATACCTTTGTTTTACATTCCAAGCTATGGAAGAACTTTGAAGGAAATAATATCCTATTTAAACTGGCTTTACAAAGTAAGTAAATTGTACTAGGTAATTGAGTTTCATCAATGTCACAACAATTGATTTTTTTTATATAGGTTTTTCATATCTCGACAGATTTGAAAGTGTTGTGAAAGACGCTAATAATTTTCATTGGTGTATATGTTCATATCTTTTGTTCAATTTTATCTCTGGTTAAACAGACTCTGCAGGTTTTGGATGTGTAAAACCTATGTATGAGAGGTAAGCAGTGGATGAGTGTACACACTGTAAGGAGTGATGCCTTTTTGAAAACTGCCTTCAGAGTTCTGGAAAAAAACACAATTTTTTGTCTCCTACCAATGATTCTGACCTCACATTTGCTGCAATATTTTGTATATGTAGCTACAAGTTATTGTATTCCTCGGAGGCCTGAGTTCATTGACTGAACTTCAACTTTCCTTTTGGTTTCCCTTTGGGACACTATGTAAAACTGGCAGTTCTGTCCTGAAACAGACAGTTAAGGAATTGCTGTAGATATACTTGTGGGAACTTGCAAATCCCCTGTGCATTTTAACAAGGAGGCTGTGAGGTTATGCTCGCTGTTACAAACCTCCCTGTCAGTTTTCACTGTTTTACAGCAGAGCAGTGTTACTTCACAAGGGGCCCTGTGTATCACTTCTTACAGTCTTTGTATCATACGTCCTGGAAGAAACTTGCTGAGTAAATCATTTCCACTACAATGTGAAGAGTTTGTTTGGCATACAGTGCATTTGGCATACTACTCATCCTGCGTAGTATTGTGAGCAGTAACTCTGAAAAGAATCTGACAATTTCAGTTCTCATCAGTTTTGTAATTCAACAAAAGATGGTGGAATGTGAAGAAGGTATTTTTGGAGAGGGAAAAGTCTGAGCTGACTTCACATTATTCTGAAAAAGTAAAAAACCACCTGCCACAAATTCATGCATTTGATGCCCCAAATCTCCAGTTATAATTATGTTACCTCCTTGTGAATGTACCTCATATAAGCCATAACCATTGGAATTGCCATGCCAGTGGTCGTGATGCTGGACATCTAAGGGCTGTTGACCATATCAACAGGAATTATGGAAGGCATGAAAAGTAGAGGGGGAAGATTTGACTCTGCAGTAGGCTACAGATCTCCATCCCTGATAATGCCATATTCTTTTATTTTCTTTCAAAACTTTCCACAGGATTTGTATGTAAAGTTAAGATATCATAAACTGTAACAAGGGGTTAATGCAAGCTCAAACTCATTAAACTCTTTTCCAACTTTCTCGATTCAGAGACAGGACTGTGAGAAAATAGTTTAACCCCCCTGTTCTTTTTCTATGGGTTGTAACCAGCCCCAATATATTTGTATTGGATTTAGTGTAATTTTACTTGATTTATCTCTGTTTTTAACCTGTATTGAATTTATCTAAATGGCGACAGACAGGGAATAGGTTGAATATGTGAATGAATGAATGGTTCCATCCTCATAAACCACTTTACAGAAGTAGTTTGCTCCTGCTCTAAAAATTAAATGGGCTGCCTTGAATCAAAGGCCTACAATAAAGTTCAGAGTGTATATACTGTCTAGAGGATTGTGCCTGTTGTATATAACATGGCATCACCATTTGGGCTCTGAACATAATACTCTGAATGAAAATTCAGAGTATATAATATATGTTGCATTTTAACGAGGCCTTTCACAACATTAACACTGCAGTCCACAAAAGAGAGATTAGTTTTAAGAAAAGAAGGGTAAATTCTGTTAAATACTATTTTAAACACTAAACATTTACCCTTAGGTATATTTTATAATGCTTACATACGGTAGCTTTATGTTCATAAGTTGTCTCATTTCTTTTACCTAAGAAATTAGAATAACTTTTGTCTTTTAATAATTAAAAAAATCATTATAGACAGGAGGCAATTTATACAATCTTCAACTATTAAAGACACAACAGTGTTGTTAAAAAATGTTCAAAGCAATTGACTGCAAAGTTCTTGGGAGTTGATTAAAAGATCCATTTGTCACTTGAAATGGGATATGGTTAATGGAAATGTATTTTTAAAATTGCTTCCCAAAGCATTTTTTCACTTTATACATTCAGAATAAGATAAAAAATGATCAGAGTCATAGCACTTTGAACGACATTGTTAGTCTGAAACAATTAGCTCAGGAATAAGATAAAAAGGAATTAATCCGTCATATCCTCACAGCTACAGGGGAAACGAAATGGACATTTTGTTCGTTAGTTCTGCCCAAATGTGTAAAAGTAGTTTTGCTGGACTATTCCATTTAGAATCCCGGCTTCACTCATAGCAATAGGCAACATTTAACTTGTCAGCTAAGTAACACTTTTTTTTATTACAAGGGCAGAAGTCCCATCTCTCCTTGGAGATTTACTTTTTTTCCTTTTCCCTCAGCAGTGCTGTTAAAGCAGAAAATGATGTTACCAAAGTTTAATTTGAAACAAATGACTAACTAACCATCAAATTTCATATATGTCTGAATAGTTTTTTTCTTGTTTTTTAAAGAGCAGATGCTGGCAGTTTTCCAGTTTTTGACAGATGTTGCACAAGTGCAAAATTCTTCCACTTTCCCTCCTGTTATGATGCCTGTAATCTTTACCCTCAGTTGACTCGCGATTTCTCTTGTTTACCCAAATGAACGCTACTTTGCCTGAGAAATGAAAGAGAAAAGTAACTCTGGGGAACGGGGAGAGAAAATCAAGGACAATGCCATGAACTTAACATTTCCAAGGATACACAGGGCAGCCTTCAAAATTCACCAGGTTTACCTGGTTATTGACAAATTGTGACCAAGTGAAGATGCCCTGTGTAAGATGCCTTCTAGAGGGCTACTCTAGAAGGCATCTTAAGGGGCAAATTAATGGCAAGATCTGCAGGGATGAGCAGTTTAGGATGCAGTGGATCTCCAGTGCAGCCAATGTCAAGTCCAGCTCAGCCACAGATAAGCTGGCATAAGTTGCTCATCTTGGCTGAGTTGAATCTGGCTGAACCGAGGCCAGTATAAGGCTCCAAAAGAGGATATTCTGGGGGCAGGACCAGACATAGGTTGCATCCTAAGCCCATTTAGCTTGTTCACACGACCTGTTCACCCCACATAGGACACTATTTTAAAGGCTTGGTTTCCCTCTGCTGAGTGTAGTAAGAACTGCAGCAGCCCTTCTGCTGAATGGGGTTTGGGGCTTAACTTATACTGGCTTGCTTTACACCAACTTCTTGTGTATAGGATTGCACCTTAAGAGAATTACTGTGAATAGTACAGTCCACAAAGAAACGGTAGATGCAGTTGGTGCTTCTGCTCCACAAGTAACTGTGATTTGCCGTACTATTCTCTGTTTAATATTTTAACTTCTCCTGAAGCAAACATGACTTTCATATTATTGCCTTGCTTTAGTTTCTACCCTACCAAAAAAAAAAAAAATAAAAAAAAAATCTGAGCTGCTACACCAGGAGTGAATAACCTTTTCCAGTGCAAGGGCCACATTCTCCCCTGGGCAACTTTCCAGGGGCCGCATGGCAGTGGTTGGCCGAGCCAGACAGAAAAGTGGATGGAGCAATCGATGCCTGTTTTATTTTATCTTTGCACAATAGGGTATTTTTTACACAAACTCTACATTCCCTCTATGCTCCATCCAGGCAAACAAGGGGAGGCATTTTCAGAGTTCAAGAACACATTCTACCCAGGCAAAAACACTCAAGGAGGGCTGGTTGGAGAGGGGTGTATGGCCCGTGGAGAATGCTGAAGGCCAGATATAGAAACCCGGAGGGATGTATTTGCCTGAGGTTCCCCACTCCTGTACTAAACAGATTTGAGAAAATCAAGTAGCAGCTATATGGATGGAGCCCTAGATATAGCACGAATGAGTGTGTTGTGTCTCCTTTCAATATCCAGTTTTGGATTTGAATTATGTTATCCATTTGACTGTAGGTGGAAACAAAACATTAGGAAGATTCCTCTTTGCTTCAGCAGAGAATTTGCCAGCCCTCTTGGAGTTAAATTTTCCACATTTTTCTGCACATTATGTAGGTAATTGCTCTCATAACTTTCCTTGTTCTGGTTTTCTGAAGAGGTGACATGCATTTTCATCCCCACATCAAGCTGGAAAGTCACCTTTTTGGATTTTATCTGCTGAATAATTAACCTTTTATGCCAAAAAGATTAATGATTTGCATCTGTTTCAAATCAAAATGGTATTGTAAGCATTTCAGAGGGGAAATGGAATTTTGCTTCCAGGCTCATTGTTAATTTCTGGTACAATTTAACATAGATCTAAAATATGAATTGTCCACGTTTCTAAACCATTTCATATGCATTTGCCTTTGAAGGTTGAATGCATTTTTGACAAATAAGGCAACGGCAAAGAAAACAACATTGCATATGGTTAATTCTAAGTCCAACTTCTGCAACATCTGTCATAAACTACATTTAAATGTGGAAAGACAAATATCATTACATACCTGTGGATGTTCAGGGGTATTTTCTCAGGCTGGCCTCACTCCTAAGATTTCTGTGAGGATAAAATGGAGACACACAAACACACACTGCGAAAAACAACAACCCACAATCCTCATACTTGATTAATTCCAATGCTGACACTTTTTCTAACCAAAATGTTTTGTTTAATTAATTAATTAAAATATTTATAGCTCAGCTTTACTCTAAAGAGCTCATGGCAGGGAACAATAGCTTCATTAAAAAAAAGCAATGTTGCAGCAGAAAAATCACATAAGGAAATAAAAATCAAGGGTTCAGCTATGTATTGTCCTGCATTCAAAGATCACAGGGCAGTTCAGAACATAAAATTACAAAATAAGAAAACAAAATAAATAACCCAAAATCAAACAAAAGGACCCCCCCCCCTTTAAACACATTTAAGAGGTTGTAGATTGTTTAATCAGTCAAAGCCCTGGTTATAAAGCCCTGGTTTTGACCTGGCACCTTCATAAGTGCTGTTACAGATCAGGGGCAACAGAGTTTGGGGGTGCAAGGGCACCCATAACTGTTAAGGTCTGTGAATATTAGAAATTAATTTAGCTGATTTTGGGAGTATTGAAGGGAAGATGCCAGGCTAGTGGAAAAATGCAGGCTAAGCTTCCTTTCCACGCCAGGGCCATTAACATGACAAAAGAAATACGGAGCAAGGACTGAAGGTAGACAGGATTTAGTTTTGGATTGAGGCCTGCCACTCATAAAAATCCAGAACTCAGTGAGCTGGGTTATCACAAACAGGTTAAAAAGAGAACTGGTGGGAATAATGTAATGTAAGTACCGCATTTTTCGCTCTATAGGACGCACCTTGTTTTAGAGAGGGAGAACAAGAAGGAAAAAATTCTCCCCCTCTCTGCTCAGCGCCCCTTCAGTGAAGCGGCAGGAGAAACGGAGCCCCTTCCATTTCTCCTGCCGCTTCTCTGAAGAGCCGCTGCGCAGAGAGGGGGAGAATTTTTTTTTCTTGTTCTCCCCCTCTAAAACAAGGTGCCTTCACCCGAAGCCTCCGGAGCGCAACGGGAGTTCCTGCTGCGCTCTGGAGGCTTCAGGCGGCTACCTTGGAAGCCTGGAGAGCAAGAGGGGTCACTGCGCACTGACCCCTCTTGCTCTCCAGGCTTCAGTGAAGGCAACCTGAAGCCTCAGGAGCGCGGCGGGAGTTCCCGCTGGGCTTCGGAGGCTTCGGGTTGCTTTTGACCTGCTCTTTGGGGCTGGCGGGGGAAGCGCTGCTTTCCCCCACCGCCAGCCCCAAAGATCCCTGAAGCCTTCGGAGTGCAGCATGAGTTCCCGCTGCGCTCCGCAGGCTTCGGGTTCCTTTTGCTGAAGCCGGGAGAGCAAGACTCTCCTGGCTTCAGCGAAAGGAACCCGAAGCCTCCGGAATGCAGCGGGAACTCGCGCTGTGCTCTGAAGGCTTCAGGCGGCTATCCCTTAAGCCTGGAGAGCGAGAGGGGTCAGTGCGCACTGACCCCTCTCGCTCTCCAGGCTTCAGCGAAAGCAATGCAAAGCCTCTGGAGCGCAGAGGGAGCGCTCCCTCTGCGCTTCAGAGGGTTTGCGTTGCTATCGCTGAAGCCAAGGAGCCTGCATTCGCTCCATAGGACGCACACACATTTCCCCTTAATTTTTGGAGGGGGGAAAGTGCGCCCTATAGAGCGAAAAATACGGTAATTTCACTTCAGCCATTACTGCACACTGGACATACTGAAAGCACCCATGCTCAACTCTGTTCTCTCAATTACCCCAGTTATACATAGGCTGTTGTAAGTTTACAAATATTATATGTTGTTTCACTAATTAATTTCACAGATTTTATACTATTCATCAAGAAAACATCTGCTCAGTTTCCTAATTAGGTGTTAATGCGGAAAACAAAAAAGTGGGTGGATCTGTAGGCATAAGAACTGTCAAGGTTGATCTGTATTTTTCAGTGTACTGCTGTTTAGCATGTTTTTTAAAAAAATATATATGCAAGAATTGAATCACATGTATAAAATTTGCATCCATATGCCTGTTGAACAGTGCTTTGGAGACAACCTGATTTTACATCTAGCTGAGCATCTTGAAGTAGATTTAGCAGAGTTACTAAAGTAGTGGAATTGTCCTGAACAAGGCAGCAGAGGAATACCATTTTGATTTCCCATTCACTATCAAAGTAATTTTTTGGTTCTTGCACTTTTGTTATGTCTGCCCAACTACTGCATTTCTGAAATGTATCATACAATTCTGCTTGCATTAAGTCACTCACCTGGTCTGCCATGTGCATTTGTCACCAGACTAGCAGGGTGTGGGTGTGTGTGAGAGAGAGATGTCACTTCTCTTATTTTTCCCGGACTTTCCTCAGCTTGTCTCTTCAGTTTCTTTACACATATTATCCTTTGTATTTTGCAAAATTGTACATATCATTGCCTTATCTATCATATATTCAACAAATAAATTTGTGGATGTTTATTCAAAACCTGCCAAGGAGTCCAAATCATTTTGTTTTTTTGCGCAGGGGCCATGCTAATCGTCTCTTTATTGTTCCAATTTTAGTATATGTGCTTCTGAAGCGAGCACTCTTTTTTATTAATTTTAATAAAACATGTTATCATAACACAGGACCACAGAAGCAACAGTGCATTAACCTACAAGCAAAACACTGTACTAAATCACCCAAGAGAGAAAAGCTGATTCCCAGCCATGACTACAAGAATATAAGATTATCTTTCACAATTCCCTTAAGTAGGATGGTAGTTTATGTGTTCTGAAAGTGCTGTGTCCAACACTCAAGACCACTACCTGTCCTTAGAATGCGCTGCCATGGGTTTCCAGCTTTGAGCGACTTCCAGGCTTCCAAGGGTTAAGAGGAGTGACACAAGTTATTTATGATGGACTATGGGGTGCATTGAACTATGGGGTTCATTGACCAGCAGGGGGTCAGAAAGAAGGTGCTGGGTTGTAATTTCAGAGATTTAACACAAAAACCCACAGCCAACATGGATCAGACCCTTTCTGGGATTGGTCTATCTCCAACTCCCCTATTTCCTCCCCCTCAGCATCTGATCACTCTTTCCACCATGTCTCCAGAAGACTCTCATAGACTATGTTATAGTATTCAAAACAGGGTTCTGATCCTAATCTGTGCCTGGATAAGAGATTGCCTACAACCCTAAATGTGTCACTTCAAGCCTCAAGGAAGAGCAGGCTGTAAGCTGATTAGGTAAAAGATAAATTTTTTAAAAGAAATAAAAATGGAGTTCTGAAAAAAAAAATACTGTTGAATAGTGTATGTCAAATCTCCACTCCTTATGCAGCTTTGGGCCTGAAAAAAGTTCAAAAACATCTAGCTGAAGTGAAGGAATGTATATCCCAGGATATTACTAAAACAAATTATTTCTATGTTTAATAGGAAATCAACTGAAGAAATGTAATTGACAAGAGAAGCTTTATTATTTATTTAGTAATCTCACTAGAAAAGGGTGTTTGTGTGTGTGCAATATATGAAACAAAAGTCACATGAGAGGTTGTTTACTACAGTTTTATTTAGGAAACAATGCAAGTTTGCTTTGATTTCACCATTACAAAATTAAGTTATTGCAGATGGTTACAGATGGAATGTTGCACTCTGTTTTAAAGTGCAATGAACATTTGATTAAGGCTGTAATCCTGTGCATATTTTTATTTCTCGTTGTCAACAACAACAGAAAGTTTTGCAACAGAGATTACTCGTAAAATTATGGTGTGATCAATTCTTGTTTTGTAGTAGCGAGAATCAGTAAGGAAGATTCCTTGAATCCATTTTTTTATTATACTGTAAATGTGTACTTTCTCAATAAAATATAGACACTGAAATATAAAATAGCCCAATATTAGAAATGACCTATACATCAATGCCACACCAGCCTGCCACCCACCTCAGTGCTTGGCAGGAGGCCTCCTTAGTCCAGAGAACTGAGCAATATGATGCTTTTGCTGAATCCAAACATCCCACAGCCTGGAACGATTGTTCTGCTAGGTAAAGGTAAAGGTACCCCTGCCCGTACGGGCCAGTCTTGACAGACTCTAGGGTTGTGTGCCCATCTCACTCAAGAGGCCGGGGGCCAGCGCTGTCCGGAGACACTTCCGGGTCACGTGGCCAGTGTGACATCGCTGCTCTGGCGAGCCAGAGCCGCACACGGAAACGCCGTTTACCTTCCCGCTAGTAAGCGGTCCCTATTTATCTACTTGCACCCAGGGGTGCTTTCGAACTGCTAGGTTGGCAGGCGCTGGGACCGAACAATGGGAGCGCACCCCACCGCGGGGATTCGAACCGCCGACCTTTCGATCGGCAAGCCCTAGGCACTGAGGCTTTTACCCACAGCGCCACCCGCGTCCCTTTGCGATTGAAGAAATAGAGAAGAAATAACCAACTATTATTGCATTTGCACTCTGTGAGTGTCATGTCCAATTAACAAATGTTTTATGGAACTGGCTGTGGAGGAAACAGCCTTTACCTCTCACTGCCTCAGGGTGCAGGTCGGGGCTAAAGTTGCTGTGCTCTTTCCTAAGCGCAGGAATTACTCAGATTTGCATTCCTACCTTTTGGCCACCTAAAATGTCCCAATCTTCTGCTATGATAGATAGATAATATTTATTACGGCCATAGGCCCATACAGGTAAAAACAACACATAAGTGACAGCTTATGCCGTGGGGAAAAGAAAAAACAGTCGCTAAAACACCACTATAACAATAAATACTATAAGATGGAAAGGCATGCTACGCCTTAATTAGCTTGTAGCGCTCCTTGGCGTCGCTTTTGGGAGAGGACAGCGACCAGGAACCTAGCCACTTTCAGGGTCGTGTGGGAATCCTTATCCTGCAAGATTTGGGCAAGGTGGAATTTTGGTGGGGTACCCTCTAGTTTCTGTATGATTGATCCCAACAAATTTGCCCGTGGCACATTGAACAGGGGGCAAGTGAACATAATGTGCTGGAGCGACTCCGGCGTCACCTTATCACATTCGCACGTGGCGGGGACTTGGCCCTTTGAGAATCTATGTCTCAGGACATTGGAGGGGAAAACGTTGAACCTCGCTTTGGTGAAGGCCAGTCTATGGGCAACAGTCGAAAGGGAGGAGAGGTATGATGGAACGCAATGAGTTAAAGTGATACCAATGTTCTGGGGCGAACAAACACCTCCCCCCAGCGTGTAATTTTGCTGCAAGTCGATGTCATCCAGTCTTTGACGGATCAGTCTTTGAGCAGTGATTTGGTCTAGTTTTAGGGAATCTGAGGGAGAGATTCCATAGCTCAGGAGTTTGGCATGAATTTTACTAGTCCAAAGGCTGGAGAATTCATCTCGCCATAAGCATTGGGCAAGGTAATGGTTTGGTAATCTATGCCACAATGATAACCAGTAATTGAAGACTTGCTTCCACAGGCAAGTTTCTAAGGATGCGATCTTCAATTCTAGTCGCATGGCTGCGTTGCTTACGCATAGGGGGAGCATTAGGAGCCGACGTAGGAATTGGCTTTGCAGAGTCTCAAGGGGAGCAAGATCTGTCATCACGGCCCAGAGCGGGGCAGCATAAGCAAGCACTGCAACCACTTTTGCCTTGAACACCTTTAGGGCCGAAGGGACATGCAGAGCTCCGTCCGAAAAGAAAAATCGGAGGAGCGCATATAACAGGGTTTTGGCCTTGTTAAGTAGGTGTTGAATTTGAGCTTTCCATCCCAAGTTGTATTGAAAAATAACTCCTAGATATTGAAATTTTAGGACTTGCTCTATTTTTGCTCCACCAAGCTTCCATTTGTATAATCTCCGGCTTCTGGAGAAAATCAGAATCTTGGACTTAGCATGGTTGATGGTTAATTGGTTGAGTTGGCAATACGTGGCAAAGATCTTCAGAGCTCTGGTTAGTCCAACACGTGTATAAGATAGAATTACCGCGTCATCCGCATATAAAAGGAGTGGGCAGCGGTAATCCGCTAGTCTAGGCGCGTGTGTACTTGGAGATGAGTTAACTAGGGATGCTCGCATGTCGCTGATGAAAAGGTTGAATAGGCAGGGAGCCAATATACATCCTTGGCGCACTCCCTTGTTTATTGGTATCGAATTTGTGAGGTCGCCCGCAGGAGTAAGTCTCACTCTGGCAAGGGTACCTTCGTGGAGCTGACTTATGAGCCATAAGAGTCTTCTATCAATACCCTGTTTCGCAAGTTTCTCCCAAAGAATATTTCTAGGAACGCTGTCAAAGGCTGCCTTTAGATCTAAGAAGGCAGCACAGAGGTTGCCCCGGGGAGGGGAGGAGTACTTCCGTGCCAGATGATAAAGAATTATTGCATGATCTGTTGTAGAACGTTTAGTTCTGAACCCTGCTTGTTCGTGGCCAATCTGGTTAGTCTCATCTACCCATCGCAATAATTTAGTCAGCAAAAAGCTGGCATAGATTTTCCCTATGATCGAAAGGAGGCTGATGTTGCGATAGTTTTCCGGCTCCGTTGGAGAACCTTTTTTATGAATTGGTACTATAATGGCCTCCTTCCATATTTTGGGGATGAGACCGGAAGCGTTGATTGCATCGAAGGTTTTGGCCAAGATGCCAGCCCACCATTTTGGGTGTAGTTTGATGGCTTCAGCAGGGATCAGGTCGGGCCCAGGGGCTTTGCCCGGTTTCAGCTGAGCTATTAGCTTGGCTATTTCGTCAGGATCGGTGGGAGGCCAAATAGGTAGGTGGGTGAACAGATGCATCAGATGGTCGGAGGGAGCATCTGCCTGTGAGAAGCATTTCTTCAGGAACACTTCCCATGTCGGTGCAGAGATGACTGCCCTTGGGTATTTCCTCACCCTTCTGTTAATCAAAGACCAGAATTCCCTGGATCTGTGTGGTTTTGAAGCAGTAATCAAAGCCTGCCAACGATTATGTTGCCACTCACGCTTGGCAGTTTTCTGCGTGCGTTTGTAGACTTGCTTGGCTTGGGCATAACTAGCTGGCAGAGTAGATGCATCGGAGGTCTTATATACATTATATATAGCACGGAGGCGCTGTCTTGCTTGTTTGCACTGAGAATTATACCAGGGGGCACCGTGAGTATACTCGATTCGATTTAAATTTTTGGGTGGTAACCTAAAGAAGGATGTAAGATCAGTCATATGATGGTGGAAGCGCTTCAACACTATGCTATGCTCGTCTGAGGCAGAGCCTATGTTGGAATGGGACCCGAGGATTTCTTTTTGAAAGAATTCCTGGTACCTTTGAGCCTGGGTCTCCGACCATTTGATTCCTCTTACTTGGAGAGATTCGTTGGTTACCATCTGGGTCGCATGTCTATGAGCCTCCGGCTGCCAGTTCAGGGAAAGCTTAGCTACAAGGGGAAGATGATCACTAAATTGTACATTTTCTATCTTAAAAGTGGAAATACACTTAAGTAGATCCCTAGAGACCAACAGGTAATCGAGGACGCTGTTTGATTTAACGCTCAGGTGAGTGAAATCCCCTGGAATATCAGGGAGGCATGTGCCATTTAAGGGCACCAAATTCAAACGGATGGCCATTTGGTAGAGGAGTACTCCAGCCTCATTTGCTCTGTGGTCTTTAGAAGTTCTCCTCATGATATATTCCAGATCATAATTATCAAGGTTTGGGGTAACCCACCATTTGGCTTTGGTCAGCGAGTCCCAGTTTGCTGCTGTGCGGGCATTGAAATCGCCACCTATAATGGCCGGGGTGTTAGGGAACTTAACATAGCATGAGAGCAAATGCTCTTCTAGCGAGCCCCATTTAGAGCCCAGTTCGAGGGAAGAACCCCCAGGTGGCAAGTAAACATTTGTAACTAGGAGTGAGATCTTATCCCCCGCAATCAGCCCGGTAAGGGCATAGGGAGGCAAGGCCTGTACTAGAGTAAATTTAGCATGTAGGTTGAGGGAGATGCCTATTATTAGGCCCCCTTTAGGGCGGCCTCCTTTCAGGGAGGGGCAGGCAGGGAGTTCTAGCAGCTCAAAGCCATTTAGGACAATTTTCTCTACTTCCCACGATTCTTGGAACAAGATGATATGAAACAGGTTAATAAACTCCAAGAATTCTGGCTCATGTTTTTTTCCCCTCCAGCCCGCGATGTTCCAGCTGAGGACTGATAGGGGGGAGTTCCTGTTGTGTTCAATTCGCTGTCAATTCGGGGAGAGAAGTGAGTCCTTTGGAGGCAGGGCAGACCCCACAAAAAAGTCAGTTATTTTACTTTGCATGGCAGGCACCTGCTGGAGGTGCCTAATCTTGAAGTTGGTAGTGAGGTGTTCAGACTGGGGTGACAGAACGGGTCTCCCGCTGGCTGGCCCAAGGGCGGACACTTCAGTGGGAGACTCCACGGGATTTGCTGAGACTGCCCCACCGCGAGGTCTAAAGGTCGTCGATGAAACCATTTGATTTATATGTCCGGCCGGGTCTTCAGTCCAATCCGGGTCATTTTTTGATGTAAGTGGAACACTCCCCTGACCTGATGCTAGCGAAGGTACTGGGGGTGCTTGACGTACAGGTACTGTTTGTATGTCGGGTCTATGCCGCTCAGGGGAATATGAGGATTCCAGTTCTGGCATTGATGGATTGGATGGTAAGGAATTGTTTTGGTGGAAAGGAATCTGAGTTACACTCTGAGTTACACTCTTCGGCGGGGGACTCTTGGGGGGCGAGTCAAAATTTATCAAGAGTTGGGATGAGAGGCCAACTTGTGAGGCAGAACCTGGGTCTGCCCAGCATCGGTGGGATTTGCCCACAAGTGGGGGAGGCATGGGTTTAGGAGCTGGACTGAGGTATGGAAGACTTCCTACTTCCTTAAAACACGGCTCCGAAAAGCTGGCAAGGTTATCCTGAGAAGTGGGCAGGACTTTTCCGTTCTTCTGGACATGTATGAGCTGATGATTAAGTACTTCTAGTCTATCAATTATTTCTTGTTGTTCCCTCGGTGGAAGGTCGCCAAAGGTGGCTAAAAGCTCTCTTTCCTCCGGTGGGGTCAGAGAATTACTTGCGCCAGTGGGTTCCTTTGGAGCTCGTGGGGACGTGGGGTAAGTCCAGTTTTGGTACGGATGGATATCCTCCGGAAAAGGAGGCTCAATGTCCCGAGGTGCTCCCGACCTCTCCGACAGGGTCCGCTCCGTGTCGTAACCGGCAAGTAGAAGGGGATGGATCATGCTATCCATAAAAACTCTTGTTGGGATGATATCATACCTAGCCAAGAGTGATTTCTGCCTGATGATAGCTGAAGGGATCCTTGGAGAGTAAAACGCAAGCATCACTTTCTGTTGCCTGAGGTGCTGGTTCAAAGGTAATACTGCAATGAGATCACATTGTGTGATTTCTATGTTTAGGAGATTGCTTAGATGCTTTTTGACCCCATCCAGAGTGAGCCACCTTGCTGACCCTACCCCGATATTTAGGCAGATTTTCTTAGGTTGCAAAGACAATGCTTGCTGTTTCAGTGCAGGATTTGGTTTATATTTAGGGATCACACTTCCTTTTTTGGTTGAGGGTAAGGTTCTCTGGCACTTCATTTCCCCCGTAGCTACAGTTGGTTTAGACTTTGACCAGAGGTTATCAATTTTCTGTTCAAGGTTACATAGCTGGGAGGATAGCACATCAATCTTCTTGAATATGCAATTAAGGGTTCTGACCACAAGGTGGAGATGTTCATGTTGTTCTTGTCTTGCACAGTCCTCGGCACCGGCGTCCTGCTCCACCCCCAGTGGGACACTCCCTCTTCCTCCGAGCTTGCCGTCCACAGTTTTAATCTGGGGTAAAAGTAATTCCTCTGGTGTTGACGTTGTTTCTGGTGACATTAGAGGGTGAAAACGGTTCTGAGTTTTCACCCTATAGCAGTGATCAGTGGGGACACTCCATTTGCCAGACACGGGGGGGTCGGTTTTTGATTGTTTGGCTCTTGGGGAGGGCAAAGCCTCGTCACAGTCCCTTAGGCGTTTGCCTTGGCCCATCGTTGTGAGTCTTTTAAAATAGCAGTGCTTAAAAGGTAATAAAAGGTAGTAAAAATAGAAATACAAGCTGATGTGAGCTGGCGGAAAACCAGTGAGTCGAAGGCTGCCGGAGGATACAGTTATCTGCTCGTTAAAGCTGATTTACGATGCAGGCTTTACAGATTATCAGCAATTTGAACTCCTGGCATGGGCTCCAACACCCTGGTGCAGTCTTCAGCAAGAACTTGAAAGGCTGGGAGCCACAACACAGATTTTGGGGAGGATTCGAAATGACTCCGGCAGATGCGTCTTACCTCGTCGCCATTTCTACAGCCGCATCCCAGATCAATCCAAAACAATCCTCCTTCGTCAAACTTAATTAAAATCTGGCATCACACCAGTGGAGAGTCCAGCAATTACTTGTCTAGCAAAATGCAAAACTTAAGTAAGTAACTTACTCCATTGGTTGTAAAATCCAAATCGGGAGAAGAGGTCGGAGAGAGCTGGAAGAAGGAACCTTACACGGCGGCCATCTTCAAGGAGAATTCTGCTATGAATATGAAGTAGTCTTGCTTCATAAGCTTACCTGCCTTGACTAAGAATTAGAATAATAGTTTAGGAATTTGAATTTACTGTAAGTAGAAGGTTTTGTGACACAAATGGGATTGTCAGTGAGATAAATTGCAAAAAGTGCAAGGAAAACAAGTGGGAGCTGTTACGTTGTAAGAACTAATTTGCCCTCAATTAATAATGAAGATGATATTGAAGAATAGTCTCGTTAAAGGGTGGTTAATTTAAGTGAACACAGCGAATTGGACATGTCACCATGTTAATCTCTGTCCAAACTTTTTGAACGCTGTTAGCACATGTGACAATTGTTCCAATTGAGATATTCATTTTAAAACTTTGTTACCTAAATGATATTGCTAAACCCTGCTTTAAAAAAGAGAAGGAAAAATGCCAGAACAAGCTGTCCCAAAGTTTGAAGAACCACATACAGACATAAATATTTTGGGAAAGCCAGGAAGGAATGATGGAAACCTATGTTTGCTCCTCAACACATTTCTTCCTTGTTATACTTTTCTTAGTGCTGTATCTGTTTTCTTGAGTGGGGGCGCTGGGTATTGTTTACTGCAACTCTTTGCTTATGGGTGCAGTTGATCCAAGCTGTAGTGGATTATTTGCAGGCACAGCCTTTCTCATCTTGTTATGTTTAAATTTCACTCAGTTTGTATTCTGCGGTTGATTCAGAATCTATACCTGAGTGCCAGAAGTCACTACTTGTCACAGTTGCTTGAGTTGGTTTGATCCAATTTTCCTGGAAGGCCTTCACAGTGCACTGGGAATATCACTGACTTTGCAGCTATTACATGTTGAAACAATGTTGGTTATTTGTTAAGTACTAAACTTTCCTTAATGTATTGTTTAATAGTTGGGAAGCTTTAGGCTACTTGTTAGCCACCTACATATGATTAAGACAGTTAAGCAGTTTCACTTAGAACTGTTTTGGTGTGTTCAATTCTTGATCCATAGTAGCAAGAATTAGTAAGTAAGGCTCTTTTCATGCCAATTTCAGTTTGTATTATAAATGTATGCTTTTCCAGTAAAGCCTAGACATCAAAATATAAAATAGACTAGGATAATAAATAATAGTTACAATACATTTCTTATACAAATGTTTACATCTTAGAATTTCAGCAGGGTAGTATTTCTAGGAGAAAGTAATCTTGCCCACCCCTGTTCCAGCTGGGAGGTTTACAGGCAAGGAGCTTAAGATGGAAGAAAGCTAATTTGTTTAGAACTTAGAGCATATTTGTGCAATTTCTAAAGATTGCATCATGTTGAATTAATCTTTAACATAAGCAAAGAATCCCATAAATTTGGTCTTATATTCTTATTCTGTTATTTAAATGTTCTTAAATAATTAGAAGATGATTGGACATGGACACATCTGTTTCTTATAGATAAGTTCTACATTTGTGCATTTCATTTTCTAGATAAGAATTGACAGGTCTTAACGCACAGCTACTACTATCTTATCCTAACATGGGAATGTAAATGTTATGGCTTTTAACTGATAAACAAAAGTCCAAGTAAACCTCTGACTTTGAGTGACAGCTTTACAACTCAATTTTCTTCCTGATTGCCATGATCTTGTTTATATAAGTTACCCAGAAGACATCATTAACATGAACTGCTTTTGTGTCTTCCCTTAACATAAAAGCAATAACACCTTTAAATTTGTGAATATTTTCATATGAATCATGTCAACTTGCCTTCTGCTTGCCCTTTCCTTACAAGATACCTTGTATCACTGATGGAGGTGAATCAGCAATTTCTCCGGTGTCTCATCTCATCCAGAAGTGCTGAAGCAACTGATTTTGCTAATTACAGACAGTATCATGGCTATCAGCTTGATGGAGATTGTAAACAAACTTTATTTTAGATATGTGGAGCTGATGCAAAGTTTTATGAACAGAAATGATTGTTTTGCTAATAGCCACACAGAGGCAGCTGTGGACAGGATTCCTGCATTGCAGAGGATTGGACCAGATTACCCTTGGGAGTCCCTTCCAACTCTACTATGAGGTGGGGAAAATGGGTCCCCTCTTCCTCTGTCTCTCTTCCTCTTAATAAACTTGTTTGATGCAGGTTCAGAAACTTCAGCTGGTTCAGAGTGCATCAAAGTTGGCTTTAGAAAGCAGGTGTCTCCCATGTTGCAACAGTTTCATGCCTTACTGATCCATGTCCTGTGGTTCATTCAGAAAGTGCTGATTATGACCTACAGACCCACTTGGGATCTGAAAAACTGTATTCTGAGTCTATCACCATATGAACTTGCCCATGGTTTAAATATCTTCATCATCAACTGAGTTCTTGTGGACATTGTGAATACAGTGGTACCTCGGGTTACATACGCTTCAGGTTACAGACTCCGCTAACCCAGAAATAGTACCTCGGGTTAAGAACTTTGCTTCAGGATAAGAACAGAAATCGTGCAGCGGCGGTGCGGCAGCAGCAGGAGGCCCCATTAGCTAAAGTGGTGCTTCAGGTTAAGAACAGTTTCAGGTTAAGTACGGACCTCTGGAACAAATTAAGTACTTAACCCAAGGTACCGCTATATGCTGCAATTTGTTCAGATAGAATTAGTTTTTATTAGTATGATTGATTTACCTGGCTTCTTCGTTTCTGATATTGTGTATTTTAGTTTTAGTTTTACTGTTAGATGTCTTGTGGACCTTTGGGTGAAAAGGCAGGCTATAAATTTAAAAAATGCATAATTAGAAACTCTTTTAAATTACCAGGAATCTACTTGTTTGCCATTGTTAGCTTTTTTTTCTAGCTTACATAATGGTTTAACTTTATAGTTTAATAAAGGGCAATTAAAGATAATTGGAAAAGCAATCAAATTTTGAACTTCTTTCTGTTGTTAACAGATACCATAAATATTTCAATAATTTGCATTAGTTTGTTTTTAGTTTTGTGCAACATTTTACATAGTGTGAATTAACCTTTCTGTTCTCTTATTTCTTGGCAAAGCAATACTAATACCATTCAGTAATTTTCTTTTTCTGTAGCTGCATGAAAATAATTTCCCAGGCCCACTTGTAAATTACTAGGTTACACACAGGCAAGATTTGTAAAGGCAGTGAGGAAGTTTGGCAAGATGTGTTAATGACTACTAGGCAGGTCAGTTAGATTATAATTAACTGAAATCAGTTGCTATAGAAGCTGCAAAGGCTTTTATATTCATCTACTTATTTTTTAAAGATGAAAATTATATCTACCTTTGAAACCATGTTTTAAAAACCTTATTCAAGCATATGAGCTTCAAGAAAGATAGCATACCAGCTCCTATAGGAAATGGCTTTTGATACACACACCCATATTCTGTCCATAAACTGTGATCTATAAAACTAAATTACATAGTAACTGCAGTTCTTATCGGATCTATTCCCATTGCCATACTACTTCAAATTGACTAGATGACATTGGCAGTCCAATACCAAGTTGCATGCTGCAAATCCTAATGAACCTTTGCGTGTGCAACTGCACTGGATTATGGTTACTGAAATTTGTGACATGTGGCATGCCAGTGCCACATTTTTGGCCCTTCTTATCATCTTAGAATTGCCAGAATGGACAAGGGATGGAACCAAATCCACTTCTCCTATAATCTAACAACTTGCCCTTAGTGCTGAGTCACCAAGTGAAGTAATATAGAGTCAAATATATACATGTGTGACTGTTTTCTTAAAGTCACACCCTTGTTCTAGAAAAGCACCAAAAAGCTGTTGTTGCTTTAGAGATGTGAATAATTATGGGTGAAATCATATGCATATGGTGCTATATTATTCCTACTAGGTATGGGTTCTTTCCCATAACTGTATGCAAGCAAACAACCTTGGGATTCATCTGCTTAAGAATGCATCTCATTTAATGTGTATTTTCATTTATTGACTTTCAGAGCATTCTTATGCTTGGATCTTCAATGAATATCCATCATTTGTGCAAGAAGACAGTCGTCGATTTGTTTCTCAGGAAACTGGGCATCTCTACATAGCCAAAGTAGAGCCATCTGATGTAGGAAATTATACATGTGTTGTGACAAGTACCGTAACAAATGCCAAAGTTCTTGGCTCGCCGACACCTTTAGTGTTGCGTACTGATGGTATGTATGAGTTTATGCTTATGTAATGTAGCAGCTAACAGTTGCTTAGTGTAATACTCAATGGTTTCTAATTCTTTGGAATACACACTTTTTCAATGCATAATTTATCTCTAACAAAAATATTTATGTTGCCTTTGCCTTGCTAGTTATGGATCTTATACTTTCCTTTATTTTGGGGTGTAATGTCATCATGTAGGATACTGTTAAGTGGTGATTCTGATGAAGTATATTGAAAGAACCCAAAGACAAGAGTGGCTACTAGGAATTGTCAACCAAATGACAGTTGTCAACCAGAAGACTACTAGGAAGCTAAAAGAAATAATAAATAATATTATTATTATTATAATATATTATTATTTATATTATTATAAGTAATAAATAATATTATTATAATAAATAATAATATTATTTCCCTTCCTTAAAATATCCAAAGAAGTCTTATTGCATAGTTGTTCCCTGGGGCTCAATGATACAAGCCTCCTTCCCTAATCACTCTTTTCCTTTTCTGGAATAACAGGAGTAATGGGGGAATACGAACCCAAAATAGAAGTTCAGTTTCCTGAATCACTTCCAGCTGCTAAAGGTTCGATAGTAAAGCTGGAATGCTTTGCCCTTGGAAAGTAAGTTTGTATTCATGTTTGTCCATATTGCAATAGCTGGAAACAGAAAAGTTATGTTGTACGTTAAATGGATGGTGTGAGATCCTTTTAAATATGCCATATTTTTTTAGTTGCATATAAATAGTTACAATCTTTGTGTCCAGTTATAAACTAAACAACTTCTCACTATTATTGCACATGTGTTACATTAATAAGATTTTTCTGCCCAGAAAATGGTCTTGGGCAATGGTACCTGCTCACCTCTAAACCTTGGTTTATTACCCCTCTTAAGGCTCCCAAACTATTTGAATTCCTTAACTTCTTCAGCTCATAGATATGCCTTTGTAAAGGCAAGATTGAACACCTTCCCATCGAACGTGCTGAGAAATAGATTCTCCAATGGACAGATATCGCTCTTATGTGATTGTAATTGTGGGGCACCGGAATCGTTGCATCACATAATTCTTGATTGTGCTTTTCACTCATCGGCCAGGAGCAAGTTTCTTGCTCAATATCTAAAGGGAATTGCCGATGATATGAATGAAGCCAAACTGAGATATCTATTAAATGATGATGACCCCCTAAGATCACTCACGGTTGCCAGATTCTTGATCAGCGTCCTATCCCTAAAGAAGAGAAACGGACTCGTGTGCGGCTCGAATAATCCCTTTAAACCATGATCTATGTTTTAGGATGTAACTAGGTGATATCACCACTGATGTCTTCTATTAATTTATGAGCAGAGGGCGATGTTTATGTTACAAATTTATTGTAATGTATGATGTTGGTCTTTTGTTTTTGTTTTGCTTTGGTTCTTGTCTGTTTTTTTGTAAGTTTTGGCGGTTTTAAATTTGGAGGTTCAGTACATTATGTTGGTATGGGAAACTGTTGTGTGACGGGCCAATGGCCGTAATAAAGATCAATCCAATCCAATCCAAGATTTTTCTGCTGCCTTGTTTAAAACAAATAAGTACATACTTTGCCTCCTCCCCATTCTATCCTCACCTGTGAAGTAAGTTATGCTGAGAGTGAATGACTGGCTCAAGGTCACCCAGTGAGTTTCATGTCTGAGTGGGGATTGAACCATGGTCTCCCATGTCCTGCTACAGCACTAACCACTATCCCACACTGATTCTAAGGTGTATGACTGTTCATAAACACGTATTTGGCAATCTCCTGAGCTAGGATTATAGTGTTTAATTGAGAAAACATTAACTATGGGAGTCTGCAAAATTTGGGCTAAATTTCACTTTGACCCATGGATTCCTCCCCCCCCCCCAAAAAAAATAATCTGATTCCCGCGATGATAGAATTAGAACTGAAATTAGAATACCTCCTGAGAATTTCCAGAGGCCAAAAGACTAAAACAATAACACATATTTGTGCTTTTGGACCTAGAGTGTCTGTCAATCCTACCTAGGATTAATGTATCCATCCGACCGCAATGAAGTCTTGGCTCACTTGACTATGTCTCAATCTTAGATAATGACTGAGTATCAAGTTCTAGATTCCTGGTCAATGAAAGTGTAACAGGTACTCTAGAGTAAATTATCACAATGTTGTGTTGGTGTTGTTTTAAAGTACCAAATATTATTAACTCCTTCATATGCTGCAATATTTTGTTTCATTTTTAATCAGTTTTTTTTAAAATTATCTTCAAAAGCCTTCATTGCATTTGGTTTCTGCAGCCCAGTACCTCGGATTAACTGGAGAAGAGCTGATGGGATGCCATTTCCAAGCAAAGTAATGTTGAGGAAATCCAATGGCATGATTGAAATTCCAAATTTCCAACAAGAAGATGCTGGTCTCTATGAGTGCATTACTGAGAACTCTAGAGGGAAAAATGTTGCCAGGGGGCGCTTGACATATTACGGTAAGAAAACTTTTTTTATAGTGAAAAAACATTGAAATAGCTTAGTCATGCTGGCCACATGACCCGGAAGCTGTCTGCGGACAAATGCCAGCTCCCTTGGCCTATAGAGCAAGATGAACGCAACCCCAGATCGTCCGCAACTGGACCTAATGGTCAGGAGTACCTTTATCTTTACCTTTACCTTTACAAATGTCCAATTTTAATGTGATGCAGTTGTATAAGTCAGAACAAAGCCCAGCTGCCATTCAGTGGGACTTACAATTTATTGCTAAACTGAAAACTATGGAGAGACCTGGTCTTAATAGAGATATTGGATTCCTGTCTCATTACATATGCTAATCATCTGCATACTATCCCTTCCTTTTTCCTGTAGGACTAATTGCAGTCATTAGCAGTCGGTCAACAGGTTTACCATACCCATTGAGCCAATCACCCATCTCCTACTACCCTCCTGAGAAAAACCCACCCCACCCTCCCACTATATATAAGGGTCTGGTGACTTCTGTTTCAGTGTATCTGAAGAAGTGTGCATGCACATGAAAGCTTATACCAAGAACAAACTTACCTGGTTTATAAGGTACTACTGGACATTTTTTTTTATTTTTTTATTTTGACTGCGTCAGACTAACACGGCTACCTACCTGAATCTATTTACATAGGGATCTCAGTTTGTTAATCTCACATAATAGAGCTTTCCTAAATCAAACCCCCCAAAGGGTGATGGGGCATTATGATGAGAACCAGGAAAAATATATTGGCTATAGTTCACTGCCCTCTAGGATCACAGGAATATAGTTGGGGTGAACTGCTTGCAGAAAGCCCTTTCCCAGTCTATTTCACCTAGCACTTTCCTTGTTAGCTTCTAGGTGCCAACTGAAACACTGCTCTTTGTGTAGGCTTCTAATGTGCAAGTTTTTAAAAGAGACTGGACTCTTAAAAGTTTTGTTATCGGTTTCAAACATAGTTTTAAGCTGACGTTGATTACTGTTGGTCTCTGCTTCCATTGCTCTTATTTTTGCTTTTAACAGAACTTCCTTCTCCCGACAGTCAGTGTGAAACTTCCTCTAATGGGACAATTCTCAGTGTGGGCAGCCAGGCAGCCAGTATAGAGTACACCAGGTCCAAACAGGAGCAGGACTACTGCTGGCTGAGCTGGATTAAGGAAAAGCAGACCTTTAAAATAAACTTACACCCTTTTTGCTGGCATATATTCTGCTAGGTTGCCAGGCCACATGACTAAGCAAAGGGGATAAGACTAGTGAATCTTGGGTTTGTATTACTCCCTAATGGGGCTTTCTCCAAAGGTGAAACATTTCCTCTGTTGGGGATTATTCCTCTCACTGCAAAAAGACTTTCTCCATCACAGAAATGGATATTGGGACACTTTTATGTCCATATTTCTTTACAAAGCATCGGGAGCCAGTATCTTTCGTACTTGGTATCTGTATATGAGAACTTGTACATGAAAAGTGCTTTTCCATATAATGATGTCTACGGTGATCATATTGAAAAAATAACCCCAGTTTTGAGAATATCCTTTAAGTATATATGTTTTAATCTCTGTACCAATGAGCAGGTTATCTTTTCGTTTTGTCCCAGTGGAAGCTGTGTCTGGTGTGATTACAATGAGGAAGTTATAGTCCAGATTCCACTGCAGAGATCTGCATTCCTTTTCAAGTCTATATTTGAGCAATTTGCTCTCCGTTACATTTGGTTGATCGCTGGTTCATAGGAAATTATTTCCAGTAAATAACAACAAGAAGAACAAAAAACAGTCAGTGACAGTGTTTTGGTGATTTCTGGAAGACTGGTGGTATCTAAAAGGTCTTAAATATGACATGTGCTGTTTCCTGGAATAACGTCTGACAGGAAGTTCAGAAAAGTTGATGTTGCTACTTTATTGGAAGATAAACGTGCAAATGGTTTAGCTTATTCATAAGATTTCTGAGCTGTGATATCTCCCACATTGTGACAAGTTCATATTTTGAGTCACAAGGTGATAACACCCTCAATTATGGAAAAGATATATTAATCAAAAGAAGAAGAAAAAAATCTCCCAGTGTGCAGAAAAGGATGAAAACCTTAATTATAAGTAGACATTTGCTAACTATAAACCAGTTAGCATTCTATAAGCGTCACCCAGGCAAATGTCAAAGCAGGAAAGATTAAATACAACTGGTTAATCCTGTCACATGGATTACAGTGGAGAACTGATAATATAAACTCTGTATCACTTTAACATATGAGGTGGTTATTTATGGCTAGCATAGCAACTGAATCCCACCCAACCCAAACATATTTGATGGACCATCTGAATGGTTGGGGCACTATACGGTATGGAAAGCTTCACATACAGCCAAACTATAGATGTGTGGGTGCGCACATGAGCACGTGTTGTTTCTTGTTGTTGCTGCTGCTGCTGGTACATCATCATTGCCACTGCACAGCATACTTACTGTATGATCTGTTATTTTAACCAGTGTAAGAACATAAGAATAACACTCAGGGCCAGATTTAGGTTTGATGAGGCCCTAAGCTACTGAAGGTAATGCGGCTTTTTATATGTCCAGCTGTCCTTTGTCAACAACAAATTGTTGCTGTTTTTGTGCTGAATATATGCTATACCAGCGGGTGGTGCTGCGGGTTAAACCACAGAGCCTAGGACTTGCCGATCAGAAGTTTGGTGGTTCGAATCCCTGCGACGGGGTGAGCTCCTGTTGTTTGGTCCTAGCTCCTGCCAACCTAGCAGTTCAAAAGCACGTCAAAGTGCAAGTAGATAAATAGGTACCACTCTGTCGGGAAGGTAAACGGCGTTTCCGTGCGCTGCTCTGGTTCGCCAGAAGCGGCTTAGTCATGCTGGCCACATGACCCGGAAGCTGTACGCCGGCTCCCTTGGCCAATAAAGCGAGATGAGCGCCGCAACCCCAAAGTCGGTCACGACTGGACCTAATGGTCACGGGTCCCTTTACCTTATATGCTATACCTACGGGACCGCCTCTCCTGGTATGCCCCAAGGAGGACCTTAAGGTCCATATGTAGCAACACCTTAGAGGTCCTGGGCCCTAAGGAAGTTAGATTAGCCTCAACCAGAGCCAGGGCCTTCTCAACACTGGCTCCGGCCTGGTGGAACGCTCTGTCTCATGAGACCAGGGCCCTGCAGGATCTGATTTCTTTCCGCAGGGCCTGTAAGACAGAGTTGTTCCACCTGGCCTTTGGCTTAGAATCAGTTTGATTCCCTCCCCCTCTTTCTTTTCCCTTTCTCCTCCTATGAAGAGACTGCATCCTAATGTTTTAATGTTGTATCTTAATCTTTTAAATTGTATTTTAATCAGCTTGTTTTTATTATTGGTTGTTAGCCGCCCTGAGCCCGGTCTTGGCTGGGGAGGGTGGGGTATAAATAAAAATTTATTATTTATTATTATATGGTATTTAAGGACCTAATAGGTATCTAAAGCCATTTGCACATGTTGCCATGCAACCAGTCCATGCAGAATGTAGGCACCCTTTATATAGAAATGAGCAAACCAGTGATATTTTAGGGAGAAGGCTAGCAGGCGGGGCCCATTACTTACATCATAGGAGCCTACACAACACAAAACACTGTTGCTGTGTATAGGTTTTATTTTATTTGTTTTTTATCATATATTTTGGAAATGTACATCCAGTGTTTTTTTCCTTCAAATTGTTTTGGGACCCCCAAGAGAATGGGGCCCTAATCTATAGCTTGTTTAGCTTATACGTAAATCTGGCACTTAGAACACTGCTGGATCAGGCCAGTGGTTCATCTCATCTAGAATCCTGTTCTCACAGTGGCCAACCAGATGCGTGTGAGAAGCCCCCAAGCAGGAACTAAGGGCACCAACCCATTTGTGATTTCCAGAAACTGACATTCAGAGGGATACTGCCTCCAACAGTGGAAGCCAGAAGATGAACAACCTGTTTTTCATCTCAAACCTAATTGTCACAAGTGTCTAGAAGCAGCGGTGGACTAGCAGATTTGACAACTGCACCTGAATCCCTGTCAGTTTGCAAAGGTTATCATTCTGTGGCATTTTTTACTTTGCTTTTTTTGTTTTTGCTGTGCCAGCTGAGGGGTTCCAAATCAGGCTCCCCGCATGATAACAGATCCAGCAGTGTTTTGGCTGTCACTGTAACCCCTTCAACATACATCCTAGTCAATATTCTATGCCATTTACTAATGACATGAAAGCCATTGACGGTAGCGTTCAATCCACCATGCTGTCTCTGCAGCTGCAGGAGGGGCCCACAATTGACAGACCTTAGTCTCTCCCAGCAGCAAATATAAGGCTATGAAGGACTGCACTCTTATTTATTATTTAAATATATACAATACATAGCAAACTGTAGTGTTATATTCCTTTATGGAACAATATATATCACAAAGATTTTTGGGACAGCATTTCTTGTGTGCTGCCTGTGTGCATTGTTTAGCCTTTGCAATGGGAAGTGAAACATTCCTTAATTTGCTATTTCTACAATAAAGAAATGCATTTCCTGGGGACTTTTTTTTTAAACAAAAATTGTCAGCTTGCAAAAGAGTTTTATATTAAGAAAACAGCAATATAGTCTCTTGGCGTTCAGTGTGTTCATACTTTAAAATGCACAAGAGGTTATCTTGGTATTCTGCATCTATTTCTTACATTATATTGCTTCTTATCTCATAGCAACTTCTCTCAAAGCAACGATTATGTTAAAATAGAGAGCAAAGGAGGGCAACAGTGCCCTTAAGATTCACAAAAGGAATCTAGAGAGGGGGGAATCAGACAATTGGATACAAAAACAAAGAATGGCTTCTAAGACATAGTACGGTATGGACAGCTTGTGGGGCAACTGGGAAGCTATGACCTTTGCATCAAAAGAATAAAATGCCAGCTTCAGATATCTAAGGATTCAGTTGCTACAGTCAATTAGTTTGCTATATTTCTTCATACAGAATTTTCAACATCACATTACAGAAAGATTCACAAACGCTACTGCTAAACTTTCAAATCTGAGGGAGCAAGTTGGCTTAAAACAAGCTGATGTAAATTAAGCTGGTGTAAAGTGATGCCAGGTCCAAACTCCATCCATCAGAAGTTCTGAACTCTGTTCAGGAGTGGAGTTACTCTTGGTTGAGCCAGCCTAAGCAGAGAAGAAGAAAAACAAGCCTTTCAAATAGTGTTTCAGTTATATCACCATTTAAGCCACCATTTTGCTGGGTGCCAGGTTGCCAGATCATGTGACTGAGCTGAATAGGTTTGGGATCCAGCTTAAGACCCGCTTCTCTGGTCCTCCCATGCCACACCTGTTTTCCATATCTTATGCAAGTTTGAGAGCCACTGGGATGGGATAGGTTATGCCCAGCTGAGCCGAAGATGAAAGAGTGAAGTCAGCATAGCCTGGCTGTGTCAGAAACCTCCCAGCTCAGCTGGAGACCTGCTGGATCCTAATCCACTTGTCCTGGTATAGGATTTCTCCTTTGTACTGTAACCCTATGCCTTAGTCTCCAATCCTACATGTGCTTACTCAGCTCAGCATGGCTTACTACTACGGTAAATAGACTTGTATAGGATTGCACTGTTAGTCACTGGTGCCAACGTTAGTTCCTGGTGGGGTGGGGTATTTCTCAGAAGTGTAGTAGGAGGTGGGTGATTGGCTCAATAGGTATGGTAAACCTGTTGACGACTGTTAACGACAGTTAACAACTGCAATTAGTCCTACAGGAAAAAGCAAGGGATAGTATGCAGATGACCAAAAATAGCTTTAGCATGTGTAATGAGACAATATCTCTTTTCAGACCAGGTCTCTCCATAGTTTTCAGTTTGGTTGCAATGCCTGTTGTCTTTGTCCATGGAGTTTTATTGGCAGGGATACTAGAGTGGCTTGCCGGTTCCTCCTCCAGGTGGATCACGTTTGGTCAAAACTCTCCACTATGACCTGTCCATCTTGGGTGGCCCTGCACAGCATAGGTCATAGCTTCTCTGAGTTATTGAAGCCCCTTCGCCATGGCAAGGCAATGATCCATGAAGGGGGACAAAAATTTCCCAGTAGTGATGTATGGAAGTGAGAGCGGGACCATAAAGAAGGCTGATAGCCGAAGAATTGATGCTTTTGAATTATGGTGCTGGAGGAGACTCTTGAGAGTCCCGTGGACTGCAAGAAAATCAAACCTATCCATTCTTAAGGAAATCAGCCCTGAGTGCTCACTGAAAGGGCAGATCCTGAAGCTGAGGCTCCAATACTTTGGCCACCTCATAAGAAGAGAAGACTCCCTGGAAAAGACCCTAATGTTGGGAAAGATGGAGGGCACAAGGAGAAGGGGACGACAGAGGACGAGATGGTTGGACAGTGTTCTTGAAGCTACGAACATGAGTTTGACCAAACTTCAGGAGGCAGTGGAAGACAGGAGTGCCTGGCATGCTCTAGTCCATGGGGTCACGAAGAGTCGGACATGACTAAACGACTAAACAAAAACAATGAGTTGTAATAGTAAATAGTTCAGTTGGCTTCTGCTCCGTGCTTCATGACTGTGCTTCTTAATTCATTGGCCCTTCCCAGTTCTGGCTCTAGTTTACCCTTATACTGCTTCTCTCCGGATCAGCTCCTGCTAACCTCAGTTGCACGTTCCCGACAATAGCAGGAGCATAAGGAGCTCTGCATGTCTTTCTCTGTTTAGCTCTGGAATAGTGAGGTCACAAAATTTCAATGAAAAGTTAAAATAGATCATTGTCACTGACTCCTAGAGCCCTATTATATGGCTTCAGCTGTGCTAAAGGGCAAAAACTAATGCTTGGACCCATATATACTGACTGTGCTGAAGTCATGATACTTCCTTCAGATTATAGACTATTGTGGTAAAACAGTGGAGATGCAATAGCAAAAATGTTCTTTCCTAAAAAGTTTAATTACAAACATAGGCATTTAAGCATAAGTTCTATGCTCCATAAACTTAAAAGCTTCATCATTGCAGCATTATTTAAAGGTTTACTTAATGATGTATTTGAAATGTGATGGAATTACAGATTTTCCCACTGATATTAAAAAGTACAAGAAAAGTAATACCCAAAATCTATGGGCTTGCATTCTCCTCCTGTTTGATTGTAGTAGAGCAGAGGCTGAGGAAGGAGAAAGAGGTAATAAATTTGCGCAATTGCAAATGTAGCTATTGAGTCAAGGGCACCCTAGACTAGGATGGTGAAGGTTGAGCATCAGCTGCATTCTCCAGGGTAACAGAAATTAGATATTAGAAGAGTTTTAGCAGAGCTCTAAGACATTGCCAGAGTAATCCTGTCTGTGAGTTATGCCCACTGGTCAGGACTACTAATTCTCCTGTGCGCACAAAGCACAATTCTGCACTGGCAGGAAAAATTACGACAATGTGGTAGTAGAGGAAAAATACAACCTTCAGGACTCAACCACATCACAGAGGAAAATTAGGATGTGGAGAGGAATCTGGAGAGAAACAGATTTAAATTAGAATCCCATGTTCATTTAGGATCTTTTTCTCAACATGCATATAATCTTAAACCTGCAGAATAACTGGTATAGCTTTGAACATTCCCATCAGAATCATTGGAGAACCCAGGATAATTCACCCCAAGGTGAATAGGACTGAGCATGTAGCCAATTTTTGCCATAGCACCAGAGGTATAAATTTCAAATGGGGAAGACAGATCTGTCTCTATACACGCTGATATGGTTTTTATTATGGAATGCTAATGTTAACCATTGCAAGGTACCTTGAGTAGCTATACACATTAGAAAGGTACAATGAAAATCTCAGTATAAATAAAAAACATACAGGGATGAGTGGTGAGACTACAAGGCTTCTTGGCCCATGAACAGGATAAGCAGTTGTAGAGTTATAGCTCCATGTGCTAGTTATTGTGGGTTGCTATCACAGTACATCTTTGTGGGCAGATAGATCTCTTCCTGACACCTAGGAACCACTCGCCCACAATGGTACCCTTTGGCACACCAGACACATATTCCCCCCCCCCCACTCTTCTCTAAACCTGGCTTTCTGGAGCAGGGGACATTGCTTCTGGTACTGCTTCATCTGCCTCCCCCCGCGCCCGTCTTTAAAGTAATTGCTGCTGTCAACCACTTCCCATGATGTAGGCATTGCCTTCATCTGTGCATTTTTCTAAGTTGGGACTCAAACCCATGGTTCATGTTGACTGCTGCACTCTCCTTTCCCACTGAGCTACTGGACAAATCACAGTGTTACCCTCCCCTGGGTTTGCTATTATAGTTTTCATTCTTCTTGCAGGAGTTGTGAATATGTATGCATGAGTTCCACAGTAAGACTTGTATCCTTCTCCTGAGAAGCCTCTAGATTTCTATGTTGGGCCTTCTTGTACAATGAGAAGCACAGTAGTCTCTTTTCCAATGGCCTAGTTATACATTGTAAGAGTGTACTGGATTGTGTTATATCATGAGCTCATTTGGCTACCACCGTGCTTTGATTAATGCCTTCTGTGCCTGGGTGATGTAGGCGTATTGCTGTTCCGCAACATCCTTATTTCCAGGCATACTGTGGTATTGCCTATCAGTGCTGCTTCTGTTAGCTGTTGTCTGTTCCTGGGTGTGCATTGTATTGTGACTACCTTATGTGGGCATGAAGCCTGCCATAGTAGCCCCATATTATGTAGTGGAACAAAAGCATCAGCATGCTCATCTCACTTTTACATAACAGATCTTTGGGTGTGGAACAAATAGTTGTCGTCTGAAAAAAAATGACTTAAAAGGCTCAATAAATCAAAGATCCAAGGAACTATTTTCCTGGGTGAGGAAATTTCATGGCTGCGTACTCTCCTCTATATGGAAACTTTCCTCCTGGCTGCTTATGCGCCAGTGAGGCATGGCATCGAAATCAGCACCTGCCGCCGTAACGTTAGTCGTGTTAACAGGCCTAAGTAAAAACACAATGTGACATTAATGTATCATTTAAGGAACTTTATTTTATTTTTTTTTTCGCAGGTGGCGCTGTGGGTTAAAGCCTCAGCGCCTAGGACTTGCCGATCGAAAGGTCGGCGGTTCGAATCCCTGCAGCGGGGTGCGCTCCCGTTGTTCGGTCCCAGCGCCTGCCAACCTAGCAGTTCGAAAGCACCTTTGGGTGCAAGTAGATAAATAGGGACCGCTTACCAGCGGGAAGGTAAACGGCGTTTCCGTGTGCTGCGCTGGCTCGCCAGATGCAGCTTGTCACACTGGCCACGTGACCCGGAAGTGTCTCCGGACAGCGCTGGCCCTCGGCCTCTTGAGTGAGATGGGCGCACAACCCTAGAGTCTGTCAAGACTGGCCCGTACGGGCAGGGGTACCTTTACCTTTATTTTATTTTTTTGGTTCAGAACATTCCCTGCATTTACTGTTGGTCAGCTGCTTTCCAAACATGCTTCTGTTACCACCTTCTTGAAGAACAATACCCCTGTTTATTAAGGCTTTCTTACCCTTTTGCTTTCCTTTAAAGCAAAGCCTCACTGGGTTCAACTCATAAAAGATTTTGAAGCTGCGGTGGAGGACAACTTATACTGGGAATGCAGAGCGAGTGGCAAACCCAAGCCATCCTACAGGTGGCTGAGAAATGGAGAGCCTCTGGCATTGGAGGTAATGGTGGCTGTTCTTTCTTTGGGCAAGGGGTGGGGTAGGCATTCTTGCATATATGTAGACCATGGACTCTGCGCAAGTAACTCAAAAGGAGCTGACAAAGGATAATGTTATGCCTCAAATAGCTCCTGCAGTTAATTGTTTACCAATAGCAAATTATGCTTAAGAGGATTTATTCTTTGGCACATGGGCTAAACTGCATTGCCAATGTGCATGGTGGTGTTGGCACATGAAGGTTGTGCGCCCATCATTTCTGCCTATTCTTAAAATTACTGTGAATTGCTTGGGTTGTACTGTATGTAATGCTAATCCGAGTCTGTTTATAAATGCGATGAATAAACAACTCAGAGCAGATCCATTAAAATTAATGAGCCTGTCAGTCATGTCTATTAATTTCAGCGGGTCTATCCTGTGTAGGACTAGCATTGTATACAACTCATGGTTCTTACATTTACATGAGCAGTTAGCCAGGTTATCTATCCTACAAAGAAGGGTGCCTCCAGGCTTAATGGAAGTCGTTTTCATCCTGTATCACATTGCAGGGTGAGAGATTGTCTCCTGGCTTCCCTCATATATAATCATTTCTGCGCTGTTTATGTTGCTCACTTATGCAAATCAAATGGAAAGGTTGCACATAAATGCACAAGAAATCTAATCTATTGAGAAGTGTCGTTTTGCCAACTCAGTCAGCTTCCCCTTCCCCTTGCTGAATAGACAAAAGCAGTAGATGGGGAAGGCAGGGGAGGGCAGAAAATTTATTGGCAGGCAGTTACTATGAAAATTACATAGTCTAACAGATGTTTGTTGTCTTGTAGTATCATCTACCTATGTGAGACTGAGAATATCAACTTTCTTTGATGTATACTACAGTGGTACCTCGGTTTAAGAACAGCCCTGTTTACGAACTATTCGGTGTATGAACTCCACAAAACCGGAAGTAGTGTTCCGGTTAGCGAACTTTACCTTGGTCTAAGAATGGAATGTGAAGGGTGGAAGGCCACCAGCGGCGGGAGGCCTCATTAGGGAAAGTGCGCCTCGGTTTAAGAACAGCTTTGGTTTAAGAATGGACTTCCGGAACGGATTAAGTTCATAAACCGAGGTACCACTGTATATCACTTTTGCACATTCCTAGTTGCTGGTTTCGGGATCAGCATTTGTCAGGCAGCTGTTGTTCAGTTGGACAAGATTCCTAGTAGACCAAGTACAGTGATAACTGAGTAGTAGGGTGATAAATAACTAAGAGAGGAATTTGGTGTAGCACTAAGTTAAAGTCCCTTAGCACTAGCAGAATTTTTTGCGCTAGTGGAATGGTACTCATGGCTGGTTGCACAACAATTTGCTTGGTTTTGCTTTAATTCGGATACTTCCTATTGTGCAATCTGTTGCACAACAAGCTTTCCGCGCCCATAGCTGTTGTGCAGGATTTCATATTGTGCCCCCATTATTCTTGCCCTTCTGTTAGCACAACAACCCTCCCGCTGGCAGTCAGAGAACGCTGAATCTGAGCCTAGGGTTGCATCTAGTGCTAGTTCAAGATTCTATATACATGTATGGAGGACACGGGTGGTGCTGTGGTCTAAACCACTGAGCCGCTTCGGCTTGCCTATCGGAAGGTCGGCAGTTCGAACCCCCATGATGGTGGTGAGCTCCCATTGCTCTGTGCCAGCTTCTGCCAACGTAGCAGTTTGAAAGGACACCAGTGCAAGTAGATGAATAGGTACCACTGCGATGGGAAGGTAAACGGCATTTCTGTGCACTCTGGCACTCGTCACAGTGTCACTTTTCATCAGAAGCAGTTCAGTCATGCTGGCCACATAACCATGAAAGCTGTCTGTGGACAAACGCTGCCTCCCTCAGCCTGAAAAGCGAGATAGTCGCCTTTGACTGGACTTAACCGTCCAGGCGTCCTTTACCTTTACCTATACATGAACATCAGTAATGCAATAGGAGGTGATGGGGGGGGGAGAGAAAACTGTACACAGACTTCTGTTAGGTCTGCAAAAGGATGTAGGAGGAGGGGACACTATAGTCTATAGACTCTGAATTTGAAGATAATCCTGAATCTCCCCTGCCTATGAAAATATGGAAAGCAATATTCTTAAATGAAATGGGCATTTTAAGAGCATATATTGATTACAAAATTGAACTGGCAAATAAAAAAAGTTCCCTGAGAAAGTTAATGAGTTTGAGATTATGGATTTTAGAAACCTAATAATTGCAGATAAATTAAGTGGGCTAAAGTGTAAAGTTCCCCAATATGATGAGCAGTTTCTTCGTGCCTTTGTTCACAGACTGGATGATCTGAGAAATAAGACTCCTAACTTTATTTTGCCAGCAGTAGCTGAAAGGATCAGAGTCGAAAGCATTGGTTATAATTATTTCTCACCTCCCTCGCCTTTGAAGGTGAGGCAGGGAGTGATACAGGAGAGGGCCTTTTCTGTGGTGGGATCCTGTCTTTGAAACTTACTCACCAGGGGAGCTTACCTAGCACCATCTCTGTTAGATCTTTATGCAAGGCAAATACTGTTTTTATTCCCCGAGGCATTGGAGGATGTTTACATCTGCTGATGGGATTGCCAGACTTCAAAAGTCTCTTTAGTCATATCTTCTTCTATCATGTGGTATTGTATTCTTCTCCATGGCTATTACTAATGGGGAGTGATTTGTAAGGATTTTAGTGTGATTTGTAAGGCTCTATTACTAATTTCTCTTCTAGTCATGTTAGTATTCTTTCTTTCTCACAACTGCAAAATGAATCCCTCCATGGCTTAAAATAAATTCCTAAGTGAGAATCATGGACCACAAAAGTGATGATGGAAATGTGATACTGGCCAAGGGGGCTGAGTCCTGCTGCCCAGATGATCAGGCAAAAAACCCGTACTATTGCAGTCAAGGCTGATTGATGTTCTCTAAGTGCCTCTAAAGATAAATTATAAGTTCTTAGGTTTCTTTCTTTTTATTCAAGTGTGCATAAATTGTGATAAACTGATTGCTGAATGTGATAGCATATAACATTATTATTTGCATATTCAATATGCAATGATATAAACCTCCACCTGCAGTCTGAATTCGTGCTTCATGTATATATACCCTGTTCAAGGTGAACAAGACCTCTGTTTCTTTCTCAAAACACTACACCCAGTCTCTGGAGTTGTAATATGACTTGACATTCCGAAGGAGCAGAATTGAACCCCCACCCCATGCCAGGCTGCAAAACCGTTTTATAGAAGTAGGCATGCTTGTAAGCACCAAAATTAAAGTGAGCTGATCCCCAGGATTGTTAGGAATAGGGCACATTGACAATCAAATCCAACTCAATTTTCTCAGAATTCAAAAGAGGATTTTCAAAGCTGGTGTTCCAGTTTGAGGCTTATATCTGCTGGATAGCACATAAAGCCTTGTAGCTCATAAAGGCCATTATTACTGTTATTATTGTTGTGCTACTCTCTTTGGTCAGAGCATGCCAGAAACTTCACAGTTGACTCAAGCATCATTTAAGCTACGTTTAAACTCTTCAAATGAGATTTGATAAAGGCATGGGGTATAGTTGTGCAGTCAAAATAGCTTCCCGTGTCTGTTTTACCAGTCATTTAAAGGCATATACATTTCTAACTTTTGCTTTTGCTGTCCAGGGAAGAATACAAATCGAAAATGGGGCTTTGATCATAACAAACCTCAACTTGACAGATTCTGGCATCTACCAGTGTATTGCAGAAAACAAACACGGGACAATATATTCCAGCGCTGATCTCAGAGTTGTAGGTAGGTCTAAAATTTCCTGTCTCTTTCATAGAATCGTAGGGTTGGAAGGGACCCCGTGGGTCATCCAGTCCAATCCCCTTGCAATGCAGGAAACCTGCCCACAGTCATCCCTGGGTGGCTCAAACCACCACCCACTGATTAACAGCCAGATGCACCAATCCATTGTGCCACTGTTACTAAATATGTATTTCCATGCCATGTAGTTGTCAGAATGATTGCCTTGAGGAAAAAACAAGTGGCAAAACTTGGGGTGTTGTTGTTGTTGTTTTCTCATTGCAGCAAAGCAACTTCTAATTGTGATGCTGCAATACTTTACTCACCTGCATCTAGAGGATGTGCTAGATGGGTGTGGGGGTGGAAGATGAAGCCTGGTGTGTTTTACAGCCCAATCTTTCACTGCTTTAAAATGAGGACACCAAGATAAATTATTAATTAGGGGGAGAGCAGAGACAAAGGCTTGGATGCAGTCCCAGAGATTAAAACTAATCACACGATCTGGAAGCAACTTCGGTTCAGCACATTACTCAGGTGTGCTGACCTTCTGCATCACGGCCCTGGTATTCCTAGGAGAGCAATGTCATTTAAAAAGCAATAAGATGGGTTCCTGTGACCCCTTCCTTGATTATGGAGACAGGGGCCAGTGACTGAGGTTATGCCAACTTGCTTTTGAAAACAAATGGCAAACACTCATCAAGGCTGAGTGCTTGACTCTCGGCGCTTCCACAGAATTCTAATAACAAGCACCCTTTTTCACTGATAAGGCAGTTGAGAGAAGCCTTGACGGCCACCTCGTGCAGTTTCCTTTTAAGCATTTTTAAATAGTTACCAGCACCTGTTCATTGTTACGATTCACAAAGGTCACACAGCAAACTATCCTCACAGCTATATACAGCACGTGGGGTCATATCCAGCTAAACAGTTAAATTAGTGCAAGTTCTCAATCCTCTCCTTTCCCTGTGCAACCCCTAAATCTCACTCACAACAGATTTAGGAGCCATGCTGGAAGAGAACGGCAGGGAAGTTCCATTGCACAGCCCAAAATTGTTATGCTAGCAGAACTGTGTAGTTGGAACCACGCATGGGCTATATTTGGCCAGTTGTCTCACTCCATTTGTCACTTGTAATATAACCTGCTCTGTTTGTACTGAAGAGCATGAGGAAGCCAAGTGGAGCCTGCTAATGGTTTGAGGTTGATTGCAAGGTTATTAGTTTGAGAGTTTTCGTGTGTGCCAAAAGCAGTTCTCTGATATTGTGGCACTCAATAAATTTGCAAAAATAAAATAAAAAATCACTTAAATATGGGCCCAAAATCAAACTAAAGGTCAGCTCACATGGCATCATTTTAGCATTGCCCTTCTGCTCTTTGAAGTTATCCTAAGCTGTGTATTCCAAGGAGGCCTGTTCTGCTTCCATTTTGTGTTCCTTCATTAGCACCTTGGCTGAAGAGGTTCCATATTTTCCAAAATGGTTGGCTGGCAAAGAAGCCCTAAATGCACTTGAAAGCTTCCTGCCAAAATCCTCTGCTGAAATGAACAAGGAAGTGCTTTTGCCTTCTGTCCATTGCCGTAGCACTTCCCAAAATCGTTAATGTTAAGTCTTCCTCGTGTTCCTGATCTAATCAAAGCAACGCTGTCATCTGCTGATTAGCCATGAAGAACTCTGATATTATTTTGGAAGAAACGATCATTTTGAACTCCACCTGAAGCCTAGACCAATTGTTTTGGGGCCCTTCCCAGTCCTACTAGTAACAACACTATAGTATGTGTTTCTTCATCGCCACCAGACTGGTAAAATGAAGCAGTCATCAGCATTATCCCATTGTAACCCACATCCTGACATGCTAAGAGTTGTGTCCTTATGCAGTTTCTGAAATCAAATTACATCCAGAAAAGCTAGTTTCTCTGGATAGCAGTCGCTGGGAGAAACTGGTGGAAGAAAGATGTACTCTGCTTGTAAGCTTCCTGCAGGCATCTGGTTGACTGTTGTGCAAAATGGAATTCTGGACTAGATAGACTTCTGGTGCGATCCAGCAGGACTCTTCTCATGTTCAATGAAATGAAAATGAAGTATGCGTTTAATTCCAGCTGAATTCAATGACAATTTAATGTGTGATAATATGCAATGGTAATTCAGATTCTTCGGTGGTTAAATGAAAAACGGGCCTATTTTAACTCACGGGATCCACTGAGGCCATGGCAGAGAAAGTTGTGTTTCATAGTTAATATTCTTTTTTCCACTGCTAGCCTCTGCTCCTGACTTCTCTAAAAGCCCGATGAAGAAGCTGATTCAGCTTTTAATTGGCAGCACAGCTCATTTTGACTGCAAGCCGAAATCTTCCCCTAAAGCGACGACTACTTGGAAAAAGGGAGGTGAGCTGCTCCAAGAAAATGAAAGGTATTATGTGAATCATGAGTGCTTCCATACTACAATTTAAACTATTATTCTTAGTCCCTATCCTGAATAATAATAATAATAATAATAATAATAATAATAATAATAATATGCACTAATCTAAACTAGGTAACAAACATGCAAACACAGCTTTTGTAAAAGTAATTGAGCTTCTCTTTTTCCCCTTTTTGGATCCACCAGAGTAACATTCAAGGCCACTGAAACAAAATCCTGTCTCCCCAGTTCCCCAGCAGGTACACTGCAAATACATTCGGTCTTCTTCTGATTATATGGTTAAGAACGGTAGCTACAGAAGTGTTGCACCACTTCAGAGAGTGATTTCTTGTGAAGTGGTCTTTCATAGACAACAGCCTGCCTCGCAAAATACACGAGATAGGGTGTGTGCTTGTTGTAATGTCATATATAAACACAACACACAAACGCACATAGATTGCAACATCAAGGAATTTTAAAAGATAGGAACTGAAGATACCAGGGTTACAAAAAAGGAGCAAAGGCCTTAATAGCTAAATAGCCCCTGCTTATAATACGAAGGCTGGATGTGGAATCCTACACACTCTACTAAGGAAGAAGTCTGACCAATTTTTTTCCTGAGTAAACATACTTTTGTGAGTTTGCCAGTGGGGGTTAGGCTGTATACCTGACCAGTAAAGTGAAATTGAAGTATATTCCTAAGCAAACAAAAACAAAAATACTTTATGCCCCAGGAAGCTTATAATCTAAATTCAGTTAGTCATGAGCAGGAGAAAGAATAGTGGAAAGTAAGCAACAGAAAAGGAAGGGAATGGTTGTGAGCAAATGCAGAACATGTACCTGGGCTTTGTTTCACTTGAGCGTGAGACCTAGGGAATTAAGACAAAGGCTTCTCAGATGAAGGACATTTTCAGCTGAATTTGAAGAAAGGGGGTCACTAGGTAGGAAATTGTAGCATCAAATGAGGTTTAACAACCTGACAGCATTGCTCCAGGAAGCCTTGCCAGGTTGGAATTTTATCAGCAAAGAGCGCATGGGTGGTTGTTGTTGCAATGTTCGAACCAAAAATGAAGAGTCCTCAGCTGCCTCATTCAGTTCCTAAGGCAAGTACACAAATCTTGCCCCCTTCCTCCTTTTTTTAAACATTCCCCCAAATATGGGGAAATACTTCCACAGGAAGAGAAGTACTTTTAAAAAACACACAACTTAGTGTGGTTCAGCACAGCACTAGGCCAGCAAATGCATGATGCCTTGTTCTAGTTGGGAATACAGCTTCTAATGCAAATAAGGATGCACATCCCATTGAAATGATCAGTTCAGTGCTGACCAACACTACATTTCCATGTATCTTGTGCAAGACTTGATGCATTTAGGTAAAGGTAAAGGTACCCCTGCCCGTACAGGCCAGTCTTGCCAGACTCTAGGGTTGTGCGCTCATCTCACTCTATAGGCCGGGAGCCAGCACTGTCCGCAGACACTTCCAGGTCACGTGGCCAGCATGACAAGCTGCATCTGGCGAGCCAGCGCAGCACACGGAACGCCATTTACCTTCCCGCTGGTAAGCGGTCCCTATTTATCTACTTGCACCTGGGGGTGCTTTCGAACTGCTAGGTTGGCAGGCGCTGGGACCGAACGACAGGAGCGCACCCCGCCGCGGGGATTCGAACTGCCGACCATGCGATCAGCAAGTCCTAGGCGCTGAGGCTTTTACCCACAGCGCCACCCGCGTCCCTTCCCTTTAGATACCTTTTTTTCTATCTCAACTAAATTGGATAGATCTGAACATGAGGAAAGTTAGGGATAACTGTCAACACCACTAGAACAACAATATCAATACTGAAAATGCAACATCATGAATATCCCCAAATACTAAATTGTGTCACCAAGATACTGTCTAGGTGACAGAATATAACTGGCCTGAAGTTTGTAAAGTTTTGTTCCATGCACTGTGTGTGAGAGGGAGAGAGTTGCACAGCTGATTGTGGAAATTAGAGGGGGGGGGAAATACAGTAGAAGCTATATGTTGAGAAAAAGGTGGCGTACTCAGGTAATACTGCAGGCGTAATACCATTTCATACAAACTCACGCCCTTTTCCAACAGTTGGGCGTTTTAGCACAAATTGGCCTTTAGCACAAAACTGATGAGACATTGTCATTGTCTCTGGAGATTTGATTTGTGCCATAGTGTCATCATAAGCAATATTTGAAAAGTGAGGCATGCACATAAAAGGAAGAATACATGGTAGAGATTCGTGTTAAGAAATGACTGGTGCTTAACAGTGGGTCGCCTCCTGTTGTTTTCTAAATAAAATGCATTGTGAAGAAGTTGCAACGCCATAGCAAATCAGCAGATGATACAAATTATTCTGGAGAGTCAAAGTGGTGCCAAGGGAGCTAATAAAGCCAGGCAGCCTAGCAGCACCTTGACAGTTCAGAATCAATGCTGACAAATGCAAGGAAATGTGTGTTGGAAGGGAAAAATTGAACTACTCATGTACAGGACTAGGTTGTAATAAATTAACCTGTAACAGCTTAGACTGGAGCATCACTTGTGGAGAGTTCAATGGAGATATGTGCTCATTCTGCAGCAGCAGCAGTCAAAACAAAGTGAACTGAGAAATGAAGAACGAGATAGAAAATAATACTGGAAATCTCATTCTGTTGTTACATAAATTGATTTTAATGCCCTTAGACCTTGAATGCTGCACACTGTCCCGATCATCCTAGCTCAGTGATATAAAGAGACTAAGGGATGGCAGGTGAAGATTCAAAAAAAATTGCAAAGGCATCTTTATGAACTGTGAGTAAGAAGAACTCAAGACTGATTTAGTTTGAGGAAGACTAATTGTATGGGAATCTCTAGGTACAGAAAAAAGCATTATCAGAAGCTTAATATTTACCTTACTATGGCTTCCATTACTAAGAACAAATGAAAAGCAGGGCATTTAAGGCAGCAAGGAGCTTATTTTGACATATTACCATTAGCATATGGTATGGTTGAACCAACATTGTGGAGCAACTAGAGTGTTCTGTTTGGAGCAAGTTTGTTGTTATCCAGAAGTGTTTCATTGTGATTCTTGAAGGAAAGATGGGAAATAACAATTGTTCTAAATGTGCCAGATTACTGAAAGGATTGAGATAAGTGTGTGTGTGGGGGGGAGGAATCCAGTATAAATAATTGTCTGTCGTGGTACTATGCACTATGAATGGAGAGCATGAGAAATGATTTTGAAATATACCACAAGAGTTATTTCAGCCAATTAAGGTAATTTCTCATGAAAAGATTCGCATAGCATCAGCATTCATAGTTGCAAGTTAGGTTATTTGTTTCGAGTAGAGTTATCTGTGCAGAAAACTACCGATTATTCTTATGTTCCCTTATTCTCTTTGACAAGCGTTGACATGTCCTTCATTATGACTAGCAACCAAATGGTTTTACTCTGGAAAGACAAAAGCAATAAGGAAATGTTGTTTTTACTGCATCCATGCCTTTTGTCTTTGGTACGAGTATCCTAGTGTAGGGGAAATGGTTTATCAATTCTTTTTATTTATTTATTTTATCTCAAACATTTCTATGCTGACTTGCCTTTTGCAGTGCACCAGGAAAAAGGTATTCATAAAACACTTCACTGGAATCCTTCCCTAGCCATTATGGTCATACATTGTGTGTTTTTTAAAAAAATTAAATAAATAAAAATTGTTCTATTTTCTGTAGAGAGAGCAATTTAGACCAGGAACTGAAAGATGAAACCAGAGGCCAACACAGCTTTTATAAAGCCATCTATCAATTTCTATGACCATAGCCCTTATACTATATTTGGTCTTCTAGGAAGAATTTGCAATACTCTGATCATAAGGAAACCTACCTGTGATTAATTGCTACTTCTTATCCATGAGCTATCCAACTAAGTCATCACATGAGTAGAACAAATTTTGCTAATGTAACAGTATTCAACCCTTCTCTGCAAGCCCCTGCACCACTCCCAGGGCAGATTTTGGCATGTGTGGGCTGGGAGCTGGGATGGAACAAATATTGTTACAGTGGTGCCTCGCAAGACGAAATTAATTCGTTCTGCGAGTTTTGTCGTCTTGCGATTTTTTTTCGTCTTGCAAAGCACGGTGTCGGAAAAGTTTTGGAAAAGCTTCAAAAATCACCAAAGTCTTTAAAAACCTCAAAAAAGGCTACCACACCGCGTTCTATGAGTTGCTCCTCGACGTCAAGTCGCAGCTGTATTAACGGTGTTAAGAAAAAGGAAACAAACTTGCAAGACATTTCCGTCTTGCGAAGCAAGCCCATAGGGAAAATCGTCTTACGAAGCAGCTCAAAAAACAAAAAACCCTTTCGTCTTGAGAGTTTTTTGTCTTGCGAGGCATTCATCTTGCGAGGTACCACTGTACTTGTTGTTCAAGTAAAAGTGCAATTACTTAGATACAGCCCCGGGGCTTCAACAGCAGCACAATCCTCTAAAAGTTTACTCAGAAGTAATCCCTATAGAGTCCAGTGGGATTTACATGCTGGTAAGCGAACTGCAGCTTATGTTACACTGGCAGTGTCCAATTCAATTGCATCTATCAAGAAATGAGCAAGAAGGTAAAATATGCAGAAGCTATTCAGCAAGTTGAAAGCCACTGAATTGACCCTTTTCCAGAGACACATCTGCTTTTAACATTCCATTGTCAAAACACAGTTATTTTTGTGAAGTGTTGTTTGTCTAGCCGTATGCCCCTGCTTGAGCTTGCACCATTGCTTTGGCTAGGAAAGAAACCCAGAGGGAAGTTGTTTCTTAAAAATACAGCAGCTGAATTTCTGACCTAAATCTTGCAGTGGCTTATGAAATGAATGTATTAGATTAACCCAGGATTAGCTACTTAATTAAAAGTGAAGTGTGTTCAAAGCAGAATAAAACTGTGTACATTTTGATGGAAGTACTCTAATTCTCTCGCTTCTTTGAAGTGGATGATCTGAAGGTCTGTGTAAACCCCCTTGTTTTGGGTGATGGACTGATCTCCATCCCAGCAGGAAGGCTCCCTAGCTCTGTCCTAACTTCACATCTCTTCATAGAATGCAGGAAAACAGTACTTGCACTTCTATCAGCTTCTTGCTTTACCTACACACAAGACTGCTTCCTTGGTGGAAGGTGAGGTGGAGATGAGATCAACTTTTTCAAGTGAAATTTTGAGCTTCTACTAATATATAGCTACGCTGGAAGTTTCTTCAGGGAAGCTAATTTATAGGGGAAAGCACTATTAAAATCTGGAGAGCACATAATCCCTGTCCCTTGCTCCACCTTGTACTTTCTTCATACAGTATTATGCTGACCTTTGGGTCAATGTACTGAAGAAGGTGGAGTGGGGGTTCCAAGTTTCAGGCATGCTTGGAGGAAACTTGATTACTTGGATCCATTTCAGCCTGGTTTCATGACACTGAAACTGCCTTGGCCGCCCTAGTTGACAGCATTTATTGGGAGAGAGATGGGGAGAGTGCTTTCTGCTTATTCTCCTCAGTCTCTTGGCAGCTTTTGATACTGTCGACCATGGTATCCTTCTGGAGTGTCTCAGGAAGGCAGGAGGTGCTAAATGGCACGAGGGACAAGATGGAACCTTGTGGGACACAACAGGACAAGTCCTATAATGCCAAAGATTAGCCTTCCATAACTGCTTTCTTGAAATAACCTTGGAGGTAGTACTGGAACCATTGAAGAAGTGCCCCCATCTCCAGGAAGCTTCTGAAAGCTGTTGCCAGGAGTGAAGTGCCATCAATATTCAGATAATATCTAGTCACATTTCTCTGTACCATCTGAATTAGGGGAGGCTGTTAAGGTGAAAGCATCATGTGGCTCATTCTCAGACTGGAGAGAGACGGAGCTAGTGGGTGAGAAAAATGGGAGGTGCTTCCTCTCTTTTTTGAGTGAGTCATTCAAACTTGCCACATAATACAGTCCCCTTTAAGCATATTCTTGTGCTATTCAGTATCTGTATATGAACTGAGCTACAGTCTCAAAGGGGATGCGGGTGGCGCTGTGGGTTAAACCACAGAGCCTAGGACTTGCTGATCAGAAGGTCAGCGGTTCAAATCCCCTTGACGGGGTGAGCTCCCATTGCTTGGTCCCTGCTTCTGCCAACCTAGCAGTTTGAAAGCATGTCAAAGTGCAAGTAGATAAATAGGTACTACTCCTGCGGGAAGGTAAACGGCATTTCCATGTGCTGCTCTGGTTCGCCAGAAGTGGCTTAGTCATGCTGGCCACATGACCCGGAAGGTGTACGCCGGCTCCCTCGGCCAATAAAGTGAGATGAGCGCCGCAACCCCAGAGTCGGCCACGACTGGACCTAATGGCCAGGGGTCCCTTTACCTTTACCTTTACATTCTCAAAACTATGACGAACTAGAAATCAATGGATACAAAAATAGTGTTGCAGGTTTTCTGTTCCAGCGGTGGTTTCCCGGGGTCACATCAAATGCTGCTACAGAGGATGCCCCCATCTTCAAGATGGGATACCTAGGGAGCATGAAAGGCTGCTATGAGAAAGAGCAGTTTAAAAAGACTTGGTTCACATATGGTGCTACATGCATAGTCCTCTGGAACCCTATGTTTTACAGTAACAGAAACTGGTTGCGCAAGAGAGCCATTCTGCTTCCCTTCTCCACTCCTGCCACATACACAAAAATATAAAACATCTTACGGCTTTGTAAAAGTGATATGATGATGAAGAAGAAGAAGAAGAAGAAGAAGAAGAAGAACAGCTGTCAGAGGCAGCAGCATGCCCCAAAATACCAAATACTTAGAATTTAAATCAGGACACATTTGTTCCCTTAATGTCTTATTTGTGAGCTTCCACTATTGTAGCAGATATGGTGACTTGGTGGACCTTTGTTCTTCTTTGTTCTTCTCCTTATGCTCTTATGGAACCATTCACTCTGCTCTGCTTTCACAGTCGTTGCTTTAGGTAGCACAGCTGGAAATAGAATGCTGTGCTAGCTAAAGGCACCTCTGGTTTGATCCACCAAGTCCCTTGGGTTCTTATAAAGATAATAGTTCTGACCTATAATTCCACAGTGTCAGAGCCGTGGATTTTGACAGTGTAGATTCTCGTGTTGATATATAATATAATGCCTTGCCTTGGTTTCTAGACCTTCTATACTTACAATATTCCCCCCCCTCCCATTAGATAAAATGCTGTGAAAACAGATGCATATACTTTTTATCATGTTGCAAAACCATTCTATCTCTATTACACAGAGAGAGAAGTTGCTGTTTTACTGGCAGTTTTAGGAACATATATAATCTTATTGTACAGCCATATTCAATAACTGTCTCACAAGATTCTATTTATAGTCCATTATTACTTTCCAGGCACCTAATAACAAGATGAAATTCCTATTAAGGTACTCTGTATTCTGTTTAATTCTAGTATGCAAAGCAAGGTTTCTCCTGAAATATTTTCCTCTGGTGCCTGTGAAATAGTTAAAAAATGTTGGGTGATAGCAAAAAAGCCAATTACTTTTGAGCATCAGAATGTTACTCTTTGATTTCTTAAAAAGTCATACCTTGGTTGTTGAACGCCTTGGTACTCGTACGTTTCGGCTCCTGAACAATTGGAACCCAGAAGTGAGTGTTCCGGTTTTCTAACTTTTTTTGGGAAGCTGAACATCCGATGCTTCCTGCAGCCAATCAGAAGCCATCCTTTGGTTTCCAAACATTTTGGAAGTCGAATGGACTTCCAGAACGGATTCCATTCAACTTCCAACGTACGACTGTATTATAAAAGTCATTTCTGCTGTCTTCTGAGTTGGTTTCATCCATCTTCCCAAATGTTCTTACATATCAAACAGATATAAACAATTATTCATGGTGTCTCATTGACATCCCAGTTAAACTTGAACAATTTGATTAAACATGTTTTGTTTCGTCCCATTGCAGCTAACATGACAGCATATGTTCAAATCCATAAACTTTAGCTTAAATCAAGGATCTTTAGGAACCATTGATATTTTGGTCCCATATTTATTTCAGCCATCCTGCTATAATTATTTAGGAAGGTTCATATTGAAAATCTGTTCCTTCTGAAAGAAAGGGAGAAAGATTTCCGATTATATATGTTTGCTGATGTGCCTGTATACTTGATAAGCATGTTATTACGGGGGAGGAGAGGCATTTTGATCCTGGTAGTTAGTGAGGCCGCAGTTCAACTTTCTGCAAATGTTAAGCATTTATTACAGTTTCATCAGTGTTTGTACCCCCTTCAAAGTCTACCAACAGTCCACTTATAGCTGCTTAAAATTGAAATCTAATATCTGAAAGAATAGGCAGAGCTCTTTAGGTACTAGACATTTCAGTAGAGTATTGATAAAGAGAGAACCGTACCGTAATCCATGTCTTTCATTTATAAGTGAAGCATAAAAACTAGGCCATTTCCAGTCATTTTTAAATGAGTGTCATATTAGACTATGTGGGTTATTTTCTCTCTTAAGTCATCAAACATTTACAATTGGACTGGCTTCTTTTTCAAGCAGGAAGGGTTGTTGATAGCAGATATGTCAATGTCTTCTTTGTAAATCAGCTTAGATAGCTGGCTTGTGGCAGGTTTCTTTGCTAATAAAGGCCTTTTTTAGAATACATTCTTTCTGCCATTGATTTGTTTTGTGTATATCAAAAAGGGTGATACTTAAATATAGGCAGTTGTAAAATACATTATCAACTCAGACACATGTTTGACTTCCAAGTACCTCAAAGTACTCTACATTTTTTATTTTAATTAAACAATAGGCATTGGTGTAATATGCCAGGTCTTCTTTCAGTGCCAACTCAGTGCTGCTGTCAACATCGTTTTGCATTGATGTGGCAAAGCCGATAGATGTGAACCACTAGAATCCTCTAAAAATGGAATTTGAGACTGTATAGCACCAACCAACCACATACTGCTATAATCTGTGGTGCTTATGAAATGCATCAGTCGTTTTTCAGTTCCATTCATAAGCAGCTTTCAGAGGTGCCCTTGAGAGCAAAGACAAATTTTGTAGCACAGATTTAATGCACAGATAGCTAACTAGTAGCATGAGAGGTAGATCTAGTCCCAAGGTAAGTTTATCTGTTTTTTTCCAAATTTTAATCAATTCATCTGGAAGGAAAAGAAGAATACTTAATATAAATTTGGGGTGGAATTCAAAGGAGCACTAAGGAGACGACTCCATCATTGCAAATGTTTCTGCTTGCCATACAATCTCGCCCTCTTCCACCACTTATTGTTCTGGGCATTCTCACAACCCCCTAGACCTCTGCAAGGGGAGAAGAGCAGGAAAGCCCTTTTGCACTAGTGGGACTCGTACTGCTTCCAGCTGTAGTTGAATCTGTGCATTAGTCTGGAAAGTGCAATACAGTGGTACCTCGGGTTACATACGCTTCAGGTTACAGACTCCGCTAACCCAGAAATAGTACCTCGGGTTAAGAACTTTGCTTCAGGATGAGAACAGAAATTGTGCTCTGGTGGCTCGGTGGCAGCGGGAGGCCCCATTAGCTAAAGTGGTGCTTCAGGTTAAGAACAGTTTCAGGTTAAGAACGGACCTCCCGAACGAATTAAGTACTTAACCCGAGGTACCACTGTCCGTTTTCAAACGTAATCTGTTCTGGAACACCATTCAAGTTCCAAAACATTCGAAAACCGAAAACTCAATACAGAAGCCTCAAAACGGAAAACTCAGTACTGAAAACTCAATACAGAAGCCGCGCTTCATGTTCAACTTCTGAGGCGAGTTCAAAAACGGAAGCATTTGCTTCTGGGTTTACAGCGTTCAAAAACCGAAATGTTCATCAACGGAGACGTTCGAAAACCGAGGAACCACTGTATATAGTGCTTTTAATGGTTTTATCCCATTCACTCCCCACTACTACTGCAGCCTCCTCCACTACCACTTCATCCTTTAGTCTAGCATTCTGTTCCCAAACTGGGTGACCAAATGCCTATGGGAAGCTCATAAGCAGGATGTGAGTCTAACAGCCCTCTCCCTACATGTGATTTCCAGCAACTGGTATTTAGAGGCATAGAGTCTCAGACACTGGAGGGGGAACACAGCTAGAGGAGGCAGTAGTAGTCCTGTGAAGAAGCCAGCAAAGACTCTGAACCAGTCTCTGCTTGTTGTGAAGGCACTCTTGCAGCTTGCAGCATGGCTGAAGTATGTGCTTTCCTATTGCATCCATTTGTAGCCTGAATTTATTGCTTTCTTACAACCCTGCATGGTGCAGCTGAGTGCTGGATGAGAACTGGGGCCAGTCACTATCCGAGAATGATAAACTAGGATGGGGGAGAGCTCTGCACTCTGCCCTGAGGTCCTTAGAGGAACAGCAAGATATAAATGTTATAAATAATAAATCCCAAACCCCTTAAGCTCCCTTTATTATTCTGGAGTTATTTTCAAGAACTTTCTGTTCCACCATTGGGTAAACACTGTAAAGCAGAGATGGAAATGAGCTGAGGAAGTATTATCTCATGCCATTGCTCTTCTAAAAGCAACTCCCAGCTTGAACTCATCCATACTAAAGGGTTACATACTTATTATTTTCTCGGAGGAGTGATTAATTTTAACGTTTTTTGTTGCTGCAAGAAAGAGCTAAAAGGACAGAATTTAAACTAATTTTTGAAGTCATATATTTTCGGCTTGCATTACCATTTCATTCACCTTTTAGAGGATTGTGCATTAATCATACACCTTATACATAACATTTTCCCTTCTTGAATATATGTATCTGACTGCTGCTTGTAAAGTATTTGCAGTTAACAAGACAAAGGGGCCCGATGCTCCCTGTTCAGTGCCGCACAGTTGCTTTGTCCAGTGTACTTATATATCCAGGTATTGTATGCTATGATTATTCCAAACTGGAATATGCCATAAATTGTGGGCTTTAATTTCCCTTCATTTCCTCCCTTGATTTCTCCGATGCCTCTTCCTCCCTTGACAGTCTTACCTTCTTTCAAAAAATAAAAATCCTTCTCATCTGTAGCTTTATAGTAATATCCATTACCGACTCACAGCCACTGTGTGCAAAGCCTTTTCCCCTCCTGTGTGGAACAATCCTGTGATAGTGGTCTTTTCTGACTCCGTAAAGTAGCCCGGTGTATCCCAGAAGTTGATGGACTCAGCTCCCATTAGCCCAGCCAGCATGGTCAATGGTCAGGAATAAGAACATAAGAAGAGTGGTCCTTGTCGTCCAACACTCTGTTCTCACTGTGTTTAACTAGATGCCAGTGGGAATCCCAGTAGCAGGACCTGAGTATAAGTACGCTGTCCCTTGGAAAGGATGACGTGTGTTGTTGTCCAACAAGATCTGGAGGGCACTAGAAGGTGGCTCTAAAGAACACTAATCCAGGGGTTTATTTAGTTTGTTCAGGAAGCTCTACTCACTAGTACAGTCCAGAATACATCATCTGAAATTCCTATTATCCAGACCAGCCTTTCTCAGCCTTGGGTCCCCAGCTGTTCTTGAACTTCAACTCTCATCATCCCTGACCCCTGGCCATTCCACTACAATAGGAGTTGTAGTGCATGTTGAGAAAGGCTGACCTGGACTGCTCCTCTCTTTATAACTTTTTCAATAGTTGGAGAATTTTAAAGGTTTTGGGTTGCTGTTTTGCTGTGTTTTCACTTCACATAGGCACAGCATCTCCAAGGCTTGTAAATGTAGGGTTGATGGAGCTGCCACATAATTTTCTTACTCTGTAGTCAGAGGAGGTTGGAATAGAATGTATGATTTCACTTTCTCTTAAGAACATTAGGGAGCTGTGTGTGTATGTGTTGCAATTAAAGCATTTAAAGAATACACATATTTCTCTTTGCAAAGCTACACTCTTTTTTCCCCATCTCTCTTACTTTTAGAATTTCACTATTAAAAGATGGAGGCCTCCGAATAGCTAATGTGAGTAAATCAGATGCTGGAAGTTATACTTGCCTGGCAGAGAACCAGTTTGGAAAAGCTAGTAGTTCAACTAGCTTATTAGTTACAGGTAATTAGATAGCTAATTGTCTATCAGTAGCAAATTGTATGAACTGAGAAATTTGTGAAACAGACATTCCAGTTTTGAATTTTCAGTTTACTTTCAATTAGTACTGCATGTACAATTCATGTGAAATATGTAATCAGTGCTCTTGCTAAGCTCATAGGAAAATGGTTTTATATATTAGACTGTTTATATTGAATGCCCTATCTTTCAGAGTTTTTTATATGGTGACATTTCAGCTTTTTCTATGAAACTTTCTGATAGTCTCCATGGACAGCCATATGAAATCTCTGCTTCCTTAATCTTAGTCTATACTTGACCATGCATTTGTGGAGAGGGAACAGGTTTACCGTTTTGAAATGGAACTCATTTTTGCTTTAAAAATATATATGACAATTCCATTACAAAAAAAAGCAGGAAAATTGGGTTTGTGTCAAGGACAGTACTGGAGATTTTAAATGCTTTTTTTCATAATACATAAAAAAGTGCATTCCATATCCTCTGGTTGTCATTCTGCTCAGTCCTCAATCCTTAGGTTTTTATTTCTGCGGTATGTTTATGCCTATATTTTTTCACAGTGCATTCTTGTTTCAAAGGCAGATTTTGCACAGTTTCCGGTTTCATCGTATTTCCTCTCTACTTCTGAGATGTTTTCTAACATTCCTGAAAGATGCTTGATTGGAGTTTGGAAAATCTTTGAGGCAGGGAAACTGTACTTAAGTCTTTGACTCAGTTTTGTGTGTGTGTGTTGTATACAAAATTATACTTAAAGAAACAACAACAACTATGCAGGAAAGTAGAACAGTAATTCAGAGAGCTGAAACTGACTCTTCCTGTTCTCCACAGAACCAACGCGGATAACCCTGGCACCTTCAAACATGGATGTTTCAGTAGGGGAAAGTGTTATCTTGCCCTGTCAAGTTCAGCACGATCCACTGCTGGACATTAGTTTTACATGGTATTTTAACAGCGCATTGACTGACTTCAGAAAAGATGCATCTCATTTTGAGAGAGTAGGTGGGGTAAGTTGTAAAGTATTTATTTATCTTCTGGTTGTTATCGTTAACTATAATGGTCATCTGGAAAGGGCAAAAAATGATTTTACTAAACTTAGTACATTTGTAGCTTTTTAATGACAAAAACAATACATAACCATTAAACTGCTAATGATAGTGTGGGGTTTGCTGCATATTATTAATGGATTTGACGGTAGAGGAATTTCTGCAAAATAAATCTCACCTTTTTATTAGTTGTAGAAATGTACTTACAAGTGGATTGAATTTACATATTCTCTTTTGCAATAGCCCATCCATTTTGCCAGGATATTATTTTGCTCCACTCATTTATATACCTTTTTTTGGGTTTGAACATAACACCTCCCGTCCCTGGAAGATATAGCTGCTCCTGTTACGTCTAGGATGACTCCTACCATAAAAACCTTCTTGTAGTTTATGATCTGCTTTGGCATCTCTGCCACAAAGGTCCGGTTTTCATGTCACAGTAAACCAGAGTATGGCTTGTCATGATTTCCTGAATGTTCTGCCTCCTTAATAGTTGCTCACACCCACTATGTTCCTCTCCAAGTTTTTAGATTAGCCCAGGACCACAGCTAAGGGATCATAGTTAAGCTATCTTCTTAATCACAACCTATAACCTTGGGACAATCCTTGACTACAAATCACGTTTGAGGAAGAGGGACCTTAAACCACAATCCTGGGTTAAGATGGCACAGTAAGTGGCCTAAAAATGCCTGAGAAGGTGCAATCTCCTCCTTGGGAACCAGCATATTTGTGCCAAGCCATGGCTTAGCATGACAAGCAAATGCAGCCAAAGTGAGGCTAATTGCAGAGAACATTGGGCAGGGGCTTTGCCAGTGATATACCAGCTGTGGAACTCCCTCCCTAGGAAGGTTAGAGTGGCTTCTTCTTTAGTTTTAGGCAAGCTATTAAAACTTACTTGTTCTTTGTAGCTTTTAATTCTGCCCTTTCTCGTTTCCTGCTTGGCAGGGGGTTGGACTCGATGGCCCTTGTGGTCTATTCCAACTCTATGATTCTATGATTTACATGTGCATTTTTCTTGTTCCTAATCTGTTCCTCCTAATATTGCTTTAAATTACAGTTTTTTTAATTGTGTGTTGCTTGGCTGGTGTGCTTTTGGATCAAAATGCAAATTCATAAATAATTTTATGAATAAATAAGAGAGTCCAAGTACCCATGGAATTGTGCGCTATATTCCCCTATAAAGTTTAAGGCTAAATTGGACCTGACATGAATCACATGATTGTGTCCCCCCCCCCCTTTCCTAAACATTATGCTTTTTTCTGCTTTTCTTTTGCTACATTCAGCTGGGGGCCAATCCAAATTGGGGCAGTGGGAAAAGGAGCAGAGAGATTTAAACTTTCTGGCCACACTTTTACAACTTATTTGCAGAAACAAAAACCAAAAAAAAAAAAATGGACTCATTGGCAGGATTTAAATAAACATTTACAATTTTATTTACAGAGAACAAGAAATATAACAGGTTATAACATAGTATTATGTACAAACAGCAGAATACAACATTTGATGTAATAAACCAGAAGTTGGGGGAAGTCACAGGGAGGGGGGAAATTGGAAAATGAATGTTAAGTAATGATATTGGATATTTGTTATCAGAAAATAAAATAAATAAAAATTGTTTTTAAAAAATAAAAATAAACTTTCTGGCAACACTGTGGCACCAACGGTAGCTTCACTCCCAGGTAAAACAGCAGTCAAGAATGAACTCTCCTCTTGTTATAATGAAACTATTGTTTTCCCTTTTTTTCCAAATGAAAAAGACTAAAATTATAATGAAGTTATATCTAATTATAAGACTGGATTGTGATAAAATGCAATGTTGGTACTATACAGCTTTATTCCACTAATTGCTAATGGCAGGAATCCAAAGCACGGCATGTAGTGTTCCACATACGTGCGTGGGCCAACTTTTTTCACTTCCAGTCTGCCAGCAGTCAATTCCCTCCCACCTCTTTTAAAACAAACAAACAAAGCAGAGGTTTTGGAAACCTCTCCAGCACAGCACCTCTTGAGGCCTTGAAGAACTGGGAGGCGGGGAGGGGCAGGGAAATCACATTACCATCATACATAACTTAGACCATTTCAAACAAAACCTGGCCTCTTTTCAGGTGGCCGGGTGTCCTACCCCAGTGTTAAGCATCATTCGTTAGAATTGTTTTATTCAGCTTTTATTTTAAAGGGTGACGTCTTAACGATTAGCTGACAGGGGCTGAGACAGAGAGTGTTCTTTCAGAATGAGACACAGCCTATTGTCTCCTGCCTAGTTAAACTTCTCACCCTGGTTTCTAGCACCTGAGATGCAGTACCCATCTTCTGCAACTAGTAAGTATTGCAGGTCTTTTCAAGCCAAAAGAAGAAGTCTTGGGATCAGCTTGTGTGACCGCATCCTATTACGCTAGGCTTTCAGTTCTAGCCAGCGCTGCCTCCTTGACTTTTAGAACTGCATTGCTTGAGAGCAGGGTAGCTTTTCAGAGCACGTATGCCATGAAGCTGTTGAGGGAAAGAGGGCTGGAATTTCAAAGAGAGAGAAGCTACTGAGAGGCTTGGACGCTTAGACATAAAGACAGATCAAGTGATCGCTGCTTGACATGTGGCAGAAACTTAGCAAGTTGAACGTGTTATCCCAGCTTCTAAGCCCCACTGTATTTCAACTTCCACACCACCTCTGAAATAAAGATATAGGAAAGTGAATGGGTTGCACTTATGGGCCCACAGGGTCTAACAAACCCTGCACAAGGACTTTCGCTTGCACAACAGGGCTTTGCACACACACACGCACCCTCTGAAATTGACTCTTGGGGAGTCAAGCGAACCCCAAGAACGGGGGGAAAGGGAAGGGGGGTCATTTCACCTAGCAAGCTGCAATGCTTGTGCAAACAGAATGATTGGTAGAGGGTGACTTTGAATTCCACTCCACAGTAGACCTGGGCGATATATCAGTATATCACCCAGGACAGCTTTGATGGGCAGACCACTCAGCAGTATATCGCTGGTGAAACTGCTGCTGCTTCTGAGTCCTCTTTCCTTCAGCACACTGGGCACTTGAGGAACAAAATCTGCTGGTGCTGGAGACAGAAGGACTCAAGCGGTGGCGGTTTCACCAGCGAAATACCGCTGAGTGAAACCGCCACCATGGTCTGCCCCTCATACTGGCAGAGGGAGATACTGGTTCCTCCACTTCTTTAAACTGCTTGGCTGAGGAGCACGCCACTGCCCTTGTCTCAGCCAAGCAGTTTTATGGAGCCTCCAACCCACCATCAGTTTGCACAAGCCAACTGCGCAGGGGGACTCTGCTACAAGTGCTTCCGCTTCCCAGCTGAGGGAGCCCGAATCCAGCTCCTGCTTCGCGGGAGCAGAAGCTGGATCAGGTCTGCTCAGCTTGGGGGGGGGGGGAGTTGCAGGCTCTGTCACACTTTTCCATTGAGGGGTTTCCGGCTGCCTTCCCCTCAATGGAGAAGTTTAAAGGAGCACCGCCTGGCAAGGTTGAGGCAGAGGCAGCCCGGCAGCTGCATCAGAGGCAGTGCAGGTGCTCTCAGATGCAGCTGCTGGGCTGCTTCCACCTTCCCCGACCCCAGCCTCTGTTCCGTCTGGCTGCCTTCAGGTGGCGCAGGGGCTCTGAGCAGCCCCGATCCTGCTCCAACTTGCATACAAGCAGGAGCAGGGTCAGGGATCTCTCAACTGGGAAGCAGAGGCTTCGCACTCCCCAGCTCAGCAGCCCCGCTCCCGCTCCTACTTGCATGCATTGTCCCCAGCCCGCCAGATGCTGGGCCGAAAGCGCCTCAGGTCCCACCATGAGAGCTGAGGCAGTTTCTCCCAGCGCCTCGTCAGCTTGTTGCAACATTGCGGTTTATCACCAAACCGTGATGTTTTGCTGGTGATGCATCACGATGTTGAAAACCTAACATCGCACAGCCCTACTCCAGAGCTTTATTCCTTTAGATGTTTGCTCTGGAACATTTGTAACCAGTTAAATCCAGTCCAATTTATGCACAGGTGTACTTCCTTCCCAAAGTGAGGTGAGCTCTGTGGCGATCACACAGGGTCCCCGGACGTTTCACCGTCTATTGATCCTTGTGCCACCACTTTATTTCTCGCTGCCACCACCAAGGCCCTACCTGGTACAATACTGAGTCCAGTCAGGGTTAAATTGGAACATAAACTTTTGTTTATTTATTACAGTTTAACAAGTGTGTGGTTTCATAAACAGTATCAGTCAATTACATTCATGGGGTGCCTATCCAGACCTATAACTTCCATTACCTGCTTTCACTCACTAAACCACCACTCAGATATTTACTTGTCTTCCTAGCCCCTAACTGTTCCTGACCCAGCTTATTTCACTACACGAACTCAACCTATCCCAATTCACTCCCATTCCAACCAACCTCCCAATGAACTCCTCCCTTTGCCCCTCCCAGAGCTGGTTTTATAGTCTCTCTGACTCCACCCCCTGGGTCCTGATTGGGCAACCTGTTTAATTATTTCACTTCCAGCACTCTCATAATAATAATAATAATAATAATAATAATTTCTACCCCGCCCATCTGGCTGAGTTTCCCCAGCCACTCTGGGCGGCTCCCAATCAAGTGTTAAAAACAGTACAGCGTTAAATATTTAAAACTTCCCTGAACAGGACTGCCTCTCATATGTTAACGTCACAAGCTCATCTCTTTAAAAGCAGGGGATTAAAATTAGAAGTTTTGCCCAGATTTCTCCAGTACTGTGGGAGTGAACTACAGATGGTCTTTGATAGCGTATGCTAATTGAGGTGACACTTCTTCAGAAAAGCACACACGAGACAGGCTAGAGAGCACACACGCATGCAGGCAGGTATGTATAGTCCTTAAATATTACATTTTGCCTGGTGTGTAGTAAGCTAGTCTCCACCACCACCACCACCCCAGATGTCCAAGCAAGTAAGGATTAAACAAAAATTGCCTTACCATTCTCTTGACGGATGATGCACACAGCTTCTGAACTGTCAACATGCTGCCTGTATGCCACTGAAGATATTACTGTGTCAGAAAGCCTAATATCAGCTGAAACTGGGTAGACATCAGTATTAGAAATGGTTACAGTGTGGTTACTGGTTTTAATACCACCCAGACTGCTGGTGATTTCTGTTTCAAGAGTCAGCGTAGTGCCGGTCAGGGAAGGTGAACTTCCTGTCATTGTGAATTGACCACAGCAACACATATCTAATTTCACGGGCTGAAGATGTGAATGAAATCTCTCCAACTGCCAGAATTCCAAGAAACATTGACAGCTTGAGAGCATGTTGCTGCACCATTTTTGTAGTGCTTTCATGATACCCAATACTGAGTTACACAAAATGCTAAGGCTTTGGTAGCGCGTCCTTGGTGATACGGTGAATGATTAATATTGGAACTCAACTTTCACTCTCTCTCTTGCCAACATGATATTGTTCACTGTGATTAGATACAGCATTGTTTTGTCTATTCAAACTTGTCATCGGAGAGGTGCACAAGCTTATATATATATATATGGTTTGACAATCCCACAGGCAAATTTACACTTAGTGCAAGATTTATTTCAGCAAATAAATTACCGCACTGGAAAGGGTGAATGTGGGTGTCTTAGCCTTGAGGGTTGCTTTACACTGTCAGTTCTCACTGTTGTGTGAATTTATATGTTGTGCTCTCTGGAAGAATTTTGTGCCGCAGTTTTTCACACCAAACATCACACTCTTTCCCATTAATTGTATACAACACTTTTTAAAGATATTCCAGCTTGTATTAAACATAGAAATAGTTAATCATTACCAGGTACTTAAGTTTTCAATTAAGCTAGTCACTTCAAAAAACTGGCAAGGAGAATATTACATTTGTTTTAAGACACTTTCTTTTAGATAAGACGTGACTTTGTATTTTTGGAAAGCAAAGGCCACTGAAAATAATTTAATCAAAAGATTAAAGTGCTGCTGATTGAGATCATAAGGGAAACAGAAGGAAAATAAAGCATCTAAACCATATCTAGGGAACTTTTTTGAGCCTGAGGATTGTGTTTCCTGATTGCCAGTGTTCCAAGGTCCTTATGTAAGTGGTGAGTGGGGCCAAAAAGTTGACAAGGTGCGCGCATGAACATGCATGCATGCACACCACCCATGAATGCAGCACACATAGTGTGCACACACCACACCAAAATGCAAAATCTTTCCTGCAATACAAAGAAGAACAATAATTAACATTCCCTCTTTCCATCGGTTTATAAAAACTCTCTTACCCAACCATCCCACCACAAACGAGAAATCTCCATCCAAAAAAGACCCAATAAACTCTTTGCAACAAAGTCAGCATTTCTTTTTCTTATGAACATGGCTTCGTGCTTAAGAAGCTCTCAGTGGGCCGTCCTGTTATCTTCTCTGTCTCTCTCTTAACGGAATTGATTTTTGGCTCTTATGCACTGCTGTTTTTGTAGTCTTAGAAAAGAAAATGCTTGCCTAACTCCTGTCCTCTGTTTAGTTGTTATTCTTCGTTTCTTTCATTATTTATTGTTGGTGTTATAGATTGTGAACAATCAAAATAAATTACTGGTGGTTTCCTGTAGAAGCATACATGCACAGTGTGAGATGATTTTATTTGACAGAAACACACAAGTGTCTATCTGACACTGATGCATTGTTAAGGGTCATACAAAGTGTGATGTCTTGAAGTGTGAAGTCACAGTAGACATCTGTGCTTCAGGAAGATAAAGTTTTGCAAGTTTGAAAAATGAGACACACAGAGAGAGAACCACTTGTCAGCCTTCTGTCATTGGAACTGGAATTTGTAATGCTTCTAAGAGCTGCTCTCTTTTTAAGGAGACCCTCATTACAAACATCTCTGGATAGAACAATGAGTACTCGAGTCATTTGCCTTCTTTTTTTATAAGGTCAATTTTATATTTGCTGCACACCTGTCTACCCAATTTGGGGCTGGATGCTAGTTTCAGCTAGTAATTAGTGGCATAGATAATATCAGAGTCAGATGGCAGGCAGAAGGTTAAATTGCTCAGGCTAAAGAGAAGAAGCAAAGACCTGGGATAATAAGAGACCCATTATCCCCATGGATAACTTGGCTGGTTATGTAGTTAACAAGGCTCAGCCTGCGCATGGCAGGTGTCAGGTGTTTTGTGCCCATAGTACATGGTGGCACCCGGCAGCAGAGGCCTGGCCTTCCGTACCTACTCCTCTGTCTTTTGCCTTACTTGCACAGGCAGAAAAAGGCCAGAGTTTGGCTACCGGGACTCCCAATTCAAAGTCCCATGGTATCCTTAGGCAGATTTTCTTCCACTAAAATGAAAGTTTCTCCCTTTACATCTAGGACCCTTTGACCCTTACTTAGAATCCAATCTGGGGTTGGAGCTGTTTTGTTATATACTTGCTTTTAGCATCTTACATTTGTACTTGACATTTTTATTTATTATTTGTACTATTAACTTTCTATACTGCCCTTCATTTGAGGATCACAGGGCAGTTCACCACAAAATACAAATATAAAATGAGAACACAATAAAACAAAAACAAACCAATAACACATTTAAAAGGTCATAGAATGCTAAACAGCCAAAGGCCTGGTTGAAGAGGAATGTTTTCACCTAGCGCCTAAAGGTGTGGAATGAAGGGGCCAGGCGAGCATCCCTGGGGAGAACATTCCACAAGCGGGGAGCCATAGCAAAAAAGCCCTCATTGTTGTGTTGCTGCCCTCTGGACCTTTCGTGGAGGAGGCACATGAAGAAGAGCTTCAGATGATGATTGCAGGGTCCAGATCAGTTCATAAAGGAAGTCAGGTCACAGCCACAATCCCAGTTCTTTTATTCATCTAAATTTAAAGGGCATATTTTTATTATTCCCCTCCAGCTTTCTCAAAATTCCCCAGGGAAGCAAATCTAGATACTGAAAATAATTTCATCTTCCTCTGTCATATTCTGTTCTATCTCTGTTGTTCATGCACACGCTAGTGCACACTAGATAGATTGCATTCCATGCAAGCTAGTATTTATAGAAGTGTTACTTCAAAGCTGATTTCTTCCTGTTGGGGACAGGCTGCAGCTCAGTGCATACAGCACATGCTGTCATGCAAAAGGTTGCAGGTTCAGCTCCTGACATTTTCAGTTAGGGCTGAGATGGGCTCCTGCATGAAATTCTGGTGAGCTGCTGCCAGTCTCGTGTCAACAGTAGTGAGCAGGATGGACTAATGATCTAACTCAGCACCAGGCCGCTTCCTCTCTCTTTCTCTTTACCAGAAAAAAACCAAATGCTGTTGAACCAAGAACAAGCAAGCTAACTGAATATAAATTTTAAATATATATATTTATCTGAACAGAGTGCATCGGGAGACTTGATGATTAGGAATATCCAACTGAAACACAGTGGAAAATACGTGTGCATGGTGAAGACGGAAGTGGATAGTGTGTCATCGGCAGCAGATCTCATAGTTCGAGGTATGAGCAATGCTACTTACTTACCTAGGCGTAAGTAAACACCTCTTAGGGTGTTTCCAGATTGAGTTTGAGAGCTCTGTTGTTGTATCTAAAGTGTCAGACACTGCCTTGCAAACCTCAAGAAAGTGTTCCTTTTTGCCATGTTGATTTCCTGCTGGTTCAACATGTACATTGAGATCTATCAGGACCAGCAGTAGTGACAGAAAGAGAGAGACTGTATGTTGGAACTCTGGTTGATGTCCCTGTCAGAGAGTGCTAAATTAGTGGTGGTAGGAGATAGTTTCTGAATGTTTCTTTCTAGCTTCCCATAGGTTTCTGAGATGTTCCTCCTACTTCCTGAGATCTGAGGAAATGAACAGTACACAATACACATATTCAGTTTATATGTTGCAGTGGGGGGTGCAGACACAGCAACTTATTGCTATTGAAAGCCCAATTGCTACTTAGTCTCTAGCAATGAATCAGGGAAGTTCCTAAAATTATATATTTTGACAACTATCTAGGATTCTCTCTTTTTTATATATAGATTACAAGCTGCAGAAGTATTTTAAACATAGGATAGGATTTAACTAAGCTGTTTTGTGTATGGAATGAGGCCTACTCCTGCAATAAATCTTCTGGAGGCTGGCGGGGGGGACCCAGCACAGGTTTAGGGGGCACAAGGGAGAGGGAGAAGGTATTACTGTGCAAGTATACATCAATTCACGCTATACAAATTAATACTAATTTGGATGAAATTTGTCTTTATGTGTTAAAGTGAATGTGACAATCTTCATCTGTGGCTACACTATTTTACTTCAAAATAATATTGTATTAGCTCTTACTTGATGTTCTCTGTGTGTGTTTTTATTTTAATATGTATTTAAGAAGAAGAAGAAGACAGTAGTATATTTTGTAAACTGAAGAAAATCCTTATTTCCAGAAATGCTTAAGAAAGCTTTCAGGGTTAAATTGCTGTCCAGGGTGCTGATGCGGTTTTGTGCAGGGGAGAAATGACTACCAAGCGAACGTCATGGCAAAAACTGCTTTAGATAACAAATTGTCAAACCAAAAAGATGTATTAGCAGATTAAGGCAGGACATCAAGGACTAAAGTAAAAGACGCTGATTTGAAAAGGTAGTGAAAAGTTGCTGAATAAAGGTCCCCGGAAGAATACATCATCTGCTCTCTGCTTGTGAAACTGCTGTTTCAGAACTTGCTTTTACAACTATAAAATAACCAAGCAGGAGTTTAGTAAATGTAAAAAATGGCAGTTTTATTGCAATCTAAATTGTTTTCTTCCCCCCACAGTGCTGGCAAAATAGAAATCAGCTGGCACTGTGTTTAAAGATTTGTAGAATAAGTGCTGCCTTCATAACACCTTTCCAATTTAAAAATCTAATATCTTATTGCATTAGGCTCACCTGGACCACCGGAACGTGTAAAAGTGGATGAAATAACAGCTACCACAGCCCGGCTTACTTGGCATGAGGGCTTGGACAATCACAGCCCAATCGCTAGTTATACAATACAGGCCAGGACACCCTTTTCAGTGGGATGGCAAAGAGTCACAACAGGTAGAGGGAAATATTTTTGAAGTGTTTATGAAGACTACATTTTAATATTTTATTGTTATGGAGGAAACCAGGAATTTGCAATTTCTTTCAAAATACTCTGTTACAGTTCCTGATGTCATTGATGGGAAGACGTTCACAGCCACTGCAGTAGACTTAAACCCTTGGGTTGAATATGAATTCCGTATAGTTGCCAGTAACAAAATTGGAGGTGGAGAACCTAGTTTACCCTCAGAAAAAGTAAGAACTGAAGAGGCAGGTTAGTGGGTTTTTTGTTTGTTTGCTTGGTTCAATTGATACAAGTTCAGTGCAGCAGGTTTTCAAACCTTTACATTTTTAAAAAACTTTTGTAAAATTATTTGATTTTTTTCTGTTTTTATGCAGTTCAAGAGATGAGTGCTTGGCACTGAGTGACTAACCAGATTTATAATACACAAGTGCTTGTGTGCTCAGACAACTTTTACATGAAGTTACATATTAATGCATATACTGAAAATCTTTGCCTTGTACAAAATGATGAACTAGAGAAGCCAAATTGTAACAGTGGGGTGCTTGCCGCAGTCCTGAATTCTGTTCCATCCAATGTAAAAAGTGTCACCTATCTGTTCTGCTAGAAGTTGTTGCCATAGCACTGCTTGACAGAATGGCTTTTGCTGGCATGTCTAATGCTTTGCTTTTGGCACCACTGAACATTCTTAGGTGAGGCATAGCAAAGCGCATATACTGTGGACCCTCACATCCTAAGATAAGGAAAACCAATTTCAGTCACCACAGGTTGGAGATTACTGGAGAAGGTCACTAAATAGTGGTGTTTGATGTGCAGCCCTGGAATATTTTAGGTAAAGGCGAGAAATAAGCCTACACAGGAATAAGAAAATTATTCCACAGTATTGCGGCTTTGCCATTGATGTTTAGAAAGTGGAAAAATTGTGAATACAAGTGAAGATCAGAGTATTCTTTGCAGTAGTCAAAACAACTTGTTTATATAGTTTTAAAAAATGGTAGAGAATAAAGTAGGTTTGTGTGAGTATTGAACAGGAGCACTCAGATAGAAATTGCTTAACAATTGTTTTTTCTTCTTCTGAGACTCTGCCACCCACGCTGACAAGGTGACTGCAACCTTTATGTAATGCTTGCACATGCTTCACGGGGTTCCTTTCCTTTTTGTAATACATACATATATTTTCTCTCCTTAGAATGTGATTGTGCAGTTTAATCAGCAGAGCACTGAAAAGCAGGATGTCATAATTCTACTATGATAAGAATTCAGAATGGCCTTCTTAATCTTTGTGCAGCTTTCTTTAAATTATTGAGCATAAATGTAACATAGAAACCAGCTCTGTCCGTCTTTGAGCTACAAGAATTCAAGCACTACCTGGGAGAAATCTGCCAGTCAAGCAATACTCATAGAACATACTCAGCACTTTGTAGACTTTGTCTGAAGAAGGGTTCCCTTCTTTCAGGAGACTTAGTAAGGTTAAAAAAGAAAACTTAATTCACCTCTGAATATTAAGAATGGTTATTCCCACTAATAATGAATTTTGACTCTTGAACACTCATTCGGGTGACTCCAAAATAAGATAGTGGCTTTTAGATAAGTTGGAGACTCCCTATGAACACAGAAACATAGAAGTACAAACTTATGGCATCTGTCTGTCTCGAGTGACAATGGAGTGTGTCTCCAGGGGTGTAGTCAAATTGCTGTGTTAGCAGCACCAAAGTGACCTCCCCAGGGTGGAAGCCTAGGAGGGCAGAGAAAGAGAGGAATTGACCTGCTTGAGCCCTCAACATTATAGTAAATATCCTGGAGAGGGAGAATTGGGGCCCAGAGAGATACATGTCATGAGATAAAAGAACCCCTCTTTCTTCACTATGCAGGGATCTAAATAAATTTCTGTGTCATGATATAGAACTGATACAGTTTCACTTCTGAATTTCTGGGACCATTCAATTAATGCGCCTTCTATTATATTCATGTGCAGCTAATGTGTGTTTTCCCTGTACAGTGCCTGAGGTACCACCATCTGAAGTGAGTGGAGGAGGCGGCAGCAGGTCTGAACTGGTCATCACATGGGATGTAAGTGTTCTGCTTGGAATTTATTTCCCAAAAGTTGCCTTTTTTATTATCTACTCAGTAAAAAATTACCCAATAACTGACATAAACGTTCATTTATCTGATACAGCTGACTTGTTCTGTCATCTTAATATGTATGCTTTTCCTGGCCTCTTTCCAGAATATTATCAGAGCAATATTTAGCTAAGCTTATTATTATAATAGTCTCATAGGTTTTCAGAGTTAACACAAAAATTAAAACAGCTACTTGGATACTGAAAGTACCTCTTCTCATCAACTTTATGTCCCCAACAAATAGCATATGTTTTCAGAGTTTAGGTCTGAGATTTCCTGTAAGATTATTTGACACATAAACAAAATCACACAGATTTATCCCAGTCTGGCTGAGGCCATCTGAAAAATACTCCAGTAGGAGAAACCTGTAGATTGAAAGGGTACGAAGGCCTGCCATTACTTCCCTTAGTGGTCTATCCCTTTGATGACAGTGATGACATTGGAAATAGGCTTCTTAAGTCAACACTCTGTAAAATCCTGGATGTATTTGCCTTTATAGAGCCAACTTCCAACCTTCCAAGCCTCCACATAGTGGAAACCCAAACATGGTGTCTCTTACTAAGATTGTCATCCTAAAACTAGTTAGGAATTGCTGTCAAACTGAATGGGACTTGCATCTGAGTAAACACACTTCAAAATTTGTTCATTTAGGGCTAATGAATGCACCAGTCCTTGGTCTCTTTAGGGATAAAGCTTATTGTATTTCTGTTGTGGCTTTGTTTTATGTTCCATTCATTCCTATTCCCCAGGTTACAATCTTCATTCAGTTAGTGCTCCTTTCTTCCCTTTATAGTTTCTTTTTTCTAATTCCCACCTTTGTTCCTTTTCCTATTCTCTTCCTTGTAAATGTAATAATCTCTCTTTTGCCATCCATCAGGCTGACTCCCCTCTATCTTTCAAACCCTTTTCAAACAAGACACTTCCTTACTGTACCTAGCGGATGTTATCGCTTCTCTCCCTTTGTTGGCTTCCTGTGTCATCTTTCTTTTGCACTGCACATGTGTTTATTAGATTATAATATTAACTTTCTGTGTAGTTGATTATTATGCTTTTTGTGTTACTGGTTTGGATAGGGAATGGGACCTGATCTGTTTTATATTCTGTGCGGCTCTTAATTAATCATCTGTGCTTAATAAATGACTGACAATGATAACTCGGCTTAATGCTGTATGGAATTTATGCCACTGAATACTGGGGCTGAACTGAATGTCCTCTCTGTGAAACATTTAGTGATTTAAAAAACTTGCTAAATCAAGCAATAGGCATGCTTTGTAAAAGCCCAGAATGTTGCTGGAAATGGCACTGTGAGATCGTGTTGCAGTATTTCCATTGTACAGGGGAAGAATGAGGTGCCCCTAATGGTAAGTCGGGTCTGCAGACTTCCTTGGGATATACTGCTAAATACATGTGCTAGCACATGCGTTCCTAATGTGCCCTTGGGTTTCTTAAATTGGATCCCATTGCCCCTTTGGCTAATTTAAAACCTCAGGAGTCAAGCTTCTCTTCCTCATAACATTGATTAGACAAACGAGACATCAAATAATTATTTTACTAGATTTGTTATGTTTACATAGCTTGAATTTTTTGTTGTTATTTTAGTATTTTCTTCATTTACAATTTTTTGGCTTAGCCCGTTCCTGAAGAATTACAAAATGGTGAAGGATTTGGCTATGTCGTAGCTTTCCGACCTCTTGGAGTTACAACCTGGATACAGACAGTTGTCACATCACCTGACACACCCAGATACGTCTTCAGAAACGAAAGCATCTTGCCCTTTTCACCATATGAAGTCAAGGTTGGTGTGTATAATAATAAAGGAGAAGGACCATTTAGCCCCGTGACCACAGTGTATTCTGCTGAAGAAGGTGGGTTTTTGAATCATCTCTTACATACCTGTCGTTATTTCCCATGTCAATGAGTGAAATATAAATATTTGCTTTGCTAGTATCTGTGAAGCCATGTTAATTAGTTGGCCAGTGAGTTCGTTAAGTTTATTTGTTTTTCCTGATTCCCCTTCTACCCTGGGTTTTCTTATTGTTTTTGTTTCCTAATGCAGAACCCACCATAGCACCTTCTGGTGTATCTGCAAACAGCCTCTCATCTTCTGTAATTGAAGTCTCCTGGGTTTCCATTCCTTGGAAAATGAGTAGTGGAAGATTGCTGGGCTATGAGGTAAAAATAAAACCCTGTGAAAATGTTCCTTTTCCTAGAAGCTAACATGACTGTGATAAGGTGTTTGGTTTTCTTTTACTTTCAAATCATTATTCAGTTGCCTGTTGGAAGCCAAAGCTTGCTGTTAAAATCAGCTGCTCAGTCTTTGCTTCTTTATGGAAAAATGAGTCATTCAAACATCTGGTGATGTACTTTTTTCTCTCCCCCAAATTTTGGAAGGGAAGTTGCTAAACAGGCCTGCTGTTTGAAACTAGAAAGGGAGCTTTCTGCTCCTGAATCTAGGCGAACACATGGCATAGTCACAAATAATCTGTTCTGGGGGAGAGTATAAAAGCCAAATGTAACTATTCCCACTTTTTGTATGTGTAAAACTTGAGCTTTGCCTTATTTCCTGGCCTCATGCCAGATCAATTACTGCAAGCTCACTAAAACTGCATTGAGAATGGAAATCAGTTGGCAGCCAGCTCTGCTTTTGCTATCTGTATATGCCTGCTTGGTATCTACAGCATCTCTTGCTGTTTCTCCAGCAAAGATAAGCACCGTACCCAGTTTCCATTAATAAAAACCCAGTTGCATTTAAATACCCATGGTTGTGTTCCTTTCTGCTTTGGGAAAGGTAGTAAAATTGCTTGTGCACGATGACTTTATGTAAACTGGTGTTTAAGCTGACTACAAAACAAGCCAGGCACAAAATTCGATACTGACATTTGCAATACTTAATAGCAATAGTGCTGTGTGCCCATGTAATGGTAGAGAGCTGCTGAGTAACTGCAACGTCTACGAAAATAGAGCTGTTTCTCTGGGTTTTAAACAAAAACATTGGGGGGGGGGTCCCTTTCAATACTGTTCTATTTCCCATAATAGTCTGAAAGTAAAATTGCATTCAGACAATTGGACCTGCTAAGCAATAGGTGATAAATAGCTATATCAGAGTAAGCAGCAAGGTCAACAATATGTTCTAAGTAGCTTACTTTTTGTACCCTTTAGGTGAGGTACTGGAATAACGGTGGAAAAGAACAGTCTTCCAACAGAATAAAAGCCATTGGAAATGAGACATCAGTAAGAATAACAGACCTGATGAGCAACCTTGTGTACTATACAGCTGTTCGAGCATACAACAGTGCAGGAGCAGGTCCTTTCAGTGCCACTGTCAATGCTACCACAAAAAAAACACGTAGGTACCATCACTAGGGGCAGGAGGGGAAAATGTCACAATGGGGTTCCTTTTCTTGCAAGGAAAACAAAATAAACTTTTACTAATGCTACCGTAAGCTCTGTGATGCTTTGGAAGCCTGCTTGCTAACCAAAGAAGTTTCAATAATAGACCTTTTATCTATTTTTTGTGTCTTCCGGGAAGACAATAACACAACTCTTACATAATGGGAACAGTGCTTGGGCTGTTTTCAGATATAGGCAGGCAACTAGGCTTCAATATACTTAAACCAAAGCATTCTCTGTGCACCTGAAACTACATTCCTGTTATACTGATAATCTGGCGGTAACCAATTTGTTGCTCAATAGCTTAAACCTTTGGGATTTTAGAGCTACATATCAGTCATGTATCGTTGGAGTTTGGTTCTGATTTCTTTAGGAAGAGGGAGGTCTTTCAAGCTGTGAACCCTGTCACTGCTGAAGAATATGCATAGGTGTGTGTGTGTGTGTGTGTGTGTGCGCGCGCGCGCGCGCACAGACACACATATCCAACAGTGAAGGATACTGTTTCACAGACTAGTGGGCATGTATACAATTCTGATGTGGGTGATATGCATAGTATATTTGGATTTGCACCTGCTGCATTCTTCCAGCTTTGGACAGGTAAGAGCACGGAGGTTGTTGTTATTACTATTACCTGCTACTATTACTACTATTGTTAGCATAATTGGAACTCTCTGGGGGAAGCGTTCCTATTACTTGCCTTCAGTATAGTGGCAATGTTGTGGTACATATTGAAACATAGGTGTATCTTACTGTTGTTACGCGAGATGCAGGATTCTCCTTGAACTGTTGCCTCTTGATTTGACTAGAAATGGGCAAATGGCCCACATGTGGTACTCGGAGTATCTCGGAAATAAACCACTTTGTCCTCCAATATATCAAAAGCAAATTGGCTCCTTTCCCAAGGCTCTTGAAAAATGAAGGCATCTTCCCCCCCCCCCACCGCCCCGCCATGCCAAAAGCACTCCCACCTAATGAGCATCTAGTGCTGCTCTCACTGCCACTCAACTTCAACATAAATTTGTATAAAGTATAACTCAGATGGATTATATTATTCCTCTAGGTGTTAAGATGAAGGTTAGAATTAGCATCAAAATCTATAGTTTAGAAATCTGAAATACCTCCCCTCCCTGGTGGTCAGAGGACTCTACTCCCTAGTGGTCATTTATTTTTAAATTTTATTTATTTGAAGGTTTATAAACTGCCTTGCAGCCAAAAGATACCAAAGCAGTGTTCAGTAAAATAAAGTAAGATAAAATATAAAAGAGAATGGTGTACAAACTTAGTAAATTGATTGTCTAATTTTAGCCGCCTACACACACACACACACACACTCAATACACACATTGCGATCATGTGCAGATTTTAAAGTTGCTGCCTGGTGATTGACAGATTGGCAGGTTGTCCATATGCAGAACTTCCAGGGGACTGGGGTGCGGAGGTCATGGGAGAGGGAAGTCACTAATTTGCCTTTTAAAACTTGGTTTTACTGCTGGCAGATCAGGTAGAGCCCAGTTCTTCAGAACTACTTAGGTGTTCCCACAGATATGCCGGTAAATTTCACTTTGTGTCATCATTTCAGGAATTTAGCCTTATTAGAATTCTTGGGGGCGGGGGGAAGCTAACCAATCCAGTTTAATTTCTGACGCTCTCAGATTCAGCATGAGTTTCAGCATTCTCATCACAGTCTATTATTGCACAGTGGGTCCGTAATAATTGAGGCTCTCCTAATTGCAACTTTCTGATGTGATGTGGAGAGATGGAAATGTGTATTTCAGTATAGATTTGGGAACCAGTGAAGAGGCTCGTAGAAATTAAGCAAGGAGAAACTAGTAATGACCCCTGCGGCTGAACACGGCTATTCAGGTTATGATGTTACAATTCCGTAGTAATTGAAAAAGTAAAATCATTTTCAATGACCTTTGTCTTTTTAATTATAATCCTAATGTAAGATTGAAAACTGCCTATTTATCTTATAAAGGTTGAAGCAAGTCAAGGGCACATGCTACAGAGTTGATTGTTATCTCTCTCCACCCCTGCTCATCCCTGCAGTAGGCACTGTGGAAAATGGAAGCTCCCTTTTCATGCTTGCTTCCCCTTCCTTAAAAAAATATTTGAATGCTAAGGTTGAAAAACACTTGCATGCAGGACTATTGTTATTAATTAATTACCGTAATAATGACCACGACAAGGGACTGATGGCCATATACCCCACTTTCAGATCACCCTCACTCTGCCCAGCCAAGAAACAAGGTCCAGAATGTTGGCCTGCCCTATGCAATCTACAGGTCTGCAATCACAAATGGGGCAGAGCCACTGGCCTAGCTCCCCAGCAGGTTGGTCACTTGTGTTTATTGGGGAGGTGTGGGGCAGTGGGAAGCCATGCTTCCACCAGTATTACTACACCATGCTGGCTTTCCCACTGCCTCACCCATCTCCCTCCCAGTAAGCAACAGCCACCCACCTAGCGGGAAGTTAGTGCAGTGAGCCACTTCTGTCTACGGTTACGGCCGTGCAGCTTGAGCAACCAACACACATTTCCCCAGGAGAACATTACGTATAACAAACCACAGCATAGATCATTAGCATGCTTTGAAATCAATGCCGCAACAGTCAGGCTTAGCCATTTATCACTTTAGCGGATACTAATATAATTATCCTGCAGTTTTAGGAGATAGTGATTTGTTACAGAAGCTCTGTGGCTGAAAACCCGGATAGGACCAAGCCGAAAATAGTGGTGGTGTGTGTTTGTTTTTCTGAACAGTTTAGGCAGTATCTAAAAAGCAGCCCCACCCTTAAATATTTTTGTTGCAGGGAGTGCATTCAGCTATTGTTGAGTTGTTAACCTCTCTCAATTGACTTTGTTTGCCCTCAGTTTACATAAGCTCATAGACTAACCTGATTGGCTGCACAACATTCTGTTGGAAATGTTTGCTACGTGATCAGCAATCACATAACTGAATAATGCAAGGAGATGAAAGAAGCCTAATAAAGTCTAATTAAAGGAAGGCTAATAAAAATGCTGCCAAAGCAGCAGCCAACAGAGAACAATGACACGAAACAGCGATGTCTAAATTTCCTGGAAACTGAAATGTTCAATACATCTCTAAACAGAGGTTAAAATGTTGGTTGAAATTTCAAAATTGGGCTAATAGGACCGTTTATGCTTTATTTGTGTGAGTGCGCACACTAACTTTAAACAGTTAGAAACACATTCAAGTTCACCATCTCTTGACTGAATTAAGCAGTTCTCATTACTACCCAGAATGACAGCTTAATAAATAACAGTTTGTTTTTCTTTGACTTTGAATTTACTTTTCATTTTATTTTCTTAAAACTAACAGTTACACTTTGAAAAGCACCCCCATTGCAAATTCCACCTAAACAATGTTCTGTCATGGTATGATTGAGTCTTTAAAATGGTCTCTCTTATTTGTCGCAATTTGTAGGGTTCCTTTACTAATCACTTAAGAAAGAACAGAAAGGAGTACAGCGAGAATGAGACCTCTGTGTATACGGCGGTGTAGAAGTTGAATGAATGAATGAATGAATGAATGAATGAATGAATAAACAGATCCCCCACCAATGAAGTACATGTAACAACAACAAAACAAAAAACAACAAAAAGTTGCAGCGTTTTATGCTGACACTTCTCTTTGAGGATATTTAATGGAAGGTCCAAAGTCATTTTAAAACATAATAATATTTACATGCCTCTCCATATTTTAAGAAATGAATCTAGAGTACAAATGAGATGGCTCTTTGTGAAAGTGCTCCTACATCTAACATGTCATGACAGTCAATTTACCTGGCTTGGTATTTGCTCGCACATAATAAATCTCTAATGCCAAGTAAATTAAAATCATGTTTTCATTATGCATTTAAAGCACCCAGCCAGCCTCCAGGAAACGTTGTGTGGAACGTTACTGACTCCAGGGTCATGCTGAATTGGGAGCAGGTGCATGCAATGGAAAATGAGTCAGAAGTCATTGGTTATAAGGTAAGTAACCAGCGAGACTGCAGTGATACCGTTCAGAATGCTTGCTTAGAAACAGGCTGTTTCTATCAGTGCTGGGAAATACTCTTTTTCCACTGATTATCTTTTTTTATAAAAAAAACAAAAAACACCAAAAGCCTCCTGTAATATAAAATGTAGGGCTAAATGAAAATGTGTCAGTAACCAGGTCTTAATATCTCCACAACCTCAGTTCTTAGGAAACTTGTATAGGAATTCGTTCATCTATTTATTTTTTTCAAAATATAGTCCGCCCCCACAAGGTCTGAGGGACAGTGGACCGGCCCCCTGCTGAAAAAGTTTGCTGACCCCTGTATTGCATCAATTCTTTGGCAGTATCAAATGCTCCTGCACACATTCATCGGTATCTTCACAGCAGGCTCCCTTTCGAATGCTCTAATTAGCAATTGAATTAGGCCTAGAACAGGGAAAACAACCACTTAAAATGTTTTCCTTTGTTTAAAGAGCCATACAATTTTATGCAGAAAATCCCAGGCATTCGTACTTCTGGCTGAAACCAAAAAAGAATTTGCCTTTTTAAAAAAAAAAAGATTTGGAGAGGACATCATTGTGCGTTCCATTAGTTGCACAGGTCATCATGGACTATATGCCTAAGATTTTCTGCACTAGCCCTTAAATTATACAGTTTATCATGCTTGATGCCTTGCAGCCATATGGGTTTGCTCCATTCATGGTAATTAATTCTGCAACAGATTGGGAACATGCAAAGCCCAGAAGAGTAATCATTGCACAAAATTTTCACACAACTTCATACCTTTCTCTCTATAGCCTATCTTACCCCAATCCCAGTTTCTGATTTAGTATCAGAGTGGAGAATTACCCACGGAGTAAGCAATCTGGAAAGAACCAGTGTGCGCAGGTGTCTTTCTCTAACTATTAATAACACTAATTATATTGTTTTTGAGTATTCCAAATTCATTGGAGGTGACATGTGGTTTAGGTTAGCTTTCAGCTTTTGCTTTGTCAGCACAATTTTGTTTTAAAAAAAGAGAGAAAGTGGGGGGAAGAATTTTCACTAAAATCTGAACTTCTGTATCTCATGAATGGCCTTAGAAATCCCAATTGCCAAAATCACTTATTTGTTAATTGCATCTTGCTGTGAGGTTTATTGCAGTGGAGCGCAGATGTTGTTATAACTGCATGAATTTAATTTTTTTAAAAAAAAACCAGCAAGAAATATTCAGTTTAATTCCAAGGTAGAATAATGACTTACTACATACAAACTTTCTCTCCACATAGCCCATAATTCTTCACTTTCTCGTGTGCTTGACACTCCAGTATCCTGACCCTATTTATTGCTTTGAGTCATTGATCAAGCTAATGGCAAGCACCAAATAGAGTAATAATTTATAGACGACCCCATTACTGAGAAACTCAATAGAATATATTATGTATTCGTTGTTGTATACTCTTGCATTCTAGATCAAAGCTGGGATAAAGGTACTTGACTGATGCTGTATACTTTCAGTGCCTCGGAAGAGATTAGGTAGAATTCCGTAGTGTGCTATGCCTCCCCCTTCTTCTTGTGTGTCCCCCCCCTTCCATCTTAAAATGACATTAAATGTATCATGTTAGATGAAATAACATCCCTAAAATTACCAGCTTTCTTTTCCATATTTCAGATTTTGTATCGGACTAGCAGTCAAAACGAGCTCAGTGTCCTTATTACTAACAGAACATCTGCAGAACTTCTGCTCCCTTTAAATGATGACTACATTATAGAAGTGAAAGCAGTGACTGATGGTGGAGACGGCATTAGCAGCGAACAGATTAAAATTCCTAAACTAGCAAGTATGTTTACTAGATGCTGATGAATGGAGTTTCATCATAAGTAGGACATTATGGTTTATCTTTAAAGACTGAGAGTTGATGTGAGATATGAATTTTATTTAGTGGAAGAAACTAATTTAACCCTTTGTCATGAAATTGCTTCAAAGCAAGGTCACATTCACATCATACTATTGAAGCACTATGATGCCACGTTAAACCGTCATTAGTAAAGGTCAAGGTAAAGGGACCGCTGGCCATTAGGTCCAGTCATGGCTGACTCTGGGGTTGCGGCGCTCGTCTCGCTTTATTGGCCAAGGGAGCCGGCGTACAGCTTCCGGGTCATGTAGCCAGCATGACTAAGCCGCTTCTGGCGAACCAGAGCAGCGCACGGAAACGCCGTTTACCTTCCCGCCAGAGCGGTCCCTATTTATCTACTTGCACTTTGACGTGCTTTCGAACTGCTAGGTTGGCAGGAGCTGGGACCGAGCAATGGGAGCTCACCCTGTCGCGGGAATTCGAACCACCAACCTTCTGATCGGCAAATCCTAGGCTCTGTGGTTTAACCCACAGCACCGCCCGCGTCTCTTAAACCATCATTACTTTCCCCAAATAAGTATGGGAGCTGCAGTTTCTTAAGGCTGCTGAGAGCTGTTAGGGGACGCCTATTCCCCTCACACATATCCAGCTTCCAGAGTTCCCTGGGAAAGGATTGATTGTCAAACCACTCTGAGAATTGTTATTATACAATGGAATCTTGTAAATATAGGCTTAGATTTCAGTTTCATTTCACTTTCAATTTGTATCCTGCCTTTCTACATATACAAGGCAGTTTACAAGCTGAAGACACCACAAAATATGCAACAAAGATCACACATGTTAAACTCAGAATTATGGGTGAAGAGGCACATAATTTGGTGAAGTCAGTATCTTGGAGGGAAGCAGATGACATGGACTACGGAGGCCCACTAGATTTAAATTGAGACTAGTGGAAAAATAGGAACAACACAGGCCTATCCTATCAGCAAACTGAGGGCATTGGACCATGTGAACAGCACGGAAAAATTATAGATGATATTGGTGCTGGTGGTTTATAATCTGCTGTACCCCAGCAGAGAAATACAGGTAAATCTCAGTTGCAATCCATTTAACTTGAACTCTGCAAAAAGTTGTTGGGCAGTGCTGTTTTCGAAATTGAGTTTATATTGATTAATAAAAGGGTGGCGTAGGGGATTTATGCACTACATTAATGTTATGAAAAAGAACCCAATTAAAATTCTTCATGTTCCTATGCATGACAAATTGCATTCAGTTGAGCTAGTAAATTACCATGTAAATTAGACAGCAGTATGTGTAGGAGAATCAGTTTTTAATTTTTCAGTCTGTTTTTCAGAACTGGAGATAGCTGAATAAATACTCCAAATATTAATTTGTTTCAATTGTTTTTAAAGTATATACAATATATCACTTCTCAATTGTTTGTCTAAGATCAAGGGTAATGACAATAGCTGGACAGCATAACGTCATTCAGGGGAAATGTAAAGCTATTTCTTAATAGCTCCTGGGAACTAATGGAACATTGTCCTTACAATGGTCTATGGGAACTAGTCCGTTGCAAATGAAGCTTACCAGTCAGTGGTCCCAATAGAACAAATGGCTCTACAATCTCAGAAGACCCATCTTTTTATATGTTCCTTCACACCTCAGCTGCTTCCAAGCCAACCTAGAAACATGTTTCGGATTCTGTCTATATGGGTGCTCTCAGCAGTTACAAACATGCAGTTGATTGCATTTTCTAGAGGATTTGGTGCTACTTTACAAGACATAAATATCTATTATGATTTTATTTATTTTAAATAGTTCTAAACCAGCCTTCAGCAAGCAGATTTCATGCTGGTGTGCAATAAACATGCCATGTCACATAGTCCCATACCAATGTGAGAAAATGTCAGTAAGGGAAAATGCAAATAGGTACCTGGCCTACCTGAAAGAAAGGCTCATTGAATTCCATCGGTTTTACTACTAAGTAGACATGCAGTGCATTGCACTGTAAATGCATAAAGCTATGGCATATGGAAAGGCACTTCTGAAGATGAGCAGTTGGGGAGATTTCTATGATGTAAAGCAGTAAGCACTAGTGAGAGCCGAAAGAAAGGGTTGTATTTTTGGGGAGGGGGATTAAGAACATGCATATTTTGCTTTCCAACTAATCATATATTTTCCCATTTGTTGTAGGTATGGATGCAAGAGGTTCTGGGGCAGCAGTCTTAAATGGCCTATCCAGCTGTATGTCAATAACACTATGCTTTATCTTTAAAGTGGTATTGTGTTGATGCATTTTCACAGATAGGTGAAGGCCAGGTGAATAATTTACTTTAAAAGTGCTTTTTAAAACAACAATAGCAACAACTACAAATGGTGGTTATGCATGGATCTGCTACCATTGATTTTAAACACTTTCTATGAATTTCATTCAAAAAATAAAATAAAGAGCAAACCATATACATATTAAACAGTTCCTTCTAAAGGAATATAAAATGCCTTAAAATGTAATGAACCAAAGGACTTTACACATTACATGCTTCGGAAATGACAAAAATAAGAGGATGCACATTGCAAAACAAAAAAGATGCGAGAGTTCCATTTTCCAAGCAACTCGGAATTATTTTAATGTAAATTGCAACAAAATCATACACATACACACAGATGGAAGATAAAACAAATCCGTATTTCAGCAGTATCTGATGGGAAACTTTGAGTTATTTTCTAAAAGCCTCACAATGGTGAATGGTAACTGGATAACTATCATTCTGGCCTTTTGTTTTATGTCCTTTTTTTCTTACTAATTAAACACCACAAATATCTAAAAAGGTAAAGGTACCCCTGCCCGTACGGGCCAGTCTTGACAGACTCTAGGGTTGTGCGCTCATCTCACTCTATAGGCCAGGGGTCAGCACTGTCCGAAGACACTTCCGGGTCACGTGGCCAGCGTGACAAGCTGCATCTGGCGAGCCAGCGCAGCACACGGAAACGCCGTTTACCTTCCCGCCAGTAAGCGGTCCCTATTTATCTACTTGCACCCGGGGGTGCTTTCGAACTGCTAGGTTGGCAGGCGCTGGGGCCGAGCAACGGGAGCGCACCCCGCCGCGGGGATTCGAACCGCTGACCTTTCGATCGGCAAGCCCTAGGCGCTGAGGCTTTTACCCACAGCGCCACCCGCGTCCCCCATTTAAAGTCCCCCTTGCCCCCATTTTTTTTGTACCATCTACATGAATGTTCAACTGCTTGTTCTTATTTTGTTTTTAAAAAATAGATTTAAATAGTCAAGTTCTTTATGGTTTTTAAGCTTTTTTTCAATCGTAAAAAAGAGGAAACTTTCTTCTAGATGCTGCACTGATGGAAGCTCTTAGAATTTTGTTTTTGAAGGATTGTATGTCTGTACAGCATCACATAAGAAGTGCCTCCTAGATTGGGCCAATGGGCCCATCTAGCCGAGCATCCTGTCCTCACAGAGGCCAACCAGATTCCCATGGGAAGCCCAAAATCAAGACTCTAGCACAAGAGCACCCTCCCCACTTGTGATGCCCAGCAACTGGAATCACAATTTGAGTATCAAGAGGCCCGGGGGCTTATTTTCACCCTGGAGCACTTAATGGTCCTTGGCCTTTTCTACCAGTCTGCATTAGTGCAGCACAGAGTGCTCCTCTTTGAAATTACGAATCAGCAGTTTTAGCTTAGCATCATAAAAGTACAACGATCAAACCTCCTAGTGTAGGGGCTGCTAGAATGTTCTGGAATATCAGGTATTACTTGGATTCCAGTCTTTTCACCCAGCAAGTATTACTGCCAAGAGAGGAGCGTTCGCCACAGAAAGACACGGCAAATAAAATATTGCCACTAGCCCTTAATACGGACCTACTTCCGATTTCTATTCAGCTAAAAGTTGGTAGCTCTAATATTGTTCAGCCATGCAACAATTACAGCATCTTGACCCTAACTGAAAAGCCTTCTGTCGCATGAGTTTAGACTTTTCCTAATATGTTCAGTACACTATAAGATATCATTACATAGCTTCCTTTAAGATAGGCTTCCTTATTCTTTCTTTGTAACCTATAACTCCTCCCGTTCCTTATATTTTGACATTCTTCTCTATACGTCATATTTATCATTGTATTTTTTTAAAAAATAAAATAAAAAATAAACACAGAAGAAGTGCCCAGAGTAGAACATCACACTTTTTGGTGCAATGCACCAGAGCCTTATAGCCAGGGAATATTACCGCCCTAAATTATTTGTGGTGTATCTGAATATGCAGCCCTAAATCTGTTGCCCTTCTATATACCACTGCTACATTTTGTGTCCCGTTCATTGGATGCTCTTTGAATATTGGTCCTGCTGCAATTTATCCACTTTTTAGAATGATCCTGGATGATAACAGCTTCACTGCCATTTTCTTATTTATCAGCAGAGACTTTTGTCAGTATTATTAACTGGACTGTTTTAAATCAACATTTTCATAGCAATGGGTATATATATAGAGAGAGAAATCTATTCTTGGTACATTTGAATGACTACAGTTTCAATGTTTACACAATTTTCATCTCAAAATTTCTTTTCCACACTTACTCCTGACAGGTGTCAGCCATAGAACAATTCAGATATCACTCTAAATTTTATTATGCATTCGGATAATATATCACCATACAGCCCAAACTTTAAAACACACTCTTTTTCCCAGTGTCTTGGGAAAATCTGTATATATTGTACATAGTAAAAGAACATAAATAGTTACTTGCTCTTCAACATGGCAAACTACTGATGCTTCCAAACACTTTCCGATAGGTGGGAACAAACTCCTTTTTTGTGTAATTCATACTCATGCAATGAGAGGTGAATCTGTCATTCTTGCTATAAGAAAGTTATACATCATGTTCCTGTATTGCCATTGTCACGACCATCCTCTTGAATTTAAATCCTTGCTCTATTGTCTCTATGAGATGTGTGCAGAGTATTTTGTTTCATATTGAAAAGTTTTATCAATTTCCCCTTCAACTCCTAGCTGTGTGTGTATATCCTATGGTTATCTGTATGTATTTTTTTTATTCTAATAAAATATTTATAACATTGAAAAATGCCTGTGTTACATCCTGTTGCTATAGAATCACAGACATTTCGTATTAACATTGCAGGCATGTACAGGTCTGTTCCTTATGCTCGTAAGAATAGCCTGGCAAGTGATACGTCTCTCCTTTTCTGTCCATAAATGAGTTAAGCTGGAGTGTTTTGATTTAAGCCAGTGGTTTTTAAACTGCATTTCCAAGAATTGAGACAATTCCTGAATAGCAGCCTCCCCAACACTCCTGGTCTTCAGTCAAATAGAACATAGCGCTTTTAAAATTTAATTGATTTAATTTTCAAAAGTTTAACATATGTGCTCTAATACATAGTTTTTTCTATTCTTTTGTCAATTTCCCATCCTGTTTTCCATGATGCTTTTTACCCCCCCCCCTTTGCTGTACTCTATCTTCTCTCCCTTATACCATAACAACAAAATAACAGTATCTCTAATTCCTTCTGTTGCTCATAGTTTAAATCCTGCTTGCGCGTTCATCATAATATAGTATTTATTTAAGCAATCCAAAAAAAGCTTGTATTCTTCCATAAAACATTCGTCATTAGGTCCTCTTATTTTGGCTGTTAACTTTGCCAATTCCGCATAGTCCATCACCTTGCTTATCCATTCTTCTTTGTTGAGAACCAAATGGAACATATCTTGTCAATGTTGAAACAACTGGCTACTGCACATTCCAAGGTGCTGGTTTTGCCCATAAGGCCCTAAATAGTTTGGGATCCAGCCATTTCCTCCTGCATGAACTTTCCTCAAACACCTCCCACTGTCTGAAATAAGGTGGGTGATACTTGTGGAAAGGGCCCTTTCCTATTGTAGCACCCTGACTGGGGAACACGCCCAGGTAAGCTTATCTGGCACTGATTCTGGTGTTGTCTTTGTGCCATTTTAATGCAAATTCTTGGATCTTTTGAAAAAGTCTTATTTGTTTTGATGGCTGATGCTATTTTAAAACGATCGATATATTTATGCCTTTATGAGAGCGTTAAAGAATACTGCAGTCCGCTGGTATATTCTGGGCTCGGTTGCCTGATGACACCCAACAGACCTGGCCAGGGTCCTACAGAAACCAGTTTATACGCACTGGAACATGAACCCAAAGTAAAACATTTTAAGCCAAGAAATTAGGCTGTCTAAACAGTATCTAAATTAGGATGTCACTACTGATGAGGCTGGCAACACAATCCTATACATGTTCACTCAGTTGTAAGTTCCATTGAGCTCAATGGGGGTTACTGTCAAGTAAATGGGTTTGGATTCCCACCTAAATCGCTTTACATGTTGAGTATTTGGGGCTAATTTGTGGATTGGGGAACTGTGCACAAGGATCCTTTCTTTCCTTCTAAAAGCCATCTTGCAGTCTAGCACTCTTAATATGAACATTGCCTACTGTAAAGTAGAAAGAAAGAATGCCCCCACTTTGTTTTCCTGCTTATTTCCAACTAATGGCCTGTTTCAGTATTCTTCTTACAAATATAATGATTTTCAGCATATGAGGAAAGAGAAAACAAATTGGCCTTTTCTTTCCTTCCTCATTGCTCTTCACCTTATACTTGACTCGTTGAAACAGCGAGATCCCTTCCTTTGCTGTGTCCCTCTAATCATCGCAAAACATGTCCATGCACAGAAGCCAGACCCACATTATCAAGCCAAACACGAGGGAAACGAAATCCATTTTTGGCTTTTCTGCCTTGTTATAGAATGGGTTTGGGAGTCACTGGGCAATGTTACTAAGAAACAGCACATCCTTCATGTGTTGCCAGTTGCTACCAAGCCCAGCATTTAGTCCAATGAAAAAGCCAATTAGAACAAACTGCAGTTACATGGCCTTTACATGAGTATTGTGATGCCGAGCCAAGCGCTGGAAGACAAACAAAGTGTTAAGTTCAACATCCATTGACAAGGTGGCATGATAGGAAATTTAACAGCAAACTGGGTGCCAGGTTCTGAAGGACTGAAGATAGGAACCTTTGGAATGAGACAGGACCCTACGCTTAAGTATCTGCCTATGATTTGCATTTGTTGCAACAGGACTTACACAGTAGAAATCAACACTCTACAATTACAGGTAAATAGATGCTGGTTGAAAACAGGCCCAGTTCAGATGCACTGTTACTGGTTCTTTAAACCATGGTTTGTGAAACTGTGAATACGCATTAAGCCCACACATTTCTCCCTCAGTGCAGAGGTCTTTGTTTGACTAGTTAAACAGATGAGCTGGGATTCAAAACATGAAGGGGTAGATGTAAGCCTTAAGGGACTGTAGCTCCACTTCTAAGGGCTGGTTCAGACATGCAGCATGACTGTATCATTAGGTCATGACTTGTACATGTAAATGACACATCGCAAATTGGGGGCGGGGCGGGAATACCAAGGCAACATTGCTTACATAATACTTTTCTAGTGGTGCAGCAATAAAACTGTTAGCACGTTTGCAAAGCTAAGCAGGGTCCAGTATGGTTTCAAATTGGATGGGAGACCATGTGTTGAGTTTTGATTACCCTCATGGTCCCTTCCAGCTCAAGGATTCTATGATTCTTCAAGCATTCTATATAAGTTTGTGGTCTCACTGTCATGCAGACTCTCATAAGAAGCCCTTTTGGCTGAAACATGATGGGCTACTAATAAATACCCCCATAGTCCTTCGTTTTGGTAGCTATTTCCTGGAGGGGTTTTGTGTTTGTGTGTTCTAGATTTGTGATAGGCCAGTTACATGCACAAGTTGTGACCTCATAATACACAAGCTGACGTTTTACTGCAATTGGAACTTGCATGTCATCCACTGTTGAGTAATCAACGGTTGCATCCAACTAAACCCTACACAAAGTTGAACCACTGAAATCAGTACTTAGGTTAGGTATGGCCATTGATTAAGGCTTATTTGGATACAGCCCCAGGTACTTTGGCTCCTTTTCAAACCAAGCTTATTTTTACAACTTACGGACAGAGCAGTGTCCTGTGAAAAGATTGGTTCTCTTAGTGAGATGCATACTTTTATTTTTTAAAAAAAAATATTATGTGCCCAACTGGCATAGCTTTCAGAATAGATACTACAGTATCATAAACCATATGAAATAATAATCATAAAATGAAGGTAAAGGGACCCCTGACCATTAGGTCTAGTCACAGACGACTCTGGGGTTACGTCGCAAATCTCACTTTATTGGCCAAGGGAGCCAGCGTACAGCTTCCGGGTCACGTGGCCAGCATGACTAAGCCACTTCTGGCAAACCAGAGCAGCACACGGAAACGCCGTTTACCTTCCCGCTGGAGCTGTACCTATTTATCTACTTGCACTTTGACGTGCTTTCGAACTGCTAGGTTGGCAGGAGCAGGGACCGAGCAACGGGAGCTCACCCCGTCACAGGGATTCGAACCGCTGACCTTCTGATCGACAAGCCCTAGTCTCTGTGGTTTAACACACAGCGCATAATTAAAACAGAAGGAAAAACAAAATAGAAAAGTAACACAACTGACATATCAAAAGGCCTGTGGACACACACAAAAATGCCTTCCCCTAGTGCTGGAAAGACACAGCACTGAGAGCAATATCAGCTTTCTTGGGGCGAGTACCAGAGAAGGACTTCTGGTAATAGATTTAGTGTATGTTGTTTATTTAAATATTTCTAGCGCTCCCCTCATTGTCAATGAGTTTCAGGGCCAAGTACCTACCATGAAGCCACAAACAATCACGTTTAATGCAGAGTTCCATGAGAGCAAATAAAACGTGGTCAAAACAACAAAGTCTACAAGAGAAGAGCAGGTAGCACCCTTCCAGCCTAAAGCTACAATACCAAGAGCCAGCAAATACATCTTCAGTGGGTGCTGAAAATAGCCAAGGGGTGGTGTAAATTAAGAGTAGTGCAAGGGAGTAGAACGGAGAGTGGTGCATGAGCAGGTATGGTTGCATGCAGCATCTTAAGCTGAGGAAAGGCATCCTTTTTTTTGTTTCTCAGAAGGTTCAATAAGCAAAAGGTTCACAGAGGTGTAAATTCTTGGGAGCTGTTTGAATTCCTGTTGATAGGAATGCCTCCTGACAGCACAGCTCCTGAATCTTTTAAGAGATACACCACAGTCAGGAGTTCAAGTGCTGAACATTTACCTGTGGCTGCATTTCTATGACAACCAAACCCTCTCCTTCTGAATTTCTGATATAGTATGTTTTTAAGTGGACGGCTGAAACAACAAGATCTGCAGCATAAGACTAAAAGACAAAACATGTTTACCATGTTATATACCACAGTCATTTTTCAACTTATGACCATACTGCCTTCCGTTCACCTGTTCATCCTGTTGATGCTGCCCCTACAAGTACTGTACAAAGGGCCCAATATACCTGAAGGAGCGTCTCCACCCCCATCGTTCTGTCCGGACGCTGAGGTCCAGTGCCGAGGGCCTTCTGGCGGTTCCCTCACTGCGAGAAGCCAAGTTAAAGGGAACCAGGCAGAGGGCCTTCTCGGTAGTGGCACCCGCCCTGTGGAACGCCCTCCCACCAGATGTCAAAGAGAAAAATAACTACCAAACTTTTAGAAGACAACTAAAGGCAGCCCTGTTTAGGGAAGTTTTTAATGTGTGACATTTTGATGTATTTTTAATCTTTGTTGGAAGCCACCCAGAGTGGTGGTGGTGGTTGCTGTTGTTGTTGTTGTTGTTATTATTATTATTATTATTATTATTATTATTCCCAACCATCACACTATTCATACCAGGTGCTAATGAGTTCAGCTGTAACTTCCGCAGCAGGAAACTTTTTCTACTCTTTACAATGTGACAATGTGGAACCCTGATCTATCCAAAGTTACAGCTGAACTAATCAACACAAGCTAAACTCATGAACTCAGTTACAGCTGAACTCGTGAGCAGCACAACAATGTGGGGGTTGGGAGCAAAGGCACTGCTGAGGTCCAAGCTATCTGAAAGACCATACTCCCACATATGAACCTGCCCAGGTTTTGAGATCTTCAAGGGAGGCCCTTCTCGGTGGATGCTCCCAGACTCTGAATCTCCCCCCCCCCCCAGAGAAGCTAGACTGGTTCCCTCCTCTTTTTGCCAGCAGGTGAAGACTTTATTGTTCCAACAGGCTTTTGGGAATTGAGTGCTTTGAATGAAAGGATTGGCGCCTGCTGTTTTTATTGTAATTAGCTATATGTTTTAAACAGATTTTATATATGGTTAATGTTTACACTGAGCTCACCTAGCTTTGGTCTACTGACTGCCAAAAGCTCTCCGGGGTTTAAGGTGGTCTTCTCTAACAGCCCCACCTGGAGATGTCAAGAATTGGGTCTGGGACCGTCTGCCAGAAAAGCAGATTGCCAAGCTTCAGGGAATTGGCCTCCTCCCCCGTGGTCGTAAACGATCAAACGAAAGGAATTCTTATCAGTTAGTTTCTTTAATAAACACGGCAAAGAACAAAAGAAAGCATCTACCCAGAATGGCGGTGCTCCCAATTAAGGAATACACCCCTTCCATCCCTATTAATCTACATCACTCCTACGTTTTTGTAAACTGAGCTTGTACCCTCTGCGCTTTCTGTTCTGAGACCTTCTGAGCTCTTCTGGACCTTGGGCTGGGCAGATGAATTCTGTCCAACGACTGTGAATCTGTTAACCCAGTGTTTCTTCTCCTAGCTGTTCCCCAGTCAGTATTTCCCAGCTTCTGCCTTCTGAACTATGCCCCTCTGCAAACCGCTGTTCCAAATCTATACTGTCCTCCTGCTCCTGGGAAGATGCAGGAGCAGGGAGAGCAGGTGGCTCCCACCATGCCTCCTCAGTGCAGCCCCCCTCAGCACAGTCCCTGACACAGATGCTCGACCACTGAACTATGGCACTTCCCCACAGAGAGACGGATCACAGAGAGACGGCTACTCACAGAGAGATGGATCAACCATTAATAACCTCTGTAAATAAGGACTTTAACCAGTACGGGGCTATTCACCACATGCCTTGGGGGGGGGGGGAATGGCCTCTCTAGGGGAAGGTAAAATAGCCATGCTGGACTAGGCTGATTGAGCTGTAGTCAGAAGCCACTTGCAGGATGGGGCTGAGCCACTGCAGTAGCTTTCTAGCAGGAGGGTTGCTGCTACTTAATGGGAGGAGGAGAGGTGAGATGGCAAGGAGGTTGGCATGGTGCAGACGCACCAGCAGGAGTGCTGGATTAGCTCTGCTGATGCATTCCCCCCTGCAAACCCACCCCCTATTTTGCACCTTGTCCTCGCAGTAAACAACAGCAACTCACCTGGCAGGAATCAAGCATAGCCATTCCAGCAGGTTGCTTCTAGTTCTAGTCCACAGCATCTGGAGAACAATGGGTTAGTTCCACCAAACAGCCAAAAGACATTTCATTACGAACATAGGCTAAGAAGGAGACAATTTCAGTATCCGTATATTTTCTCATGAATGTAAAGATCTTAATTTTGATCATTTGGAGCAAATTTCTTCACCTTGCTGAGCAGCCAGTCCCCAAAGCCTTGAAAGGGTGTAGTTATCTCTGTGTCAAACTGGAATTCCTAACAGAACAAAACTCTTCACACTTTTAAAGTGCATCCAATTCTGGGGGCACTTACCCCTGTGCCTCACAGTTTTCAGAAGTTAATATGCCATTTTACTTTTAAGAAAGATCAGAAATTAACATTTCTGTCCTTTAAAAAGCTGGTAAGCAGCAGCATCAGACAGAAGTGGGCAGCTCCTGACTGCATCTGCATGTAATACCTTAACAACAGGCAGTAAAAACTAGCAGCTCTGCGTGAGAGGATGCATTGATCTGACAGATTTCAGACTGGGAAATATAGCTGTGAAGTACTGGGGAAAGAAAGAAAAAGAGTTGTGGGGGGAGGCACAGGGAATAAAGAATTGCCCTGTATTATTTTACCCAAATCATCTCCAGGACAGAAAAGCAAAACTTGGCATAGCAAATGCAGATATTTTTACATGTGCATTGTCACTTTTTGATCAAACATAGTAGTAAATGCAGACATTCTTTATGCTGCTGCACACTTACATCAAGTTACTATATAAACAAAGATGCACAGTCATTATGCCACTTGAGATCTTATTTTGTTCATATTTACCAGCCTCCCTTTTACTTGTATGATAGCAAACTGTCCCACAGGGATCTCTGCCTTCTGCCTCCCCCTTCAATAGAAACTAGGGCTGATTCTGCTTCCTTTTTTTCTTGGCTTTTGGCTCAGAACAACAGAGAACAATAGCAGGGGGTTCTGAGTTATTTTCCAAGGCTGGTTTTCTTTTCCCCCCTCTTCTGCACTCCCTTCTGTTCCAATGTATGCAACTATCATATGCGTATGATGCAAACGTGGTTCTCCATCTAGTTTTGAACACCAAGGGTTGTAGACAATGCTAGTCCAACTCAGAGTAGACCCATGGAAGTCAATAATTGGTTTATGATTTATGTTTGGAGCCCGTGGTGCTTAGAGCCTATTAGATATTTTTAGGATTGCAGTCTGAATGCCTTATGTTGTTGGTAAAGTTGGGGAGAGAATGGAGTTTTATTTATTAAAGCAATTTTATCCCACGCCAGCAAAAGAAAGAAAGAAGCTGTCAGAGTGGCCTAGTTTATAATAAAAGATACAGTCTACCTGCAAACTTTACTTCTAAAAGATATTTCATAAAAGAAAAAGGTATTAGGAGGGAAGAGAAAAACGAGGAAACTCAGGCACCAGTAAAGGGCCTGTATTGTAGCTGTATCTTGGTTGTTCTTGAATTGCCAATTATTCTGGTCCAGTATAATATATGGTAGCAAAATTTCTCTGAACGCAGACACATATTCACAAATGGACCTCATAATTTCAAGGACTGGCTCAAAAAATATGTGCTATACCTCCCTCCTCTTGCCCCAAATCTCTTTGTGAAAGATGTTAAGAATTCAGTTATGAGATACCATCTCCAGCTATGTTACAAAGATATGTGGCTCTTTGTCTGTTCAGAGCATCTGCATCCTCTATTTTGCTTTCTCAAAATTCTATTTGCTCAACTCCCAGGTTCAAGTTCTTTAGTTCAATGAGAAAGAAAGATTATTAATGTTTTGTATTGCAAGATACAGTACTTATATAACAATGAGCCACATGGGTAGCAGTCGAGCCTACTTAAAAGTCCTTGGAGCTCAGAATGCTATTGGAACCACATCAATTATAATAAATAGGCCTCTGGTAAAGAACTACAACTTCATTCTGTCACAGACATGTACAGTTTGTGTGCATGTCTGAATGTTGCAGATGTGTGCTAAGAAGAGGAAGCAAGATGCTTTTAAATCCAATGTACGTGCTAATCTACGATTGATTATTTTATTTTTACAGTGCAGATATAGGGACAGCCCCCTCCTCCTCAATCAGAAAACAAAACAAACAAAGCCTGCAGAGGAATCTAGTTGACGCAATAAATCTGAAAAGACCAGGCTTTGTTTGGGAACTGGACATGTGAAGGCAAAAGTATGTCGAGGGATGGCGGCACATGTAGGGACACTGAGAGGCAGTTACAGCAGATTCTGATGTACTGGATCCCACAGCCAATAGGAGCTCCAGACTCTTACATTTAAAAAAACCCACAAATCTCTAGCTGTCTTAGAAAGAAAGTTATAAATCAAAATGTGCAGGTAACCTTCTAAGCTATTTCTGAGAGATAAGACTAGCTTCTCCTGCATTTCAGTGCTTTTAGCCAATGAATGAAGTCAGCTGTGATTGACAAGTGAGTTGTTTAGACATCAGGTGAAAGGAATCCCTGGGGTCCTAAAGAGCTACCATTCCCCCCTCCCCTTTAGTGTTCTTTCTGTTTCTGTGAAATCTCCTTCTATGTAGCAGCTAAGCACCAGGCACTTGTAAGAAGTCACTGCAAGGTTAATTTACAGTATATGGCATACATACTCATAAGTAAGTCTCCTTGTGTTTAATGGGCCATACTCCTAGGTAAGTGAGTACAGGACTGTAGCCTGGGCTTTGGTTTAGAGTTGGCATGGGGGAAAAGCAGGATTCCTGTGCCTTTAAGAGCAGTGAGGCAAACAGAAATTAACCGGGCCAAGCTTTTTCTAGTCTGGAAATACAATTATAAGGAAAAGTTTCACCTGTCAGACATTTTATGCTATGTGTGGATTTGGTGGCCCTCCACATCATCTGCAAAAGAGGATGAAATTTCCGCATGACACAAGCAAATACAAACCCTACACAAATCTGCATCCTGTTTTGTGTGTGGGTCAGAGGGCCCAATCCATATACAGTGTATGGAGCCCAGAAAATCCTGTTGACACCTCCAGGCACATGCAGCAGCATCCATCCCCACCATCATATATCTCTGGGGATGCCTGCTCCACTACAATCCCTGTGTATTTAGTGTGAACAGCTAAAGGGTCATGTAAGCATGTTTGCCCAAACATTGTTTACAAGCCTTCCAAGGAATATTGTAAGTGGGTGCAGGCAAACATGCTTACAAGTCGATTTTGCACCCTTGTATTAAATCCTTGGAGGTTGGGAATGGATAAAGTGTGTCATGTGTGGTGTGCCTCTGCCTCATTGCCTAATTTTGCCCTTACCTGCCGCGGCTGAGTTCCTGAGGGGAACGAAAGCAGCAGTTCAATCAATAACCCATATATTAGGCATGGGACTTTACACAGTTAGACATGTGGCTTTAGGTGGGGCACTTTTAAGAGACAAACATTCCTTAAGCTCTTATTGGTTCCCACAGCAAATCAAAAGGGCAGAGGCTGACAGATAATGGCTTACCTAAAGCCACCTATTAGGTTTGCGGTGAGATTCAGATAGTGGGATTCAAGCCAAACTATGTGCGATGTGAGGTTGATTGCATGACTGGAATTTATATGCAGCCACCGACGGGGGTGTGTAGGTAGGACTGTGCCGCAGGTGGGGGGAGGGTCAACCCTTTTCCTACCCACCAGAGTCTTGATTAACCATTTTCCTCCAAAACTTCTATTAGCTCCTTTCCAATGGTGCCAACAGAAGATTTCCTCCCAGGACTTAGAGCAGCTGGCAGGACGATGAATGCTAAATGGTAATGGCTTCTGCACACCATTCAAAATGATTTCCTGGCCTTGCAAAATTGAAGACTGCCATGTTTCAATTTCTGTCTGCTCTCTGATACCCCAAGTTCCTGCCATGTTTCATTTAAGGTGTAGAACAGATCTGGGTTGCAAGCCAGACTCTGATACAGTGGTACCTCTAGTTGTGAAATTAATTCATTCCAGAGGTCTGTTCTTAATCTGAAACTGTTCTTAATGAGAGGTGTGCTTTCGCTAATGGGGCCTCTTGCTGCTGCTGCACCGCCGGCACACGATTTCCATTCTCATCCTGGGGCAAAGTTCTCAACTTGAGGTAACTCTTCCAGGTTAGCGGAGTTTGTAACCTGAAGCATTTGTAACCTGAGGCATTTGTAACTCGAGGTACCACTATATTTCAGAGATGGAGGGTGGGGGAAGCCACGGTTGCTTCTTTATCCCAGAATCTAGAAACATTGTGTGACATCTGTAGCACTTGGCTAGGAGGAGGCTTGTTCACACATCGTGTGATATTTGTAGCACAGGCTGGGAGGATACTGAGTCTTCAAACTAACCTTATGGCTACGACTTCCAGATTAACTTTGTTTCTTTTCTTGTTTTTAAATCTTTCATTGCCCTTTGCTTTCTGAAGAATTCTGCAAAACTCAAAAGCTTACCACATTTGGGGGTGGTTCTAATACAGGCCTTGTCCAACTACAAATGCCCAGACAGCACATTTAGGATTCTCCTTAGACTCAGCTACATTAATGAACAAAAAAAGTGTTTTAAATGCGTTATAACACTGTGACACCAGGTGGCACTGTGGAGTCCTGTCTTTCAGCAACGTGATTTCCCATTATGAGGTTTACAATGCGTTTTCCTGAAACTTTTTTTTTTTTATGTGTCTAAAACCACAAGAGTAATTGCCATAATGATCACCAGAGCTATCAGCCGATTCACATAATTTCCATATGGTCAAAGTGAATTGTTTCTTTGAACTCTGGACGTTTTTCAGAGCATGGTGCCAAATGAAAAGAAATTGTCAATGTAGAAAGATTACTTTTATCTCTTCTGTGGTATTTGTACAGTTGATTTAGAGAAATGAGGTATTTACTGAATTGACCCCAGTCTTAGAATTTGTATTTTGGGATCATCTAAACTCCTTTTCTAGCCTCTGAATATGAATTCAATGTAAATTCAATTATGCATATCATATAGAAAAGTAAAATCCCAAATGACTGTCAAACCTGATCTGCCTTATTGAAGCTCATCTCTATCATAAGTTAGAATCAGTATTTAACGTTGCTTTCCTGCAGCCACTCATGCCCTCTCTTTGAGCTTTAATTTTCTGTCTGAGGAGCAATGGCTAAAATCATGGGTGTCACTGCTTGTATGTTTGTGCTTAGCCCTGGTGCTAAATTTACTGGGCAATGCAGTTGAGAGGGGTGCCTGAAAATGGGATATGCTGACGATTTTGGAAGAAGGCAGTTTCTTGTGCATCCTGAGCACAAACCATAATTTGCCCCAGAAAAAAATGGCACCCAATGGCAACCCTTTTCTAGGTGTTATATGCTTTCTGTAAATGCTCCCCCGTAAATAAATTTGGCTATAGAATCCTGACCTAATCGGAGCTTCTGAACAACTTTCAAGGGTGGCCCCATGTTAATAGCCTAGTCGTTAAAAAACACTTTAGGCTGCAATCCTATATATACATTCCTGGGAAACCTCATTGCATACAAGTAAGCATGCACAGGATTTCAGTGTTAGTGTTTGATGCCAAGCATTAGAAAGAGCCTGTACAGATTACCATTTTCTTTAAGACATAAATAAAAAGATGCAGCACAAGGTAGTCCTACAACAAAGATTTATTGAAAATGAACAGCATCCCAAGTAAGGCTGTTTGGCTGGAAGCAGCAGCCTTTTACCACACATTATTTCACAGAACTGGATGTGAGGGGCACATAAATGTCCCCTTGCAACATGGCCACAAGACACAGTTTTAATAACACAGGGTGACAGAGATCGCCCTGGACCACTTTGGTCACCTCTATGAATTTCCAGCATAGACAAAATTAACCTTAGATATTTCTTCCTATCATTCATGGTTCTGGCAATTTTCACACTCTTCCCCTGCCTCCTGTTCTATGAACACTGGTGTTTGTTTGCGGATTTCCAGTGCCATTAAAAGGGAGGGAGCATTTAGGTCAGCACAAGAGCTGAGCAATGTTCTTTTGCGCTGAGGACTAAAGGGGGATAACAATGACTGTGGACTGGGACTTTCGTAGAACCAACTCTAATCTCCTGCTACCCTTTTGCCCACAAGAGATGCTTGTTTTTGTTATGTTTTGCCCAAGAAGAAAAAATGCACATCATTATGAGACACGTTGCTGATAACCGGACGCAATCAGGTGGTGCTTTCTGTGAAATTACACCTCTCCACAGCTGTGTTTTTCAATCATCCTCTGCTCGTCCAGATGACCTGTTTATTGTGCATCCACCCTGCTTTGCTTGCACAAACCTTACACAGAGTTCAGGCTGCATTCAGCCTTCATTGAACATTCCTTCTGATTTGTCATTTGTAACACAACAGCGAGCACTCCTCCTGATTTGCTTTTGGGGTGCTCAGCAGCAGCACATTTCCTGCTCACTTTCCTAACTGCACTGGGACGCAGGTGGCGCTGTGGGTTAAACCACAAAGCCTAGGACTTGCCGATCAGAAGGTTGGTGGTTCGAATCCCTGCAACGGGGTGAGCTCCCGTTGCTCGGTCCCAGCTCCTGCCAACTTAGCAGTTCGAAAGCACGTCAAAGTGCAAATAGATAAATAGGTACCGCTCCGGTGGGAAGGTAAACGGCGTTTCCGTGCACTGCTCTGGTTCGCCAGAAGCAGCTTAGTCATGCTGGCCAATGACCTGGAAGCTGTACGCTGGCTCCCTCGGCCAGTAAAGCGAGATGAGCGCCGCAACCCCAGAGTCGGCCACGACTGGACCTAATGGGCAGGGGGCCCTTTACTCTTTACCGTTACTTCCTAACTGCAAGAAGTCTTACGGTTCCTTGTTTCATTTTTAAAAATGGAGATTTGTTGCACCACTGCAACAGAGCACTTAAAACATAAGAAGAGCCTGCTGGATCAAGTAGAATGGCTCTTCCATCCCAGCCCCTGGTTCTCACAGTGGCCAACCTGTGGGAAACCAGCCAGCAGGAGCACAAGATCCCTCTCCCCTCCTCTGGTTTCCAGCAACTGGTATTCTGAAGTATTACTGCTTCTAGCTGTAGATGCAGCACAATGTTGGCATCATGACTAGTTGCCATCAATAGCTTTCTCCTCCAATCCTCTTTTACAGCTTCCTGAGTTGGTGGCCATCACTTCCTCCCATGGGAGTGAGTTCCACAGTTTAACTCTTCGCTGCATATTAATCTGTCTTAATTGGACAAACCCAGAATTCTGGAATGTACTTGTTTCCCTCTCCAAAGCAACTTCTATGGACAAGGGAGGCTTCTGGCCAAACTAGGCCTTTGCCCTCTGCCCTGGATGTTTGAAAAGAAGTAGATGCAAGCCAGCACTATTTTTCTAGAAAAAGAGGTGCCAGAACTCACCATGAACACCTCCCTTGTTCTCTTATGGCAATGGTGCCCACCTGAGAGGTGCCAGAACTCAGTTCCAGTGAGTTCCGGCTGGGGGGGGGGGGAAAGCCCTGGATGCAAGTCCAGAGCTACCATAATCTATTCCCTTCAGCTATCAAGATGATACTACTACTTTGCACATATTCACAGTACCCCTGCTACACTTATGCAATATATTGTGCAATGCAATACCGAGCAAATTTTAGAGCACTTTTACAGGTTTTTAAATCCTGTGCATACATTATCTCAGTAATAAATACGGCAGCTGTGTAAAATTGCAGATGGGAAGAGGTGTCCAAGCTGAATGCATTCGTATCAGAGGCAAATGCCTGAATTCCAGTTCAGCCTTTTCTCCTCTGTGCTATACCCACAGTTATTTGCTACATTCCTGCTTCTTTTTAAAAGTTTAACTTTTGATTTCATGGTAAAACATTGCTCAGCATATTCTCTCTGTCTAAACAGGGGGACATTTCTCCTTTTACGGCAAAGCCTCTGCGAATGCCCCAAGCAGAAATGCTGTTTTGCCAGACTCATTTTCTGTCTTGATGCGGATGGCATCTTTTTCAAGGCACCTGACAGAAAACCTCTAGGACTTGTGCTTAGTTCAGTCAAGAGAGGCAATCCTGGATGGCATTGAAATGTTATGGGTCACCAAGTTGTGACAGGTAACATTCGTGATTGACCAGAAGGGCATATAAAACTGGGATGTGATTGCTCTAAGTGCTGTGGATATTAATGCTTACAAGGCTCTAGTGGGAAACTGCCACGCAGAGCCCATAAAAGGCTTGCCCTCCCCCTGCCCTGCAACACACACCTATAAACCTAGCAGGAGAGGCAGAGAGACTTAGCATTACTGGCCACCGGGAGTTGGGTCTAATGCTAGTCCTACTCAAAGCAGACCCACTGAAATTGATTGACCTAAATTATTAAGACCCATCAACTTCAAGGGATCTACTTTGAGTACGACTAGAACTGGATACAGCTGCTGGCAGGTGAGCACCAGAAGGAGAGCCACTGCCACTCCAAGGAACCTCCTGGCTAGAGTTGCCATCTTTGTTCTGGTAAAATTCAGGACAGAGGGGGCAGGTGGGAGGTGATTTCCCACCCCACACATGGTTCTGAAATGACTTCAAAGAAATCCACCACAATCTATCGCAGCCTGAGAGGATGGCCCCTCTGGAATTTGTCACATACACACATAAATTTGTAAATCTGTCTGTGCTTTGCTACGCAGAGCTTAAATGCATGACCTTCCACCATTGGCATGGTTCTACGTGCCAAATTTCTGAATGAGAGAGAGAAAAATGGGGGCAAAGAGGGAAGCCAAGCCTTGTGGGGAGCTACTTCCTACCCATCCTCCTGTGTCAGATATCATGCAGATAACTATGTTCAGAACTGGGGCTCTCCCACTCTCTGACTATCTCCACTGAGCCCAGCCAGTTGCCTCTGGTCCTGCCCAGCACTGGGACATGTAGTAAAGAAGTAAATGCAGCCCTCAAGTTCCCCACAGATCCCGGGTTGTGTCACGGGCATTAATTGGGGTAGGGTTAGTGCATAACTTTTTCTATCTGGGCAGAAAAGGGTTTGTCATCACCACTATTCGTTTCCCTCCCCCTCCAAACACATTGGAGTGACACTTGCCTCTATTCCTGTCACAAACTTGTCAACTAGGTAATTAATGTTTTGAAGCTGTAATGGTTTGATCTTTATGAATATTGAAAAGCGAAAGTCACTGTGGAACACTTGCCAGTATAATAATGTTTTGGTTTGGGGGCTTATTGAAATTCCAGGGTATTTGTTATGTTTCTTGGAAACTGAGGTAGCCCAGGCCAAGCTTTCAGGAGCTCTTATATAAAAAGACAGTCCTCTAATTTAGATATTGTCCAGTTTTTAATGGACAGAATTAACTTTTTGAAAATGAGAACCAATTGCCACATATTAACCCTCTACTGTGATAAGACAGTCAAAGATGTCATGAAACCTGGAGTTAAGAGTCATCAAAATGAATCTCAAAGTAGGCCATACCTTTACATTCTTTCCTGAGGCAAAACCAGAATGTCTTTTATATAGTCTTTGTTGAACTTATCCGGAACAGAAGTTTTACATTATATTATGACTGCAAACCTAAACAAACTTCTAAGGAAACAAGGGAACACAGTGCTGACCTCCCCACCAACTCACGCCCCCTCCTTCTGCTAAACGGCAGCAACAGAACTGCCCAGAAGCCCCAACTGTTGTAACTTTTGTTGTTGTTTTTTTCTGTTCTCCTGGCAGAAGTGGAATTCAGGGAGCACAACTTCTGCAAATTTCAGGTTGAAGATCTTCCCATATTATGAGCATTTTTAGGAACTTTTTAGGAACTTCAATGTGATGCTAGCATAGTTGCACAACCTGCTTTTAGAACGTAAGGAAGATACAATGTCAACCTAAAGTAGCAACACAGGGTTGTGCTCAAAGTAGCACTGCAGAGCTCATCCCATTAGTGCAAGGATTTCCCCTTGCACAATAAGGCTCTCCCCCCTCCCCGCACCTTCTCCCTAGATCTGTTCTAGGATTGCCCCAAACAGGCTATGCTTAGGGGGGAGGAGAGTGTGAGTAGTCCTATTGCATGAGCAGAGGTCCTTGCTCTGGAGGGATGTGTTAGTTTAGGAAGGAAGGTTAGCTGGGAGATGAAGATTGGATGCAGAGTTGCAAATTATATGTAATTTATACAATTGGACCTGTTGCACCCCTGAAACTTGGTGACTTTTTAAATTTATTTACAGGCATTTGCAGGTGCACCATTTTAAGTGCTAGTTATTTCATCGTGCAAAAAAATTAACGCCCTTCAATTTATTTCAAACATCTGATCATGACTGCTTCCAGAACTTACTGCCCACCTAGGAAGATAGAACAATGAAATTGTTTTACAGCCACTGTGCAACTGTCACAAGTGTTCACATCTGCTGTGCAATTAGTCGTGAGTAATATTTTCACCTCTATGTTAGCATAATTTCTGTGTCAAACTGAGTTGTTTATACTGAAATTCTGAGTTGTCTATTCTTTATCCAGCTTTCCAAAACAACAGCAGGCAGGCTTCCCCTCTCTTTTTCTAAGTAGTGTTTTTTGGTTTTGTATTTTGACCCTCTTTGAAGGTTAAACTCATTCTTGGAAGAAAAGGTATGATCAAATAAAAACCCTTTTATCTCGGAAGCAAATAGAAAGTCCCCAATCAGACATGAGAGGCTTGAGGATTCCATCGTATACAGCCTGAAACATGTTTGTAGAGAAGCCGTGAACAAGTCAAAGATTTGTGATTCATTGGGATCTTATTGATTGGTTGGGGGTGGCGAGAGAAGCTGGGCAGTAAGCTTGGGGTGAGCACTCAAGGTAATTAACTGCTGCCATTTTGAAACTTGGGTGAATGTGGAAAGCCCTTAACAAAACATATTAAAACTTTTTTGTTGTTGACTAATGTCGCTAATTCTTCTTCTTCTTCTTCTTCTTCTTCTTCTTCTTCTTCTTCTTCTTCTTCTTCTTCTTCTTCTTCTCTGCCCATCTGTGTTTCCCAGCCACTCTGTGTGATTTCCAGCACATATAAAAACATAGTAAAACATCTCTAGGTAGGGATGAGAAGGACTCTTGTCTGAAACCCCGGAGAACCATAACGTGGCATTGTGAACAATGCACAGCTAGATGAACCAATGATTCCTTCCTAGATTCCTACTTTCTTCCCATGTCAATAGCAGCCATTGTTAGGCCCTTCCAAAATTTCTCCCAGGCAACTTTAATTATTGTTAATTTCCAACAGTTTTGAGATTGCTTGAGATATGGGTGCCACTCAGCTGGCTAATAGCATGCCTGTTGGCCTGACTATGTGTTGACCTGTCTTACCCATCATCTCAGATAGCTTCATCAGTCCTGCGTCATCACTGATCACATCTACATTTACTGTGCAGTGGGAGCAGCTGTATATTTGAGTGACTCCACCAGTCTTTGACTTTGTTATGCAAGTTTGGGGTGAGGGTCACCCAGCAGCGTAGCGTGGGTTGTCAGCACCCGGGGCAAGGCAAGTAATTTGCGCCCCCTAACCCGTGGATTTGCGCCCCCTAACCTGTGGATTTGCGCCCCCTAACCCATGGATTTGCCCTAACCCCAGATGTTGCGCCCGGTGCGGCCGGCCCCCCCTGCACCCCCCACGTTACGCCACTGGGGTCACCATCATTCTCATTATCTCAAGAAGCTTTTTGCAGATCTTAACACACATGCAACCGTGCTTCTGCATCATACTTTATATAATGGGGGGGGGCTGCATAGACAATTTATACTGGCCTCTGCCCCACCCTCCTTCAACAGAGAACAAGTGCTCTCAGTGAAGTGGGAGCAGAGCTGAAAGCGCACCTCTCTTACTACTCCAGCATCCTTACAAAACAATTGTTTTCTTTGCCCCCCCTTTTCCCCGCGACACGCTGTCAGTTGCTGCATTTATCCTTCATCTTTGCTCCTCGCTGGTAAGGAATAGCAAATGCATTCTTGCACCATGGGATTCCTGAGACTTAAAGAGATCAGCTTCAAAGACAGCCATCCCTGTTTACTTGGGAGGTGCGAGGCAGGAATCCTTGGCTTGTAGCACAATTTGCAGGTGGGCCTGACATAATGTGACAGTTTTAAGCATTTCATTCTCCGGCTTTCCAGAATTATGTGAAAGATACACATCTCACTGCCTCCTAGAAAGAAAAATTTAGCTGCCTTTGGTCAGGGGTAATTGCCTAGCAGCAGCCCATCTCAAAGTGGGTTTGCAAAGTGGCAAAAAAGCAAATAATATATCATTGCCTATCCCCTGGAAGAGGCTGAATTGAGCCCAAAGAGACCTGCATGACTCCCGTTCAAAGTTATTAGATAGGGAAACATAGTGCAACTCTCTTCACTTCAGTAAAATCACTTGGCTGCTTTGGCTGCCTTTGTTTTTTGACTCCAGTCTAGATCAGATCAGATCAGATCAGATCGGATGTACATGCAAGTCCTGCTTTCTGAATGCAATGTGTTCCCAGTAAATTGTTCATTAGGTGAGTGTTCGCATAACAAGCTGATAATTTCCAGATTTTCCTATGGGAACAATTCAAACCCATGATTTGTCCAACCTCTCGCCCCAACCCTACATGGTTTCTTCCTGAAATGGCTGCAGCCAACCAGCAAAAGAGACACAAAGGAAAAGCTTATTTGTTTGATCTCCCTTCCCATATGGTTTCTGCCTTTGGCCAACAAAACACAAACAAGTAAGGGGGTGACTGAAATTCCCAGGTGTCAAAAAAGGTTATTTATGTATGCTACAACTGCGGCCCGTGTTTTGTTACCTTCAAAATGGAAAGTGATCGAGGTCCCAACTAAAGAAGAATGGCAAATTAAGTTAACAGAATATGCACAACTCGCAGACTTCACATATAGAATAAGAGAACAAGAAGAACTTATGTTTAAAGAAGATTGGGAAATGTTTATTGAATATATGGGAAATAATTGTGTACAGCTGAAAATGCTGGCAGCATTAAGGTAAATTCAACAATATAAACAAGTTTTGATGGATGCAATAATGGAATACTGAATGGTATAGTTTTTTGTAAAACATGCAGGGGATTTATGATATGTTAAATGAACCATGGAAAGAGAAAAAGGGAAGTCATTGATATCTTAAGGATGTAAAATTAGTATTTTAAATTGTAAAACAGAAAAATTAATAAAAATTGAGAGAGAGAGAGAGAGAGAGAGAGAGAGAGAGAGGGAGGGAGAGATTGAGTAAGGAGGTGGGCAAACTCAGGCTGTTTTCATAGCTGAATCTGTGGTGTGTTGGAGTACTAATTCCTCTTGTTCAGAAGTGAATATTCACACAGCGAATATTCAGAAAGCAGGACTTGCATGTGTATGTATCTAGTCATCAGACAGAATACCGCAAAGGGACCACATTGCCATATGAAGGGGGAAGGTGAGAAAAATTAAACATAAAATTAAAAATTATCTATAAATAAAATTATATCTTTTTGTTGTTGTTTAGTCATTTAGTCATGTCCGACACTTCATGACCCCATGGACCAGAGCACACCAGGCACTCCTGACTTCCACTGCCTCCCGCAGTTTCGTCAAATTCATGTTGGTAGTTTCGAGAACATTGTCCAACCATCACATCCTCTGTCATAAAATTTGTACATAGCCATATATATTATGTAAAAACATAGGCAAATTTAAAAATCTGAAAATCCCTGGCCAGACACAGCATTCTCCCTTAAAAAATGCATCTCTAACATTAGCACAGGTTAAAATAAAAAACATTTACTGTACTCTAATTATAACATTGCATAAAAGCATAAACAAATGTGAAATTCTGAATCTCCTTGGCATGAGACAGGATTCTTTCCTAATTTGATTGCTAATAATTTCTAAGCTTTCCTTGACCAATGTTCATGTTAATCATGCAAGCACATTGCTTCCTGGCTTGGATATGCCAATGATTTCTCAAGGTTAAAAATGCAAATGCACTGCTTTCATCTCTGAGCCATGTAGGAAATATGCATCATAATTTAGGATACACAGACTTTAATCTTGAAGATCAGAACAAAGCTCTTCAGTTTGCTGGGGAGGATTATCATCCCTCTTTCTATGAAATACAAAACAGCCTGTAATCCAAGGGAAGCATTGCTTTAGTCATATATATCTAATAATAATAATAATAATAATAAACTGGAACCCTTAGACATACTGGAACGTTTGAAATAATGAAAATTATACAGCAAGGCACAAATGTCACATGGCCTTCCTTCCACTGCTGCTGACTGGATTTTGGACTGTAGTATATTTATATGGGACGCGGGTGGCGCTGTGGGTAAAAGCCTCAGCGCCTAGGGCTTGCCGATGGAAAAGTCGGCGGTTCGAATCCCCGCGGCGGGGTGCGCTCCTGTCGTTCGGTCCCAGCGCCTGCCAACCTAGCAGTTCGAAAGCACTCCCGGGTGCAAGTAGATAAATAGGGACCGCTTACTAGCGGGAAGGTAAACGGCGTTTCCGTGTGCAGCTCTGGCTCGCCAGAGCAGCAATGTCACGCTGGCTGCGTGACCCGGAAGTGTCTCCGGACAGCGCTGGCCCCCGGCCTCTTGAGTGAGATGGGCGCACAACCCTAGAGTCTGTCAAGACTGGCCCGTACGGGCAGGGGTACCTTTACCTTTATATTTATATACTACAGTATTTATATCCTGCCCTTTACCACAAGACCTCAGGGTGGTTCACAGAATAAAATACAAGAGAAAAACACAAGTAAATAATTAAAACAAAAACAGCAAAACAAGAATCTTTCAACATCCCCATCACCATCCAATCACCATTTGATCAGGTGCCAGGACTGGTACCACTACCTCTGTATGTGCAAGGATAAGCAGCAAGAGGACCAGCCCAGCCATGCGGCAGAGCCAGATAGCATTGCTTCCAGTGATGCGGCATGAACTGATACCTGGTGGAGCAAGAGATTTTGAACAATTGGGCCTTGGCATGGGTGGGGTACCATCTGAACTTTGCTTCAGGCAGCAAAATGTCTTACAGAATCCATTTTGTACTCTGCCACCCCCCATGGCAGCCATTTTCTGACTGGCACCCACAACACTTTCTTGCATTCCCAATGTGCCCACTGGCCCAGAAAGCTTGGGCCAGACTCCTTTGGGGACTTTAAAAGGTAAGGTAAAGGTACCCCTGCCTGTACGGGCCAGTCTTGCCAGACTCTAGGGTTGTGCACTCATCTCACTCTATAGGCCGGGAGCCAGCGCTGTCCGCAGACACTTTCGGGTCACGTGGCCAGCATGACATCGCTGCTCTGGCGAGCCAGAGCCGCACACGGAACGCCGTTTACCTTCCCGCTAGTAAGCAGTCCCTATTTATCTACTTGCACCCGGGGGTGCTTTCGAACTGCTAGGTTGGCAGGCGCTGGGACCGAATGACGGGAGCGCACCCCGCCGCGGGGATTCGAACCGCCGACCATGCGATCGGCAAGTCCTAGGCGCTGAGGTTTTACCCACAGCGCCACCCGTGCCCCTTTTGGGGACTTTACACACCAATAATAATACGTTGATCAGTCATGTCCTAGCAGCTGGTACACAGCTTATAGCAGTGGTGTAATATACAGAGGTGCTTTGGCCAAAATCACGATATCTCAGGAAGCAGAGTCCCAGATTGCCTTATAAACTTGATTTGTGAAAACCGCTCTGAAAAATCTATGCCTCAGCTCCTGCTTTTGAACACTCTTCTGCCTGTCTACCTTGCAGGTATAGCCATTTCCTTACTCAAAGTTCACCTCTCGCTAAGTAAGTCTTGAGCTGCCTCTGTGGAAAGCCGACTTAATGTGTGGCTTGAAGTGAAAGCTTCTCGCCTGACCTTCGTTGCCCTGCCAACTCCAAAGCCAAAAATCTAGGGAGAGAATGAATGTGTGCGCATTATGACCTTCTCAGGCACATCCAGGCTTCAGAATGGTTATCCTTTCCAGATATGCTATCAGAGGGTAAAATAAGGGGGGAATTACAAGCTGGTAAGTGATTTTATTCTTGCTTCATCATGCCAAGAAGTTCAACGCTTGCCTTGTTCTTTGGCCAAAGTCAGAGCTTAGACATTTGTCATGTCTATAGCTAAGCCTTTAAGAAGTGAAGTGATAGTATACAGTGTGTTTGCCAGTAATGGTACTGTGCTATTAGTTAGCTGCTGTACTGATGGTAATGATAATGGGCAGAGACCACCTCCCCATCCTGACCCTTCCAGGGAGGAGGAAGAGGAAGACAGTATAGATTTACAACAGTGGTTTGCAGGAGGTCACAGCTCAGAGGCAGATGAGGGGAGAAGTTGGGAAATAATGGGAGAGGAGGAGCAGCAGCTGGCTGACCCGTTGTCACTAGAAAGCATTCCAGACCCACCATCTCCCAGAACCTGGCGAGCCTTAAAAGTAGGAGAGCAAAGAGCTCAAAGACAGAGGGCACTTAGCCAGCATCCATAGAGGAGATGAAGATGAAGATGAATTAGGAAGTAGGAGAGAAAGGGGGTGGAGATTCACTTGGGATAATGCCATTATCCAAGAGGCTGAGTTCTATAGCCTCTCTCTGTAAAGTTTGAAATAAACAGATCTGTGAGGAAGATTTATTAGGGATTCACCCCAGTGTAAAAGAGCAAACTGACCTTGGTAAGACCCCCCCCCCAATAAGTCTTTAGGAAGAAGCACCTTCCCTCCTTACTAAGAAATTTCCAAGAATCTCAGTTCCCACATGTTGTCAGTACTCCAAAGCACATCTGTGAAACGAGGAGGAGTTTGAAATAAAAAAGGACTGTAAGAAACTTTTCCTTGTCTTTATACTTTCCTGGGCAACCAGCTGGGGGGCGCTGACGGCACCCTGACAGGTATGCTGCTGCAGCATTAGTCCTGTTCATTACAAGCGGAGCTGTAGGTTCAGATATTTGAATTATGTGCTTGGCTGAGTAGCCAATGGGATGAACCTACTACCTGACAGATTACAACTGGATGTCTCTGAAACAGCATCCTGCTAAACAGAATGATTCCACAGCACCCAGGCAACAGTTGGCCTTCACTAAAGGGAGTCACATTTCACCCATAGTGGACCACAGGTTTCTGGGCAACTCACAGCTAACTTGTTCATATGTTATGATAATAATGACAATAAACATCTACATCAACACCATAAGATGAATCAGGTGTGCTCCTGGCATGCAGCTTGGTCTCTCATCCCACTAAACCAGAGGCAGAACTTGAAAATGGAAACAGCAATGCCAAACGGAATAGGCCTACCTGCCTAGCATATCTTTCTTCATTTGGATCAGTCCCATTCTTTTCACAACAACACAAAATGGCACTTAATATTGATTTGCTGCGCACCAGTAGAATCTTGTCCATTGCATTTAATTCCAACTCATTGCTGTTGCTCATGGAAACCATAATCACCATCCCTGGGGAGTAAATTGCTATGGCATTCATGCTTGTTTCCAGGCATGGATTTTAAAAAGTTTTTAATTTAATCCCACTCACCCCGAAAAAGTTATTCAAGCTTCTCAAGTGCATCACAGAAGCACAAAAAGCTGCAAGGAGCTTTTGGATTGTCCCATCTGAATACTCAAAAGAGTCCCTGGGTGCCTGCTGCTTCCACCTTTTCCTGCCTTCCTCCCTCTTCTTAAAGGCAATCCGTCCCACAACTCAGCTTGAGCGAGGAGATGTGGAACAAGATGTTTGGGAAAAGATGCACCATGTGTCAGTTTTTGCCCAGGAGGACGTCCTTCAGAGATGTCTCTTGGGCAAATGAAGCACATTATGTCTTTGCCTGGAAATGAACTGGCAACCAGATTAGGGGTTTGGATTGCTCAACCCTACTCTAGAAATCCCGGAACACAATACAGAGCTGGACTGATCATTGGTTTGATTCTGTACAAGGTTCTTGTTGAAATAAACAAAGCCTCACAAGATCACAGTGCCATCGGATAATGCTGCTCCCAAAATAAGTAGCCTAGAAAATAACATACGATGCTATTTTATGTAAATGAAAAACTGCATCCCACACCTCCTTCAACTGAGAAATGAGCTGTGGCCATAAATGAATCCATATAAATACCGGAACCCTGTTTCATTACAAAACAAATTGAGAAGTCTGTTTGAAAACATTTGCACATTTTTTAATAAATGTACTTCATCTGTTTAAAACATTACGCATTTTGCTCAGCCCAGAGAAGTAGGAGTCCCAGAAAGGAGCACAATGGAAGGGGAAATGAAAAGATTCAGCAGCTGCTATTTAGGGCTGCTGTAAGCCTTTGCTTGAAGAAATAATTCTATGTACCGTGTCCCACTGCTTTAGAGACAGGGATTATTTAAGTCAGAGCCAATTTTTGGCAGCAAACAAAACTGCGTTGTGCAAATTCTCCCGAGAAAGAGAGTTCAGTTCTAAAACATGCAGACGAAGCGGAGGGGGGGTGGGAATGCCAGACAGGAAGCAGTAAATCCAAATGAGCTCCAGAGGAGTTTTTATTCTGGGAAGATGCGAGCATTACTTATACTCTGGTCTTCTGCCCACAGGACTCACAGACCACAGTACAGAAGAAATACACACAACAGAATGTAGATCAAACTCCCCACCACCCAAAAAAAAGCGCCTCACATGAAAAGCATGACCAAATGTAAACTGAAGAAACTATAAACTAAAAAGAAAAGAAAAACAGTGCAAAACCCAGAAACGGGAAACCTTTAAATATTAAAAGCCTGTTGAAAGAGAAAAGTTTTTAGCTTAGAGCAAGACAGAGCCAGGGAAGAAACCTGATGTATCTCCACCGGAGGGGCATTGCAAAGTTGTTATTGAAAAAATATTTTTGAACAATTTTTTATTATTATTTGATTCATTGATTTACAGGATTTTTTATCCCATCCCTCATCACCTCTGGGCAGTCCAACACAATGTTTCATGCATACGCAGTTGAGATCTCTTTTTCACTCTCTTTTGAAAATGGTTTATCTTGAGATTTTTTCGCCTTTTACTAAAAAGAAAGAAAATGCCCTAGCTCCAGACTTTTGCTATTTTATATATTCAGAAATTCTGGCCACATTTCACTTCTTGTGGAAAAGTTTCCACTCACCTGGAATCGAGAGGAACATATACGGTACTCCCTTTTACAGGCCGCTGTAGGAGGATAGAGATAGGATTTCTTAAACAAACAGAAAGAGGAGGAACTGGCTCTTTCGTTGCACCTGTTCTGTTTCCTTCTGGGTTTACACAGGTGTCGTGCTGACGATAAAACAAAAGGGGGGACTTGGATTTCCACCCCCTATAAAAATTAACTTTAAAAAATCAAACCAAATATTTATATAAGAGCAAAAGATTTGGGGTGGGCATGTTTAATAGTGACAATCCCCCTCCTCTTAAATTGCTTAAAAACAACTTTAGCAATTCTAAAGCCTTTTAAGAATGTTAAGGAGCCAGTTCTTTCAGTCACAATTCTTAACCCAGCAGATTTTCAACCTGCCTCATTGAAGAAAAAGTCAAGACAGAGGAACAGGTAGCAGCTTCCTAAGTACAGGGGGCCCTAAACCTCAAATTCAGATTTTTAAACTCATATATAGAATCATAAAATTGTAGAGTTGGAAGGGACCCCAACCAGGAATCTCACTAAAACATCCATGACAGATTAAAAACTGCTTAAAAACCTCCATGGAAGGTCTGCTTGAATCACTAACCCAAAAGAAATACCAGAATAGAAGTTTTCAACAACGGCTTAAGTTTCAGAGTATAAAAGACAAAATAATTACATTATTAATAATGAACAAAAAATAATGTAGCAATTAGCTTATGTAGCATACAATGAATCTCTAGATGATGATGTACACTACTATAACACACAAAAAAATTGGGCCAGATTCAACTAATGGATCCCATTAGAAGAAACCAGCACAAAGACTTGTAGACCCTCCAAGTGTCCCTATTTTCCAAGGACATCCCTGATTTAGTGAAGCCGTCCCAGTTTCTGACGATCCCGGAATGTCCCGTTCTTCCTTAGGATATCCTTATTTTCATTGGAGAAATGTTGGAGGGTATGGAGTTATCTGACCCCTCAGCCATCCGAAGGCAATCCTTTATAGGGATTTTTTTTTTAAAAAAAAATGTTTAATGTTTTATTATGTTTTTATATACCGTATGTTGGAAGCCACCCAGAATGGCTGGGGCAACCCAGTAAGATGTGTGGGGTATAAATAGCAAAATTACCATTATGGAACGGGACATCCCCTATTTTCACTGGAGAAGTGTTGGAGGGTATGGACTTCTGCTAACATAGTGGGGCTTTGCACGTTCTCCTCCCACCCCCTTGTGTGCTGTCAACTCCCTTAGTCCGAATAGGATTCCTCACAAGAAAAGGGAAAAGTTGACAGCTATGCCCATGTACCCACCCCCAAAATTGGCTCGGGGGTTGTCAGGAGAACTCCCCAGAACACTCAGCTGGGGGGGGGGGGAGAGCTATATTTCCATCGGGAAGCAAAGAAAATTGCACCGATGGAGCAAACTCCTTTATCTCCATAGCACCATGTTGAATTCCTTCCATGATGTATAAATAAAATATAAATAGAAAACCAAAAACCCATCAAATACAAACACTTCAAACCTAGCCTAAACACAAACAAGTATCAGCACTTGCTTTTCTTATTTCATCATTTGTAAACAATAAGCTTCTTTCAGTTCCAAAACAAGACTCTTGACCTTAGATCATGTTAATAAATTTCTGTTCTTTGATCCTCGATGTCCCTGGGCTAACTCTGAAATTAACTACTTAGGACTCTTGTTTATTCCTATGATATTTCCTCTCATCTTCCTGGAGATTATCTTTGATTAGCCTGCTCTTTCAATGGTTCTGTCCTTACTGAAACATTTCCTCCCCCCCCCCCCTTAATAGATAGGCCAAGAGAGCAAGAGATAGGAATAGGAGAATACAAATAGGTAGCCGGGGTTGCTGGGTAATAAGCTTTGCGAGAGAGAAAAGACTAGAAAGGCCCCTATCTCTAATCCACACCAGTTCAACTGATCTTGGAAGTGGATCCAGGATCAGAACCCTCGAGGCCAATTTTGATGCCTGGGCAGGCTCACTGCCGGTCAAAATAGGCAATACTTTGGTCCAGGAATTGGACCATTGGTCTGAGAAGGCAGTTTCATACGCTCATTCATAGGAAGTGACCTTAGATTTCGGCAGAACCTGCATATAAGAACATGATGATCCTATACAGAGTGCAGGAAAATAAATGCTGGTGACTTGGGAGTGTATTCATTCTAACAGTGTTCAATTTCTTTTAAAGCATTAATGAAATCACATGGACCACCTAGATGAAAAAGGAAGGTATATATAAATCAATCAAACAAACAAACAAACAAAGGAGGTCAGCAAGGATGTAGGATACCAGCAAAGCAGTTCCCTACAACATGAACTTTCTATATTATTACTGTTCAGTATTATGCCACCACTCCAGTCATGTAGACTGTTCATCTGTGGTCTCTGGTGAAGCTGATCAGGTACAAGCGCAACATGGAGGTGCCAATGCAGTGTGGCATAGATGCACATTTTCCCTCCTCTGGATGCGCTTTGAACATTTGTGTGGCTGTGATGGCCATGCCTGTTGCCTGCAGGGCTGCTTCGCTGACATTCTCAATGGATCAGACACAGCTTCATCTATCACCCCAGTCTCACAGCTTCTCCTATGAAGTTCCTAGTTCCTGCCTGTATGGGCACACTGAGACCACTGATACACCTAGACAAAATCTTCTTTGAATCACGTGTTTGTGTGTGTGTGTGTTAAAAATCACTCCGTGAAAATAGCTGCTCTCAAAACACACACACAAATTGGGAGAGCGGGAAAGAAAATTGCATGCTGGGCTGCCCTGGGATTCTCTTATTTAATTTTAACTCCATCTTCTAATCATGCATGCATTGTTAAATGAACTAACACATGGGGTTGAAAATTACCAGGCAGGTGTCTGAAAGACTTCCGTAAGCAATTCTGCCGTGGTCTAATTAGTGTTCTAATATATTTTACCATGCACAGTCATCGTTATTTCCTCTTCATTAACTGCTGATATACAATACATGTTTTTGGTTTTGTTTCCATTAAAAAAAAAAGGCAGCAATTTCGGGGGGCCCTATACAAATAACAAAACTACTTGTTTTTCCTCTTGAATTCAAAGGCAATGGGAATATGATTAATGCAGATAATTTAAAGTATGTGCATAAAACATTAAAAATCATCATACCGTCACAGCTTAATGTTCATTTGCAAATTGTCAGATTTTCTTGTCAACATTAATAATTTCAGTGTCTGGCGCACTTCTTGGAGCACAAGCAAATGCAATCAACAGTGTTCTTAAAACTGTTATTCTGTTAGCAAAAGCTTCACCAGGGTGCAACATGGGCAGAGAAACCCTAACAAGCGTCCAGGGAGGCACTAAGGGGCAGATCTGCTGCAGCAGCCAAAGTCCAGGGCAGACGTTCTGGGGAGTGGATTTTTGCCCATTTTTGTTGTGCCAGCTCCATCCTGGTGTAGCTAAGTGGTCCATGTACTGGGCCTATCAGGGAATCCTTTGGTTTTGGTTGGGCTTTGGTTACAAAATCCCTTGTACACTCCTTGAAGCACTGAGTCTCTGAGGCTTTCCACTAGCAAACACCAGCTCCTCCTACCAGCAATGCATCTCTCTGACGGCAGAGGCCATTGAATGCCATCCCATTCATGCCTCTGCCCCCTGGAAGCCATCAACGTACACTTGGGGATGTGGGAGTAGGATTGCTCTGTAACAACCCAATCCTATATTCTCATGGGCTTTATTCTCAGATAAGTATTTATAGGTCTGCAGCCCCAATGTAGATGCTCGAGATATATCCCACTAAAGAACAACAGGCTTGATATCCAAGCAAGTCGTGTCACATGGAAGTTGCTGGGTTTATGATGGCATTTTTAAAAATATGCCGCTGACATGTTCGCAGGTGCCTCAAACCCAGCTACATCTACTCTCAGAATAAATAGACAGGGATGAAAGCTTAGGGAACAAAACCTATTGGTTTTGATATAAAGGAACTGTCCATAACTTCATTTCGTTTTTGGCAGAACTGGATTAAATTTACAGGCTTTTTAGCCCCTTCTGAGAAGATGGATACCACAAAATTTCAGATGGATAGCATCAATGGTTTTCCTGTATGGCCAGTACTTAACATTTAGAGGATTCACTTAGTCTCCCTTATTGTTTTGTGGGCAATTTGTATGAAAATAGTTTACATGAGAGAGATGCCCCTGGTAGGAAACCTGCTAAATTTTAGTCAAATTGGTCCAGGGTTTGTTCTGTGCTAGACACCTTTAAAGTTGATGTGGGGGGAGGGGATTTTCTTCCATACCTGTGGTTTTGTGGGCAACAATTGCATTGTGAAAATGACATACAGTGTAGAGATATCCCCAGGGAAAGCAATCTTCAAAATTTCAGAGGAATGGATGCAAGGGTTAGGGAATGATGATGTATGAGAAAAAAATAGCTCCAGGCTTTCTTCTCTCCCAAGATCCTGGTCTGAATTGTCTCAATGTTGTTCTCTCCATGGGAACTTTTCTTAAAGTAGCAAAAAGTCCAGATTGCTGAAATCACAAATGTTGCCAGCTTGCTCATCTGCTAGACCAAACCTACTTCTTGCTTCTTAGTCAGCTGTAAGGAAAAGCCATTCACGCACACACATAACTGTTCTGCCCTGGTTGCTATGCAGTTGCTAAGGCTTGGAACTATTTCTTATCAAAGTTGGTGCATTCTGCCCTGCAAAGCTCACAACTTAAGTTTTCAATACAACGGGATTAACTTTATTTAGTAGTGCAGCAATAAAACTGCTAGCGCATTTGCAAAGCTAAGCAGGGTCCAGTATGGTTTCAGATGGGATGGGGGAATTGTGTGTTGAGATTCCTGCATTGAGGGGGTGGAACTAGATGCCCCTCAAGGTATCTTCCAACTCTATACTTATATGATTTGATGAAAAGTCTAAAATAGAATATATGGGGTTTTTTTAAAGCCTTATATTGATAAGCCTTTTAAAGCCTTATGGTTTTTTAAAGCCATAAGTAAATAATATAAATATAAATATAAATAACAAACATTAAAGCTAACTAGGTGGCCAAATGCACAAGTTGGTGTCAGTGCTTCTGCTCATTAGGGTTGCCAACTTACTAAAACTATGTTTAACAGTACAAAATTCATTTTAATTATAATACCTCCCTTTCCCCCAAAATAAACTGCAAAGAGGAGAAATAAAACAAAAACAGGCTGTGTCTGCTTAGCCTAAACAAAGACAAAGTGGGGGGAGATGTAGCAAAAGAGAGAATAGCCTCAAACAAGCCACAAATGAATCTCCAAGGCCCACAAACCCATTCTTCTTTGTCTTTTCCATCAGCCCCTGCAAAAATTCCAAGTTACTTCACTCTGGTTGTTTTCTCTGACTGTTCACTCCTTCTCACAAAGCTTACCTGGGCTGATTACTCCTATTTGCAGACTGTTAATTAGATCTCACAGGCTAGGCATAGGGCTCAATTTCTCAACAGTGATACTCAAAACCAAATAGGACTCAGGTTAAATATTATGGTTCCATTGCTTCTGATGCAAAAAATCTGCCAGCTAAAAATTCTGGACATTGGCAAGCTTTGAGTCAATTGGCTTTTGAGATATCCTTACCTGAACAAGCGTTACAACTTCTAGACTAGTAAACCATTGATGTTGAAGAGGCTTCATTTTATGATTCTGAAGGTCAATCAGGTGTTTGAACATCACATGAGGAATTAAATCATCAGCAAACATCATTTTTTTACTCTGATCTCACAATGCTGAAGAGAGAAACATTTTGTTGCAGTGTGTTTTGCATCTTTCCCAGATCTCTTGGAAATGTATAAAGGAAATAGTTTGGAGTTTGAACTTTAAAAGAATTATGCCACAAAGAGATATGTCAAAGCTCACTCTCATCTCTCAGCACTCCAGGGAGAGATAATATTGCAGTATGTTTTCTGACCTCCTTGGAAAGAGATGTGTTTATTGAGCTGTGATTTGAACCTGAAGTGGAGAGCTGTGTCATAAACATGCATACCAAGTTTCTTTGTGATCTCTCCATATGATCAAGGAATATATCACACAGTAATTCGAGTCTTACATAAGATCACAGAGCATAAGAAGAGGCTGCCAATCAGGCCAATGGCAGATCTAGTTCAGCATCTTGTACTCATAGTGGCGAATCAGATGCCTATGGGAAACCAGGGAGCAGAACATGAGAAAAAGAGTATTCTCACCTCCAGTGTTTTCCAACATTGCCACCTCCAGCCAAGGAGGTAGAGAATAGCCATAAGGGTGACCTTGGGCCAGTCACTGCCTCTCAGCCTAACCTACCTCAAAGTGTTGTTGTGGGGACTGAAGGAGGTGGGAGAGAACAGTGTGTGCCACTTTAAGCTTCTTGGAGGGGGGAAAAGTGGGATATAACTGCAATAAATAAATAATAGATAAAATTAAAAGAAGACTAGATTTTCTGTTCTGCATTACTGTCTGATTAAAAAGCAGAGACATCACCTTGCCAACAAAGGTCCGTATAGTTAAAGCCATGGTTTTCCCAGTAGTGATGTATGGAAGTGAGAGCTGGACCATAAAGAAGGCTGATCGCCGAAGAATTGATGCTTTTGAATTATGGTGCTGGGGGAGACTCTTGAGAGTCCCATGGACTGCAAGAAGATCAAACCTCTCCATTCTCTCCATTCCAATCAGCCCTGAGTGCTCACTGGAAGGACAGATCGTGAAGCTGAGGCTCCAATACTTTGGCCACCTCATGAGAAGATAAGACTCCCTGGAGAAGACTCTGATGCTGGGAAAGATGGAGGGCACAAGGAGAAGGGGACAACAGAGGACGAGATGGTTGGACAGTGTTCTCGAAGCTACAAACATGAGTCTGACCAAACTGCGGGAGGCAGTGGAAGACAGAAGTGCCTGGCGTGCTCTGGTCCATGGGGTCACGAAGAGTCGGACACGGCTAAACGACTAAATAACAACATTACTGTCTGAAGATGCTTAATGATGATAGCAAAGTAACTTGTAAAATTAATATTACTTAAGAAAAGTGCTTGAAAGCCAGGGGAGCAAAGAAAGAAATCCCCAAAACAATTGGGTTACCTTGAATGATTTCTCACATACTCAGAAAAATCAATGTACCGGCTGAAGAAGCTGAGCATCTATCTTAGGTAAGTATTGGAAGACAGTAGCATTACGAACCTTGAAAAAGGGCATCATTAATGACTTTAAAAGGGAGGGATGGATAAAAGATGGATTCCACCACCATCACCATTACTCCTACCCCTCTTAGTGCAACTTAACATTATGTAGTGCCCAGAATGTGCTGGTTTCTGCACAGAAATGTAGCCCTTTCCCCAGAGAACCTATGATCTATGCTGGACGAGCAAGACAAATGTATGGCGGGGTAGTGAGAGAAAGAGAAAGCATAAGCTAATAGAAGTCTAGTGCAGATGGAGTAGGAGTCAAGTAACAGATTAGATACAGGAAAGTGAGGCTATTATTAAGGATGAATGGATCCGTCTACGTTCAGTTCGTGTCAGTTTCACATGTACTGAAATGCTTGCTCAGGTAAGCGTTGCCTCATAACTTGGTTCATCAAAAGTATGGCATGAGGGCAGCCATCTTTTTTCCTGAGAGGGATAGCACTTCATTATACCCCATTGTTCCCTCAAGAATTTGTGGCTCTGTTTTCAATATGTGCTGCACTTATGACCCCTTTTAGGGTTTATTTAAAAAACAAGCAAAAAGCTCTTAGATCTGTAGAACACATTGTGGTTCAGATTCTGAAGCAGAACTATGTTTTGGCCCTCACATTAGTCTGTGAAGTGTGGATCGGGTGAATTTGCTTCAGAAGCCAGACCTATGAATCCTAAAGCACCCACAGCTATTGCAATGTTTGTTCAATAAAGGCTTTGGGGAGGAACAGGCAGGAGAAGAGGAAAAATGATTTGGCTTATAGAGAGTGGGGAAGGTTGTTGTAGTTCGGCTTTCACCAACCTGTTCCTTTCCAGATGCTTTGGGCCACAAATCCCATCAGCTCCAGTCAATACGGCTATGCTGGCTGACACTGGTGGGATTTGTAGTCCAAAATACATTGAGGGCAGCCGGCTGGCAAAGTCTGCTGTAGACACCGGAAAACGCATGGGGAACATCATTACAGAAGAGAAAAATCTCTGCTTGTTAAATATTTAAAGCTAGAGTAGTCAACATGGCCTCCTCCATTGTGCCAGGGGAGACAAGATTAAGTAACTTGCCCAGGCCTGCAGCCAGGATTATTGAAGACACAGAGCAGATATCTGTTCCTTTCCTTGCCACCTTCATGCCCACTCCATATTGCTCTGATGGAGTTTGTCTGGGAACACTTGACGTTTGCTTGTGATGCAAGGCGTAACAATTCAGCATGGCAAATGGAATAAATGAGTGTGTAATGGAAACGTTTGATAGGATTTTGGCCTCCTTTGCTACAGCCGAAGAGCACAAAATGCTGATGCATCAGGAATAAAGGCTGCAAGCCAGCACCCCCTCTTCTAAAATGGTTTTCTAAAATGAGGAGGCAACGGTGTCAACACAATGTAACATGAAATCCATTCAGCGCAGTGTTGTATTAGCTGTATTTAGACATTTTGCTTTCTTTGTACCTCAACTCAGAGAAGCTATTGAATGCCTACTAGGTTGAAGCACCTTTCTGCAACTCACTACCCATTAGAGCAGATTAAAACTCGGCAAGATGTTCTAACAAACAGTATGGAGTTCCCATGATTGGTTTTCGGTGTTGAATGAACTACACACAGTAGTTAGCAGAGTACATGCTTGCAAATGGTTTGGTTATGGCACTAACTTCCCATATTAAACACAGCAAAGCAAACCGCTAAGTGTAATAAAACAGTTGATTGTTGATGACTTCTGCAGTACTGTTCCACCAACTCCCAGCAGACTGCAATAGCACAATTTGTAGGTCATGGAAAACAATGGGAAGCTTTCAGCTGATTTCCCCTATAATTCTTCTTTCATGGTGAGTCGTTTGGAAGAGACATATGGAATGTAGACACCTCCTAAGGACATCCATGCCTTGCCTCAGAACATGAAACTGTAGAAGCTGAACAAAGATAAGCAGGATCTACCACGTCTCAGCATCATAATTTAACACTAAGACACCTCTAGGACTCAAAAGCAAAATACTTGCAAACATCATGTCAGACCAGGCAACAATTGCTTATGATCTTGCTGGTATAAAACCACACTAGCATTTTAAAGGTAAAGGTAAAGGTACCCCTGCCCGTACGGGCCAGTCTTGACAGACTCTAGGGTTGTGCGCCCATCTCACTCAAGAGGCCGGGGGCCAGCGCTGTCCGGAGACACTTCCGGGTCACGTGGCCAGCGTGACAAAGCTGCTCTGGCGAGCCAGTGCAGCACACGGAAACGCCGTTTACCTTCCCGCTAGTAAGCGGTACCTATTTATCTACTTGCACTTTGACGTGCTTTCGAACTGCTAGGTTGGCAGGCGCTGGGACCGAGCAACGGGAGCGCACCCCGCCACGGGGATTCGAACCGCCAACCTGACGATCGGCAAGCCCTAGGCGCTGAGGCTTTTACCCACAGCGCCACCCGCGTCCCTCACTAGCACTTTAGCAGCCACCAAACCATTCCTTAAAGCTTCCTTGATGGTGAGCTGTTTGAGGTGGCCAACCCAGGAGCTCTTCACCGATGCTTTCATGCTGTCGGTGGCCTTAGGAATTTCAGCAGGAGTTGGGGAAGCCAACTCAACTTTAGCATAGTACCAAATGGTGACCAGGTAAGGCTTTGGAAAAGTGATAGCAGCAGAGAGAAGCTTGGGCTCTTCAGTGGTGATGGCCATGGCCATCTTCTGTGTACCCTGTGCCATGCCAAGACTGAGTGATGAAGGGAGGAGAATTAGAAGGAAGGGATCTGCTACAATATGTGATACTGGGGAGTAGCCCCTATTCAGGATTCCACCCAATCCATTTCCCTGGATTTCTGTATTTCCTCTAACAGCCAGTTAGCACCCCAGACCTACTGAACATGCTCAACAGTCCTTATTTAAATGCTCCCAAAAAAATGCATTTCTGCAAACCTCAAAGCTCCCCCAACACTGCTGATTGTCATGTGCCTAGGTAGTGTAGTTTTTGCTATGTAAGGACTGCCAGCGCAGGAACTGCTATTAGAATATACAATTGATGCAAAATGTAGCTTCATGTTTAATATTTTCACTAAAAATTCTCCTGTTTATGAACCGAATCATCAGTTTAGGTGCCTTTCACACAACTTGGCTTCTCTAAAGTTTTGACTGCTTCCACCCACCCACCCTGGTCCTTCTTTTTGCAATTTAAACAAACAATTACCTGCCCCCTCTGTCTCTTTCATCCCTGCCCATCAACCATGCAGTCACCTCTCAGCCTACAACTTTTCAGGATGAAATAATAATAATTGTTATGTACTGAAGTTCTCACCCTGGGCCAGCAGGGGGATACTGTAGATAGTTCAGGTCCACATATGCAAATAAGGGATCGAATGTGACGTTCAGTGATTGGATAGTTACAGAAAGTTGTTACAGTTACGTTGTACTGGAGCTCTATATAAGCAGGCTGGCTGAACCCTTCAGTTCAGTTCTGTTCTGGGCCTGTGAATAAACAAGAGCTGTTTGGAGAATCGCTCTGTCGTCTGATATGTTCACCCACAACTTAACAATAATAATTCTTATTCATTTCAAAGGGTTTTTTTTCAAGAAGCCACCCCTTTTTTATTTTTACTGTGCCCTACAAATTAAACATACATGGAAGACAGATTACTTACCCGACAGGGGAGATACCATGATCAAGACTGGAAGACAGATTTTCAGATGAAGTCTTGCTGGAACTGAACTCTTAAAAACTTGGTTGTGTGATCATGGTCTCTGGGGACTATTTGTTCACAGAGATCCATTTTGCCACTGAAACATGTCACGCCTTCCTGAGAAACTAATTGGATTGATGGTGCAAATGTTTGTCAATTCCTCATTGGGAATGTTTTTTGCAGCTATCATCTAAGAAAGATCTTCAAAACAGTTCCTTATCCAGAAGCCTGTTGTCAGCTGCTTAGAGGATTCTTAATACAATAACAATATTTTTTCTGCTATATGGTTTTTTGGACACCTCACTGAAATGTACTTTGCAGGCTTTTGCAGGCCAAATATGGAGGTTCATTGCATACAGCTGCTCCAGAGCCACTTCTCTGAGACATCTGCAAACTTGTAACTGGGTGCAGGCCTGTAAGCTTGTGTCTCTTACCAATGCATGTCTTTATGACCCATTTTTTAAAATTTCCAACTATGCTAAGCAGACAGCAATAGTATAATTCTTCAAATCTTATAACAATTCCATCAGTGTAAAATCATTATCCTTGGGCATGAAGCAAGCCGATTCAATTATGATGTTGGTTGAAAACCTGAGGATGAAAAGTTGTAGTACATATTAAACTTGGGGGGGGGGGGGAAGCACACACACACACACACAGCAGCGCGTATTAAAATAGTATTACAGAAATCTGGGCATTGAGGCTAACAAATGCTAATATGTTCTTTTGTTACCATCTAATTTATATGATTCATGTAAGCCTGCAGCAAGAGAAAACTTGTTCTAAATTTCATAAGTGCTCCACACACACACGCACACACACAAAAATAGCCATGCAATGAATTGCAAAGGTATTAACATTCATGTCTAGTTGTGTTATTAAGCTGTACACATCAAATCTGGTAGTACAAGTGGAAAAATGTCATAATGAAGTAGAACAGCATTTAATCAGAAAAATTCTAAAGGTCATCGGAGCATTATACAAAACCCATCCATGCAAGGCAGACTTCCAAAATAAATAACTGAAAGTACGCTGAGGGGAAGAAAATGGAATGTGAATGGTCCAAGCGTTCTGCATTTTCGCTAAGGATATATCCCGATTCTCATGCTAATGCAGATTAAGCCTTTGACGGTCTCAGAAGCAGCCCACAGCCACACACTTAACACGTGTTCACGTTGCGTAAAATCAAAACCACCTCTGCGTACGGTGGTCAAAACAGCGGGTTGTGCTGCTCTCTCCTCATTAGTCAGATTAGACAAAAGCTGTGCACTGTAAATAGCTGATGATTTATTCATATTTCCCCATTTTCAATAGCAATAGTCTTATCCTTGGCAGCTCTTTCAGTCCTTTAAATATTTCATATTAAAGTTCTGAAGAGTTTCGGTTTTTGAGGGTCCCAGCGCAGCAAAGTGCAGCCGAGCAAAGGTGAGCACAAGACGAAATATGTTTTGGGCATTCTGCAGCTGAGAGGAGAACCTGTGCAACATTCCTTTATATGTGGAGTTTCCCCTGCCCCCCCCCATGACTCAATCACTTTTTAAAAAATAAAAAACCCATATCATAGAAGTGCTGGCATGGATCAGGCTTCCTTTGATGTACCCGAGAATATGCTGAAACTGGGCTAACCCTAAGAATTTAAAAAATGTGCCTTCCCAGATAAAACCTTACAATGTATTTGCAGGTGTCAGTGGAATTACATATGCCTGCCAGTAAAAAAAAATTATCTCTCTCCAGTTAGTTTTCCACTCTTTTCTTTTGTAATGTACACTAAGGCTTATACTCTATGCATGTCATGAGGTCACAGAATTCTGCCCCTAGGAATTATGAAAGGTGGATGCTGTGCTGCGCACACACATACACTTGTTACATATACCAAATGTTCCTCTTTTCTCCCACAGCTCTTCAGTTACCGTAGTTTCCATTCCTATGACTATATCAGACTAAAATGCAGATATTGTTTTGCATAGGAACTGTGCAGAGTAGAACATAATCCTTACATACCCTCTGACATTTCTCTGATGAAAATAGGGACTCTGGATAGCTTCCAACATATATAAAAACATAATAAAACAGGCTCTCTGACCTGCCCCCCCATCTAGAAGCAGGTTTTGTCTCCCCAAGTTGGCCCAAATGTATTCCCAGTACAGTGGTACCTCGGGTTACAGATGCTTCAAGTTACAGACTCCACTAACCCAGAAGTAGTACCTCGGGTTAAGAACTTTGCTTCAGGATGAGAACAGAAATTGCAGCGCAGCGGCAGCAGGAGGCCCCATTAACTAAAGTGGTACCTCAGGTTAAGAACAGCTTCAGGTTAAGAACGGACCTCCGGAACGAATTAAGTTCTTAACCTGAGGTACCACTGTAGCAGTTTCAACTGACCTCCCAACAGCTGAGTCACTGGTACTTACTCAGAGGGAGGGAAGGAGATTGTTGAGGCAGAAGGGAGGTCAGTTTGTTTACACAGTACCAACCTTGCTGCTGCCTCTCCCGTCCCCTCCCTGCTACTTCTCAGGAAGCATCACTGACTCAGCTGTTGGGAAGTCAGGTGAGTGCCACCCCCCGCTCCACTATCTCCTCCTTGGTTACCCCGCAAATCTCAGCTTTCCCAGATGTTCTCTTCTTTGGAGTTATGGTTTCCAAAGTAGCAAACAAACAATATCTGGATATTACCAATATATGGAATGAAATATGGATAAGGCGGGGAGGGGATCATCTTCCAGATTATTGGGCCCTCTAAATCGTTGCTTTGGAGTAGAGTTGATCTAAAGTTTGTGAGTTAGGAACAGATTTTATAATTATAGAAATTAATGACCCATATGCATGGATCAGACAGGACATTTAACTTACAGTCCTAATTAATTGCAGACAAATAGCTGACAGTACATTAGGAGGAACATAAAAGCAACATCTTTCGCAGGCTAATCCATTTTCTATAACTGGGGCGGCCGGAGATCATGGCCTTGAGAGTTGCACATTTGAATGGTTGCTTTGCGTCATAACATGCCTCTGTTACGCCCCGGAATGCTACCACAGCAGTGTCCTCAGCACCAGGGGGGCTGGGAAATGGACCAGGAACCCTGGGGGGAAGCCTCCTCCGCATAGAACTTACAGTATCTGCATTAGCTGTAGTGAAGCATCAGACCACACAGAGTGGCTCCAATTCTTCTGTGGTGCAATGAGCTGTGGCCCTCAATCCAACTTTGCCATAGCACATCTCTGACTTGCTGTACTCCACCCTGTGGAGGAAATTCAAGGGGCTCAGCTAGCATTGCCCCAGCAAAACAAGCCAACTTTGCCTTCTTTGTTCAAGGCCAGCAGGCACCTTAGAAGCAAAGCTTGTCTGGAGTTAGCTGTAGACACCAGCGTGGCAGGGAAAGGTGGGTGAAGTGGAATCCAAGACTCCAGCCCTCTTTTTCCTACTATACAATTGCATGAGCCCTGGTGTAACAGCAGCTGAGAAACCTGGACCAAAGCATCATTCTACTCTATGTAGATAACTTCTACTGGCACCATCAGATATTGATTGTCCAAAAAAAAATTGTTTAGAAATATATTTTGGGGGGAAATGAAAATACCCTTTGAAATGTTGCCTAGGTAATGTTTCTAATAATTGGTGGCTGGAGATTGCCATTATTTTAAGGCTTTCTTTTGTCATACACATATACACACACCAGCTAGGACAAACTGAAGAAAAGAAAGGAACAACTGGATGGAATAAGTTCCAATTCTTCTTCTTAATGCTTTGCAAGTTCCTATTAGAACAATGTATTTGAGTATTTACATCTCTCTCCCTGTCCCTCCTTTTCAATGGTACAATTTTATCTTACAAATGTAATCTCATTGTTTGGAAGGGAGCAGAGAATGCTCTTTGTGGCTTCTCCCTCGACTTTCTCCCATGTTCTTTGTAACAGAGAGGCAAGTACCATTACAAATCCCACACAACAAATCATGTTCCAAGCACCCAAACGCAGTCACTATATTTACTTTCATTCCCATCTTTGTTTGCTTTTGTGTGAGACACATAATAGCTTCATAGAGCAGGAGGAAAAGCAAGGGAGCCACTGCAATTTCAAGATTTCCCTGACCTACTAACAAGAAGGGAAACAATCAGATAGAAAAGCAGCAGCTTCCATACTGTGGTGGGCCCATTCCCCATTGCCATGTACTACACTCCAACTGCAATGTCATGAGGATGTAAACCCAAGGCGAGGATGTGTGTTATTTGCAAAACAGCTGCACGGGAACCCCCAACAACCCTTTGAGACCAATTAGATTACATAGGAAGACAGGAAGCTGCCTTATACCAAGTCAAACCCATCTAGATGTGCAATGGGTTAGTGTGTCTGGCTATTAACCAGAAGGTTGGTGGTTCAAGTCCACCCAGGGATGGCTGCGGGCAGGATTCTTGCATTGCAGGGGGTTAGACTAGATGATCCTCAGGGTCCCTTCCAACTCTACAATTCTATGATTCTGTGCTCTAGATGCAACACAGGTCCATCTAGCACAGTGGTTCCTGGTAGGAGTCTCTCTAAGCCCTACCTGGAAACACCACCAGGGACTGAACCTCAGATAATAATAATAATAATAATAATAATAATAATAATAATAATAATAATAATAATTTATTATTTATACCCCGCCCATCTGGCTGAGTTTCCCCAGCCACTCTGGGCGGCTTCCAGTCGAGTGTTAAAAACAATACAGCATAGCAAGCAAAACAAGTAATCTGCCACTGATCTGCCTGCTGAAGCATAGCAGTTATTTTCTTTATTGGGCTAGATTTATTAATATGAGACCATTCTATACTTTCCTATACAGTGGTACCTCGGGTTAAGAACTTAATTCGTTCCGAAGGTCCGTTCTTAACCTGAAACTGTTCTTAACCTGAAGCACCACTTTAGCTAACGGGGCCTCCCGCTGCCGCCGTGTGATTTCTGTTCTCATCCTGAAGCAAATAGTACCCGAGGTACTATTTCTGGGTGAGCAGAGTCTGTAACCTGAAGCGTCTGTATCCTGAAGCGTCTGTAACCCAAGGTACCACTGTGGGGATGAAGATACCCATTGTGTAACCTGCTATAAAGATGCACTGTTCGGGAGTCTATGAAGGGGGAAACCTAGATTTAAATCTAATGTTATCCAGGGTACAGTGGAAAGCAGGGTGGCTGCTGGAAAGCTGTTTATGTTGTCATGAACCTTTGAACTGGACCTACATTGGGGAGGGGAACGGCTACAGATATCGTTTGCACCTGCAGCTCTCAAAGCTTTAGTGCAAAGAGCCAGCTGAAAGCATGGCTCTGCAGAGCAAAATACGTAGAAAAGACAAGTGCCTTGCTCTCCACCTGAAGATTTGGTTTTATGTTCAGCTAAAAATAGGATGATGGGGAGGGAGAGAATTCGATGGGGGGGGGATGGAAGTTGACCAAAGAACATAGTTAGCATCTATGGGGACCAGGTCAAGGTTTGTCTAGTATACCATCATGCTTCCACCACAGAAGTCAAGCAAATGCTTCTGGGAAGTCCTCAAGCAAGACTCATACCATCTATGTCAGTCCCAATCTTTCAGCTGGGGCACAGATAACTCAGTGACGCTACCACTGCCCTTTCCTTTTCAAGGATTCCCTCAGTCCCATACTTAACATGTTTCCAATGTGGTGGGCAGAAGGGTGCAGAGAGAAAAACATGCACAGCACCCTTTGTGGCCCACCCCGTCTTCCTCAGAGCAAGGCATGCTGGGTGAGTGGAGAGTGCCTCTACAGCCACTGGTTTTTTTTATGCAATGACTAGAAACACTTTTGAAGAGTGAATTTAAAGTTCAAGGAGTTTTAGACTTTTAGATAAACTGAACAGAGAACTTCCAGCTGCTATGGAAAAAGGAAGCACCAACGCAGCCACTCTACTGCACCACCTAGAACAATACACTTTGCTCTGAAGAAGAATCTCCAGCCTGGTCTGCACTATACATTTAAAGCAGTATCATTGAAAGCCACGGCTTACCCCAGAGAATCTTGGTACCCCTGTTCCCCTCACAGAACTGCAATTTTCCAGAATAGTAGTACAGGATTTTCTTCCTTGGGTGCCATGTTATTGTGGCCAGCCTTGGTGCCATCTACCTTGACTTGGTGGGTGGGGAGGTTGTGTTGACCACTGGCAGCAAAATGTTTTGGATTGACCAAGGGACCAAGACCTGTCATCTCCACCAACAACACTGCTGCACTTTTGAACCCAGCTTGCCATTCTTATCTTTGGCGAATGTCAAAGAGGAGCATCGCCTACACCCTGCCTCTTTGATCCAATCTCTGTCTCACTAGTTTCCCTCCCCCACCCCAACAAATTTGCTATTAGCTTCCCAGATCAGTCAAACAGATCAGTCACCTTAAAGCCTCAGCTTGTTCGTGATGTGTATTTTTATCTTTTAACTTCTCCAAAGCCCCGATTTGTCTCTTTTGAATCCATCCAGTTTTACTTTATCTACCAGCAGATCCGACAGTCCCCTATAGTTCTGCAGTTATTGTTATGCATTTAAACAAGTCTCACTTAGTATAGCCTTTCTGATGGGTATTAGCACTCATTATTCTTAAGCTGGCTTTAACTTGTCAGGCTGGTGGCAGCTTGATGGAACACCCAGTAGTTAACTGGAGTCCAATAAACCACCACAAAGATTTCCCTTGCCCAGTTAACCCTTCCTGCAGCAGCCAAAAAATTTGGGGAGTAGTAGATACTACACCCAAACACACAATTAACTTCAAATACTTTACTAATTGCAATGTTCATGGAGATGACCCCAAAATGCTTTTCTCCCTCGGCAGATGTCTTGTTGAAATTACCTGCTTTGAGAGTTGGAGAGAGGGGGAATGAAAGTTTGGCAGGAAATTCTGTACAAGCAAGCTTGCTGCTCTAGCATGTGCCACTGCTGTTGTGCTTCTTGTAATTACCTCCTGGTCTGCAGAGGGTAGGAAAACAAGCCGCTACTCACAACGGGAAATTCTTTTCCCTTCCTTGCTAGGGCACACTTGCTGTGAGGAACTGCTGAGAGCAGCATCAGTCTTTATGTTGAGGAAGACACAGAGGAGATCAACAGCCAAAGAGAAACCTTGATATTCCTGAGTGGTGTTCAGGATGAAAAAAGTCTGTTGTAGTCAGGCGCAGTGAAGACAATCAGCCACCAGACTCTGCCCTTCCTCTCTACTCAAGAAAAGCAACAGCCAGCGACCCTGCTGCAGGCCTGTATTTAGAACCATGCCAGGAATTTGTATACAATAGGGTTAAACAAGCCAGTTACATTACCAGCATCCGTGTACAGCATAAATCAGCAGCTGAGATTCTGCAAGAAGCACGAAGTAGATGCGCAGTGTTTGCTCCCACAAATAAATATTGGCTTATTCTTTGGGTGTTATCAGTAAACTTGGCTTCCTCTGTGGTCATCCTGATTCCATATCTTTAAAGGTAAAGGGACCCCTGACCAGTCCAGTCGTGGCCGACTCTGGGGTTGCAGCGCTCATCTCACTTTATCGGCCGAGGAAGCTGGTATACAGCTTCCGGGTCATGTGGCCAGGATGGCGAACTAGAGCAGTGCACGGAAATGCCATTTACCTTCCCACTGGAGTGGTACCTATTTATCTACTTGCACTTTGACGTGCTTTCAAACTGCTAGGTTGGCAGGAGCAGGGACCGAGCAACGGGTGCTCACCCCGTCACGGGGATTCGAACCGCCAACCTTCTGATCAGCAAGTCCTAGGCTCTGTGGTTTAACCCACAGCGCCACCCATGTCCCTTCCATATCTTTATGAACATGCTAAATAGTACATGCTCCAATAGAAACCCTCGGAGGAACCTACTCTTCCTACCTTTTACCCAACATGCTAACAAATTGCCCAGAAAACCCAGAGTTCAAGTTAATTTCAAAATAAAGAATTTTGTCAAAATTGAAAGGATGCTTTAAAAGGAAGCCAAAAGTGGCTAGAAGCTTATTCATCAACCAGATTCAGGCATTCCTAGATGAGACTAATTTTTGGGATTTGTTTCAGCTGGAGTTTAGGCCTGGTTTTGGCACAGGTAGATTACCTTTGTTGGAAGGAAGACAAGGGGTGTGAGCCTGTAGATCCTTCTTTCCCTCTTTCAATGCCATCAACCATGCTATCTTTCTAGAAGGGCTTTCTGAGTTTTGGGTAGTGCGGTGCTGCCTTGCAGTGGTTCCTGTCCCACCTCGAAAGTTGATTCTAGAAGGTGACAAATGTTGCTCAGCTCCACAGGGCCTTCAGGGTGTTCCAGAGGCAACAAGCTTATCCCTACGCACCATAAAACTGCTGAGTGGGCTCACCTGGAGTTTGGGAGTACATTGTCATCAGTATGCTGATGACCTGCAGCTCTGTCGTGCCCTTTTCACCTCAAGCAGATGTGTCAGTGGATATGCTGAACTGGTGCCTGATCATGGTAATGGACTGGATGAGACCCAAGAATCTAGTCCACATAGGACAGAGTTATGGTTAGTAGGTGACTCTCTCATCGAGGTAAGTGAAGGGCAACTGATGCTGAAGGAAAGACACGTCCCCTGAAGGAACAAGAGGGCAATTTCAGGACAGTCCTGGATCTACTTCTCTTACTGGAGATACAAGCGACCTTCATGGTGTGGAATGCCTTCTATTAGCTTTGGCTGGTGGCCCAGCTGTGACTTTATTCAGGTGCAGATGGCCTGGCCTCAGTGATTTACACTCTTGCTTTCTGTAACCTCTTGCTTAGATTACTGCAACATATTATATACATTGAGCTGCCTCTGAAGATCTTTCAAAAGCCTCAGCTGGTGCAGAATCTGTCTGACAGGACCAAGTTATAAAAACATATGACACAAATTCTGGCCTGGCTACAGTTGCTGCCAATTCATTTCTAAGTGTAATTCAAAGTATTGATTTTAGCCCATAAAGCCTTAGGTAGCTCAGGACACCAATAACACCAACGTGAGACGTTATTGGGAGAGAGGGGGGAAGGTAGGAAAGAAGAATGGATAGATGGCCCCTTTTGTCCATATGAGCTCACCTGGACACTGAGATCACTATCAGGAGGCCCATGTTTGTGTTCCACCCAGGGCCAGCACACCTATGAGGTTCAGCACCAAGGGCCTTCTGGCTGTTCCCTCACTGCAAGAAGTGAAGTTACAGGGAACCAGGCAGAGGGCCTTCTCGGTAGTGGCACCCTCCCTGTGGAACACCCTCCCATCAGATGTCAAGGAAATAAACAACTATCTGGCTTTTAGAAGACGTCTGAAGGCAGCCCTGTTTGGGGAAGTTTTTAATGACTGATGTTTTAATGTATTTTTTAATCTTTTGTTGGAAGCTGCCCAGAGTGGCTGGGGAAATCCAGCCAGATAGGCGGAGTATAAATAATATATTATTATTATTTATTATAACAATTATTATTATTATACTATGAGGCAAGGTGAGGCGACCACCTTGAGTGGCAGGATCCACAGGGGCAGCAGATCCCGATGTAGGTCTTCATTCCCCACCTTGTTCATGATGTAGATGTTGACTTATCCCTTCTTCCCTGGTGGAGAGAGGGCCACCATTTTGTGGTTCGCGTCAGGTAGCCAAATGTCCTGGGCTGGCCCTGGTCCACCTCTAAGAGAATTTCAGATGATGCTAAAGGGAGAACAGGTTTTTGCAGTGGAACTCACACTCCCAGCTTCTGTGGAATGTTTTCTGAGGGATGTTCTCCAGGTGTCAACGCTGACAACTTTTTATTCCCAGGTACTTTATTCTTCTCCATGCATTTGCACACTAATAGTGTTGTGCCTTTTTTCTGTGTTCATTCAGGTATGGAATGTGTAATCAATCTTTAATCAATTGTTGTGGATGAACATTTGTAATTGTTGCATTACTTTTAAATTATGCATTTGTGATAAATTGTATGATTGTGTATTTTTACTGTTGTAGGTTGTTTCAAGCTTGCTTTTGCAAAGAGGCAATGAAATAATAACAATAATTCTGTGGCAATGAATGTTCTGGGAAATGTATGTTGTGCAAAACATCTTTCAGCAAGTTAGTACTGAGTGAATTTCTGTTTTATTCCTTTTTTCTTCTATTTACTATATTGAAGACTCAAGAGTCTGCACTGGAGAAAATTGACTTCTGCTCTTCTAAAGAGCCTGCCAGAGCTATTTATGTTTGTTTGGTGAGAGAGTCTACAATCCAAAGAGTCCATTTAGGGGTTCATTGTGTTCCCGGAGTGAGTTTTTCCTCTATTTCACACAGCAGTGCTGCTTTCAGAAGTCCAAATTTCAAAAAATTGCTCCCAGTGTGATGCATGGAGTGGGGATTGGGGTGTGTATGCGTGCGTTTTGCGGGGTGCGGGCTGCTGTCTTGGAAAATAACCCATTGTATATGTGTGTATAAGCACTTCACTGGATCCTGCTCAGTGGCCCTGATCTGGAGACAATTGGGCAGAACAAGGGTGTTACAACTTGAGGCCTGTTTTTCCATTTACACTGCAATATGTTTTGAAGTTACTTCTCGTCTATACATACCATTGTTTATGTAAAAGATGCACATGGCAATGCAAATTGCATCATCCCAGTCTAGCAAGGCCATGTGCCCTTGCTCTGAAGCATGTGCATCACCCCTCTTCAGTCATTGTTTCCCCCATCCAACTGCAATTGTCTGAGGGGAAAAGTAGGGATGAGCCTTTTGGAGTGGCTCAGCACCAGGTTCATCACCTTTTATGTGCTGAGAAAGGGAACAGGGGACCTTCACTATTTTTGTAGACCCTCTGTATGATTTAGAGTCTGGATCTTCCAGGCTAGTCTCCACTCCCCTCTCTCATCATGTGAGGCTTGAATGCCTCAAGAGGTCTAGGAACTTGCCCAATTTTCACATACAGGAGTATTCATATGTGTACATTTCCCCCCTTACAGGGACATTATCTCCCAGTGAGGAAAAACGTCCAAGGCATTGGGGAAGTTCTTGAAGAAATGCCCTGAGCCACCAGCACCTATCCCTTAGCAAGCAGGCTCTGTGGTTCAAGGGTGCCCACTATACTAGATCCAGCCAGAATACAATCACCTGACCTGAGAGACTATTGCCAGCTGACCCCACAAACTAGCTGCGGCCCACCAGAGTTCATGAAATCCTTGCAAGATCCAAGTGTGCTCCTCAGTCTGAGCGATTGATCTCACTGAGTGGCGACACAAATCATCTTTGCCTCACTTCACCCTCACTTGTGATTGATCCAGAACTTCACCTTCAGCCCCTCTTTAATCGCATCACCTGCCTCTTCTTCCACCAGAACTGGACACCTCATTCATGGCATGTGACAAAATGCCATGTGTGAAACCACCCAAAGGGCCAGTTTGTATACTATCAAAACCATGGCACCATGATATATGCCACTGTGATTTCTCGCAGAGACACATGGGGCAAATTCCTCTCTGTGTTGTTGTTAAAGATGCAGAAAATGGCAACAAGAGGCAAGATAGGCACTGGAGGTTTTCTCTACCAAAACCACAGTGTGGTTCATAACAAAATTGTTGTTTCATGCCTCTGTAGTCAAGGCGTACAGCATATAATGTGTTTATTACTGTATTAATTCATCTTCTCCCTGTTTTTCAAATTGCCCCTAGGCTTCCTTACACTGGGTAGATTGGAATCAGCTTTTCAACCAGATGTCTTTTTAGCATTCGAAAAACCGAGTTAATAGTTTTTCTCAATGTAGGGCATTACCAAGATCACCCTGTCACTCACCTCCACAGATTTTCTTGCTGTAAACATATGCAGGATTATAAATGCTGAGCCAAACGCTTTTTATCACTTGATCGATGAAAATCTTTCATTTCAGCTCAGTATTACCTGGGGATTCTGTGGGGATAAGAAAGGGTTGCTTTCTGCTTTTGCATGCATACTTTTAAGGAACAGCTCCAATTCCTTAATGCCCCATCAGGGATGCCAATCTGTGAAACCACAGGTGCCTTAAGAATAACAACAGAAGCATTGGTTCGGAGAACCCTAAATGTCATCTAGTCTGGACACTGATCTCCAAAGCAGCATCCATCTCCCCACAACACTCTATGAGTTGGAGCCATCATGCACTAAATCACATCCCCTTGCACTAATCCCTGTCAATTGTGGCTGACATTGCCTGCCTTCACATGCATTTACTTATTTACACATTTTCATACCATTTAATGCAATAAGAAAGCGGTTTACATAAAAGCAACGAAAATACAACATTCTATAAAAATGATTTCAAAAACTGGCATGTAAGCAAAGCAACGATGTATATCGTGTATGAAATAGGGAATTAAAAATTAATAGTCCAGGAAAGCTTGAAAAACATATCAGTTTATAAGAGGCATTTAAGCATCATTACGGCTCCCACCTCACCAGTTACCTGAGGGAGGGTATGCTATCACCAACAAGGCCTGTTTCTGCTCTGTCCCTGTTGTGCTGGGACAGCAGGAAAACACACCAGGAGGAAGCAGGCCTCTATTGCTACAAAACAAGACTGGAAAATGAAACTGAACTCTGGAACGCTGCAGTACGCAAACTGCAGGAGCACTAGAAGTATAGCGAAACACCGTGCCCCTGGGTGTGGGACGGCCAGTGTGGTCTCCTCAGGAAGATCTTCAAGATCGCTTTGCTCTGTGCTGAGAGGGTCATTCTGCTAGGTGTCCTGGTCCCAAGTTGTTTAGCACTTGAAATGCTTTCAAAGAGCCTGAGTGCAGGGTTCTAAATTGTATGAAGGCCCACCGCTGAGTAGAGAAGGCTCTCTGATTCAGTGCTTTCAGCTGCAAGCGTATGGGGAGATGTAAACTGGATGAAGATGATGAGCCACAGCTGATGGGGCATGGCTGCACATTGCCACTTCCCCTCATGATCTCTTTACATATGAGTAAATATAATGCACAGACAGGGCTTTAGAGAATCTGCAAAATGGGAGTAGTTTATCTTGCAGACTAAGTATATTGTGCCTTTGCATGACTGGAAAGCCTTGAACCATAATCCGCTGCAATATCGGTACCAGCAAATCTGGGGTTTCACTTTAATTTTTTAAAAAGCTGACTAAGCAGATATGGACACGGAGAAGCCGAAAGACAAAGGACACATTTTATACAAGTTGGCAAAGTTTTATTGCATATAGAGCTGATAAGGAACAAGATTGGCAGCTGCCACCTGCACGTGGATTTTTGTGGAGAGATGTAGTGGGATAAGGAGATGGAAGGTAAATGTAATGCCTTTCTCTTTTGTAAACATAATGATGGAAAGGAATAGCAGGCTGATGTAACCATGAGAAAACCAATTTGCCTCTTTCCTTTTCTTCCTTTTTGTTGATCTGTTGCATATTTTCTAATAAAAAATAAATATATAATGTAAAAAATAACAGTCTAATGCTTCCATGAATTAATGTGAATGTTAAAATACAATTTTAACATAATATTAAGAAATTAGAGTTGGAGGCACAGGAGACAAGCATTAGCACTGAGTGGGTTCATTTGCTCCCGTGAGAGTTTTTGCTTTTAGTCATCTGTGTGAAATCCTTGCTTGTTATGGGAAATCACTTTCATTCAAATGCTGCACTATTTCTGACATTTCAGGAGGGTGAGTAAACAAGGTAAAATGGAGAGTGGAAGAACTAAATGAAAATGTTTGAAAATTGCGATTCGCTGTTATTACCCCGAGGCTCTGATTTATGCTGTTCTTTGTCAGAAACACATCTATTTCAATGTTTATGTCAACACTCTCTATAGATTACACCACTGATTGAAAAATGACAGTGCCAAAGGATAGATTCTGCCTCCTCCAGAAAGCAGTCACAAAATAGGATAAAAATTATGGCTCCACAGAACCAATGGCAAAACACATGACACACTGCTCAGTGCTATGAGCTGCTCTGCCTGATGGTGTAAGTGTCCTGAGCCCCTGCATGCTTATGAACCAAGCATAAGACTTGCTGTGCCAGCAAACAGGAGTTTAGGGATGCAATGTACTGACTTGCTGAGATACCATCTGCCACCATCCTGTTATATGGGAGACTGAGGGCTAATCCACACTTCCGTTCACCTGGGAAAATGCATGCTTTGGTGCTGAAATGGAACAAACAGCAAGTGGGTTTTCATCAGATTACCCTTTGTTTCAATTTAGCATGAAACCATGGGCTTTCCTGGAGAAAGCAAAGGCAAAATCGCTTGGGCCCAAGCCTAGAAAGCACAAGACAAGAAGAAACCCTGTAGGCCTCACAGGACAAGTAGAAGTGTGGACAAGCCCTCAGTGCAATAAGTGGATGTGGAGCCAAGCTGTCTCCAGAAATATCGGGGGGGGGGATTTCCATTGTTCTTACAGTGGTACCTCAGGTTACATACACTTCAGGTTACAGACTCCGCTTCAGGTTAAGTGCTCCGCTTCAGAAATAGTGCTTCAGGTTAAGAACTTTGCTTCAGGATGAGAACAGAACTCGGGCTCCGGCGGTGCAGCAGCAGCAGGAGGCCCCATTAGCTAAAGTGGTGCTTCAGGTTAAGAACAGTTTCAGGTTAAGAACGGACCTCTGGAACGAATTAAGTACTTAACCCGAGATACCACTGTAATAATAATAATAATAATAATAATAATAATAATAATAATAATAATAATTTATTATTTGTACCCTGCCCATCTGGATGGGCTTCCCCAGCCACTCTGGGCGGCTTCCACAGAGACCAAAATAATAGCTTGGAATCTCCCCCCTCCAAATTCTAAATCATCAATAACCAAGAAGTTAAAGCTGACATTTCTTTCCCTTCACTGCTTTCAGGTGTGGTTAGATTTTGATTCTAGGAACTGAATAAGGGCTGTTGCAAACCATGACTTTTAAAGGACAACAACAATGAAGAACTCTCACAGGTCTTTCAAAGAGATATTCCATGTCAGATGAAACTTCAAAATGTGGGAAATTTTCAATGAAGAGCCATGAACTTTAATCACTCTCCATTTTGATAGCTTAAAGCAGCAATGTGGAATCTGTGGCGATCCAGGTATTGTTGGACTACTGCCAACATACCTGACCAATGGCCATGACAGCCAATTCTGGTGGAATCCCACAGCTTCCCAACACCACAATTCATTCCAGAAAGTTGGTGAAGAACTCCAGTATATCACAACTGTAAACTGAGTAGGGAACTTACTAGATGGGGATATAAAAGTACCCCCTGGAGATACTTTAAACCTTCCTTGAAGAATTACTTTTCCTCTTCTTTTCTCTCTCTCTTCTCCACCTTGGGCACTCCTCATGCATTGGTAAAGAGTAAAAATCTGTGCTGTGTCCAGTAGTGTCCCTTACACTGATGGGAGGTTCTTGGATCCAAAGAAGACTTATGCCACCCACAGCCCACTTCACCACCACCCTCATTCTTCCAAAGAGCCCCCTAATCCTCTGGAGCAGGTTTTCAGGCCACATGGAAGATGAAATAGGGAGAAGGAGCTAGCCAAAATTACCTCCCTCCCTTTCTTCTGCCGATGGAAACCTCTGCTGAATTGAAGAGCCTTCTACCTGCAAGAGGGATACCACTGGATTCAACCCCAATATTTTAAAACCTGATAGCAAATACTGTATACTTAAAAAGATTGGAATTGCCTTTGTCCTTTAAAGCTAGCCCCACCAAAGAATAAGAATGGCTTATTGTTTCTGGGAAAGGTTCAGTCTTAGAACCTCTCTAGCAAATCTCTGAAGAATCTTTGCTTTCCACAGTTGTGAGACATCTCTGATTTTTGTGATGCTGTTTAGACTTGGAACAGGCATATATATTGTTCTCCTTTTGCCATCTCTGGGTTCCTAGGATGAAGTTAAGCATCAAAAGGAAACAGATACAAGATCCTTATCCTTCCGTTTCATTTTTAAAAAAAAAAAAAATCATGTTTTCTTGTCATCCTCTAGAGTGAAATAAGAAGTGGAAAGAAATAAGCAATAGAGATAAGAGGAAATGACCACAAAGAAAGGATTCCAACTCAATGGAAATACAGAAGGATCTTTAATGGCACCCTTGCTCTCCTGTCCCTCTAATAACTGCAAGATATGCTAATGGATCATTTCATTCCAAAGCAGTCACTGCCTTTAAGTAATCTTGTAATCCAAAGAAAGTAAAAAGACCTCATTTTGCTCACCCCATGTTAATTATTGCTCATCTCCACGCCTTTTGCTTAGGGTTAGACTTCTCCATGGCAAGCATGAAAGATAACTCAGTTGTCACCTCCACCACAAATTACTCACATTTATGGAGAACCAGAAGCTGATGTTTACAATACATTCAAAAGAAGGTGTCCCTATCAATGGATAGTCCCAACAGTTTTTAAATGTCTGTTCACCTGGGATCTCAAATTACCATGCAGGGTGGAAACTGGCTCATGCTTTTACTCCAGGCACGTGGTTTTTACTCCTCTCTTCCAAGAGGCTGGTATATTCAGCATCATTGTATTTGGGTAAGTTAAGAATAGCTGATGACATGGGAGCAACCGGTGTCTCCCAATGTGCCGGCAATGCAGAAACAGTCTCATTCTTCCAAACATCTTATTATTTTTATTCCTTATTTGAACTTAGAGCCTGCCTTTCACCAAGTGGTTCTAGAATGTATTACGAAAATATCTCAGTTGAAACAAGCATTCGTTATACTTAAAATGATTGCGTTCATCAAATAAAACCACAAAAGGTGGCTACATATGCCACCACCCTTGTGCACTATATATGTAATTTCCCTACCAGTTCAGCAGTGGAATCAGCTTTCTGAAGCTGAGATGGGGAACCTCAGACCCTCCAGATGCTGCTGAACTACACCTCCCATCATCCTTGACCATTGGCCATGTTGGCAGCAGGGTGACACCCTTGGCCTAATGAAAAATCACAAAGCAAAATCCTAAGCACATTTACTCAGCAGGAGCAGCCAGCGTGGAGGAGCAGTGCTAGGTTCCCGCACTCCTGACAGCAGGGTCAGTGCCATTTCCTGGGACAGTAGGGGAGTGGGGCTGAGCAGCCGTGGGGTCTAGGCTCTGTGTGTGCCCCGGCAGATGTGCTGGATTTATCCCACTGTTGTGTCCATATAACCCTAACCTTGCCACCGCCCTGCCACATTCCTGTACTATCCTGGTAAGTGGCAGAGATGCAACACTGCCCCTCCTGTCACTCAGAAGTAAATCCCACTGAGCGCAAGGGGACCAGTTCCTCCCAGTGTTTAGGACTTCAGCCTAAGCGCTTCACTAATCCTCGTTTGGAAGGTTAGCTGGAACAGAGGAAGCAACACAGCGATACGCTGTGTGTCACTGACCCACTGCCTCGTCGGCTCCCTTATACTGCTTCCATCTTTCATTTCTTCATCTGCTTTGGAAGCTGTGCGCGAGCGGGAAATGAGCCGCTGTGCCACCTTCCTGTTTGAGGCTGGCTGCATAATAAGACGTGCTTTTAGATTACTGGCACCGATTTGTCTCCTGTGTGTCAGTATGTTGCTTATCATTATCATTAGCCCAATGCAAGGCTGGTAGGTCTTTTGATGTGGGAAGAGCAGCGATTAGTTCAAGGCTTCTAACAGACTGGGGGCGGAGTAACTTCTGTTAAGAATCATCTGCGGGCTCAATTTAATATGTATTTGTGCCATATGCTGCGCTGCGGAGGGGGAAGGAAGGAGAGGGAGATGCATTTGAACACACAAAGGGGATATTTTTGTGGGGAAGGCAAAGGGGTTTGCTTTTCCTTGAAAGCTGCTTTCTGTTTAATTTGTTTGCAGACATGAAGCTGTTCAGAAACCTATCGTCATCCTGTTGGACACGCACCTCGTTGGAAAATGGAGCCCCAACATTGGCTTAACAGCCACCTGTTCTCTTGCTTACTGTGGCATGCAGATTCCAGCACTGGGAGTGCACGAAGTTGAGGGTGCCATTCTTGTTTGCACACATATGTATGTTTGTACATCCACACATGCCCCCACACATGTAATCCCCATGAATGGATTGGCTCCACACAATAAGGTGGAGTCCCTCTGTGGAGAGTTGGAAGGACAGAGCTGAAGCTTCTTTGCTAGGGAACTGAAAAACATTTATGGGCTCTTACCTTAGTCAACCAGTTTTGTGGGGTCTGATGAGGATGCTTTGACCATGAAGGAAGAGAAGGCATTTCTGGAGGAAGCAGGTCACGGAGGCAGCTGATAGGACAGGGGTGTGGGACAGTTGTCAGCTAGATGGCTACATTCCCTGGTGAGCCACGTTCCCACCCCGTTGTAAGACTTTGATAAGAGTAGAAGCAGAGAAGTCAAGGAGAAGATTCTTGCAATAATGAAAGATGCTAAGGGATGAACTAACCTGTCCCTATGTCCTTCTCTTGTTGCAGTTGTGCCACAGATGTACAAAGTTTTCCCAATGCCGAAGGTTAGTTTTTGAGAAAACAGAAGTGTGTATGTGTGTGTATGTGTGTTGCAGGCATATGGCATGGATTGCCAATTCCTATGGAAAGCCTGGCGTGCTCTGGTCCATGGGGTCACGAAGAGTCGGACACAACTAAATGACTAAACAACAACAACATGGAAAGCAAAGTCTGGAGTTTGGGACCTGACCTTTCTCCTGTGCCCTCTTTCAGGACATCCTGTGGCACCTGGGCCATTCTGAGGAAAACCACAGGATCCTTGCCTTGGCACTTGAAGCAGTTGAGGTGAGTTATGTCTTTTTAAATGGATGGGGGTTGTGGTGGTAGTGGGATAAGCTGGGGAGGCAGTTCTAAGGAAAGGGCCCATTGTGGCCCATTGCCCACTTCTTGCAGCTCCCCCCTTTTTTTTGCCTCCATGGGCTTCCATGTTCTCTCTTAGATACATGTGATTTGGGAATCAACTTGAACATCGTGAGATAATAGAAAGAACTGGGGTTAAGGCTCCCTCAGAACAATTTCACTCCTTCTTATTAGGAAAGAAGGGGGATCCATTTTGCTGTCTTGCCACCAGGAAGGGGAGAAATAGTAGGCTTGAAGGACTGCAAGATGTCTGCATTGCTCGCAGCTCTGTCTCACTTCAAAACTGTAGTTTCTTTCACACACAGTACAGGCCTTAAACTTGTGTGTCGGGGGGGGGGTGAGGGCAGGGGAAAAGAAGAGAAGCCACCCTCCTGAAATGGCTCTCTCATTCCAGAGACGATTTCTGTACACTTCCACCAGTTGCTGTAAATGAGGGTATGTTCTGAGTCATTAACAATCAATTTGTCCACTCAAAGGCCAGCATGGCTTGGCTAGCATTGGGAGTGGCAGCAGCGCTGAGAAATAACCCAGCTGTTACAGGGGTCATAGATGGCACAAAGGTTTTGCCACACAGTTCAATGGCTCCAGATGAGTGAGGCCTGTGGGGCAGAGTTAGCAGGCTGCAATCTGGAACACAGTTCAGCTGAGGTAAACCCTCAGTGGCTGCCAAGGAAAGGACTATTCCCATACACAGAGATTAGTCTTATTATAGGTATTAGTATTAGTCTGCATTTCATTTCAAGAAGAAATATGTTATGCACAGACATTATTTCTCCCTTCCCCTCTCTCTCCCCCCCCCCACCAAATACCTGACCTGAGTAATAATACCCCATTGTTGTTTTACCATCAGCATGCCCTGCTGTTGTATTGGGATAGTATGGAATATGGATGGGTGAATCTGTCAATTTTGGTTTCTCTTAGTTTCTCATTTTTCCAATCTTAAATTCAGTTCACCACATTGGTTTTCCATTTCCATTTCTTTTTAAAGGCTTCATGAAAGTCCATCATTTCAGTGCACCTGTCTCTTAATATAAACAATTTTTAATGCAATTTTGCCTAATAGGTACATTTTTGCAAGCATTTCCCCCTACTATAATTTTTTTTCTATGTTATTTTCACTAACCTATGCATTTACATGCACACATTCCCACTGAAATATACTCGGAGTCGAGTGTGAATTCCATGCTCTTTATTCAGATCATAGTAGCAGTGAATGAAACTTTCCCCAAAACGTCTAGCTATATATACATTATTTACACAATGGGCCCCGAGTGATTTGCTAATTCCGGGCTGCTCCTGTAGGCCAATCAGGTTGCTGATTCACTTCCACCTGGAGCTGGATTGGGTGGCTCCTGCGGACCAATCAGACTGCTGCATTCTGGATCCTATTGTTTTAGGATTCAGCTCAGTACATCACACCCATAATGTATGGATTTTTGTTCATGTTTTTATTATTGGGGAGCTGCATCACAACATTTGGATCAGGGCAGATTTCAAAGAATAGCTGTGTTTTGGCCCACATAATGCTTCAGCCTTAAAATGTGAACCAGGCTGGATTTCTCTCCCACTCCCTAGCAGGGAAAGGATCGAGCTGGCCTTTCAGATGCAGCTGTCCTTTATAGCTACATACATACTGTGTCTGAAGAAAACTCCACCTATGAACCGCTGCAGCAAACAACTACAGAGGAGCTCAAAATGTCCAAAAAGCACATTTAGTGGGACACAGTGCCCTTCTGGCATACGTAACAATGGCTTACCGTGAGGGGCTGCAGCAGTAAAGCACCTAGGGCGGGGTATAAATAATAAATTATTATTTTGATTATTATAATCCTCCTTGGTTCAGTCACTTCCATCTCTAGGCATGGCCTGGGAATGCAACCCTGTAGAGCTGCTGTGAATGAGTCGAATGAGCCAACTCGGTGCAAGGCAGCTTCCTGGTGTTTCAATAATTGGGATTGCTATTTGAGTTCAAATAAAAATACTTCATGTCATTTTTTAAAAAAGGAAAATCAACATCTGTTCTGTTCTCCAGCCCCGGAATACAATTGCCCTTAGAACTCCCTGGAACAGCTGGACAGTGACTCTTCTCCCAATCCTGCCCCCAGATATTTACAAATTTGCCAGCTTGGTGATTTTCCTTTCTTCCTTTTTCTGCAGTAGGAGATCTGCACTGAAAGGCTTAACTTTTATGGAAAGAGAGAAGGTTGAATCCTGCCTTGGCCAGCGATTAAAACAGCTTTTTTATTCAGCAGCTTACTTGGAAACGTTCCCTAATCATAACGGCTGCACATATCTCTGATGATCAGAGTTTGTTTCTGCATGCATGATATTTACATAACTGTATGAGGCCATTAAATGCCTGCACCCAATTAAAGCCAGAACAATTCACTGAATAATTCCTATGCTGACCAAGCTGCTCAGTTTTCGGGTTGCCAAACTGGTTCCGTAGTCGCTGAGCCTTTTGCCACAGCAATGAAGCCCCCCCTCCCCATCCCTCAGCTAGGGAGATTAATTGATAACTATTCTCACAGCTGGAAATAGCTTTGCCTGACTTTGAATTTCCCAGTTCCTCAATGCAGTGTAGCCCATTGCGGAAACTATTCAACACACCATAAATCACAGAATGTGATACATTTTGCTTTTTTCCGCTTTATATTTTATATGAAAAAACTAGCCTTCTGTCGTTCATAATGATATGCACTTAATTTCAGCTCAGAAAGTGGCTAACTGTTTTTTTTTTGGAGTTCCATTCCTCCAAGTGCCCTTCTGCATCATCCAAGCAGTCAATGTGCCAAATGCAAAAGAATTTGGCCAAAAAGGGAGAAAACACCAAGGTCAAAGTCAGGATATCGCTGAAATCAAGGATGTCCACCCCCCCCCCCAGTTATTTACAGAGCCAGTTGCCTAGATTCAAATATCAGCTGCATTCTGAATTGAGATGACATAAAGAACATAGTTGCAGAGGTCATGCCTTGCCTATAGAAGGTTTGATAGATATGGGCTAGAACTGTAGGCTGTGAATTGCCAGTGGTCCGCAAGCTTCATTCAGGTAGTTCATGGCATGCCTGTAAAAATACAATTAAAAATCATCCAACACCTAGCACAGTACATTACAATTCCTACTACAGTGGTACCTCGGGTTACAGATGCTTCAGGTTGCAGACACTTCAGGTTACAGACTCTGCTAACCCAGAAATAGTACCTCGGGTTAAGAACTTTGCTTCAGGATGAGAACAGAAAATTTGCAGTGGCAGCGGGAGGCCCCATTAGCTAAAGCGGTGCTTCAGGTTAAGAACAGTTTCAGGTTAAGAACGGACCTCCAGAACGAATTAAGTTCTTAACCTGAGGTACCACTGTACAGGCAGAAAATATTATTAATTAGTTCTCTGAGACCCTCCAGGAACCACTTGGCTAGATGAATCAATAACTGGACCTTCTTTTTGAGAGAGCCCTTAAACTACAGTTTCCTGATTTGGACATCACAGGAAACAGTGGTTTAAGAGATGAGAAGGAAAGGACTGGAGTGAGAGAGAAGGGAAACACCTGGGAGACTTTGGCTTGCATTCTAAGCTTGTGCTTGTTCTTCCCACCCTTCAGGTATTTATAGGAGCTATGGCCCATGGGCATGCAGCTCTGGCATGAGTTCAAGGGCTTCTGAACTAAAGGACTCTTGAGTTGTGACTCTCAGTCATCAGCCAAGCATTCCCTGTTGGCCCAAAACTGAGGAGAGTTCTGCTTCCAGTTTGTTGTGGCTGTTTTAGTGTACCTGATGTAATGGTTTGTAAACTGCACACTTTATTGATTTTTATTGTAGTGTTTCATTTGTTGTTTTAGATTGTATGCCCTTCAGGGTAGAATTCTTATTTTGATTGTGTACAGCACTATGTACATTGATGGCACTATATTAAACAAACAAACAAACAATAGTAGATGCCAAATATTTAGTAGTGATAAAGGAGTGGGCTTTGGGAAAGAATTCTCAAGGTTCAAAAAAGAATTTACTGGAGAACAATGAGAAATGTATAAGCTACTGTTAGAATGGGACACTAAAGATGAAGAAGTTAAAGCTGTAATGATACACTGGGCAAAAGATGTGGGTTACAATATACAATTTAATTGATGAGAGAAGTTATGGAAAGAGAACTTAAAATTTACGGCTTGTTGTACATTGAAAGAAAACTATATGAAAATGATGTACTGTTTGTATTTGACTCCAGTAAAACTAGCAAAAATGTATAAAAACACAAACATGTATAAAAATGCTATACAATGAATTGGGGGGGGGGAAATGTTTAAGATAACTTTTATCAAAAAACCAGAAGCCTTTTTACTAGGGTTAACAGGAGACGAAATACCAAAAGAATTACGGTAAAAAGACTATTTATGTATGCAACAACAGCTGAAAGAATGTTACTTGACCAGAAGTGGAAGGAAGAGAAAGTCCCAACTGAAGAAGAGTGAATAACCAAGATTATGGACTATGCTGAAATGGCAAAGATGACCGAGAGGATCAGGCACCAAGATGACAAGAAATTTAGTCAAGAGTGGGAAAAGAGTATAGAATATCTTAAAGACCACTGTGTATACTTAAAAATGTTAGCAGGATTGTTGTAACATGTATAATGTAATATTAGCTAAGGTAAAAAAGGAGATAAAATGGATAAGAAAAATGTAATTAGATGCAAAAAATATAGGGGGAAATTTGGAAATCGGGGGTGGGGGGTAGTCCAAGGGTTTCATGTAATCCCAGGAGTGTACAATTTGAAAACGATGTGAATGTATAAGAATTTTGCTTTAAAAATGAAAATAAAATATTTTTTAAAAGATGCCAAATAAATGGGCAAGCACATAGTTCATTTCTCACTCAATAAACCACTGTTTATTAGACTTGGGTCATGATGTCTGAATCAAGCATAAGCACTTTGGGTAGGCTAACCTGTTTCAGTGTTTTGCAATGCAGTCCTGCACATATTTCTTCCCACAGCCCACAAATAGTCCGAAAACATCCACCCACACGGCCAATTTATTTTAAATGCACAACAAGCACTCTTTCTAGCAACACACATTTTCATTTTCTCTTGTAGAAAAGGAATGGAAAGTAATAAATGGGCTGGTGACCCAGTCGTTTTACACCCTGAAATGCCTGGGTTGGTATGGAATAAGGTTACGATGCCAAATGCACAAGTTACTGGAAGAATAAAGCAATGGAAATAGGCTCTCTTGGAACCAGGAGATCAGGGTTCATTTCCAAGCTAGACTCAAACACTTCCTTCTTTTGCTGTTTTCGTTTCATAAGAAATGTATGAGAGCCAATCATGGAAGGGATGCATTACTAGACCTGTATTCATAAATTGAGAAGGTTACTCGATTTATAGAGGCTCATAGAGTTTAGGCAATAAAGTCACAGAAAACTAAAGGCAGTCTTCTACAAATCTGTGTTTCATCAGCTCTCCAACATGTCATGTATATCGTGTCCCCCTCCCAGAGAGCACGTGTTGTGGTGAGATCATCAAGACTGACTTCTCTGCTGTTATGGGTGGGAGCTATTGGATAGCCAAAACAACCCGATTGGTGGTCCCTCGGTAGCTGGGGTAATTCTGGCCAATGGGATCGTTTCATGCATTAACCGAGGGACCTATATGTACCGCTGCATGTTGTGTTGAGCTTCCTCTTTTCGCCTCATGCACTGGATCACCCGCCCACCCACCCTATATTTAGGGTTCGTTATGACCTTGCTATGCCATCGTGGGTCATCTGTTTTTGGGACAGGGACCTGGTGTTGGGATACTGCCAGGGAGATAACATCCATCTGAGCCCCCAAGCCGGCTGCCGGACGATCCATCGACCTCCCGTAGTCACGCAGTCACGCAGTATCAGCAATTAGCGACACGAAGCCTTAGGAATAGATTGCCACATTCCTAGGCTGGTGCACACTCTTTCAGCAGAATTCACACAGCAAAAGATGCACAGCAGGAGAGCATATTTACAGTTTATTCAACGTTGGTCAGAACAAAGAAAAGAAGTGACCGTCTGCTTCAGCGTTCAAGCACAGACAGAGAAAACGAAACCAATAGCAAACATAAACATCCTGTAACAGGAAATACGCAGACTCTGTGACTCACAGCCTGCTCCCTTTTAAGGTGGAACAGAAATATCCTAACACCTGGTAGGAATTTTCCCATTTGGCTGATTGGCTGGTGCCACTTGGGTTTCGCCTGCCGCGTAGCAAATCATCCCAACTTTGTAAGGTTTGGCGGTTAGGCATTGGTTCAATGTGGAGTTGAGGGGAGGTTGTCACACCTGCCCCTCCAATGCGCAAAAGGGTATTCCGTTAAAGGAATCCAGGGGCTCGCCTTGCTTTTGTCCGATCCCTTTCTGGGGTTAGGGCCACGCCAGAGCCTCTGGGAGCATTTGGGGTGAGCTTGAGTCTGAGCCTGGTCCAATGCTCCCCCAGGATGTTTTCCCTTACTGACCTCTGCCAGAGTCCAGTCGCCAGCGCTGCCCTGCCAAGGTCAGGTGCAGCTAGTCAGGAACCAATGCCTAAGCAAACCACTCACGATCTGTAATCAATAAAGTTGTGGCCAAAATTATGCCAATAACCTTAAACTAAATTCTGTGTCAATTGTGTCTTTATTTATTGGGGGAGGTCTTGGGATCTTAACACACAACTCATGGGCTCCTTTCTATACATAGGCCTAGTTTAAAGAGTCACGTATCAAGACTCATTGCCTCTGCTGTGTGTAACAAAATAGGCTGATAATGGCCTGGTTTGTTTGATAATAGTAAGCCATAAGACAATAACTTTGGGGGTCAAGATTACCATTGGCCTGATGTAAACTACAGGGGAAAGTGCCTCTTGCAATGGGCTTGAGAAACAGTGGTTGCCAGGGTGACCAGGTGGGAGGGATGCTAGAAGGGGAAGGGGAGGAATTGTTTTTGGAAAGTGCTGCTGGGAAGGAGAAGGAGGCAGTGGCTCCAGCAGAAGCCATGCTGGCTGGCTGGCTGGAGCAAACTGTTACAGAGAGACCCTGGGATGGGGCTTAGGGTGCCTCTGAACCCAGTGCTGGGAAGGACAATGCAAATGCTGTGTCTCCCTCCATAAAATTCAGCTGTAAATGTGTGTCAATAAACCGTATTTCATAAAGTCAGCAGACTCTGCCGTTCCTCATTCCACAGGAACACAAAACCTGGTTAAGTGCCAAGACATCCCCCCCACAAACTTGGAATCTTGCTACCGCTTAGCAGAGATTGGGATGGCCTGCAACAATATGTCTGCATCGTAAGTCTGCTGTAATATGCAAATTGGCAGCTCATCTAGAATCATAATGTAGCCGCACAGATTAAAAATGCCCTCGACTGCAGGTGGGCAGCATCAGAATTAATTTTTCCTGGAAACGTAAGCCAAAGAAAAGGAAGAGGAGAGTGGAGGTGTCAGGGACTGAGTCGCCATCAGGTGACTGGAACCATGTCAAAGCCGCTAAAAGTGAAACAAGCAGAAACCTTGCTCCTTTGTGGATGCTGGCCATCCATATCACAAAACAAATCGCCCTAATACAAAGCACAGAAAATCAGCTAGTAAACAAGACAACTCTAATTATTTAACAGCAGACTCTGGAATAATTAAATGCTGGTAACCCAAGTAGCTAAAAGCCAATTATGTAACCACAGGATCCAAAATATTACAGCCGCGTTATCTAAATGAGTAACTAGCAGCTATTTATTTTAAAGTTCATCCCCAGGCACCTCTCTTAAATTCCATATGCCCAGATCTTTATCGTTTATTGTTTATAGCAGGGGTGGGGAACTGGGTTCAGCTAGCAGACCGGATCCAGAAACTCTCATTCCTGTACCCCCCCAAACCCTTTATGGGGCCATTTTGACAGGTTTTATGACAGCAAAAATAAAAATAAAAAAATAAATCTGCCCAATATTTGATTGTTTATTGTTTAGATGAGAACATTCAGGAAGCTGTGTTCAGGAGTGGAATAATGTGGGGAGGGGGTGTCTCTGCTGCTTTTCAGCTTAAGATGACACCCTTCTTAAGGATGCAATTTTATTTCATATGCATCTAATGCCATTTTTTTGCATCTCTAGGGACTGAAGAAACCAAGGCTAAGCACCACAGATGGACACATTTTCACAACTAAAATAATATGATATTGTCTGGATCATTGTAACAGATGGTTTTACGAATAAAAGTGTTTATTATTATTCTGCATTTGTGCCATTCAAACACGGAATCTGATATGGGCACAGAATTCAACATCCTGGGCCCTTCTGGTGTTGATCCTGTATAGATCTGCTCCCCAGCAAGTGGGAAGTCAGAATTTTGCTGGGTGTAAACCCCAAAGAGACATTTAGCCATGACTCAGTGCAGCAATTGGTAGACTTCAGATAGATGCATCCATCATTCTTGCTTTCACAGGCTGTGAAGCGATGTGGGTGGAAGAGTTTGATCTGATATATATTGTAATATCTTGAAATATTCATGAATACAACTAGAAACAAATATTTAAAAATAAGACATGAAGGAATTAACCATTTTGTATTTTTATTTGACCAGGAGAGTCAAAGTTCAGCCCAGGAAAAAGAAACTTCAGGATCCAGAAACTTAAAAGCTCAAGTGGGTGGGGGAGAGAAACTAAATAAATTTTGGGAAACTATACTGGCTTTCTGATTGGCCAAGAGGTTGAGAGGAAGTGTTAGAACAATCTCCTCTCTCCTCTCTGTCACGTGCTGTCCTGACCCCCCCAAACCACTTTGGGGGGAGCATGGGGGCACAGCAGAAGCAGCTCCATTGAGCTTGTAGGACTTATTGCGCCAGTTCCTACTAGCACAACTGTTTAGTTGAATCCATCCAGTGCTTTTTCCAGGGGGTACTAAAGGGTATGCAAGACCAATACCTCTTTTTGTTGTTGTTGATAAAAAGTGTGGCATTTACTGTAACAACTTCATGGTGAGTACCAGCACCTATTTTTCTAGACAAAAAAGCACTGAATCCAGCCCATAACTTAAGGGGTACTGATTGCTGTAAGGACATCACTGGCTACAACTCCCGAGTTCCCTGGGAACAGGGGTTGCTTGTTCATCCGCTCTGCCATTGTAGCTCTGGGATATTGATTGTAGGCCGGTATTGCAGTGGAGTGTTCAGCAGCAACAGAGATAGTGAGACTGAAAGAAAAGTTGTTAAGCACATCCTACATTAGATTTGTGATGGTGGCATTGCAGTCAGGAGCTTATTTGAGAATATCAGAGTGATGTGTGGGATTAGCTGCCTTCAGCTTCAGCACCCACTGAGCTCCCGAGCTTGATGGACTTACATTCTAATCCTGTTTTAATATATTTCCTATTTCCTCATTTCTGATGATCTCCAAGCCCCTCAAAATTCTACCCTCGGTGCAATTGCAAGCCTGCTAATAAACAGCGTGCCATTATTTTGAGGTATTCTGCATTGTTATGTTGCTTTTGTGGTACTGATCATTGCAACTTCCTAAGATGGCCGCTGTTCCATTTCAATGCCACTCTGATGCTTAATCGTCAGCATGTATTACACTTGTCATGGAAGGATAACAGGAAGGAAAATATAGGCCCAATTCTCCAGAGATGCAAATGAGAACTAGGCAGCAGTTTGTAGCTTGCCGTTCTGTTCTTCTTAAAACAAATATCAGTATATTCTTCTTTTAATGATATCACTGAACATACCTCTGTGTGTCCTTTGTGAGGGGTGTCAGTACATGGGAGTTGCCTGAGTTGCATGGGAGTCTCTGATGGGATCATTCCCATGGTTTTTATCCATAATACATGAAGTACCTTTAGGAGGGACAGCAGAAAATGCTGCTCTCCTGCAACAAGCAACCAAGTTTACTGCCAGGGAAAGGATGATGTATGGAGCTAGCCAGAGACTTCAAGATTACTTATTTAATTCTCTACTCTTTGGCAGTCTTGCTGGACAACTCATTTAGCTGCTCCTCGCTTTGGATTCCTAGATGCAATACAGAGATAATAGCATGCCTCCAAAGACCAGCAGTAATTTGATGGCAGGTGCCTATGGATGCTCTTCAGTATAAGGCATGGCAGGAGGGAGCCTTCATATGATTTTCTTTTGAAGTCCTTTGACTGATGTTGCAGGTGCTATTGCACAGTGTTAATAACCCACATAAGCTGATTTTTCCCGGTGGCTGCAGTGGGCATGTTTGGTTTCCCCATTTTTTATTTTTTATTTTGCCCATAGCTAGAGAAACAGAGTGGTGATATGTGCAAAGCAGGGGGGGGGGGGCATTCTCTTTTTGGGAGCAAGGAGTCTCTTGCATTTCCCATATAACTCTTCCCACAAAAGACAGAGAAGCCCTCTGTTTAGTTTTTCCGCACTTCCTCATGTCCTACTGCTTGTCCCCAGGGGGAAAAAACTGTTCTTTAGTGCTCAGTTGGAGCAAACAGCAATCAGGTTTTCTGTGGATTGCCATTTGTTCCAATGTAGAGCTAAAGAGTGGGTTTTCCCTGGGAAAGGAGCAGGGCAAACTGCTGAGGGGTTCAGTGAGATATCCCATTCAACAACCTAGCTGCTTTCTGCACCAACTGCAGCTTCTGTATTAAGCCCACAAGCAGCTAGATGCTCACCATGTGCAGGTATAACGTTTGAATAGGCCTAAATACAACCCCCCCCATGCACACCTGAGTGTACAGTGGTACCTCAGGTTAAGAACTTAATTTGTTCTGGAGGTCTGTTCTTAACCTGAAACTGTTCTTAACCTGAGGTACCACTTTAGCTCATGGGGCATCCCGCTGCCGCTGTGCTGCTGCCGCATGATTTCTGTTCTCATCCTGAAGCAAAGTTTTTAACCCAAGGTACTATTTCTGGGTTAGCAGAGTCTGTAACCTGAAGTGTCTGTAACATGAAGCATCTGTAACCCAAGGAACCACTGTACAGCTGATTTCTGCATTGTTAAATGGAAGTAAATGTTTTTCAGGACATGGTGGTCTGAAGTTTACACATGTATGTCATATTCAAATGTTATACCATGCCATGAACATCCTTTGGGTCAGGAGAGATTTTGCCTTTTCCCCTTTACTTTGTGGAGCCTGCCAGTGTCTAAAAATAGAGCATGATACAATGCTACAGTATGAAGGTGAACTCTTCTGGGAATGAGATGCAGCTGAATAGCTGAAGTTTATGTCCCTGTCTCAAATGTACCTGAAGGGAATTCCACATCAGAGCTCAGAAGGGAAACAACCTGTGAACTTAATGGAAGGCAAGGCTTGAATAGGCTGTTGTGCACCAGTCTCTCTCTCTTTAGCGATCACTCATAGCCAAGTAAGATTGTCTTCCAGGAATATGGTCTTAAAGGTGTATCCGTGACTGTCAACTGAGAGCAGAAGGCCATGAAGGGCAGAATTGATGGCAAATGACTCAGCCTCTCTAACTGACAAAGGTTTAATGTTGCTGCCATAAATGCATGGAAAACCACAGGAAATTTATTCATATGGTTATCATGCTCTACCTGCCAGAGATGTCTACCTGTCAGCAGGTAGACCCTGAGTAACATACATGGAAACTATCATGGAGGCTAAATGGCACCGTCTCACTCATGTAACCAGCAGCCTCTATGTTGGGGCTTGGCTTGAGCTATTAGAGCAGAATCAACACCCGGTATAAGTCAAAATATTTCACATCTGGCTACCAGATGAATTTTTTGCAAACCCTTTGGGAAACATTGTTTTTTACACAGCCCAGAAGTAGCACATGATGAACTTTCCAAAATGGCCTGGTGTGTAATCAGAAAAGGTTCAGAAAAGAGGAACCCAAATGTTCAAGGGGGTGGTGTGACTCCCCTATGAGGAGTCCCTATGAGGGACTTTTTAAAAATCCAGAACTCACTGGAACTCAGTTCTGGCATCTCTCAGGTGGGCATCATTTTCTAGAAAAATAACACTGGTTGCAATGTTTTGTACTTCCTAGTTTAGAGAAAAGGCAAGTGAGAGGTGTCCTGATAGAAGTTTATAAAATTAATGCATGACATGGAGATAGTGGATTGTCAAAATGTTTTTCTTCACCTCTCATAACGTAAGAACTTGTAGGCATCCCGTGAAGCTGAACATCAGAAGATTTAGACAGATAAAAGAAAGTCCTTCTTCATGCAGCACATAGTCACATTACGGAACTGGCTCCCTCAGGAGGCAGCGATGGCCACCAAACTGAATGGCTTTAAAAGAGCATTAGACAAATTCATGGGGCGGGGGGAGGGTTATCAATGGCTACTAGCAATGATAGTTATGCTTGGTCTCCACAATTTGGGGCAGCTAAGCTTCTGAATTATAGGGACACGGGTGTTGTTGTGGGTTAGGACTTGCCGATCAGAAGGTTGGCAGTTCCAATCCCTGTGATGGGGTGAGCTCCCGTTGCTCGGTCCCTGCTCCTGCCAACCTAGCAGTTTGAAAGCATGTAAAAGTGCAAGTAGATAAATAGGTACCGCTCTGGCGGGAAGGTAAACGGCGTTTCCGTGCGCTCTGGTTTCCATCACGGTGTCCCGTTGCGTCAGAAGCAGTTTAGTCATGCTGACCACATGACCTGGAAGCTGTATGCCGGCTCCCTCAGCCAATAAAGCGAGATGAGCACCGCAACCCCAGAGTCGGCCACGACTGGACCTAATGGACCCGGGTCCCTTTGCCTTTACCTTAAGCTTCTGAGTACACCAGTTGCTGGAAACCACAGGAGGTGAGAGGGCTCTTCTGCTTAAATTCTGCTTGCTGGTTTCCCACAGGCATCTGTTTGTCCACTGTGAGAACAGGATGCTGGACTAGATGGGTCATTGGCCTGATCCAGCAAACTGTTATTATATTCTTAATTCCACAAGAAGTGTTTAAGCCAAGACACTGCTGAGCAGGAAAAAAATGCACTCACCTCCCTGGTTTGAACTTGCTCCCTGCCTTGCAGGTCTTTTCCCACCTGCCGTGGGAGGGCGGAGCCCTGACTGGCTGCAACTGCAAAAGCTGAACAGATTCTTAGGCTGCGGTATTGCTTAGAGTTTTGTTTGGGGGGAGAGGGTTGTTATTGATATTAATTTTCAGAACTTTATTTTGTACCTTCATGATGATAAGCATGGAAATTGATCGGTTTGGTTGTGAACTTTTATGACTACTTTAGTTACGTTTGAATTACGTATTTTTTCATGTTGCAAGCCAACTTGAGCATGGTTTCCCCTGAAAAAACATGCTGTTTGCTGCTGAATCAGAACAAGCGACAGTCTGCAAGAAACTTGATCGCCTTTTGGTCTGATTCAGTGGTAAACTGTGGGATTTCCTGGGGGAAGCAGTGGGGCAAACAGAGGTATGGATGAGTCCTAAGTGCATGTATCAGAGGCATCAAATTTTAGTTTGTACTATGAAGGTCCATATTTTTCTGGGTGCTCCAGCCCTGCAAATTAGTACAGCTCCAAAGCTTTAACCAATCTTATGCTAGCCTGATTATTTCATGCTTTGCCAATGTATAAATCCTTTTTCTGCTCAGTTGCAGAGGGGATTGTGTCCTCGGAGGATTTATCTTAGGCCTGTAGCCACTGCAGGAGGAAGAGATGCTGTGGAAAGCAAAGTGATGTACTTTAATTTTATTTTTAATTTTTTACTATTTTAATTTTATGGATAAAATAGTATTTTTATCCTAATTGCCCAATATAAACAAAAATAAAGCCTGCTCCCAATTTCCAGTCTTCTTGTGTCCTGGCAGCAAAACAAATGAAATAACCAACAGGATTGTTAAATGTTATAGAATAATGTTTATTTTATTAATAATAGTGCAAATGTATTAAAATTATTGTTGTTTTTATAAGCCTGTTTTTTTTAAAAAAAAATAGCATTAAACATAAAGGTAAAGGGACCCCTAACCATCGTGGATGACTCTAGGGTTGTGGCACTCATCTCGGCGTACAGCTTCTGGGTCATGTGGCCAGCACTGGCGAACCAGAACAGCGTACGGAAACGTCATTTACCTTCCCGCCGGAGCGGTACCTATTGATCTACTTGCACGTTGATGTGCTTTCGAACTGCTAGGTTGGCAGGAGCAGGGACCGAGCAACGGGAACTCACCCCATTGCGGGGATTCGAACCGCCAACTTTCTGATTGGCAAGCCCTAGGCTCTGTGGTATAGACCACAGCACCACCCGCATCCCTAGCATAGTGGCCTGCTAATAATTCAGAAATGCGCAGGACGCCAAACAGTGTAACTAGTACCATAACAACATCAGGATCTGCTCTTTTGATACTTTCTTGCGCTGTGGTCTAAACCACTGAGCCTCTTGGGCTTGCCGATTAGAAGGTTGGCAGTTCGAATCCCCGCAATGGGGTGAGCTCTCGTTGCTCTGTCCCAGCTTCTGCTAACCTAGTAGTTTGAAAGTATGCCAGTGCAAGTAGTTAAATAGGTACCACTGTGGCAGGAAGGTAAATGGCGTTTTCATGCATTCTGGCTTCTGTCACAGTGTCCTGTTGCGCCAGAAGCAGTTTAGTCACATGACCCAGAAACTGTCTGTGGGCAAACGCCAGCTCCCTTGGCCTGAGAGTTAGATGAGCGCCACACCCCATAGTCGCCTTTGACTGGACTTAACCATCCAGGGGCCCTTTACCTTTTTTTTTTTTTTACTTTATTCTCAGCACACTGAGTTTGTGTGTGTGTACAGCACAAGCTGCAAATCTCATTTCTCATGCAATGATGCTGTCACCTTCACTTGATATTACTGTATCTTGGTAGTTGCAGAACATTTGCTTTCATGTTTTTGGCTGCTGAATTAGATTCTTCACCCAGAAATGGAAAAGTTATTTTATATTTTTCGTCTACTGAAATTCCTTCATTTATCTATTCATTGTACTACATCAGATCATGTCAAGTCACTATATCAAATCATTACGTCAGATCAAATGAGCCACAGTAAGGTGCATGCCAGACTACATGCGTGAAGGTAATATTTGCAGGATTTGAGATTTGACGGGGTGGTGGTTAAAAAGAGGGCCAATTACATACAGGTTTAGCATTTTGATTAATTTTCACCAAACAGCCTATGTGGTAAGCCAAATTTTAAACTTCATATATAACGTGGGGCGGGGGGGGGGGGGGGAAATCCATATGAATACAATTTTCACCTGCAATATGCAACTTGAGGCTAGAAAGGAAATGTTCTTGCCCTACATTTCTCCACTGTGTCAAATACTGCACCTGAGGGAATCCCACACAGTGGAATGGATGTCTTTGTTTAATAATCTGTGCAGTCCCTCTATGCAGAGTAGTCTCCTGGAGACAAAGTCCACCTCCTTCTGCATAATAGACCTTGAACAGAGAAATCGGTACTGCAGACCTGTACATTTTCCTTAATATTACAGCCGACTCTTCGGTAATAGAGTTAGAACCAGCCTCCCTCTTGATTGGTTTTGGGAAAATCCTGCTTGAGAACACTTCCAACCTTAATGTGTTAATACACATTGCCGTTTCCCCCCCAGGAAAACCCTGGGTTTAGTACTGAATCAGAACAAACAGCAGTTGGGTTTTCCATGGATTCCTGTTTGCTCCCATTTTTGTGAGGATAAAATGGGGAGGGGAGAACCATGTGTACCACCTCAAGCTTCTTGGAGAAAAAGCTAGTACAGTGGTACCTCAGGTTACATACACTTCAGGTTACATATGCTTCAGGTTACAGACTCCACTAACCCAGAAATAGTGCTTCAGGTTAAGAACTTTGTTTCAGGATGAGAACAGAAATCATGCTGCGGCGGCGCGGCGGCAGCAGGAGGCCCCATTAGCTAAAGTGGTGCTTCAGGTTAAGAACAGTTTCAGGTTAAGAACAGACCTCCAGAATGAATTAAGTACTTAACCTGAGGTACCATTGTACTGTATATAAATGTAATAAATACCTTTATCAGAAGTGGAAAATATCACCTGGGCGTCACGTTACATTCCTGGTGTTTATCTTTATGTGTAGCTATACAAATCTCCAGGTAGGCAAAGTGGGTGTTGTATAAACAACAGCTTGGTGACATTAATGTAAGATGAGGGTCTCAGAAAGATTGTGCTTCTTGAAAGAAATAAATGCTTGGAAATGGGAAATGTGGCCAGATGCATATTTTACAATGTCATATTTCATTTGAAGCTGAAACAAACAGTATTTTTCAGCTTGATAATGCCAATATTGTCATAGTATTAATATACAGTGGTGCCTCGCAAGACGAAATTAATCCGTTCCGCGAGTCTCTTCGTCTTGCGGTTTTTTCGTCTTGTGAAGCACGGCTATTAGCGGCTTAGTGGTTTAGCGGCTATTAGCAGCTTAGCGGCTTAGCGGCTATTAACGGCTTAGCGGCTATTAACGGCTTAGTGGCTTTAAGAAAAAGGAAACAAACTCGCAAGAACTCGCAAGACATTTCGTCTTGCGAAGCAAGCCCATAGGGAAATTCGTCTTGCAGAACGACTCAAAAAACGGAAAACCCTTTCGTCTAGCGAGTTTTTCGTCTTGCGAGGCATTCGTCTTGCGGGGCACCACTGTAACTTTTTTGTAAATGTTTCTATCTTCTTTTATTAAATTGCTTTCTTTTTAAGTGGCTTGATTCATCTCTTGATATAGCGTGTTCTCCTTCATGGAGAGCACGTGTTGCGGTGGGGGCCTGCCAGGACACTCCAAAGTTGGGGGCGGGCTAATTGATCGTTGGCCACTGATGCGATTGGGACTTCCCTTGTTGGGAAGAAGTTAATGTTGCCATTTGTTGATTGACAGCCAGAAATGCTAAAACTCCTTGCACGAGGCTAGGGCTTCCTCTTTTCGACCGTGCATCGGATTGCCCGTCCCCCCCCCCTAGAATTAGGGTTGTTCACTTTGACCTTGCTATGCCTGTCATGGGGTCGTCTGCTCTGGGGGCAGGGGCCCGGTAGGAATTTTGTCCATCTGGCTGATTGGCTGGGGCCATTTGGTTTTTGCCTACTGCGTAGCAAATCGTCACAACTTGTAAGGTTGCGGTTAGGCATTGGTTTATGGTTTGGTTGGTTGAGGGGCATGGATTGGTTGTGCCTGCCCCTCTAATGCTGCTGCTGCAAGGGATTCCGTTAAAGGAATTGGGGGCTAACTATTGCTTGTCCACTCTGTCAAGGGGGCTCAGGCCATAGCAATGAGCTCCTGGTTGCATTTGGGGTGAGGACAGGTTCCCTGCTCCGTCGCTACCCCCAAGTGTATTCCCCTATTCTGACTTTCGCATCGTGCGGAATGTCAGTCTGTCCCCCACGGTGGGGGCAGATAGTCGCAACCAATGCCTAAGCAACCACTCACAAATTTGTATTTTAATAAAGTTGTGGGCAAAATTATGCCAAAAATCTTAAACAAAACATTCTGTGTGATGTGTGAGTTATTGGGATGGCCCTGGGGACCTCAACATGCAATAAGGGGAAATCGTCTCATATGATAATATCTGTCAATTAAAATAATACTTATACTAATCTTGTGCACAGTTTATTGGACTAGTTCATTCAATACATGCTGATGAAACCTTGACAAAAATCACATGGAGCCAAGGACTTTCAACCCATGTGAGTCAGCCAAATTCTCCAAGGCCAGGTTGCATATTTACATTTCACATTTCACTGGATTTAATTATGCATCTACAATAGTTCTTTACTGTGATGAATAATAGCCGTGAAACACATTAACTATTTGTTCATAGTGTATTTATTAAAATAAATAATATGCTAACTAGGCTTACTTAATGGTGACTTTGCATTAGCCATTTCTCTTTGGCATCTTTATTTTCTAAGATTTGTAGTACCTGACCTATTTGCTGTATTTTACTTTTAATAACATAAGAAACATCTAAATCTAACTATATCCTATGGGAAAAGATATTGAATGTAGTTCTAATGCTAAAATTAATCACCATGTCCCAAAATTATTAATTATGTTTCTACTTGCATTTATTTATTTATCTATCTGAATTATTTATATCTTGCTTTTCATTTTAAAAAAGACTTAAAGAAAAATAATAAGAAAAGCATCCTTTAACATTTCAAGATAAAATACTTCAGCATTAAATCAGCGCGTGCGCGCACACACACACACACACACACACAGAGGGAGAGAGAGAAGAAGGGGGGAAAACAAAGGAAAACCCCATTTAATCTTAAATAAAAGAAATCAATTAATAATTTCCTTCTGGAACAAAATGTTTCCAACACTAATCCAAAACCAAGAAGGGGTGGGCTTTCTTGCAACCTACCAATCAAATATTTGCCAGTGACAGATCACAAAGGAGGGGTCTGTGAGACTGATCTTAATGCTCAAGGTGGGTTCATGTGGGTAAAACTGGTCTTTAAGATAAATTTGACCTGGTTCATTCAGTTATGCTTACCTCAATAGATGTCCCTGGCCTCTGTTGTACTGAACAAGCACAATATTAAAGGGCATTATCTTCACAAATGGATTGTGTAGAGCAAGGACAACCATTTTTCAGGCTGAACTGCCTGGGACAAAATACTTGGGCAGGTTCTGTTCCCCATCTATTTGCCACTCTTGACTTATAACATATTGTTCTGGGAGGATGGCCAGTTGTACCCAGGAGGTGATAAATGCTTCTAAAAGAAGAGAGATCCCTGCCACTTTGAGGGACATGGTCCATAAACCATTCCTAAATGAAGCATCTTCGGAATTGGACCATTGATCCAACCATTCTCGCAAATATTTTATTTTCATAGAGGGTGGTGGGAGCTCAACTTACAGCCACTTTTGAAGAATACAGAGTATGCAAGTTCATTTCAATCCTGCTTCCAGTCTCAGTTTGATAATGAAACTGCCTTGATCTCCCTGGAAGATCATTTAAATGAGACAAATGCAAAATGAGAGTGTCCCTGTTCATTCAGATCTTAATGCCATAGAATAGGGTTAAACAAGGGATGCGGGTGGTGCTGTGGGTTAAACCACAGAGCCTAGGACTTGCCGATCAGAAGGTCAGTGTTTCGAATCTCCATGACGGGGTGAGCTCCCGTTGCTCCGTCTGTGCTCCTGCCAACCTAGCAGTTCAAAAGCATGTCAAAGTGCAAGTAGATAAATAGGTACCACTCCGGCGGGAAGGTAAACGGCATTTCCATGCGCTGCTCTGGTTCACCAGAAGCGGCTTAGTCATGCTGGCCACATGACCCAGAAGCTGTACGCCGGCTCCCTTGGCCAATAAAGTGAGATGAGCGCCGCAACCCCAGAGTCGGCCACAACTGGACCTAATGGACCTAACTGGACCCTTTACCTTAGGGTGACCTCCAGGTTTTACTGGACTAGAACTCCCACCATCTCTATCTATTGGCCCTGCTAGCTAGGGCTGAGGAGAAATGTAGCCCAACAAATATCTGGAGGGTACCACCTTGGCTTCCTTGGCCAATGAACATGGTACTGTATCTTCTACATCTGGGATGAAAATTGTTGCCACTATGTTCTGCTCGCTCCCTTCTTACATGACAGATTGGTTCCTAGGGGTAGTACAGGAGGACATTTATTGTGTCCCATGGCATTTGTGCTTTTGGATACCACAATACTATTTCATCTCCTACTGCAGTGGCCCTGGGAAAGCTACATTTCCCAAGAGCCAGTGAAGCCTGTTGTGAGAATGCTGGCTAAATCACTGCTGCTGCAACTTGGAAGGTTTGTTTAAAGGGAAGGTGTGATGAAGTTCTGAGTGTTGGGTGTTGGGTGAGTGACTATGATGGGTCTGGGAGGAATTTTTCTCCGGGTCAGATTTTACTCCAAGCCAGAGAAGAATTTATTGGATCCTAATACTTGCTCACTGGAAGGACAGATCCTGAAGCTGAGACTCCAATACTTTGGCCACCTCATGAGAAGAGAAGACTCCCTGGAAAAGACCCTGATGTTGGGAAAGATGGAAGGCACAAGGAGAAGGGGACGACAGAGGACGAGATGGTTGGACAGTGTTCTCAAAGCTACCAGCATGAGTTTGACCAAACTGCGGGAGGCAGTGGAAGACAGGAGTGCCTGGCGTGCTCTGGTCCATGGGGTCACGAAGAGTCGGACACGGCTAAATGACTAAACAACAACAATACTTGCTCCTCTTTGAAGTGAGCATTCCAAGTCCTCAAAAACCCATCTTCATGCTGCAAAGGATAGCCCTTTAGCCAGGATTACTATCTGGAGACTTGGTATAATCTGTAATTTTGGAGCGGCAAGAAAGTAGGCAGGAAAGAGAGTGTCTGGGTAGCAATGTAAGAGCTGCAGCAAGTTTTGGGAAGCCGGGTCAAGCAGTGCCATCTCTACAGTTGTTGTATGAGGAACTAATAATATAGAATCACTCCAAGAGCCATGCTGTGGAAGCAAAATGTTATTTTTGAAGTGGCCCTTGTTCAAACAAAGTACGAGCCATAGCTGTAGGTAATGTTTTTTATATCACATCCCGCCCTTTATTAACTAAATGTGCTTTGTAAAAATGAGATCATTAGTTTTTTTTAAAAAAATCATGGAAGACACGGCATAATGTGAACTAAGAGTGTTTTATGTAGTAGTTTATTGTGGCTTACCTTATTCCCTGCTGAATCAGAATTTCGCCAGGAAACGCAGCACTTGCTCTGAATGCGAAGTTGTCCTCTGGAGGTCTTAAACTGTGTTAAGCAATGCAGTTTAAATTCATGCCTTCTAGTTTATCTGAATGCATATATTTCCTCATGCAGGCAAGGCTTTTGTCTCTCAATTTTTAATGAGAGACTATATGGGCTCCCACTGGTTTATGTTTTGTCAACTTAGCTGCTTCTGTAGGCATAATGGCTTTGTAAAATTTCTGTGACTCCTGGAGGGAATCTAAAAGTCTCTCTGAAAGCCCATGCATCTGGTTATTCATGTCCCCATTACATTGCCATGTTGATGAAAGGGAGAGGATGTGCACTGAATGTACATCGAGGAGCTGCTTTGCATATGGTTGTGCTGCATTGCTTACCGCTTGCCCCCAAGAGTTGACAGTGCAATTTCAGGGTCATTGCTCACCTTAGAGGCTGCATAGTTTGCCTTGTAGCATGTGAGCATATAGTGAGTCTTCCTAGACTTCTACATCTGTGCCAATGAACAGAACTCAAGAGTTAAACATAAGTCTGACGTGTGCAACTAATGTTGATTAAAAAAAACAAATCCAAGAAGGAGATAATCTGATAGAGAAATCATTTCCAGATCCCCCCCCCTTTTGACAATTCCAAACAATGAAATGGAGTTAAATCCATCCCATCTGACAACACTGAGTGAAGCAAGTATTGAATTAATTTTACTCATAAACTAGAGGGCAGTTAGAATGAAACAAAAATGACAGCCAGGCACAAAGGGCCTCAAAAAAGCACAAATAGAAAAGCCAGTAAAGGCCAGTTAGGCACTATGAAGTGGCCCCAAATTTATCAAGATTTAAGGGCCGCCACATGGAATTGTAGATGTTACCTTAGCTTTCTGCATAAGTTCAGAAACCTTGATTAAGAATTGTTGTTGCTGTTGTTTATTAATCACCTTCCACATATGCCCCAAAGCTATGTACAATACAGTGGTACCTCAGGTTAAGAACTTAATTCGTTCTGGAGGTCCGTTTTTAACCTGAAACTGTTCTTAACCTGAGGTACAACTTTGGCTAATGGAGCCGCCCGCTGCCGCCACGCGATTTCTGTTCTCATCCTGAAGCAAAGTTCTTAACCCAAGGTACTATTTCTGGGTTAGCGGAGTCTGTAACCTGAAGCGTTTGTAACCTGAAGCGTCTGTAACCCAAGGTACCACTGTATATAACAAAAAGAGCTTAAAAATAGTTTTAAAACAATTTTAAAGGTTTTCCATGTGCAAATCTGGTGAAATCTAAGCTATGAGATCTAGCAAGAGATACATTTAAGCTACACCTCTACAAATCACCCCGTCAGCAGGCTTTCTAGAGATGAAAACAATAACAGATGATGAATTTTAAAACAATACGAAGAGGACAAAGTTGGAAGAAAAAAAATGCCACGATTGTTACACAAGGGACTGTTATGTGCTTGTTTCCCAATCTGGAAATTAGATTGTCTTCATCATCTGGTGTGTAGAGGATTTAATCAAGCTCTCTGCTACCACTTCCACAAACAAGTTGTCGTACAGCCCTGTCCCTCAATGGGATTTCTAGTCTTGAGGAAACATATCTGCAGTACCTTTACATCTCTCCCCCCTCCCCATGGAGCTAGGGATTGTTTAAAATATATTTTGATTTTATCTTTAAATGGCATTGATTTAAAATTTTGGTGTTTGCATCCGTGGGCTGCTTTGAGAGGAAGAGGAGGAGATCTAAATTTAATAAATAAATAAATAAATGATCCCTTAAAAAAACAAACAACCCAAACCAATATATACTCAATTTAATGAATCAACCATAATCAACCAGTTTAACAAATTCCACCAGCACAAAAGCAACAAAAAACTGATCCAGTGAAGATTAAAGCTTAAGTCCCTAATTTTTATTTTTATTTTAAAAATCAAGTCTTCAGCAACTGCCTAAAGCAGCATAGGGATGAGGCCTCACCCTCACTATTGGTGAAGTATGACACAAAAACAGGAAATCCAGAGGTAAATCGTTGACAAAGCCATGTCTGAGCTTGGGAGGAGAGGGGGTTGCGGGCTACCCCCTCCCACACACGCGGGGGCTGGCCTTTTGCCCCCGCGAGAACAGGGAATCCCCGGGCGTGCCTTCGACCCTGCCCGCCAATCGGCGGGCTGGGGAGGCGGGGCCTAGCCTATTTAAGGCCAGGCACGCCCAGGGACCGCCCTCTTTCCCCTTTCCAGCTGAGCGGTTTTCCCATCCCACCCACCCTTTAGGCTTAGCTAGCTATGACCTTGCTATGGACTCTGGTTGGTCACCGCAAGGGGCCTGGTAGGAATTTTTCCAATTTGGCGCACTTCTAGCCTTTTGATTTTTTCGCCTACCTCATAGCAAACGTCACAACTTCCACGTATTGGCGCTTAGGCATTGGCAGGGGTTAATTGTTATGCAAATAAATGGGGGGAAGGAAGCGCCATCACCTTTCCCCAATGAAAAGGGTAGTCCGGTAGAGGACTCCGGGGGGCGTTGCCTCGTCCGAAACCTAGGGAGGTAAGGGCCTCTGGCACGCCTCCGAGTGGTGACACCCGTGGGATCCTAGTTGGCATACTTCAACAGGACTCCCACGGCTTGTGGATAACCCTTCCCGGTCTCCATGCCGGGTAGTCGGTAGGAGCCAATGCCTAAGACCAATACCTTTCAATTCTGAAAGGACTCCGGGGGGCGTTGCCTCGTCCGAAACCTAGGGAGGTAAGGGCCTCTGGCACGCCTCCGAGTGGTGACACCCGTGGGATCCTAGTTGGCATACTTCAACAGGACTCCCACGGCTTGTGGATAACCCTTCCCGGTCTCCATGCCGGGTAGTCGGTAGGAGCCAATGCCTAAGACCAATACCTTTCAATTCTGTAATCAATAAAGTTGTGGCCTTTTTATGCCCATTAACCTTAAATAATGTGTCCAGTGTCTTCATTTCACATGGGGGAGGGGACTTGCCACGCAAAACCATGGTGTGTGAACAGAAGCTTGTCCATGATGTTTGCTTCATGCTCAGTGATCATTGTGATGTCTAAAAGTGTCAGAAAACCTCGCAGAGTTGGTGAAGAAGAAGAAAACTAACCCTTGAATGTATAGAATGAATAATATCAGTGATTTCTATGACTGGGACCTGGTAGGAGTGATAAGGCTACTGCCCTTTCTATTGTCATTAATGAGGAGGGGGGAAAACAATGGGTGCCACACAAAGGTATGTGGCCACAAGCTCAAGCTGATTAGTTACTTGCGGTATAGATTCTCATTAGGTATGACATAGATTTTTGTTACATAGCTCAGCTGGCTGCAAATTGGACTCGTCATACTGAAGTGTATGTTCTCCGGTTCTTCATTTCCTCTGTTCTCGTTGCTATAGTGACCATCAGAAATCACAGGGAGCAAACAAAAGGCAAACGCGAAAGGAGAGTTTCTAGCTTTTAATAGTTGTCTCCTTTTTTGGTACCTTCTGCAATTTTCTTTTCTTTTCACTCTGCTCCTTTTTTCTTTTCTTTTCTTTTTTTTGTGTTCCACGGATAATCACGCACAGAAACTACAATTTTCCAATATGCTGCAGGAAAGTGTTTTGCACAAAATGAGGACTTTGTTGTTGCAAGATTTGGTGTGAGGCCTTCTCAGAAGGAAATACAACGCATGCACTAGAAGAGAACCCCACTGCCTTTGCAAAACTTTCAAAACGAGTCCCTAAGCTGCTTTTTGAGCTTGAGAGAGTTTAAACCGAAGATTGGATGTTCAGCGTAGGAACATTTCGGAAATGAAATTCTGGGGAAAGTTGGATACATGCATTAAAGCTGAAACAGATTTATTCAGAAATTTCATAGCCATTCTCCTAACACAAATTCGCTTCAAAAAATAATAATTCAGATTTACCTTCTCCAAGAGTTCTGTTATGGATGCTGTTGGATGTAGAGGGTGGGGAGAAATAAATAAAAAGTATTGCATTATTGTCTTAAATTTCAGAAGCAAAAGTGAAATGTGTGAGGGGGGAAAAGTGAATTCAAACTCTGAAGATGTCCATGATCCCTGAAGCCAGCAGTTATCTGGACACAGAGCCAGAAACTGCAGGGGCGGCAGATAGGGAGACTCTTCCACCTGAGGCTGATGGACAGGAGTCTTCAGAGGAAACTTCCAGACCACCTGGCCCTCATGGGCAGTCTCCTGAGCCTGAAGATCCAGATGGCTCCTACCACACACCACCAGTCCTGCAGAGCAGAGAGCACACCAGGAGGAAGGCTACTACATCTTCAAGCCAGTGGGTTGACCCTTTAAGAACCTGGTGTTCTCTACAAAGGGATAGAGCCAGAGGCAGATTTAGGGGAGCACAGCCGATTCCACCATGCGGGGCACCAAGCCTAGGGGGACACTGCAGGATGTCGCAACTGTGATGTAGTGGATTTATTATTATTATTATTTTCTTTTAAATTTTTACTTTTATTTTGACAAAGTGATAATCACAAATAAATAATAATTAGAAAAATGTGTATCCCACCACTGAGTCCATTCCATTGTAACTATTCAACCTCCCAAAATTTCAATACCTCTTGCAATGGATTGACCCCTTTCCGTTTTGACAGTACAAATTCTACAAACACCTTACACATCACCTCAAAATCATTTATGCTGCATATTCCCCATTTTACCTTAATGGCACATGTTAATTTATCATTAATAGCTATATCCCACATATACCATTCTCCAATTTTAAATTCTGCTTGCCCCTTCCACTTCCTAGCTATTATTATAATATTATATTATAATTATAATAATTCACGCAGCTGTCAATAAATTTGTGAGCGAGTCCTTCATAGCCTGCAAACCTTCCACCCCATCGTAAATTGGTAATAATGCTACCTCTGGACTTTTGGTTAGCATTAACCCAGTGAATTTTGTTATCTCCTTAAACACCCTTTGCCACATATATATATATATATATATATATATATATATAATATTTACATCCAGTCATTTTTTTTTCTGGGGGGGAATGCAGGGGTACGCATAAAAAGGTAAAGGTACCCCTGCCCGTACGGGCCAGTCTTGACAGACTCTGGGGTTGTGCGCCCATCTCACTCAAGAGGCCGGGGGCCAGCGCTGTCCGCAGACACTTCCGGGTCATGTGGCCAGTGTGACAAAGCTGCATCTGGCGAGCCAGCGCAGCACACGGAACGCCGTTTACCTTCCTGCTAGTAAGCGGTCCCTATTTATCTACTTGCACCCGGGCGTGCTTTCGAACTGCTAGGTTGGCAGGCGCTGGGACCGAGCAACGGGAGCGCACCCCGCCGCGGGGATTCGAACCGCCGACCTTTCGATCGGCAAGCCCTAGGCGCTGAGGCTTTTACCCACAGCGCCACCCGCGTCCCAGGGGTACACATACCAGTAAACATTTTGTGAATCTAAGTTTGGCCTCATTGAGGGGCAGTACTTCAATATGAGTAGGAAAATGACAGTACCCCTAAAAATTTTTTTAGGAAAAAAACACTGTTTACCTCCCTACCACATGTGAACATAATGATGTAGTGAATTTAGCAGAATGGAAGGTGAGAGGTGGGAGTGTTGAATTTTGGGCTCACACCAAAGTCTGCCTCTGGTGGAACCTGCAGGAGGTCATTTGCAGAGGCTTAAAATCCTTACTCTAAGTCTACACTTGCTAGAGCAAGTTGCATGCTTGGAGCTCTCCTTGGTCCAACCTCTAGTCACTTTCTCTGTGGGATCTAACACAGGGCCCAAACATAACAGAAAGTGTGATCAATCCCACATTTGTGCAAGGGGGGGAAATCAGTTTAGAATATTCAGATGAGCATGCAAGCTTGATACAGCTTTGCTTACCATAGCCTCTTACTTTTATCTTCTTACAACTGAAAATAGGTTGTGTTGATTTAACAGAAACACGTAAGTGTCACTTCAGAACAGGGATGGATGAAAGAAAGAAATCTATGACATCTTAAAAATATGGGCAACACATTTAACCGTTGCATAGGACAAAATAAAACTGTCATTAAGATAACTCTGTTGGTTCTGTTGAAACAGGCTAACCCAAGTGCCCTTCAGAAAAATGGAAGGATGTAGCTGGATCAGTGATCATTCAACGAAACTGACTTCTGAGTAGACGTGGATGGGATAGCTCTATCCGGGATGTTAGGGGGTGGAAGAAGAATTCTAGGAGTGTAGCCCTGGTTGGATTGTGACAAAAACCATGTCCTCAGCATGTAGGCTAACCAGAATGAGGGATGTTTGAAGAATTTGTACATTGAAGGTTCCAATATGATATTACTTGATGTTTACCTCTTGGACTAATGTGCAGATTTGAATGTAGCCATTCACAGGATTTTGCACTTCTTTGAATGCTGAGGTAAATTTCTCCATAGATCAAAGGTACCACAATAATCACATGAAAATGCGCATTAAAAGGTTTATGTAAATAGATATTCTGTAATTTTAAAACAAAATGTCAAGTTAATACAGAAATGGAAGAAAATGGATATATGGGTAAAAACATGTGAAAGTGACATGGACTGAAAATAGGCATTTTCCCTCGTCCTTAACCACAATGTTGATGCTAATGCTATAATGTGTTTGTGGTGGAGGGAGAGAGGAAATAAAGTCACCTCCTAGTCTCTCTATCCCCCCAATATCTGGGTGGTGCTCTTGACAATTATCTGATCAGTGCTATTTTATACAGTATAGGCTTTATATATTTGCATTCATGTTGTCAGATCAGGGTGCAAATCTATATGCACTGGACTATGATATCTCTATTTTCTAATCTTTGCAATGAAAAAAAACATTTCAAGGTGAAATAGGCTTGTTCCTCTCCCCCCCCCCCCAGTCATCATTCTGCTTTTGACAAAGATGAGATATAAGTCATCAATATTTCTGTGACTTAGCAATTCATTTATACTACTTTACTGCTTGGGACGTAACACAGACTAGTTTTGAGCTTGATGAAATATTGTTATCTGCGTAATTCATTTTGTGCCACTTCAACGAGGTATTTGAATTTGTGGCTGCTCCCATTAGAGGCTGGAAATTGAATTGAAAATTCATGTGCAGGCGGCACGGATGAGGCAAACCTGAGCATCAGGAAAGTGTCAATTAAATTCACCTTTCTGCTTTCAGGCATAAAAATCTGGATCAAAAGCCTTGCCAAAAGAAAAAGGAAAAAGAAAAGTTCCCATTATCGCATCAGCCAAAGACTACAGAAATTATTCCAGGCAGAACTGGTCCATGAGTAAATGCTTCTTTGATAAACTTCCAGTTTATTTTACCAAAGGATACGAAATTGTTAAACAGTGAACATGAGAGCAATTTGTTGTTTTCTTTCTCAAAATTTGATTCTGTTAAAAAGGTTATTGATTAGATGTAGGAAAACACTCAGCAAGTTGAGCTTCAGCCTTTCCTAAATATTTTTGTCATGAAACATATCAGTTGAAATACACCCAGGCGCACACACCTGGTGTATAATTCAAAAGTCAATTTCCTCACACCAGCAATGGCATGGAGATAGAACATTTTAATCAGGTGCGGAAGGTGCCAGGTTCTATTCCTGCCATCTCCTTTCCACAAAAGGGTGTGGTAGTTTATGATGAGGAATAGTTCTGCCTCATACCCTGGAGTGCCGTGGTCAGTCAGAGGAGTAGCTCAAGGATATCTGAAAAGCCATTTTCCCTCATACAAACCTGTCTGGGCTCTAATATCTCTCAGCCCCATCACCATCACAGGCATGCTTGGTGGGGACACAGGAAAGGGCCTTCTTGGTGGCTGCCCTCAGGCTTTGGAAATCCCCTCCTAGAGAAGTGAGACTGGCCTTGTCCTTTCGCTACCAGGTGAAGACTGTCTTGTATCAACAGACTTTGGGGAACCGAATGGGTTTTTTTTTTAAGGAAAGGGCTGGTGCTGTGATTTTTTTTATTGTAACAATCTATAGGTGATCTTTTACGTGTATATATTTTAATTCTACTGCTACTACTACTACTACTACTACTACTACTAATAATAATAATAATAATAATAATAATAATTTATTATTTATACCCTGCCCATCTGGCTGGGTTTACCAGCCACTCTGGGCTACTTCCAACAAAATATTAAAATACAGTGGTCTGTTAAACATTAAAAGCTTCCCTAAAGAGGTCTGTCTTCAGATGTCTTCTAAATGTCTGGTAGTTGTTCTTCTCTTTGACATCTGGTGGGAGGGCGTTCCACAGGGCGGGTGCCACTACCGAGAAGGCCCTCTGCCTGGTTCCCTGTAACTTGGCTTCTCGCAGTGAGGGAACCACCAGAAGGCCCTTGGTGCTGGACCTCAGTGTCTGGGCAGAACGATGGGGGTGGAGATGCAGCTTCAGGTATACTGGACCGAGGCCATTTAGGGCTTTAAAGGTCAGCACCAACACTTTGAATTGTGCTTGGCAATGTACTGGGAGCCAATGTAGATCTTTCAAGACCAGTGTTATGTGGTCTCGGCAGCCACTCCCAGTCACCAGTCTAGCTGCCACATTCTGGATTAGTTGTAGTTTCTTGGTCACCTTCAAAGGTAGACCCACATAGAGTGATTGCAGTAATCCAAGCAAGAGATAACTAGAGCATGCACCACTCTGGCAAGGCAGTCTGTGGGCAGATAGGGTCTCAGCCTGCGTAGCAGATGGAGCTGGTAAACAGCTGCCCTGGATACAGAATTGACCTCCATGGACAGCTGTGAGTCCAGAATGACTCCCAGGCTGCGCACCTGGTCCTTCAGGGACACAGTTACCCCATTCAGGACTAGGGAGTCCTCCACACCTGCCCGCCTCCTGTCCCCCCAAAACAGTACTTCTGTCTTGACAGGATTCAACCTCAATCAATGCTTAATTGCTTTTTAATGATTGCTTTTTAATATGTTTTAGCTGATTCTATTTTAGTTGTAAGCTGCCTTGAGTCCTGTCAGGGAAAAAGGCAGGATATAAATAATAATAATTAATAGAACTTTATGGTATAAGGCATCTACCCCTGGAAGCACATTTTCTTAAGTCACTTCAGAATTACCAGCTATATTGCCATGCTAAGCATTTGTTCATTCATTTTTTTAATTTTTTAATTTTTATTTTTAACGGTGGAGAACTCTAACCTGGGTACTATATTTTTGACTGGTATGTTTGGAGAAATCTTCACAAATCATCAGGATTTTTTTGGCTTAGAGAGGTGTGAGGGGGTGACAGAGACACTGGGGGCTAATTTGGTATTTTGTTCTAAATGTTCAAAAATGTACAAAAAAACCCTGTTCATTTTTAGGATGATTGGAAGTAATGAGTAGCTTCATTTACGCATTCGGGCAAGGGGACCATTAAGAGAGGTCTGTTGTTTTGGTACAGAATGGAGCTGCAATTTACCAGGCACCAAGGCACAATTTTTATTTTGTTTCACACCATGTAGTCTTGCTATGTTTACCTGCAATTCTATGTAAGAGAACAAAGCCTTACTTGCCATTGCATCCCTGCACCTTTGGCAGGGAACAATGACTTCAAGGCACAGGTAACCTGTGGGAAGAGGCAATGCTTCACGTTCTGTCGCAGTCCCAACTGTGAAGGGCCCTAAGAGTCAATACTAGCACTTGGAATAGGGCTTGGAATTGGAATTGGACCTGGAGCACATGAGATTGTTAAGATACTGACACCATGTTTGCAACAGAGGCAAATTAGGGCAGCACAACCAAGTTCTGCTGCATTGGGCACCAAGCCTAGGGTGTGCCACAGGGCACCACAACTAGTGAATTGAGCAGATTAGAAAGTGAGAGGCAGGGGGGGCACTGAATTTTGGCCTCACACAGGGCATTGCTGAAATTAGAAAGACCCAAGTTCACCCCTGTTCGTAACCAGGACAGGCTCCAGACATTTTACTGAGGAAGAATACGGACTGATGCTCCCTCCTTGCCTCAAGGTAAGAGTACCCAGGGCCAGGCATCTGAGGCAAGAAATCCTACAAGCACCTCTGCCCTCTTCCTAGCAGGAAACTTGTATGTATGTATGTATGTATGTATGTATGTATGTATGTATGTATTTAAAAGCCGCTTGCTGCTACCTGAAGCTACTGCCTCACTCTGTCTAATTGCAGAGCCAGCACTGCTTGCAACAGCAGCTCCCAATTAGTACCCTCTCAGCCATATTCTGGACCCATTGAGGTTTCCAAAGGCAGTTCTGCTCCCACATACAATGCTCTGCAGCATTTGAAATGGGATCGCTGATACCAGACTATCTCAACCCAGGTTGAGATAGAAGATGTACCAACCTATGCTGATATGAGGCGACTGGAGCCACAGAGGCTGCTTCTGCCTCTAGTGATAAAGATGGATCAATGAGAACACAATAGAAGATTTGAGAGGGGAGAGGAATTGCACGACATTGGAGGAAAGTTGTGGTGAGGAAAGGTTGCAAACTCTCTCCCAGAACGCCACTCCTCTGATCTTCAAAGCACGTACCTGGGAATGCTAATATTTCAGGACTGGGGTGGTGGTAGAGGAAGACTCTCCAGTGTCAATTCTAGTTTGGTTCTGAGTTACAGTTGTGGTCCAAAGAAGCTATCTGCAGACATATCCTCTGAGAAGAAAGTTTGAGGACAAAATAGAGCCTGAGTGATTTGGACCAAGATAGCTGCTACAGTACAACTTAGAAGATTTTGGCATTATCTACTTGCCCCAGAGAAATAATCATGTGTCCCAAAAACTTAGGGGCAGTTGCCTCCCATTTTCTACAAAACAGAATCCCTGAATAAGGCATGAGTGAGAGGCCTTGTACCTGAAGCCACTAACTGTAGAATGGTTTTCCGAAAGCTTCTAAGAAGGGTTACTGCAACTCAGTGCTGAAATAATATTCTCCCTCCCCCCCCCCAAAAAAAAAGCTGGTAGCTTGTTTCACTATTGAAAGGATCTCACACAATTAACAGATTGAGTATAGGCTGGCCAATCACCACACACTATTATTTCAGGGAAACCAAGGCAAAGAGATTTGACTTTTTTTTCCAGAAGCGGTTTCAAAGTTCTGCAAGCCTGACAATGTTCTTCCTAAGATTCAGTACATATGTTCGGGACTCTATAAATACGATGAGTGAAGGGCAAAAAAGAGATGCCTTTTCATTACAGGAAGGAAAAATGCTTAAATGGGACTTGTGTCAACAGATTTTTTCAGACTTTGGTGGAGGGAAGGTGCCAAGCTTTTCTGAGAAGATGATCGAGAGAATTTCACAAGGGAAACAAGCATATTGCATGCCTACCTTTAACCGCCCCCCCCCCCCCCAGATCAATCCCCTTATCCTGAGATGCCGTTTGACAGTTTTCAATGAAAACCAGATTCTAGTATAAGATGCTCTCTGTGGGACTGCCCAAATGGGAACATCCTGTACTATTGAGATGAACCTTAATTAAAAGAACCTTGTCCTCATCATTAAAACTTCTAACACTGGGTTTTTGGTTTTGGCAGTTTAAAAACCTTCTGATACTCCCACTATAATTGGCTGTAAAATTACCCACTATTCGGTAGATTTCAGAGTGTTCAAGACATTTACATTCCAATAACCTTCAGACTGATGAACCGCTCAGATTGGAGGAGGAAAGCTGATTCAGGTCAACAGCCATGTAAGCAAATATTCAGTGTAATAATATATTACCGTAGAGTTTGCATTTGCAAAAATTTACCTTCGCATGTTCTGTAAGAGTTTTTAAAGAAAGTTTTATGAAGTCATCCATTTGCACACTAGAAAAATGTTGTTAAGTATATTATTTTTTTAAAAACAACAACTCAGGAGTGGGCAGCCTGTAATCCAAATGCTGCATAGGGACCTTGGTCCAATTTCATGTAGGAGCAGACAGGGAGAGCAGAAACAGATGGATTTGAGGAAGTGGGGAAGGTGTAGGGAGCCCTCTTTAAGATGTCAAGTCAGAATTCTGACAAAAACTACCTGTCCCTTCCCCCTGGCAACCCACTTTGAGGGAGAGGGGGAAAAGACAGAAAAGTGGGTGTCAGAGAGCAAGGGAGCAGGAGTGAGATTATGGAGGGGGAAGAGGGAGATTTGGTGTGGCAAAGTGGGAAAGAGAAGGGGTGGCAGAAGGAGAGTAGATGGCAGAAAAAGTGAGTGAGATTAGAGGGTGGGAGAGAAAGACGGAATGGCAGAAATAGAGAGAGAGAGAAAATGGATGGGGTGGCCCTAGCTTGCTGCTGGTTTCAGACAAGTCCACTGAGATGGGCCTTCCAAGAGATTACCCTACAAGGGAATACAGCCTTTCCCAGAAAAAAAGTTCCCACACCTCTGTCTTAACTCATATCCTGTTAAGAGGAGGAGAGTCCACACTTTCTGTCAGCAAGAAATGTTATTTGATAGTGCTAAAGTAATAATAGAGCACCTCAAAGGGAAACCTGCCAAACAGAATACAGTGGGACCAAACAGAAAATAATAGCCAAAACAAAACGACTTTGCTTATCAGAACTACTTGGCGAACATCCAACCTGTTCAGCTAATTAGGTGTTTCATTGAAGTTAAGTAATATTTGCATAATGTTACACTAACAAGAAGAAGGGCAGAGGAGCAGCATAAGAAATTAAACTAATGAGGAGATAGGCAAGGCTTGGAAAACAGCCGGATCTGCTTTATTTACTTATTGTCTTTGGAATGAATATGTTATACTTATTTTAAAAATTTGACATAAGTTTTACAGCCTAATGAGATGTGGGCTTTCTAGCACCAGCTACCGTTGAATTAGAAAATGCACATACAGTATAAGTGGGTGATACATTCCAGGAGTAGGAAACCCCCAACCTGTAGGCTGGATATGGTCTTCGGCCTGATTGGTCTTCAGGGTCTTCTCCCATCCATCAGCTGCTCAGCTGGGAGCAACTGAGAGTGAAAAGGCCTTTGATGTTGTGCCCACTGTGCAATTTTCAGTTTATTCCCCTGTGAGAAGATCTGCTTCAAGAACATCAAAGCAGAGGGGAAAATGTCTCAGCAGAGAGGTAGGCTTGTGTCCCTTGCAAATATGCAAAAGAAGACATGTGTATTCATTTTGCAACTGGATGCACACAACCTCACATTTTGAAATCGGAGGCACTGAATAGTTGCAAGAAAGTCTGCAGTCCAGTTTTGCATTGTATTTTGCTGGTAGAATTACTATGGGTTTTTTAGCCATTTGTGCAGTGAGGCCTGATAAAGGGGTTTTTTGGGGGGGGGAGGGGGTTATTTACAGCATAGAAGGTTTAACTTGTGTGGAGTTAGGGAAAATTAAATGCCATATTTCCACAAGAAACAACTTTAGTATCTGTGT